>NC_058371.1:8557500-9757500 GCF_018350175.1 Felis catus | reverse complement strand
CTGAATATTATCAAAGTACTTAAAACCTCGGGCCCCAATTTTATCTTCTCATAAAAAGAAGAACCCCTCAAAGGTGAATGAAGGATCTAATAGGAGTTCACTGTGAGGAAAAGAAAAATGGCCAGTGCATATGGAACAATTCTCAAGATAACCACCTATTTAGCAACTGAAATTTGGGAAAAAAAAAAAAAAAAGGTTCATTGGCAAAAATCCAGGTTTGATAATAACAGTGATAGTGAGGATAATGGGAATGTACTGTCCTATATTAGTGGTAGAGGTGAAAATTACTGTAGACACTTGATGGAAAAAATGGCACTATTGAATAAAAAATAAAACCTAATGCAGCTACTTCAAATCTGTTTGTAAAATCATTAATTTGTTGACAAAATGACATACAGGTAGATGTTCACTGCACTTGGATTTGTAATAGCAAGTGAGTGGAGAAAAGCTAAATTATGAAAAGCAATACATATGCTACACAATGAAAAAAATATTAAGTTAAAAAATTCATTAAATCTTACCTATATAAATTGTACAAAATACAACCTTTTGAATGAAAACAAGACTATACTAAGTCTGAAAATCTAACAGTACAAGGAATGAAAGTGGGACAGATATGCACAAACATTTTACTTGGCTACATTCCCCTTAACTATAGTCATTCATTCTGGTAACAAAACTTGTTACATGAATTAGCAGCAGTACTGTTGGTACCTTTTCTCCTTTTTTTCTTAATCCCTCTGAAATGGCCTTATTCCCACCTCTGTTGAAATCCCTGTCAGTGGTAGTGACCTTCATCTTTTCAAATACATTGATCTTGTCCTAGTTCTTATCTGACTTTTCACTAACCCTTTTTGAAATTATTATATAACTTGTTTTCCAAGATAGCATTCTTCTCTCTAGAAGCTCATATTTTCTAAATTTACCTGTTCATACGTTGGATTCTCAGAAGGTTTTTTCCGTGGACATTTTCGTTTTTAACTACCTTTATTCCAGGTGATCGTGTCCTTTCCAAACCTATTCCCCCATTCCATACCGTCTGCAGACAAAACTGGTTCTAAATATTTAACTCCAGGAAAAAATTCTGCCCCTAAAATCCAGCCTCTTAGGTTAAGTCACTTCTTATTACATCCACTACCACCTTATTGCAAGGTACTGTAATTTCTCACTGCGAAATTGGAACCACCGTTTCAAATGTGTGAAATTAGTTTCCCAGAGAAAAGAAGATTGAATTAATGGCTGAAAACTGGCTAAATGAGGATAACTATAAATCCACAGATGGAAAAAAGGAGTTATTAAACAGAACCTCTCCAAGTTACAGATGATATAATTCTTTTTTTTTAAGTTTATTCATTTTTGAGAGGGACAGACTTGCATGAGTAGGGGAGGGGCAGAGAGGGAGAGAGAGAATCCCAAACAGGCTCTGAGCTGTCAACACATAACAGAGCCTGATGCAGAGCTCAAACTCAGGCACTGTGAGATCATGAGCTGAGCCAAAACCAAGAGTTGGATGCTTAACCAACTGAGCCATGCAGGCACCCCAATACATTACTTTTTTTAAATTTATTGAGAGAGGGAGGGGGAGAGGGAGAGGGAGAGGGAGCACAAGTTGGGGATGGGATCAGAGAGAATGAGACACAGAACCTAAGCAGGCTCCAGGCTTTGATCTTGCAGCACAGAGCCCGACAAGGGGCTGGAACTCAAAAGCTGTGAGATCATGGCCTGAGCTGAAATCAGACACTCAACTGACTGAGCCACCCAGGTTCCCCCACCCCAATAAATTCTTTAAACCAGACAGAAAAAGTTAGAGACAGAGGAGCAAAAGGGAGAAAGGACAGCAGACTTTGCAGAAAATATTTAAAGGAAAGAACAATTGAGATTTCTTTGATTTACTGAAAAAGTGCCTATCTATAATTGTACACTAAGCAAGCCTAGAACTCCAATGAAATGATTGTTTTAGGGGGAAAAGATGAACCAACAGGTGTGAACTATATGAAATCATAACCTCTGAGGTGAGAAAGAAAAAATACCCCATGGACCTTTTATGGACCTTCAGTGTCCATAAAACTGAAACACTAGGAAGCATACATACGTAAGTCAGTATTAATGACCTCTTTACTGTAGTCTCCATGTATTTTTTTTATTAGTCATTGATGTACTGGTTTAATAGCCTGTTGTCTAGCCTCCACATGTTTGTTGCCTAGTTTTGTTTTTGTCTTTGTTTTTGTGTTTCTTGTGATACATTCCTTGTTTGGTATCCTTGTGATTGGAAAAGATGAATGATAGGATTTTAGTCCTGTTAATTGCATTGAGACTTATTGTGGGGCTAACTCTGTAATCTGTCCAAGAGAAAGTTCCATTCCTCGGTTTACTTGCCCTGAGAACAGCAAAACCTTTAGTAGAACTCCATCTAAGACCTGACCTAACTCTACCATGGCTTCTGGAAATGTGATGCTGTGTCCCCAGGATGATCCCCACCCTCCCTCCTCCCCAACACTGCATCTCCAACAAAATGTCTGCCCTAGAAAGTTCAATGTTGCCAGCAACTTTACTACTGCTTCTAGCCAACAACTAATGAATTTCCCTGACCTTCTTAGAGCTTTTACTGAAAAAGGCTGAACATTTTGAGTAGGTATCTTTTAAAACTCAGAGGCTATGTCTTGAAGACATGAGAGGATTTATTTTGAAATGAAATCTTTGGGAGACCTTCTTAATCCCTGGAAGGATTGAATCCTTTAAACTTCTTAATCCCTGGGAGGATGGAATCCTGGTGTCCAGGTAACAGAACTGGCCTAATCACATTGATGTTGACCAGTCTTGTGTGCTTGTTGATTTCTCTTGCTCTACTGAATAACCTGTATCGCTCCCTGCCTTCTCCTCCCTCTATAACTCTCATATCACTTTCGTACCTCGAATGGAACCCACTCTTGCCCCTCAGGTCAGAAGTTGGCTGAGCAAAATCTGTTATACCACATTAATGAATGTCTGGCTATGTTGATCCTTGATACCTCAGTTCCTGGCAACCACTGGTAGGCTTTCTATCCCTTTGAATTTACACTAGTACTCCCATAAGTGGTGTCATAGAACATTTATACTTCTGTTACTGGCTTACATCCATTAGCATTAGATCTTCAAGTTTCAACCAAGTCCTAACCTGCAGAATTTGCCATTGTAATTCAGGAATATTCCCTTATGTGTATACCACATCTACTTAACCATTTACCTGTCATTGGATACCTGGTTTGCTTCTACCTTTTTGTTATTGAGAATAATGCTATTACAAATAAGGATGTACAAACAAAAATTAAAGCCTCTGCTTTCTGGGTTTTTTTTGGGTGGGTATATATTCAGAAGTTGAACTAGTGGGTGATACAATGTTTCTATAAAACTTTGGAACAACTGCCATATTTTTCTCAAGGACTTGACCATTGTACATTGTCATCAATCATGCACAAAGGTTAGAATTTTTCTATGTTCTTGACCATATTAAGTTTTCTGTTTTGGTAGTAATGATCATAATAGATCCTAATGATGATAATAGATGTGAGTTTGTATCTCTGTGTGGTTTTGACTTTGATTACCCTATTGATTGATGTTGAACATCTCTTCACATAATAGTCTTTTGTGTATCTATTAAGGAAGAATGCCTAATTTGTTCATTTTTACATCAGTTCTTTTTTTGGTTTGAGTTACAGGGAATGAATATTAAGAACATGTAAACTATCAGACATGTAACATAAAAATATTTTGTTCCATTACATAGGTTACCTTTTGACTATGTTGCTAGTGTGCATTGAACAAAAAATCTAATGTTCAGTCGGCATATTGTTGAATTTGCTTTTGATCCTATACAAAAAATCAGTAAAAAATAAGTCTTGAAGCTTTTTCCCTGTGTTTGCTCCTAAAGAGTTGTATGGTTGTGGCTCTTAAATTGAGGTCTTAGTTCCATTCTAAGTTAATACTTCTACATGGTATAAAGTAAGGGTTCAACTTCTATTTTTTTTTTTTTTTTGCATGTGGCTATCCAGTTTTCCCATCATTTGTTGAAAAATGAAACATGGGGCGCCTGGGTGGCGCAGTCGGTTAAGCGTCCGACTTCAGCCAGGTCACGATCTCACCGTCTGTGAGTTCGAGCCCCGCGTCAGACTCTGGGCTGATGGCTCAGAGCCTGGAGCCTGTTTCCAATTCTGTGTCTCCCTCTCTCTCTGCCCCTCCCCAGTTCATGCTCTGTCTCTCTCTGTCCCCAAAATAAATAAACGTTGAAAAAAAATTAAAAAAAAATGAAACTTGTCAGATCATTTGACCATATATTAAGTTTTATTTGGTGGCTCTCTATTAAACCTCTTTGCACATTTCTTTATGATAGTACCAAACTGTGTTGATTACCGTAGTTGTGGGTTTAACTGGAGATTTGTAGCAAGTTATGCCATCAGGAAATGTGAGACTATCAGTTTTGTTGATGAATAAGATTGTTGGCACTCTTCAGCCTCCCTTGAGATTCCACGTCAGTTGTTAGATATATATTTGCTTGTCAAATGTCATTGGGATTTTGACAGACCTTGCATTGAATCACTTGGTCACTTTGGGTAATACTGACATTTCAGTAATATGCTTGCAATCCATGAATAGAAGATGCCTTTCTATCTGTAATTCTTACTGTCTTTGAACAGGTTTTGTTGTCTTTTTGCCTCCTTGGCTAAGTTACACCTAAGCATTGTTTTTAATAGTATAAATGGGATGGTGTTCGCCATTTGCTTTTCAGACTGTTAGTATATAGAAATAGCACTTTTTTTCCTTTTTTTTTTTTTTTTATTGTCTAGCACTTGATTGATTTCTAAAAGGGAACTTGGTTTTTGGCATGTGTAATCTTTACAGATGATAGAAACCTAGACCTAAAAAGCTCTGAACAGGTAATTTACTTGGATGATTGTGGTGGTGGTGGTGGTGGTGGTGGTGTGTGTTTAACTGCTCTGGCTGGGACATCTAGTACTCTGATGAAAGTGGCAAAAGAGGCACTTGTCTTGTTAGGTGTTAAAATGGCTCAACATGTGAACCTTAAAATTAGCAACCGTAGGCTTAGTAGTTCTGCAAGGGCAAAATAAAATGGAGTGGGGGAATAGAACTACACAGTTGTAAGGCTATTGCTGTGTGTATGCAAGGTACATAAGATACACAGTAATTACTTTAAGATGTATGTTGTAAACCTACACAAACAGTAAACAAGTACAGGTCATCTAATAAAATTTTAAAATCATTTTAAAATAATTTTAACTCCCTTGTGTACAAGAAGGTAAAGGTAGGACACTGGTAACAAATGGTGTGTGGGGGGGGGGGCGGGTGGAGAGGGAGGGAGAGACAGTTGTAAAGACCTCTATATCAGTTATATTAAACTCAAATGACCTAATGCTCTAAGATTGTCACCTTAGATTAAAAAAAAAAAAACAATTGTATCCTCTCTCCCACATAATGATATTATAAACAAAGACAGTTGATGGGTTAAATATGAAAACTAGAATACTGTAACAAGGGATTAAGTAATACTTTGACCAGATGAAGATAACACAGATTTATGAAGAAATAATACAAAGGATAAGCAGCATCACTTAATAAAATCTTCAGTTGCAACGAAGGTTAAAAGAAAAAAAACAAAAACAAAAAACAAAACCTAACTGTATATGCATGAAGTAAGCCTGAGGAGAACACCTAATAGAAGTATAAACAACCAGACAACTGTTGGAAGTGAGGAATTCACTGTGCAATTCACATGTAGACAATGAACCTGAAAAAATGTGGAGGGGGAACGGGGAAAACCTATTAACTCTACCTCTATCACGCTTATGGAATAAGCTGCCAAATGGCAGAACATACTTCTTTTTAAAAGGCCCACAGAACATTTACCAAGCTAGCTCCTCTTACTTGAAAGTAATGTAACACTGTGTGTCATCTACATGTGAATAAAACTGGTAGTAAAAATGTATTGAGCCATAATAGAAGTCTAAATTTCAAAAGAAGCAAAAAAAGGAGTATGCTCCCTGAACATCCTAGAAATCAAGAGTATAAAATAATCATAATAGCACCAAGTGGTGGGAAATAATCTAGTATAGTTGTAAAAGATTCGTTGGTAGGGCACGTGGGTGGTTCAGCCATGAAGCATCTGACTTGAGCTCAGGTCATGATCGTAGTGTTTCTGAGCCCAAGTCCTGCTTTGTTGTTTCTTTCTGTCTCTCTGTCTCCCTCTGCCTCTCCTCTCCTCTTGTTCTGCCCTTTGCTCCTGTGCTCACTCGTGCGCTCTCTCTCTCTAAATAACCATAAGAAACGAAAGCATGCAGACTGAGCCAAACACTAGATGAAAAGAAGGAAATATCAAATAATGAAAACACAAATCAAGAACTAAAAAGAGTAAATGCACAAAAACTGGTCCTTGGAGGAGATCAATAGAAGCAAGTGCCAATATCATCAGAGTTGCTATTGATATTAAAAGTTCTAAAAGGCAAACTACAGCACTTGGGCAAGATCCAGCCTGCTGCTTGTTGTCCACAATTCTACTGGAGCACAGCCATCCCATTTTCACGTTGCCTGTCAGTGGTTCCACACTGCCGTAGCAGAGTTGAATAGTCGGGGAAGAAGTAGGGTGAACAAAGCATAAAATTATCTGGCACTCTATAGAAAGTTTGCTAATCCATGTGTTTAATAAAGAGCAGTATACACAAAAGTGTACCAATGTAGTAAAAACTTCTGTGGAAGGTGCAAATTTCCAGAGAGGCATGAAGCTAGTGTTTCTCTAAGACCAACTCCGTAACCTGTCGGCATTTTATGACAGACCTAGCCACGAAAGCACTTCTGAGTAGGTAGGTTCCACGGTGAAAGGAGTAACATCAACTCTATAAGCACAGGTGCACATACAGTCCATTAGAACCCATTCCAACTCCTTTTTGGAGTGCAGCGTTACCCAGATACTAAAAAGAAACTTGAGGCTGCCCAAGAAAGGGAAGCTACAGAACAATTCCTGTCAAAAACATAGGTGTTTTAGCAAATCAAATCCAACAATGTAAAGACAAAAAAATAAATACAAATAAAAAACAAATGAGGTTTATCCCAAGAGTGCAAATTTGGCTTGTTTGAAAATCAATGTGACTCATCTTCGTAAATGTGGAGGTAACAGGTGTCAAAATTCAGTCATCCTTGATGAAATTGTCAAGATGGGATTAAAAGGAAAAAATTTCAACATGGTAAAGGACTTAAATGGAAATATCTTAAGTTTGCATTCTACTTGATAGGAAAAATCTAACTGCCCTCCCTGTAAGAAAAAAGCAAAGCTTTTCCTCTTCCTGCTTATATTGGCATTGTCCCAAAGGCCCTAGCTTTTGAAATAGAGAAAACAGAAAGACAAATGCATTGACATTGGAAAGAAATTAAAATGTATCCATTTGCAAGTGACATGATCTCTTGAGAACAAAATCCATACACACACACACACACACACACACACACACACACACACACACAGCATTGCTAGTGAAAGTAAAAAGTCTGCAATAGAAGGTCAGTATGGAAATCTCAATGGTATCAGCAAACCACTGGAAATTGAAATAAAAAATGCTATTTATCATCAAATGACAAAGTGCTTAGGGGTACATTTAAGAATATGCTCAAGAGTTGTACAATGAAATATTGCTAAGAGAATAAGGTATAAATGAAGAGATGCCGTATTTATAGGCCAAAAGCCAATATCTTAAAATTTTCAGTTCTCCTTGAATTGATCTCTAGATTCAGTAAAGTCTATATCCATAGGCCAGCAGTATTTTCTTTGGAGAAATTGACAAACTGATTTGAAAATGAGGTAATAGAAATTAGCTAGAATAACCAAAACAATTTAGGAGTAAGTTGGAAGATCCATGGTACTCAATTTCAAGATTTGCTATAAATGTACAGCAATTGAAACAGATGGCCATTTGTCTAAGGATAGACACAGATCTATTTTTAGTTTGCAGGCTTCCTTGTGAAAGCTTTAACACCTAAATCAGATTTAAGATTTACTATTTTCGAAGACAGCTAGTACAGTGGATATAATTCTTCATTTTTCCGTGTCCTTGCAAGATAGCAGCTCTAATGCAGAGGCACCAGGTTTATGGAAATGATTACTTTTCTCTGTGGTCCCCTCTCTTTCTAGGCTTTCACTTGCTTCACCAAGTGCCACACCGTGCCTACTCTGGAGTCACACATAGGCTGTATCACTAATAACATGGCAGTCTTGCCCTTCTTGACTTCAACCATCATTCTACAACTTGCTCCTTGTCTAATTTCATTGTTCTCTATAACGCAATTTTTCTGTAAAGATTGAGGTTCATGATGGGATATTTCATGGTTTCCCTTTGCGTGGAATTCATGTTGGTACATCTGGAAGTGAGTGCTCATAGGTAGCAGTCTTGTTGATCTGGACACTCAGTAGTGACGGTGGTGGTGATTATTAATCCTCATTAAAATAAGCGGGAGCCCATTTTTCATTGGTGCTGGTGAACAACTTTCAAGGCAAGAGTAGCTTCCACTTTCTAAGGAGAATGCTTTTAGACCAACTGACCGATGATGAGAGATCAATTTATTACCAAATGATGACACGACTTCTCTTGGCAATTGGGAGGAGAAACCTAAAATATCCAATGTCTCTTGTCGCATATTCAGAGAACTTTTTGCTCTTCTTACTCCATTGCTTATATCTACACCTTATAACTTACATATTATGGAATTGAATAAACTAAGATAAGCACAGTAACACACTTAAAATCACAAATAGTTGTCATCATCTTACTTCAGTTTTGTGTTCTACCTTGAAAGCTTTAATGGGCAACAAGAGCCCCTTGAAATAGCCATGTTCATGGGACACCTGGGTGACTAAGTTTGTTAAGCATCTGACTTTGTCTCAGGTCCAGATCTTGTGGTACAAGCCCTGCATCAAACTCTGTGCTGAAATCCCAGAGCCTGCTTTGGATTCTGTGTCTCCCTCTTTGTCTGCCCCTCCCCTGCTCATGCTCTGTCTCAAAACAAAATAGGTCTAGGGGCGCCTGGGTGGCTCAGTCAGCTAAGCGTCCGACTACAGCTCAGGTCACGATCTCATGGTCTGTGAGTTCGAGCCCCGCGTCGGGCTCTGGGCTGATGGCTCAGAGCCTGGAGCCTGCTTCCGACTCTGTGTCTCCCTCTCTCTCTGCCCCTCCCCCATTCATGCTCTGTCTCTCTCTGTCTCAAAAATAAATAAACGTTAAAAAATTTTAAAAAAAAATAGGTCTAAAAAAAATTAAAGGAGACGTACTCAACTTAAAGGAAATCTAATAGCTTAAGATACCTGAGCAATTATCAAAGGAAATATAAAAAAAAAAAAACATAGAGCTCTTTTTCTAGAAGCATGGTAGATGCGGTGTCTATAAGCTTGGCTTCCACATTCTAACACAAACATGCAGGGTTGCTGTGTAAGAAAACTGAGTGTGGGAACTGGAAACAAGGGCTGTCAGCTACAGCTATACATACAGGGAGCCTCTGCCTATCTTAGTAGCCAAAAGGCTTGTATTTTAAATGACTATGTATGAAATGAGAGATGAGACTTGGATTCTAGACAGAGTATTAAGTTGGGAATGAGCTTTTTATGCATAACTTGGGCCATCTAAAGCAAGGATTTTTCACCTTTTTTTCCCCATCCCGTAGCCTAACAAAAACTTACAACATTGCACTGGTGTAGTCAGGTGTGGTTGTTGGTGCTGGCCTGTAACCCATTTAGCATGATGGCATTGTGACTGAGAACCTCAAACTAAGAAAAATACTTTGGCAAAATGAGACTGGTAGAAAGGTTATTCTGATTCTATCTTGAGTGGAGGTGGGGAGGGGAAACTCTCTTGGGAATATATGATCAAGATTACCTTTATGTAGACTGAGGGCTCAAACTTCTAAAAACATTTATCCTTAGAGGTTAGCACAGAGGGACCTTGGGTAGATGGAAACCTAAATTGTCCAACAGGACAGAATCTCAACCCAAGTAAATCTTCAAGGATCTTCAAAGCTGAATCACCACCAAATGTGTCGATTGAAAGTGGTATTTGCAGCATGTGATACCATTTATGTTAAATATAAAATTTTAGAAACTAAGGCTACTTAATATTCAAGTAAATATATATAAATTGTAAGAGTAGAGAAGTTGTGTATGGGCACTGCATAAAACAAATTGAGGAACCTAGCTTTGTATAGGCAGAATGTTAATCTGATTTGGAAAGTAGAGGTACATGGGAGGTATTTAAATCATACTTGTGAAGGGCGCCTGGGTGGCTCAGTCGGTTGGGCGTCCGACTTCGGCTCAGGTCATGATCTCGCAGTCCGTGAGTTTGAGCCCCGCATCGGGCTCTGTGCTGACAGCTCAGAGCCTGGAGCTTGTTTCAGATTCTGTGTCTCCCTCTCTCTCTGACCCTCCCCCGTTCATGCTGTCTCTGTCTCAAAAATAAATAAAAACGTAAAATAAATAAATAAATCGTACTTGTGATACCTAGTTTCTTGAGTTGATAGGAATCATGTGTTCTTTCACTTTATGTTCATTAAGTAACATTAAAAAATAGTAGACAGTTTGAGAATGAAAGCCACTCCTGTGGAAGTCAAAGATCACCTCGCATGCTGGAAAGAAAATGTGGCTAAGAGCCTTTGGGATCCATGACAGGATCTATAATTTCAGTTCTCAAAGCTTAACAGGATGGAATTCATACAATGAAGGCTTAAGTGGACTCCCTGATAATAAACCAGGATAAGAGATGGTCAGGATTTCCTTGAAAAACAATAGTGACAACTATCAATAGTCCAAAGTAACGTAGGAAGATAGCAACTCAGAGAAGCAAAAGAATGAGTACAAGGCATATTTTGCCCATAGTTCAGAGAACCTGTCTGGAGGTCTGAGGTTAGGGCAAAGCAAGTGTGGAAAAGTGATCAAAATCATATCACTAGTACCCAGCATCCAAAGTGTCAGGGTTTCTGTTGCAAAAGGCTATCTTGAATAGCCTGATGGAGAGACTAACTGGGTGTACTTGGCCAAAGTGAAGAACCCTTCATTACTACAAATTATTAGCTTTTCGGAGTTAAAATTGAGGAGACTCTGGACATCAAGAATGTAGTATGTGTTCTCAGAAATCTGAAAGGAAACTACCTCAATGCAGACAAAAGCTGTAGAAGGTGGGGTAAGACTCCGTCGGAAGAAATTGCCACTTAATATATCAAGTATAGCTTCAAACAACAAAAACCACCTACTGATGTAAGCAGAGAAGACACTTAAAACCATCAGGTAGTTGAGTTTCTCTAAACAGCTATAGAACTATAGGAGGCTTGACGGCAGCCAAAATTAACCGTACCAGCGAACTTGGGCCAAGAACTTTCCTTACTTCTGCTGCTGTTGTGAGCCAGCATGCTCTTCAAACTCTGAAATTTCTGTTACCCTGACATGAGCAGAAGATTTCTGAATAAATTATGTCAGGGCATAGTGGACCTAGTTGGTAATCATTCACCTTTTGAAATAGAACTTGTTCCTTTCTTGGAACTGCTGGATCTTGACTGAAACAGTTAATAAGTGTAACCTTTCCACTATTATTCTAGGTAACTTGAGAAATGAAGGCAGATCTGAAACTGAATACAAAACTAGAAACCATAATTTTTGTTTTTTAGTTGAGATTTTGGGTTAATGTCAGCAGCCCAGATCAAATTGGCCTGGCTTTGGGTAAAGGTAAATGTAGGGGGCTCAAATCTCATTAAGGAGTTTTTTTTTTTTTTTTTTTTTTTTTTTATCTTGAGACACTTTGATTTGTCTTTTAGACTTTTTCTCCTGCTTCAGATACACTAAGTCTTAACAGGCAGTTAAGGAATGTGGCTTCTAGCAGCTAAGCTTTATATTTTAAACTTTTCCACCCAGGTGGAAAAAAAAAAATAAAAATCCCCTTTAAAAATTGTAACAAGGGTCACTCACTGGACCTGGTATGTCTTTGTAGTGATTGGCCCTTTCTGGTCCAGAACAAAAACAAGAAAGTGAGGCACAAGGATTTGGTAACTCTAAACTTGGGCCACATACCAATGCCTGGTGCCCAAGAGTTGGGTCAATCCAACCAAACTACATATATAACCAGAAGAGATGGGGAAAGAAAACCAGAAGGGATGGGGAAAGAAACTACTCTTAAAGGAAACTGTTGTGTTCCTACAAGAGGAGGAAATACAATGGATTCCTCTTGTCTACCAGGAACAAAAAAGGTCAAAATGTAAAGTATCCTCTGTCATTTGGTGAGCCATCTGGTGACTAGTTTGCATAGCTCATTATTTTCTGATGAGATTTTTAGGGTCGGTTGATCATTTCTTTCTCTGCCTTTGGTCTTTTAACAGATCCGTTAACTTCTGCCAAATCGATAAATTTCAAATGATAGACATAAACAAAATGAGATTTGGATTAAGGGGTCATATTTGGTTTTTGGTATAACTATGGCTATAGTTTTGTACAATAAAGTTGATTTATTTGAACCTCCAAATTATTTTTAGAAAAAATTTTAACATTTATTTATTTTCGAGAGACAGAGACAGCATGAGCAGGGGAGGGGCAGAGAAGGAGGGAGACACAGGATCTGAAGCGGGTTCCAGGCTCCGAGTTGTCAGAACAGAGCCTGACGCAGTGCTCAAACTCAAGAACCACGAGATGATGACCTGAGCCAAAATCTCATGCATAACTGACTACGCCACCCTGGTTCCCCAAACCTCAAACTTACTTTAAAACTAGCATATAAGATTCAATCTATGTTCTAGTTCTCTTGGACCTAAGTAAATAACTTTCCTTCTGTTTTTTCAAAATCCCTTAATTTGAAATTGACGTCTAAACATGGACAGAGTTGACAAGTTAAATGAACGTATTGTAAAGTTACTTACATTCTATTTCCAGATGATAAAAATCGTAGAGTATTCTCTTCTCAGATATTCCGTGCTTTAGATGATGCTTTGCCACCAAGCCTTCCTTGTGGTTATTTGATCAACACTTTGGACCACTTCCAAAGATAGTTTTATTTTACTTTGACTTGAAGATCAAACAAAATCCTGATGAGACTCAAACAATTTAGATAATCCCCTTCAAATGTGTAGACCTGTTTACATGTGGGTTTTAGTGTCTAATAAAACTGAAAAATAGTATTCATGTTTATTTTCCTTAGCATAACTAGGAAGAATACTGACTATTAGCGCTTGGACTTCTTCACACTGTTCATCTTTTATATATTCTATACTTGAATAAGTATCCCAGACGATGGCCTAGGAGTTTAACAGAAAGTATAATAGAGATGGAATAAAGTGCACATACTTAAAGCATACACGATGAGATTTGACATGTATATAATCATAAGGTCAAAACAAAAGAGAAAATGAGTACAGTCCTACAAAATTTCTTCTGTCCTTTTGTAGTACCTTTCTTCTCCCCATCTCTAGGCAACCAATGAATTGCCTCTGTCATTATGGATTAGTTACACTTTATAAAAACCTATGTAAATAGATAGACACAGTATGACTACTTTGACCATATTCTGAGATTCATGCATGTTCTTATGTAGATCAACTGTTTCTTCCTTATTGTCCAGTAATATTTCACGTATATATGACAAAATTTGTTCTAACCACAAGAAAATTTGGGTGGTTTTCAGCATTTGTTAAATCTGTAATCACCACTTGGTGTATTAATTTTTGTATGGTGTTTATCCTTTGCTTTGGGGTAAATACCTAGGAGTGGAACAGCTGGATCATGTGGTAGGTGTATGTTGAATTTATTAAGCTCTTAAATTATTACATCATGTGCTTGTTACATTGTACATTGTTATGACCACCGTATGAGAATTCTAGTGTTTCCACATCCTCACCAACATTTGGTATTGTCAGTTTTTAGTTTAGTTTTTTTTTTTTTTCAATTTTAGGCCACTTAAAAGGTGTGTTACAGTACATTGCAAATTTAAGTAGAATCTGCCTAATGAATAATCGAGTTGAGTCTGTTTTCAAGTATTTCTTGCCATCCATGTATGTTTGCAGGTGAAATAACTGTTCTTGGAACGGCTGCGTTTATATTGGGTGGTTGTATTATTCCTAAAGTTTTACCATTCTTTGTTTACTTCAGATACAATTCTTTTATCAGACTAACTGATAAAATTAACTTGGAAATTTTTGTCCTAGACTGTGGTTTGCCTTTTCATTTTATTTGTACATTACAAATATAAAAAAAATTTTGATGAAGCCTATGTTACCAATGTATTCCTTTGATGGATTATGTTATCATTGTGTTTAAGAAATCTTTGCAAATTGAATTTCAAAGATGTTTTCCTCCTGTGCTTCTAGAAGTTTTATAGTTCTATATTTTACACTTGAGTATATCATCCATTTTAATGTTTGTATATTGGACAAGACAGCCAGCAAAGTTGACTCTTAAGCATAGCAACATACACATTGCTAGCAATATTTGTGAAAAACATTGTCCTTTGATTCCTCAAGTTGTACACCCATATGGGTCTCTTTCTGGACTTGGTACCCTGTTTCATTGATAGAGGATCATTATGTTGATGACAGTAACGGACTCCTACATTACTGGAGCTGTTAAGATCTTCCAGTCAGGCTGTTGTATAGTTTTTTAGAATCATTTGGCCTAATTCTAACATTGGAGGATTTTCATGTGAATTATAGAATTGTCATTTTGTTCAAAAAGTCCTGCTGGGGGCACATGGGTGGCTCACTTGATTGAACATCGACTGAGCTCAGGTCATGATCTCACAGTTTGTGAGTTTGAGCTCCATGTCCGGCTTTCTGCTGTCAGCTCAGAGCCTGCTTTGGATCTTCTGTCCCCCTCTCTCTCTACCCCTCTCCTTCTTGCTCTTTCACAAAAATAAACATTAAAAAAAAAAACCTGTTGGGATTTTTACTGGGATTGCATTGTATGTATAGATTAATTTTGGAAGAAATGACATTAACATCAATTTATTAGACTCGAAAAGAAAAAGTTACCTACCTTTTTTATTTAGGTATTTGAAATTTCAGCAATGTTTTGTGTTTTGTGTGCACAGATAGTACTCACATTTTGTCAGATTGATTTCCAAAACATTGATATTTTAAAAACACCTTAAGTTTGTTTATTTTGAGAGCAACAGAGACCATGTGATCAGGCGAGGGGCAGAGGGAGAGAGGGAGAGAGAGAGAATCCCAAACAGGCTCTCCACTGTCATTGCAGACCCCGACACAGGGCTTGAACTCAGGAAACCATGAGATCACGACCTGAGCTGAAGCCAAGAGTCAGACACGTAAGCAGGCACCCCTCAAGAAATTCATATTTTGAATGTTATTGTAAGGTTTTAAAATTTGTTCTTGTTCATTGCTAGTATGTAGAAATACCTTTTTTCTCTTATCCTTCAAACTTCGTAATGCACTTAATACTACTTACAACTTTATAGATTGCATCCTGTTTTATATATGGTCACACATGTGTATTAAACATGGAAATAAAGCTACTTTCACTTAGTTTTCTTTCTTTTTTTTTTACCATTAAAAAAAATTTTAAATCAAAGTTAGCTAACATTAAGTGTAATGATTTCAGGAATAGGATTTAGTGATTCATCACTTACATATAACACCCAGCCCTCATCCCAGAAAGTTCTCTCCTTAATGTCCATCCCTCATTTAGCCCATCCCCCCACCCTACACCCCACCAGCAACCCTCCGTTTGTTCTCTGTATTTAAGTCTTTTATGGTTTGTCTCCATTTCTTTATTAGTTTTGCTTCCCTTCCCCTGTGTTCATCTGCTTTGTTTCTTAAATTCCACAAGAGTGATATCATGATATTTGTCTTTCTGACTTATTTGGCTTAACATCATACCCTCTGTTTCCATTCCCACTTTGTTTTCAATCTCTTTATTATTTTAATGACCTCACTACCCAAAATGCCCAGTTCACAGTTAAACAGAAACAGTACAGGCACCTGGGTGGCTCATTTGGTTAAGCATCTGACTCTTGATTTCAGCTCAGGTCATGATCTCATGGTCCATGAGTTCGAGCCCCGTGTTGGGCTCTGTGCTAATAGCAAGGAGCCTGCTTGTGATTTTGCCTCCTTGCTCTCTGCCCCTCTCCTGCTTGCTGTCTATTTCTCTCAAAATAAATAAAAATAATAAAAAACAGTAGGAGGAACTTTCCTTCTCTTGATCTCAGGAAGTAAGCATAGTCTCTATTATGTGG
Organism: Felis catus; assembly: GCF_018350175.1. NCBI lineage: Eukaryota > Metazoa > Chordata > Mammalia > Carnivora > Felidae > Felis > Felis catus. The sequence continues at coordinate 9,741,256 of NC_058371.1, read as the reverse complement.
TTAGTTGTAGGTACATTATAGATTGTATTGTGTTGAACAAGTTCCCTTTTATTCCCAGTTTGAGAGTTTTGATCAGGAATGGATATTGGATTTTTTCAAATGCCTTTTCTGAGTTTAAGATGATCATTTTGTTTTTAAGTTTAATATGGTGAAAGATTATTTAGATTGAGCTACAAATAAAAACAAACTTCTGTTCTTGGTCATGATGTATATTTTTAAATGAATTTATCTTTATTCTTTTACTAATGTATTTTTTAGAATTTTTGCATCTGTGTTCAGGAGGAGTATTGTGAACAGTTTGCCTGATAAAATCCAGTTTTAGACATAAAAAATGTACTAGGAAGAATTCATTCCATATTTTTTCACTTAGGTTTTGTAGAAATCAGTGAAATCATAGAGGCCTATCATTTTCCTTGAGGAAAGGTTTTTTTTTTTTTTAAATTACAAACTCATGTAATACAACAAGTTTAAGTTTATTGTTTTTGAAGGAATTTGTCCACATCAAGTCATTGGAGTTGAATACATTGGCACACAATTGTTCATAATACTCGCTTTGTGCTCAATTTTTGTAGAATATGATCTGTAGTTACATGTTTGCTTTAATCCTAGTAGAATCTTACCTTTATTTTGTTCATAACCAGTCTATAGTCTTAGCAGATTATTTCTTTAAGAGCCAATTTTGGAATATATTGCTTTTGTTCCATTTTTTTCTATCTCCTTTAGCTGTTAATATTTCCTTTTCTCTGTTGATTTGAAGTTTGGCTTGTTCTTTTTTTAGTTGGTTAAAATGAAACTTGAGGTCATGAATTGGGTTTTTTTCTAACACGATTTCTTTTTCTATGTTTCTGCCTATATATAGCTTCAATGGTATTCCACTTACTGTTATATTTTGTGCTTTTACCCACATTGAGTTCAAAATACTTCCTTCCTGATTTTCCTTTGACCCATGTTTTATTTACTAATGTTATTTAATTTCCATTTGCTTAAGGATTTTCCAGAACTCCTGTTAATAGTTTGTAATCATTTTGCAGTGAGAGAACATATTTTGTATGAATTGGAACCTTTTAAATTTGAGATGTGTGTTAAAGGGGCAAGATATGGTCTATCTCAGTAAATGTTCCATGTGCACTTTAAGGTTTGTATTCTGCTCAATAGATTGTTCTAAAATTGTCAATTGGGCCGATTAGGTTGATAGTGTTATTAAAGTGTTCCATACAGTTACAGATTTTCTAGCAATTGTTCACAGAGTAGTATTACTGTTCAACTATAGTTGTGGAAATATCTCTTGGTCTTTGCAGTGCTATCATTTTTTTTTTTTTTTTTGCATTGCATGTTCTGAAGATCTGTTACGTATGTTAAGTTGGGGTTTTACTTCTTTAGGAATTGACTCTGTGTGAAGAGACCTTCCTTTTTGGTTATATTTTTTCTGGAATCTACTTTGCCTATTAATGTACTTAGTTTAGAATGGTTTATTATATCTACCCATTTGCTTTTTACCTACTTAGATACTAATAGTGATACTGCTTTTTTTTTAAATAGCAAAAAGTTGTGACATGCTTTTTGAACTAATTTAACAATCTCTGCCTTTTCATTGTAGCGCCTATCAGTTACATGTATTAGGATTGATATGGTTGGGATTAAGTCCTACTTGAAGTTAACACTGGAGTTTGACTGGACATCTTCAATATATGCATGGATGGAAACATGCTTATATTCCCACATTTGGTTAAATATTGAAGATCATTAGAATTTGAAAGAAAATTGAACATAAAAATATCCACCTACATTCCTATGTTTGCCTTTATAAAATTCTAATCTATAAAAAACTATAAGAGATTAGAAATTCTATTTTTTACTGTAGACGTAGAGACTAAGAACTATCTAAAAATATATTGGACAAATCTCATTTAACATTTTATAGACCGTACAATATGCTCTGCATGAAGCTAATTTAACACGCACTAGTTAAATTGTTTCTGTCATCTTGAACATCTAACCCAGTACTTGAGAGCCTATGTGCCAGTGTTGGTGTTCTAGATTACTAAAATGATATAGAAGCTTCTGGTCCATTCTAGAGTTTTAAGCTTGGCGGTACAGCAAGAAGTGGTCACCTAAGTTGCCCACAGAGGGAGCAAGACTTTGGTCCCGGGTCCCACTTTCAATATTGTCTAGTCCCATAGGCTGTACTTCATGTGGCCCACACTCTGAATTTAAAGAAATATGACCTTCTCAGGGCACCTGGTTGGGTCAGCCAGTTAAGTGTCCTCTTGTCGTGGTCTCATGGTTAGTGAGTTCCGGTTCCTGGTCAGGCTCTGTGCTGACAGCTTAGAGCCAGGACCCTGCCTCAGATTCTGCTTGAGATTATTCCTTTTTTCTCTGCTCCTCCCCTGCTCACTCATTCTCGCTCTCCCTTTTGCAGTCTCTTTGTCTCTCTCCAAAGTAAACATTAAAAAATTTTAAAAGGACCTTCTTACTCCTTCCTCTGACAATATACGTAAGGAATCTCTTTTACACATCCATCAAAAGAAGGTAACAGGTTTGATAAAGGAGGTTAAACTACAGTAAATCCTCAACTAAAAGGGATTTATGAATCCAGTGAGAAATTTACCATTTGTATTTTCATATTCTCTTTGATGTGTATTTTATACCTAAGTTATAAATCCAGATCACATGTATTGGTATCTAAGAAAATGAACTGTTAGCAAAGTTACTGATACACACACATAATATTAAATCTAAAGCCTGTGATTTTGACATACTTCAATTATCAGAGCAGATGAATATTACAGTTGAACTTAGAAGGCAAATTGAATGTCTGTGTTGTGCAGATAAGCTCCTGACTGGCCTGCTACTTGAGTTCAACTGAAAGTTATAACTGTTTTGCCCACTTGTGTACTGTTCTATAAATCATGAAATTTTTAAAGACCTAAAATATTGATTAGCTTGGCTCTCATATCTAGAGACCAATTAAGTAGTAAGAAAAATGGAGTCCCATAACATTTTAAGAGCAAACTATGATAGTATGAGTAAAATCCTTGTTACTAAGCCAAATACTTATATTTCTGACAAAAAGATAATCCTTTTGAATAATTGTGTCAGCATACAAAACTATAGAGCACTTATTGAAAAATATACAAATGATTATCTGCCTGTGATGCAGTCATATGATGGTCTGACAACAATTACTATGAACACCACTCAAGGTGAGAGTTTTTTTCTTTCACTTGCCATTAATCTAGAGCAGGGTAACCTGCCGGTGACTAGAACCCACAGTGACTGCATTATATTCCAACAATAACTAGTCTTGAGATCTCAGCTCATCCAACAGCAGCTTCTCACTTTTTTTTATGAGCAATTGTATGCCAAAAAAAAGCATGTCCTAAGGTTGTGTTGGAATGAATGGTTTGGAAATAGGAGAGGGTTCCTGGTACATGTCTAAAACTCAAATCCTTTTAAGCCTTTATCCACAACTCATGATACAGTGGCAATACAGCTTCTACCTGGCTATGTTCTCCCTGGAAGGCTTGCCCTCAGAATGGAAAGATAACTTTGGGTAATACTCTGCCTGACAAGCCCAGCTAGTACCCCAGCTGACCATCATCCTCTATGATAAGACATGTGAGTCAGTAAGCTTCCAGATGTTTCCAGGCCTGGATTTTTTTTTTAAATGTTTATTTTTGAGAGAGACACAGAGGGTGAGTGGGGGAGGGGCAGAGAGAGAGGGAGACACGGAATCCGAAGCAGGCTCCAAGCTCTGATCTTGTCAGCACAGAGCCTGATGTGGGGCTCAAACTCAGGACCCATGAGATCATTACCTGAGCCAAAGTCGGACACTTAACCGGCTGAGCCACCCAGACACCCCTCCAGGCCTGGATTTGAGTTTCTACCTGTGTTCCAGACACTATGGCACAATTACAGTCTCATAGGTCTTAACTCCTAGTTAATGGAAACTGAGAGATAATAACTAACTTGTAGCCTCTATGGGAAATGCCTTGCACCAGAGTAGACTGATGTTTCTATGTGGCTCTGGCAGTGAGTTTGAGTTGAAGGTGATGTCCGACTTTTCATGCCCCACTGTGTTTGTCCCCCAGCCCACACAAATTCAGCCCTTTTTGCTATGGTGACACAGTTTAGGAGTTGTGATGTCCATGCCAGCTCTAGTGTCAGGGAGGAAGACTGAATCCGGATGGGGAAAAATGTTCCCTGAATGATCATTTCCAAAAAATTGCTACTGGTATAGTGCTTCTAGTGGTGAAGGAGAAAGGCTAGAGCCAGTGGCATTTTGAGCACTGTTTATATGTAATATCATTACAAATTGGCTTTTGCTCAGATTGTCCCTGATCAAAATAAACTTTTTTTTCCAGTCTTTTTTAGTGAGCTATAACTGACCTATAACATTACGTTAATCTCAGGTGTACAACATAATTTTAAAACTGTGTGTATAGCAAACAGATCACAACAAGCCTGGGTAACATTTATCACCATGCAGTGTTAAAATTTTTTTCTTGAAACTTAAGATCCTCTCTTAGCAGTGTTGAAATACATAATATAATATTAACTATGGTCACCATGTTGTACCTTACATCCCCAAGACTTATTTTATGACAAGAATTTTGTGCCTTTTGACCCCCTTCACCTGTTGCATCCACCATCCCATCATTTCCCAGTGATATTGAGAAATAATTGACATACATCGCTGTGTAAGTTTAAGGCCTATAGAATGGTGGTTTGATTTACATAGATGAAATGATGAACACAGTAGGGTCACCTAGTATCCATCTTTTCATAAACATGTTTTCCTTCATTCTTATTATGAGAACTCTTAGGTTTTCCTCAACTTCACTATACACCATAAAACACTGTTAACTATAGTCCTCATGCTGTATATCACTAACACTCATAACTGGAAGTTTGTACTTGATGACCATGTACCTCCAATCCCCCACTACACACACACACACACACACACACACACACACACACATACACACACACAACCCCTTGATGAATGGCATTTGGGAAGTGTAAGAAAGACCTGCCTATGTCTTCTGAATGTTCAATTGGAAGGGAATTGGTACCATTTATTGATAGTACGAATGGGAATTCAGATGAGATGATGAGGTCAGGGGACTTGAAAATGGTCAAAAGCAAATACCAACCAGATAGTTTGATAAATGGGTCTCAGAAAGAGAGGGAATGTGGATAATATAAACGGTTGAGTCCTGTGCTTAGTTAGACATGAATCTAGAAACCATAGATGTTAGTGACACCATATGAGTAGAGCTGTTGGAGGATTGCTGAAAAGCACTGTTGACATTATGAGCAAGACAGATTTTTCTTCTGTGGGGTTGTTAGGTGCATTGCAGGACTTGGAGCAACATCCCTGGCCTTTGCAAGCCAGATGCCACCAGCACCGCTAGTGGTGACCGCTAAAATGTCTCCAATGATTGCCAAGTGTCCCTTGGGGCAAAAATACCCCTAGTTGAGAACCACTGGATTAGAATAGTAAGAGGAGAAAAATCCCTCTTAATATTATTGGAGTAACCAAACCTACCTGTGTTGTAAAAATGTAGACCATTCTCAAAGTTTTTCTAAGCATAGAAAAGAGTTAAGTGACATAAGCAAAACTTAAGGTAGCTGTTTGTCACGAACATAAGCGAAATAGTTTTTTTGAGTTTTTTTTGGTTTTTTTGTTTTGTTTTTTGGTAAATGCCTCCTGGTAATCCTAAAACTTAAGTCATCTACCTAAAATGGTGCTGAAATAGTTCCTTTTAACCAATCCCCTGCTGTCTGGGAACTGCACTATAATAACCAATCCATCGTAAAAGGTAAGCAACTTCCTCATCTTTCCCTTTAAAGCCTTTTCGTAGTTTCATGTCTCCTAGCTTCTTGCCAGTTTCTTGTTTGAGATCTCCCAGTTGCGAGTTTTTCCACTCAATAGAATACTCGTTTCACATCTCTTTGAATTTTTATTAACAACATGATTTTACTTGTGTTTCTATAAAAAACTTTTTATTTCTCTATTGCCAATAAAGTCCTTTTTCAGATATTATTCTCTGAAATCTCTCCAGTGTATATATATTTTTCATAAAAGACTTCTAATTTACTGGAAAAATTATACATACCCCATCCATATTTGGGCAAAACAACTGTACCATCCTGTGATTATCTGAGCCTTAATTCTGTTCATATTCTTTAAGGACAGCTGGTGTGACTGTTACTTGTCAGAATCATTTGGGTATTCTTGGAAAATCCCATTTATGAGATACATAAATCTTCTAAAAACATTTTTCTATGTTGCTTTAGTTTAAATGTTCTGATCATAATTAAACACGGAAATCTCTTCAGAAATATCTGAACCACCTACTATAATTAAATATATGGCATATTTCTTTTTATATTGTGTTGGACAGATTTATGAATGATAATTTCAAATAGGCAATTCCAAATTGATTTATGTAACAGAGAGCCCTCAATTATAGTGTTAACTGTCTAGAAATACATTTATCAATTCATGATAAAATTAATACTGCGGAAGAGAAAGGTAAAATACACAGTATTGATTGATAAAACTTCATAATAAGTGGTTGTTAGGCAGTATATAGTTTTCTTTTAAACAGCCTAATGCCTTGAGATTACTTCAGTGATGTTTTCTTATCCATTTAAATTCTATGTGCCATAACATTAATGTAAATATTCCTAACCCCTGAACAAAAGTCTCTAGTACTTAAATTATTAAACTTTTTTGGGGGAATGTCAAATCTTACAAAACATCCTTATAAGAATGTTATTATGTACAGTTGTTTGTAAATAATCTTTTCCTCTTTAAGTAATGGCCTTTATCAATTACCGATTCTTCATAACAAATCACCCTAAAACTTAGCATCTGAAAATGACACCGTTACATTCTCAGTTTCTGGAAGTCAGGGATCAGGCCATGGCTTAGCTTCATCCTCAGACTCTGAGCCTCACATTTCAGGCATCAACTAGATCCAAGTCCTCTCAAATTTCTACTGTGGCAGAAACAACTTACAAGATCTCTCCACGGTTGCAGGAAGGGCTCAGTTCTTCTAGGGTCTTTGGACTACAACGTTTTTCTCTAACATGGCAGCTGGTTTCATAAACTTGAGCCTGCCAAGAAATCAAGAGAGTGTTCCCAAGAGAGCATCACTGAGATGGAAATCACACAGCCTTTGTAACCTAATCACATTAGTGACAGTTCATGAGTGTTGTTGTATTTCATGTTACAAACTAGTCACTATATCCAACCACACTCAAGGATAAGGGCAGAAATAACTCAGGGCCACCTTAGAAGTTAGCCTACTTACTTGCTTATATAATTGGTCGTTGGTTTGGGAGAGACCCTGAAGAACTGAATTTCCCACTGAAACCTTGCATGACTATGCCCTCTACTGCTCCTTCTTGATTTTTTCCCTTCTGCACCCAAACTATCTAAACAATGGCTGCTAACTCCAAGAACAATTCTTTGCACTTCTAGGAAGGATTTTTTGGACAACTATACTCCAAACATTAGTTGACTTCCCTTGCTAAAAACTATAAAATTCCATCCTTCTTCCTCATAGTAGAAAACTCCTGTAGAGATGGATAAAGGTATATGTTTACTAATGTGGTTGATTTTTCTTTCACAGTATATTTGTGCATAGCCTGTCCTTGGTTAATCTTAATGGAAGATTGTCAATTTTGGTAACGTTTTGAAGAACCACTTTTGTTTTGGTGGTCACTTCTATTTTGTTTCTACACTTTTTATTTCATGGGGAAATGCTGTTTTAAATTTCTGAGTTGGAGGTTGTCAAATCAGGCCCTATGAGGGGCAGATGTCAAGATGGAATTGTGTGTGTAATATAGGTTCTGAAGAAACCCCTCTGAAGGGTGAAGTGAAAAGAATCCAGATCAATCAGAGAGGGCCTTCAGACCATGATGTAGATGTGGTGATTGGGAAATGAGAGTAGGCAGGAAGGAGGGTTTGAGAGGAAGTGGTTCTGGTTGAAATGCAACTCTAAGAAAATCTCGGGATGTTAGGGCACTCTAGAGCAAAGATTGCCCAATAGTGAAGTCGGCAAGAATGGTGGAATCCTTGTACCACTGCTACAATCAGTTACTGGTTTTATAAAGATGAGGAACAGTGTGGACTTGAAGTGAACACTGCAGCAGATAGGATAATGACAAAGCTGGAAACTTTCTGCCAACCACCCTTCACTCAGAAGGTACCCTCTTGAAACTGCCTTCACAGTTGGACGTGAAGCACAGCATGGGTGGTGGTACCCTCAATGGTCCAGTGATAGGACAATCCAACCCAAATACTTTTGAGATGTATCATCCCCACGTTTTCCATTAGCCCTTTTTCCTGAGGGAAAAAGACTAGAGTTGAGATGGAGGAACTAAACCCCCTAACTCTTGTTGGTCATGAAGCAATGTCTCTTTCTTGAATTCTGCGTTATAAATGGCCTCAGCCACTGCACTCCTCTCTGAAATTTTTGACTGCTTACTTGGTGAGCTGACTTAAACTCTTACTCAAAGAAAGTGAGGAGGTCTTGGAAATGCTGCCGTTCTCGGATCTGGACTGTTGCACGGTCCTCGCACTGTTAGAATTGAGCTACATGAGCACCAAATGGTGTCTATGAAGATTTCCTGAGACACACAAGCTTTTCTCCTTGACTCCAGTGTGTTCAATCTGCACTATCTCCTGGTGATGAGCATAAATTATCCGTGGCATTTAGTGGGGAGTTAACCTGCCTTTGCAGGATAAAGGATAGTGCAGAAGAGGTGTGTAGAGTAGGTGTGTCTACTGTGGAGGTGGATGGAAGCAGGTGGAGGGGTCTCAGGCCAGTAAATGGAGGGTGTTCCAAAGTGAAGATTGCCTGTTAGACTTGGCCCTGGATGGAAAGGGCTGGGCCAGCAATATTCCCCTGCTGTGTTCAGTCTTGTGACAGCATGGGAATAATATGTCCTTAGCATGAACACAATGGATGTGACAGATCCAACATTACAGCACCTGCAGTGTGTCCAGCCACTACCCCCTCACTACAGATTCACATGAAGGAGATCAGAGCAGCACACTCCATTCATCACCACCTGAGGTTTACAGCCATTAAATGTTTATTCCTCTTTAGCAGAGAGGCATTTGTAGATCTAATCTCTCCCTAAATACTTGGTTGCATTTCATCCATTTTGGAAGATAGTATTTTTATTATCCTTCACATGTATTTTCTAATATTAAGACATCTCCAAGTATTTAGAAGAATTTATACTAAATTTTTATTTCTCTAGGACTCCTTTCTAAATTAGGTATGTATTTAGAGAATGTATTCAGTACAATGATACTGATTGTTGAAGATTTTTAGGGGCTTCTTTGAGTGTTAAATATATGCATGGAAATAACTTGGTAAAATCCATTTTACTCTTCTTTATGTCAAATATTCTTGCTGTTTATTTTATTCTTCAAACTCAAATACACAATTTTTTTTTCTTTTTGTTCTCTTGATTGTTGAAGGACTCACTTGTAATTCTTCCCTGGGAAGATGGATTTAAAAGTATTGTGTTGAATCTATTAATTTCAAATTAAACAAAACTAGAATCATCATGTTTCATATGTAAAAGCTCCAAAGTGTTCTATTTATAGAGTGGATTAAACATAGTGAATGCTATGTAAAAGTAATAGTGTTTCCTGGTAACAATTTTCTATTTAAATGCATTTTGTCTAGTATTAACATATTTACGTTGATTTTTTCAAATCTGCTTTTGCAGTTCTTACAGGTAGGATATATTGGTGGTAAATTTGCTCATGTTTAATTTTTAATATGAAAAACTATTTTTTCTCAGTGCTTTAAAGATGTTTTTCCATTGTCTGCTGTCTTCAACTTTTGCTGTTTGGAAATTAGTTGTCTTTGTTGTAGTTTGCTTCCCATTGGTTTTATCTTCTCTTTGTCTTAAATATAGGACAGTTTAATGATAGTACAGGTAGTTGTAAGTTTATTTGTATCCCTGTTAGGCACCTGCGAAACTTTTTGAAACTGATGTATTCTGGGAAATACTTCGAGGTTTTATCAAATACTACTATCTTTTGTTATTGCTATTCCTATCTTCTAAGACTCTGGTCTCACATTCTTAGTTTACTTGTGGTTTCATCTTCGTAAATTGTCCCATTTCAGATGTCTCTTAGATGCATTCTGAGTAATATCTTCGGTCCTATTTTTAACTTAACTAATGCTCTCTTCCCTTGCACCTAATGTCAAATTGTATCTCTAACTTCAACTTGACACAGTAAAACACACACTCCTGATAATTCTAGAACATGTCTGCAAATGATATTTGTTATGATTTTTAAATGCTTCGTCTTTTGATAACTTATTGTTTCTAGTCATAGTTTTAATATTCTTTAAAATATAAACAAATAGAGACTTCTGATCTTTTAAGTCTTAAGTCTAATTATGGGACTTCTTTATACTGACAATCACTTTTGAAAACAAAATTCCTAGTCATTGATTTACTGCGTGCCTTTATATTTTTCAGCTCCTGTTCATGTTTTTAATTTTGTCTTGGGAAACTGAGTCCTGAGTTAAGGGTGCCCTTCTTCCGGAATGTTTTATTGTGTGTTCTATTAATAATTGGCAGTATTACCAACAGAAGAAGCTTAAAATTTTCTTGGTGTTAAAGAACCAAACAGTATTTAAAATGCAAATTCAAAAATCACATGATGAGACATCTGAAAATTTTCAGGTCTTATTTCACAGAAATAATAGCCCTTATCTTGATGTGTGAATTAGTATTATTTGCTTGATCCTACTCTTACATCCTCTAGCTGAGCAACAACACAGTCAAAAGATGAAGTGTAGATCCTGAACTTGGGTGGCCTATGCTGAACCCTAGTTCCACCATATACTAACACTTAAGTCAAATGGCTTACCTTATACTCTCTGCCTCAAATTCTTGAATCTGTAAAATCAGGATTATAATGGTTATTATAAGGAGAAGTTGATGTAGAACAAAATTGCTAGGACAGTGGCTGTTAAAATGTATGTGGTCAACATACATGAATCTAGTAGTTCTCATCGTACACTGGTACACTGATGTGTTCCACAAAGCTAAGCTCTGACTTCCTTTTTTGTAAAAGTTTTTATTTTAATTCCAGTTAACATTCAGTGTGAAATTAGTTTCAGGAATAAAATACAGTGATTTAACATTTCCATACATCACCCAGTGCTCATCATCATGCCCTCCCTAATACCATCATTTACTTACTCCATCTGCGACCCTCCTCCCCTCTGTTTGTTCTCTATAATAAGAGTCTATTTCTTAGTTTGTCTCTTTTTTTCCCCTTTGTTCATTTGTTTCTTAACTTCTGCATATGAGTGAAATCACAAGGTATTTTTCTTTCTCCGACTTTGCTTAGCATTGTACTTTCTAGCTCCATTCATGTCATTGCAAATGACAAGATTTTATTCTTGCTTTTTTTTCCCCAAGTTTTTATTTAAATTCTAGTTAACATAGTGTAATACTAGATTCAGGAGTAGAATTTAGTGACTCACCACTTACATGTAATACTCAGTGCTCAACACAATGAGTGCCCTCAGTACCCATAAGCCATTTAGCCCATTCCCCACTCACCATCCCTCCGTCAACCTTCGGTTTGTTCTTTATCATTAAGAGTCATATACGGTTTGCTTCATTATTTTTTTTCCTTACCATATGTTCATCTGTTTTGTTTCTTAAATTCCATGGTATTCGTCTTTCTCTGACTTACATTGCTTAGTATAATGCATTCTTTTTCCATCTACATCATTGCAAATGGCAAGATTCCATTGTTTTTGATGGCTACTACTCCATTGTGTATATACCACATCTTCTTTATCCCTTCCTCATCAATGGACACTTGGGCTGTTTCCACAGTTTTGTTATTGTTGATAATGCTTCTCTAAACATTGGGGTGTGTGTATGTGTGTGTATGTGTGTGTGTATGTATATATATATATAAACCAGTATCTTTGTATCCTTTGGGTAAATACCTAGTAGTGCAGTTGTTGGGTCCCAGGGTAGTTCTATTTTTAACTTCATGAGGAATCTCCATACTGTTTTCCATGGTGGTTGCACCAGTTTGTATTTCCACCAACAGTGTAAGAGGGTTCCCCTTGCTCCATATCCTGGTGAACATCTATTGTTTCCTGTGTTGTTAATTTTACCCATTCTCACAAGTGTGAACTGTTATCTCATCCTAGTTTTGATTTGTATTTCCCTGATGACAAGTAATATTGACCATCTTGTCATATGTCTATTGGCCATCTGTATGTTGTCTTTGGAAAAGTGTCTATTCATGTCTTATGCCCATTTCTTAACTGGGTTATTTGTTTTTTGGGTGTTCAGTTTGATAAGTTCTTCATAGATTTTGGATACCAGTGCTTTATCAGATACGTCATTTGAAAATCTCTTCTCCCATTCTGAAGGTTTGCCTTTTAGTTTTAGTTTCCTTTGCTGTGCAGAAGTTGTTTTTTTTTTTTATCTTGAAGTCCCCAAAATTCATGTTTGTTTCTGTTTCCCTTTGGCAACGTATCCAGTAAGAAATTGCTGAGGCCAAGGTCAAAGAGGTTGCTACCTGTGTTCTGCTCTAGGATTTTGATGGTTTTCTGTCTCACGCTTAGGTCTTTGATCCGTCTTCAATTTTTGTGTATGGTGTAAAAAGTGGTTCAGTTTCATTCTTTTGCATGTTGTTGTCCAGTTTTCCCAATACACTTTGTGGAAGAGACAGTCTTTTTTCCCATGGGATATTCTTTCCTGCTTTGTCATAGATGAGTTGACCATATAGGTGTGGGTCCATTTCTGGATTTTCTATTCTTTGCCACTGATCTATGTGTCTGTTTTTGTGCCAGTACCTACCATACTGTTTTGGTGTCTATAGCTTTGTAATGTAGCTTGAAGTCCAGAATTGTGATATATCCAGCTTTGCTTTTCTTTTTCAAGATTGCTTTGGCTATTTAGGGTTTTGTTGTTCCATATAAATTTTAGCATTGTTTGTTCTAGCTCTGAAAAATGCTGGTGGTATTTTGATTGGGATTGTATTAAATGTGTAGATTTATTTGGGTAATATATCTAATATTCTTACATTCCATGAGCGTGGAATGTTTCTCCATTTGTGTCCTCTTTAATTTCTTTCATCAATGTTTTACAGTTTTCAGAGTACAGGTCTTTGACTTCTTTGGTTAGATTCATTCCTATGTATCTTATTTTTGCTGCAATTGTAAATCAGGTTGATTCCTTAATTTCTGTTCCTGCTGCTTCTTTATTAGTGTATGGAAACAAGAGATTTGTATACATTGGTTTTGTATCTACAACCTTACTGAATTCATTTATCAGTTCTAGCAGTTATTTAGTGGAGTTTTTTGGGTTTTCTACTTATAGTATCATGTTATATACAAATAATCAAAGTTTTACTTCTTCCTTAATGATGGGGATTTTTTATTTCTTTTTATTCTCTGGTGCTGTGGCTAGGACTTTGGATACTTTTTGGATGAAAAGTGGAGAGAGTGGAATCCTTGCCTTGTTCCTGACCTCCTCTCAGTTTTCTGCCATTAAAGATGATGATTGCTATAGGTTTTCCATATATGGTCTTTATTATGTTGAGGTATGTTCCCTCTGAAGCTACTTTGTTGAGGGTTTTTATCATGAATGGATGTTGTACTTGGCCAAATGCTTTTTCTGCATCTACTGAAATTATAAAATTGTTATGCTTTCTCTTACTGATGTGATGTATCCCATTGACTTGTGAATATTGAACCACTCTTGGAACCAAGTAATTAATCCCACTTGATTGTGGTGAATGATTTTTTTAAATGGATCGTTGAGTTCAGTTTGCTAGTGTCTTGTTGAGAACTTTTGAATCTATGTTCATCAGGGATATTTCTCTATTTTTTAGTGGTGTCTTTAACTGGTTTTTGTATCAGGGCAATGCTAACCTCATAGAATGAATTTGGAAGTTTCCCTTCCTTTTTTATTTTTTGCAATAGTTTGATAAGAATAGATACTCTTTTTAAAAGGTTTGGTTGAATTCACCTATGAAGCCATCTGGTCCTAGACTTTTGTTTGTTAGGAGTTTTTTGATTGAATTTCTTTCCTGGATAACAGTGTGCTCAATTTTCTATTTCTTCCTGTTTTGGTCTGGGAGGTTATATGCTTGTAGGAATTTAGCCATTTTTTTCCAACTTGGACCTTTTTTGATACATAATTTTTAATAACCTTAGGTATTCATGTAGTGTTGGATGTTATTTCTTTCATTTCTGATTTTGAATACCCTTTTCATCTCTCTTTTTCCCTCTCTTTTTCAAATTTGTTAATATTTTCAAAGAATTAGCTCATGGTTTGTGTTCTATCATTTAGCTTCTATCTTTTTTTTTTTTTTTTTTGGCTCTCATCTTTATTATTTTCTTCATTCGGTGGGTTTGGGGTTTTGTTTGTTATTTTGTTTCTGTTCTTTAGGGTATATGGTTACATTTTAATTGAGATTTTTCTTGATCCTGGAGGTGGGCCTGTATTGGTATAAACTTCCTTTTCAGAACAGATTTTGGACAATTGTGTTTTCATTTTCATTTGTCACCATGTACTTTTTGATTTCCTCTTTGATTTCTTGGTTGACCAATTCTTTGTTTAGTAACAAGTTATATAACCTCCTTGTGTTTTTGTTCTTTGCAGATTTTTGCCTGTGGTTGATTTTGACTTTTCATAGTGTTGTAGTCAGAAAAGATGCATGATGTGGCTTCAATCTTTCTGAATGTTTTGAGATTGGTTTTGTGGCCTAAAATGTAAACTACTCTGGAGAATGTTCCATGCACTCTTGAAAATAATGTGTATTCTGCTGTATTAAGAAGGAATATTCTTTATATATCTGATTGAATGTGAATCCAATGCATCATCAAAAGGCACCGTTTTCCTTGTTGATTTTGTTTATTAATAGCTGCTTTGGGTGTGGGTGCTTCCATGTTGAATGCGTAAGTATTTATAATTGTTAAAATTTCTTGTCAGATATTTAGCTTTGTGATGATGTAGTGTCCTTTTTCTCATTACAATCTTTGTATTAAAGTCTATTTTGATTCATAAAGGTACTGTGACCTGGCTTTGCTTTCACTTCCATTTGCGTGATAAATGTTTGTCTATCCCTTGACTTTCAATCCGCATTTGTCTTTAGGTCTGCAGTGAGTTTTGAAGCAGCATATAAATGGGTCTTGCTTTTTTAGGCGTTAACCTTACATCTTTTGATTGGAGCATTTGGTTCATTTAAATTCAAAGTAATTATTGATAGGTATTATTGCCATTGTGTTACCTATTTCACAGTTGTTTTTGTGGTTCTTCTCTATTCTTTTCTTTCTTTGCTCTTTGGTTTTCTGGCTTGATGGCTTTCTTTAGTGATATACTTAGGTCCCTTTTTCTTTATTTTTTGTGTATCTACTACTGATTTTTCAACTGTGGTCACCCTTAGGTTTATATAAAACATCTTGGGCATATAGTAGTCTATATTAAGTGGATGGCCACTTAAGTTTGAACCCACTTCAAAAGCAATAAAGTTTTACTACCCTCTGTCTACACTTTAGGTATATGGTGACGTCATTTACGTGTTTTTATTTTGTGAATCCCTTGACTGATATTTATAGATTTAATTAATTTTACTACTTTTGTGCTTTCTTCTTTTCATACTCCCGCTTATGGTGTGTCTTTACCACTCAAAGAATCCCCTTTAACATTTCTATTGGGTTGATTTAGTGGTGAATTTTTGCAGCTCGTGTTTGGGAAATTCTGTCTCTGCTTCATTCTGCATGATAGCTTTGCTAGATAGAGTAGAACTGGTTGCAGATTTTTTTATTGCATCATGTTGAATATATCATGCCACTCCTGTCTGCCTTGCAAATTTCTGCTGAAAAATCTGCTGATGGTCTTAGGGTATTTCCCTTGTTATAACTGTTTTGCTGCTTTTAAAATTCTCTCCTTATCACTACATTTTTGCCATTTTCATTACTTTGTGACTTGGTGTGGACCTCCTTGGGGGCTCTCTGTGCCTCCTGGATCTTGATTTCTAATTCTTTCCCCAGATTCAGGAATTTTTCAGCTACTATTTTTTCAGTTACATTTTATGCTCCCTTTTCTCACTCTTGTCCTTGTGGGGTCCCTATATTGCAAAGATTTTGTACTTGATAGTATCACTGAGTTTGCTTCATCTTTTCTCATAATTTTTTTCTCTTTTTAGCTTGACTGCTTTCCATGTCCCTGAACCGTTCTTTTGCTTCCTCTAGTCTATTTATTCCCTCTCCTGTGTTTTTAATCTGTTATTGAGTTCTTCATTTCAGATTCTTCTTTCAGGATTTCTCTTTGTGGAGGGTCTCAGTGAGGTGCTCCACTCTACTCTTATGTCCAGTGAGTATTTTAATGACTATTAATTCTCCATCAGGCATGCTTCTTAAGTGTATTTTGTGTAGCTCTATTGCTATGATTTTTGTACTGTTGTCATATTTGGGACATAATCTTATTACTATTTTTTTTATGTAACTGTGTGTGTTGGTTTCTGTGTGTTAAGAAAGTCACCTATGGCTCCTGCTGTTGAAAGTAGTGGCTTTATGGAAAAGAGGTCCTGTAGTGCCATGCAGTGCAGTGTTGCCTCTTTACCAGAACCTGGTGCTCCATAGGTGTCTCTTAGGTATGTGCGTGTACCCTACCATTAGCCTGGAGTGTGTTTTATTTCTATCCAGGCATCTGTGATGGCTCTCTGCCTATTGTGGCTGAAGTTTGGCCATTGTGCTGTTAGTGGGCCAGTTTGGGTGCTTTGAGTTTGAGTTAGGTCAGGTCGGGTATTTTCCAGAGCTGCAGTCACACCAAACTGCAGGTCACTCTGTGTGTTGTTCCTTGAGAGACTTTGATTGGCGAGTGAGACCTATAATTACACCAGATGTCTACCCCGCAGCTCACTGCTGGAGCCACAGTGGATGCAGTGTATGTGGTTATCTTCCCCTTTCCTCAGGGCAGGAGTCACTTTGGAGTGATGGTTGCTACTCTCTGGACTGATGTATGATGCCCTATTTGTGGAGCTAATTTGGATAGGCTTCTGCAAAGGGCAGATTTTCAGGAGAATGCGGGGGTAGTGTTAGTAAGTTTTGCCATGGTCTGCTGTGAGAAGGGACCTGAAGTGCCTTGAAGAATGGTTGGGATGGCAGGTTGTAGGAGAGAGCAGGGGGTGAGGCACAGGGTGTTAATATTGTTTGTGGATCTGTTGTGGGTGGAGGGGAGAATTGTAGCCATTTAGGAGAACTGCCAAGTGTGAGTTTGATGGGCAGGTCCGCAGTAGTAAGCTAGAGAAGGGGGTGGGGCACTGCGAGCAAGCTAGGTGAAGAGTGTTCATGTTGGTTCCTGCAGATGTCTATGTATCTAGCCTCGGATGTTGCAGAGGGAAATTGTGCATGCCATCTCTCTTGTTCTTAGACTTTTCTAAAGACCCCTGGCCCTCCAGCACATGTGAGATGAGTAAATTTTCGTGTATAACCCAGGCATGTTTTCAGCTGCTGCTTCTATGTTGTATTTCAGTGGAGTTGTTGGTTATGCTGACTCTTTACTGGATGTGAACTCCATTTCCTGTTGCCCTGTGACCTCCCCGCTCCCTCCCACCCAGTCTAGCTGTTGGTTTTTAAAGTTCCAGGTGTCAAGCCCCACTGATTGTTTTTTTTGTTTTGTTTTGTTTTGTTTTGTTTCGTTTCACAAACTGGCAAAGTTGAGCCTCTTTGGTTTTCAGACCCAAATTTGGGTATTTGTCTTCCTAGGGCAGGTCCCCCCATGCCTGGGGTGCCTGGGATGGAGTCTTGCCTCTTTTCTCTGTGCCTGTGGTATCCCACCCTACAGTCTTGTCAGTCACTTTGATTCTGGCCTGCCTCTCTGCCCTTCCTAACATTTTCAGTGTGCTCTCTTCTCTGTGATTAACTTGGAGAGTCTGTTGAGCCAGTTCTGGGGTAATTTTCTGGGTTATTTCCACTGATGGAGTGCTACCTAGAAGTGTCTGTGGGAGGAAGTGAGCTTAGTGCCCTCTTACTGAACCATCTTGCCTATAAATCCCTCAGAATCTTATAAAAATAATTATCTCAACTCAATATACCCTTGGAGCTATCGCTGCAGTGTTCCCCTTTTCATAGTAAAACTTACTTTATTTTTAATTGGTCTTGAAAAGGATTTACTTAGTCACCTCCTTTTTTTTCTCCTTCAGGTCTGTCCAACCTACCAGCAAGTTGCTATGATCTTCACTCCTTGGGCACTATTTTGCCAAACCACAGCAAGCATATTGTGATATTTAGCAAAATATCCTTGTCTTAATTTGCTTGAGCCCTTATTTGATAGCTCCTTGCTAATTGGGATTAGTGTTTTAGTTTCTATAACATTAGCTCTCACAGTTTGTGAGATGATGTCCTGAGCAGAAATGAAGATACTTAGCCAACTGAGTCACCCATGTGCCCCTCTCTTTGCCATTGTTAGTACTTCTTACTCTGAAATAACTGTTTCTATACCCACAAGCTTTGTTTCTTATTTGTTCTACAACTTTGCTCTCTCTTGGTAACACAGTTCCCTTTCAACCTTCTCAAGGGTTAAGGTTCTCTTTCCCAAATCCCTCCTAGAATGGACTTGGAAGCGGAGGAACTTTTCTTTTAATGTACATTGCTGTTTCTAGAACATGCTCCCTTGCCATCACTTAACCACCTCCCATATGGCCCTTCATTATGCCCAAATTTTTTCACCCTACATTCTACCCTACTTGTTTCTATCTAAAGAAGCTGAGGCTGTTCCCATTCACTTCTTCATTTAAAAAAAAAATTCACTGCTACTCAAATTCATTGACCTCTGAGCTCCTTGACAAAGCACTGGGAAGCGTTTTCAAAGTTTTCTAAATGTTTCAATATCCCACTGTTTTAAAATGTCAACATTTAAACATTTAAAAAATTTTAGAATTGCTTTAGATTATGGAAGAATTTAAAAGAGAGTACAGAGTTCCCAAAGCTCTCAAACCCTTTTCCAATATGATAAACATCTTCTATTAGTGTGGCATATTTGTGACAATTAATAAGCTGGTATTTGTACATTTTTATTAAATAAAAGCCATATATGATTAATTTTCATTATTTTTTCTCTAAGACCTATTTTTTCTTCTTGGATCCCAATCAGGATATGACCTAGCTCTTTGATTATCCTATTTCTTGATGATCATTTTTTCTCTTACTATTTCATTATCATATTTGCGGAAACAACAACTTCAACCTTACGAAGACCAACACTCTATTGATTATACCAGTGTTTTTCTATTGCAACAACCCTTTTATCTTGATTTCTTAGCTGGATTAAATTTCATGGTAAATAATGATAATTATATCCTTTCATAGATCTTCAATTCCCTTGCCACCTTTACCTTTTGTTAACCAAACAACCATTCCAATTATGTTTTCTTCCCTCATCCTCCACGGAAACGGATTTTTGCCAAAATTGATCAATACGGAAGTTACTGACAAATGACTTTCATATTGCTAAATCTAATGGTGAGTTTCTCATCATTCACCTTAGTTGGCATACCAAATTGATTCAGTTAACTACCTTCTTCTCTTTACAACATTCTCTTCAATTACTGTCTATTGTGCCTTAATGTTTTTAATTTCCTCCTTTGCCAATAAACTTGATCTCAAACTACTTGACATTTTTCTTTTCATCTTTTCTTTGGCCTTGGAATGCCCCAGGATTTATCATTTGGACCATACCAATTCCTTATCCACTGATCATCGTATGCTGTCTTGTGATTTCAAATAGCATCTAAAAACAACTCCCAAACATACATATTTCCATCTTAAATGTTTCTCCTTGATAGCAAACTCATAAGCCAAATAGCCTTGTCAAATTTTTCATGGATATCAAATCAGCAACTCAAACTGGCTGTGTATAAAAGCAAATTCCCGAACACCACCACTGTTCCACAAAAAAACATACATACAAATGAAAACTTCTGCAGCCATACATTTTTTACCTTGATTATTGATAACTGGATGCTTTAAATTAGTCTGGAAATCTTGCTATTCTCCTGAATTCTGCTTTTTCTCTCACACTCCAAATAAAATACACCGACAAATCATGAAAGCTTAACCTTCAAAGTAAACCCCAGATCTAAGCACCTCTCATTAATACACCACTAAGACACCCTAATCCATTACCACCTTCATTGCTTGCCTGAATGACTGCCAGTTAGCTGATTCTGCACTTGTTCCCTACAGCATATTATAACAAAGTAAACACATTTTCATTGAGTGACATCAAGTTAGGATGTCTAAAACCCTTAGATGTTTTTCCATCTCTCCTTAGGTGAAATCTAAAATTCTCGCAGAAACCTAAATACTTCACATACTGATTGTTTATTTCTTTCCTATCTTCATCTCTTATTAATATTCTTCTTGAGCCAATATAGAGACCTATTGCTGTATTCTTTCTTGCACATGCAGGTATGCTTTTTATGTCAGAACCTGGGCTTGATGTTTCTTATGCCTGCAAAACTATTCCAGCAGGTATTTTCCTAACATGCCCCCACTACTCTAATGGCTTTAAATGACTGATTTTTGCTGCCTTAAAATTAACCTCTGCATCTTCAAGAATTTCGTAGTGATCTTTATCAGGTCAGGAAGTGAATCTTCTTGACCTAGAAACTTGAAATAAAACACTAGCTATGCTTTCTCCCAAAACGCAGTATACACTATGAAAGAGGGAAGTATAACTGCATTAAATACTCCCATTCCAAAATGCTGACAAGGCAAGACACTTAGAAGTCCCTAATTTATGGTCATTCTGAAATCCACTGGGCCAATTTTGTGATGTCGTCTTATAGTGGGCCCAAATTTTTCGAGAACTTTCTATCCTTGATTAAATCCCTGTTCTGCTCCCTGAATATATGTCCTAAGTCTCTTAATTTCTTGGGCTCTTTCTCTATCTTGTGGATGTGCTTCCTTTTTCATCATCGTCCTTTGCTACATCTGAAGGGAGTGGTAGGAAACGTATCCTCCTGAGAGACTGAGAAGTTCTTTAAACCATCTTTAAGGAAGGAGAAGCGAGGGTCTTCATACTTTGAATAGCCTCAGTGTCTTTTAATGCAGGCTGGTAAAACTTAGGCTGATTCAACTTCATAGAAACAATGAGTTTTCCTATTCATTTGATTCTATTTCAATTTATGTCCCCAGAGTTACACCCACAGTTTACTCTCTCTCTAGATGCAAGTAAAACTTTCACAGTGTAAAAGGCTTCATGAGACCATATCTGTAGTCTTTGAGGGCCCATTAGTTCAATCGGAAAGGTACCTATTAGTCCTAATGACCATGGCCTTGCTGTGATTTCTGTCTTAAGGCTATGAAGTAAGGGGAGACATTGAATTCGGATTTTTTCCTGAGTGGGAGATATAATGGGCCTAGTTTTACTTGGTGAGAGCTAGTTCATTTTCTAACTGAGAAAGTCCTAGAATTTGGGGATCTCTCTATTGACTTCAGAGTATTGTTAGAGTGCTAGCCAGGTCTTTTCTACTCGGCTTCTTTTTCTATTATTTTAACAAGCACAGATACCAAACGCCCAAGGACTGGAATTAATTTGTTGCTTCCACTTGCTTGTCTTGTGCGCAAGTACATATTATCATTCCTAGGTTACCATACATGTGAATTCGACTGAACTTTTACCACAATGTGTATTGTGCTATTTACATCCTCTTCTAAGGCTTGCCTCACTTGTCTTGCTCTATTCCAAAGACAATGGCACATATTTTGTAGAAGAGCAACATCGCAATCCCAGTAACAGATGTCTCTAATTTTTGAGCAAAAATCCACTCAAGTTTATCAGACTACAAAGACATTCATTTTTGTGCTTATGACTAGGTAGGTCGGGGTGTCGATCTAGAGGGTGGATGATACTGATGGAATTCAGCTATGCTTACATTCAGACTGCAAGTTGGGTCAGGCTCATTATACTTGGATGTTTTTCTGGCACAAGCAGCCAGGTAAGCCATGTTCTTGGGAAAGATACCAAGAAAACAAACTAAACTACCTAACTGAATTTACATCTTAGCAGAATTACATAACCTATGTAATATATTAACCAAGGCAAATGACATGGTGAGGCCAACATAGTTGTGGCAGGAAAATAAGCTCTCTCCACAGTTGGAGGCACTTCAAAATTACAAGGGAAAAATGTCAAGTACAGTTCTATTAAGAAAGAGTAAAGACAACACCCGGACCACCATCTTTGAACTCAATCCTCTTATACTGCTGAAATATATGTATAATATATGTATGTATGGGTGTGTGTGTGTGTGTGTGTGTGTGTGTGTGTGTGTGTGTGTGTGTATAGGTATCTAATAGTTGATGATTTTTTCCTCCCACACACTCTGCCCCATACCAACTCATATCTATCATTGGAATCAGTGGTTTGAGTAAAATAACAAGGAAAAACTATGTATATAATCTCATTTTACCTTTAACCCATTTCCAACATGAAATCCATCAAGTCTTGCCTACTACATCTCTAAAATCAAATCCATAGTGTTTTCTTTCTGTTAATTTTGTAAATATCAATTTGAAATTCACCATGACTTTGGGTCTAGACTATCACCGTGTACTTAAGGAATTGAGGGTGTCCTCACCTGTTTCTTCTGGTTCCAATCACTTCAGAAGTTGTGTGCCCATTTGTTGCTCCTTTGAAGGTAATAGATACTTTCTCAGACTACCTTTGAACCTGTCTCCTGTCTTTGGTTTTCAACTGTCTTTATTATTATTATTATTATTATTATTATTATTATTATTAATGTTTATTTACTTTGAGAGAGAAAGAGCATGCACATGTGTGTGAAGGAGAAGGCAGAGAAAAGAGAGAATCCCAAGAAGGCTCCGTGCTGACAGCCCTAACGTGGGGCTCAGTCTCACCAACCAAGACATGATGACCTCAGCCAAAATCAAGAGACGAATGCTTAACTGACTGAGCCACCCAGGAGCCCCTGTTTTCAACAGTCATACTATGATGTTTTCTTTGTATTCTTTCTGCCTGAGGTACTCAAAGATCTCTGAATTTTGGAGTTAGTCTCTTTCATCAGTCGTCTCCTAACATACTAACTCCTCTCTTTTCTTAGCCCGGGGCTCCATTTACGTAGGTGGAAGTCTGTTTGACTCAGTCCCATGTGGTTCTACTTTTTTTTTTTCCGTGTCTTATCCTTTTAGAAGCTTGTGGTTCAGTTTGGACATTTACTAATGACCTTTTTCACTAATCCTGTCTTCTGTATTTCTTTAAACACTACTAAACTCAAACTGGGTATAAATTTAGGTAGCATATTTTGCTACAGCCCCTATGTTAGTCTGTATTCTCTGATAAATGTATGGTGCATATGGATATGTTTTCAGCAGTGATTTAGCAAATTTAAACCAAATGGTTTTATTTATACCTGAACTATAATGATATATGCTATGACAATAATTTAAGGCCATTGTAAATCAAATCACATAAATGCAATACATAACATATATATTGGGATACAAGAACAAAACTTATGTCCTTGAACTTTTAAGACAAAATAGGTTCATGTTAATGAAAATTTGGGACAATATTTTAAAAGCATAAGTACAAAAGCACTTGGTGTTACTTTGAAAACTAGAGAAATTCCGATCATAAAATAAATGTAAGCTACTGGAATAAGATACATGCAGGAGGCCTGAAAATTTTCATAAAATGGGAACTTACAAAAGGATTATTCCAGACATGGTTATATGGCCGCTCTTCATATACTGAGTAAACGACATTTAAAAGATAAAAAGATACTAAGGAAAATAATAGCTTGTGTATTTTAAATCAGTTAATATTTAAATATTAAACCTATTTGTATAATTTCAGTGTATTGTCTATTAGTGATGCTGACATAACCATTTAAACATTCTCATACTTCACAAAATTAAATCACATTAGATTTTTAAATAAGTGATTTATTTTTAAATGCTAACAAACTTGTCAACTTTGACAAATCTCTGATAAGTAGTGGGCAATATTCATATATCCAATTTTGAAATGAATATGCTAAATCCATTTATATTTTAGGCACAGGAAAATGCATAAGGGTACTTGAACATCCAAGTTTTCTTTTGAAAAGGGTGGTAAATATGAAATAAACACTGTATGGGCATAGCTCCTTATTCTAAATTTTATTGAATTGTGATACAATAATCCTTCAAAAATAAGAAAATGGTATTTAGTTTTGAATTACAAACGTTCTGTCTCCTTCTACTCCACGTTTTTAAAGATGCATGGTGTTAAAACTCTTGTAAAAGATGGTGAAAATGTATTAGTGGAGGCCACTTTCAACTGGGGGGACAGTGTTTAAAACAAAAATTAAAAGCCATCTTTTCGTCAGTGATCTATGTATTTACATCTCCCTTTATCCCTCTCTGGTCCATAAAATCTAGGTCACGAATGTCTCTTGCAGTACCCAAATTATTACAAGTTTTATGTTAAATGTTATTTGCTTAACTGTAGAAATGTTTATGTGTCATATTCAACCATGAAATAATTCTGAGAACAGATCAAATTAGCACCAAAATTCACTCTTTCTACAAAATTACATCTAGCTGAAAAAGTGAATATATTACCTTGCACCTGCAAATCATTCTTTTCATTAGGGTTCCCATTCTGTGAATCATTAGGCACACATACTGAATTTTGAAAGCATAATTTGTGACAAAATGTGCTTCCTAGGGTCACATCTTCTAGCAGCTACTTAAGTATATGTTGTATAAATATAATTGTTTAATATATCGTGAAGCAAGTTACTCAGTTATGAAGAATATTTGGAACACACATTATTAAAGTGTGGACTTGTAAAATTTGTCAAAGTCATATTAAAAGAGTATGGATATTAAAAGAGTAAATTAAGTATTATCATATTAATCTTAAAGTATTCTGGTACTTAGCAAACTTTAATAATGTATTTGCCATCAAAGCATGTTATTTAGAATAAGAAAGTTATTTTTTTGTTTTCATTTTTTTCCCTATTTGGCCATTGATTCTTTTTTGTTGTTGCTGTTTAATTTCTTGTCAAGTTAGCTAACATACAGTGTGCTCTTGGCTTCAGGGATAGATACCGTGATTCATCACTTACATATAACACCCAGTGCTCATCCCAACAAATGCCCTCCTCAATGCCCATCACCCATTTTCCCCTTTCCCCCACCCTCCATCAACCCTCAGTTTGTTCTCTGTATTTTAGTCTCTTACGGTTTGCCTCCCTCTCTGTTTGAAACTATTTTTCTCCTTCCCTTCCCCCATGTTCTTCTGTTAAGTTTCTCAAATTCCATATATGAGTGGAAACATGATCTGTCTTTTTCTGACTGACTTATTTCACTTAGCGTAATAGCCTCCAGTCCCATCCATATTACTGCAAATGGCAGGATTTCATTCTTTCCCATTGCCAACTAGTATTGTTTACACACACACACACACACACACACACACACACACACACACACACACACACTCTGTATGTATATAAACCACATTTTCTGTATCCATCATCTGATGGACATCTGGGCTCTGCATAATTTGGCTACTGTTGAAAGCACTGCTATAAACATT
The DNA here is from genome assembly GCF_018350175.1 of Felis catus. NCBI lineage: Eukaryota > Metazoa > Chordata > Mammalia > Carnivora > Felidae > Felis > Felis catus. The sequence goes on along the minus strand of NC_058371.1, from coordinate 9,715,606 downwards.
GGGGTACATGTGTCCCTATGAATCAGCACAGCTGTATTCTTTGGATACATTTCTAGTAGTGTTATTGCTGAGTTCTGTAGGATAATTCGGTTCTTAACTTTTTGAGGAAACTCCACACGGTTTTCCAGAGATGCTGCACCAGTTTGTATTCCCACCAACAGTGTAAGAAGATTCCCATTTCATCATATCCACACCAATATCTGTTGTTTACTGAGTTCTTAATTTGAGCCACTCTGACTGGTGTGAGGTGGTATCTCAGTGTGGTTTTGATTTGTATTTCCCTGATGATGAGTGATGTTGAGCATCTTTTCATGTGTCTGTTGGCCTTCTGGATGTCTTCTTTAGAAAAGTGTCTATTCATGTGTTCTGCCCATTTCTTCACTGGATTATTTGTTTTTTTGGGTGTTGAGTTGGGTAAGTTCTTTATAGATTTTGGATACTAGCCCTTTATCTGATGTGTCATTTGGAAATACCTTCTCCCATTCAGTCGGTTGACTTTTGGTTTGTTGATTGTTTCCTTGACAGTGCAGAAGGTTTTTATCTTGATGAGGTCCCCATAGTTCATTTTCGCTTTTATTTTCCCTTGACTTCTGGTAAGTGTCAAGTAAAAAGTTAGTACAGCTAAGGTCAGAGAGGTTGTTGCCTGTTTTCTCCTCTAGGGTTTTGATGGTTTCCTTTCATCCATTTTGAGTTTATTTTTGTGTATGGGGTAAGGAAGTGGTCCAGTTTCATTATTCTGTGTGTTGTTACCCAGTTCTCCCAGCACCATTTACTAATGAGACGGTCTTTTTTTTTTCCTTTTAATACATTTTCCTGCTTTGTCAAAGATTAGTTGTCCATACATATGTGGGTCCAATTCTGGGTTCTCTATTCTATTGGTCTGTGTGTCTGTTTTTTGTGCCAATACCATACTGTCTCGATGATTACAGTTTTGTAGTAGAGGCTAAAGTCCAAGATTGTGATGTGTCCCGTTTTGGTTTTCTTTTTCAACGTTACTTTGACTACTGGGGGTCTTTTGTGGTTCCATACAAATTGTAGGATTGTTTGTTCTAGCTCTGAAAAGAATGCCGGTGCAATTTGGATTGGAATTGCATTGAATTTGTAGATTGCTTTGGGTAGTACTGACATTTTAACAATATTTATGCTTCCAATCCACGAACCTGGAATGTTTTTCCATTTCTTTGTGTCATCTTCAATTTCTTTCTTACAAGTTTTCTATAGTTTTCAGCATACAGATCTTTTATATCTCTGGTTAAGTTTATTCCTAGGTATTTTATGGTTCTTGGTCCATTTGTAAATGGGATCGATTTCTTGATTTCTCTTTCTGTGCCTTTATTATTGGCGTACAGAAATGCAACCAGTATCCTGCAATTTTGCTGAAATGGTACCAGTTTTAGCAACTTTTTGGTGGAGTCTTTTGGGTTTTCCTGAAAGTGTTTCAGCTTTCCCATGTAGAGTATCAGGTCATCTGTGAAAAGTGAAAGTTTAACTTGTTCTTTCCCAATTTTGATGCCTTTTATTTCATTTTGTTGCCTGATTGCTGAGGCTAGGACTTCCAACTTTGTGTTAAACAACATTGGTGACAGTGGACATCCCTGTCATGTTCCTGGTCTCAGGGGGAAAGCTCTCAGTTTTTCCTCATTGAGGATGATACTAGCTGTGGGCTTTTCATATATGGCTTTTATAATGTTAAGGTATGTTCCTTCTATCCTGACTTTATTGAGGGTTTTTATTAAGAAAGATGCTGTATTTTGCCAAATGCTTTTTCTGCATCTGTTGACAGGATCATATGACTCTTACCCTTCATTCTATTAATGTGATGTATCACACTGATTGATTTGCATATATTGAACCAGCCATGCAGCCCAGGAATGAATCCGACTTGATGATGGTGAATAATCCTTTTAGTATAACATTGAATTCGATTTTCTGCTAGTATCTTGTTGAGAACTTTTACATCCATGTTCATCAGGGATATTGGCCTGTAATTTTCCTTTCTAGTGGGATCTCTGTCTGTTTTAGGTATCATGGTAATTCTGGCTTCAAAGAATGAATCCAGAAGCTTTTCTTCCATTTTTGTTTTTTTGGAACAGCTTGTGAAGGATCGTTATTGACTCTGCTTTAAATATCTGGTAGAATTCCCCTAGGAAGCCATCTGGCCCAGAACTCTAATTTGTTGGGAAATTTTTGATAACTGATTCAATTTATTTACTGGTTATGGGTCTGTTCAAACTTTCTATTTCTTCCTGTTTGAGTTTTGGTGGTGTGTGAGTGTCTAGAATTTATCCATTTCTTCCAGGTTGTCCAGTTTGTTGACACATAATTTTTCATAGCATTCTCTAATGGTTGTTTGTATTTCTGTAGTGTTGGTTGTGATCTCTCCTCTTTTGTTGATATTTTTATCGGTTTGGGTTCTCTTTCCTTTTTGAGAAGTCTGGATAAGGTTTATCAATTTTGTTCTCTCAAAAAATCAGCTTGAGATTCATTGATCTGTTCTTTTTTGGGGATTCTAGACAGTTTATTTCTGCTCTAATCTTTTTGATTGCTCTTCTTCTGGGTTTGGGGTGTCATCGCTGTTCTACTTCTAGTTCCTTTAGGTGTGCTGTTAGATTTTGTATTGGGGATTTTTCTTGTTTCTTGAGATAGGCCTGGATTGCAATGTATTTATCTCTGAGGACTGCTTTTGCTGCATTCTAAAGGGTTCGGGCTGTCATGTTTTGATTTTCATTTGCTTCCATATATTTTTAATTTCTTCTTCAATTGCCTAGTTGACCCTTTCATTCTTTAGTAGGGTGTCCTTTAATCTCCATGCATTTGGGGGATTTCCAAATTTTTTTCTGGTGGTTGATTTCAAGGTTCATAGCACTGTGATCTGAAAATAGTCATGGTCTGATCTCACTTCTTTTAGGTTAATTGAGGGCTGTTTTGTGACCCAGTATGTGGTCTATCTTGGAGAATGTTCCATGTGCATTTGAGAATAATGTATATTCTGCTTTTGGATGAAAAGTTCTGAATATATCTGTCAAGTCCATCTGGTCTAGTGTATCATTCAGAGCCATTTTTCTTTATTGATTTTTCTGCCTAGATGATGTGTCCATTGTTGTAAGTGGAGTATTAAAGTCCCCTGCAATTACTGCACTCTTATCAATAAGACTGCTTATGTTTGTGATTAATTGTTTTATATATTTGGGTGCTCTCAGATTGGGTGCATAAACATTTTTGGTAGATATTTGGTAGAATTCATCATGAAGTCTTTCCCTTATGGAAAGTTTTAAAAGTATTAATCTAATAGATCTCCTTGTTACAGGTCAATTTTATTTTTTTCTTGCATCAGTTTTCATAGTCTGTGTCCTTTTAGGAATTTTTCTAGCTTATCTAACTTATATAATTGATTGGCAGACAAGTAGTGATAGCCTTCTCTTTAAATCTTTTAATTATTTATGGTTGTTAGTGGTGTATGCTTTTTCACTAATTTCCAGTATTATAAAAACAGTAAAACTACATATAATCCAAAGAAATGTGTAATAAGTTATTGTAAGTAATAAGTGATGAGCATGATTGCTGAAATGAGTTTACGCAAAAAGTGGTATTTGTATGCAAAATGACAAATATTTAGAAATACAACTAATGCAATTAATGAAATAATATAAAGTGTCTAGGAATATATTTAACAAATAGCTGCAAAAAGATTTTGGTGAGAAATATAAAACTGCACTGAGAAACATTAAATATCACCTACATACGGTGAAAATAGAAAATTTTTGTTTTGTGAAAGAGCCAACATAGAAAATACTAAACATTTTCCTCAATGTAAACACTCTATGCAAGCACATAGATATATTATCATTTTTGGGGTTTGGTTTTATTTTATTCTATAGGTATTTCTAAATACCACAAAATGCCCCAAAATATCTAAAGGAATCTTGAAAGGAAACACATTATCTTTATTAGGAATCCAGATTTATCAAAAGCCTATATTAAGATATCAAGGGGGTACCTGGGTGGTGCAGTAGGTTAAGCATGCAACTTCGGCTCAGGTCATGTTCTCAACAGTTTGTGTATTCAAGCCATGCATTGCGCTTTGTGCTGTCAGCACAGGACTAGCTTTGGATCCTCCTGTCTCCCTCTCTTTCTCTGCCCCTACCTTCACTCATGCTCTCTCACGTGTGCACACTCTCTCTCCCTCTATCAAAAACAAATATTAAAAAAGAAAACCATATGGAGGAATAAGTAGAAAAATCCATGGAACAGAATAAAAAGCCTGGAGTCAGACATAGGGAAACTTGACAAGCAGTAGAGGTAGTATATTGGAAACGCAATAGTATTTGTAATTGATTTTAAGCAAATTATAGAATGGTAGATTATCACTATGAGATCGGGATAGGAAAGACTGTTCAACATGCACACAATACAAAGACGGCGGTGGTGCCTGGGTTGCTCAGTCAGTTAAGTGTCTGACTTAGGCTCAGGTCATGATCTCACGGTTTCTGAGTTCAAACGCCATGCTGGGATTCCTACTGACAGCTCAGAGCTTGGAGTCTGCTTCAGATTCTGTGTCTCCCTCTCTCTCTCTTTCCCCTTCCCCACTCATGGTCTGTCTCTTTCTCAAAAATAAACATTAAAATTTTTTAAATAAATAATACAAGGAAATTTGGACATATTGTATATTTAAATTGAAATAAATTTAAATATAAACATATAAATACATTCTCTAATAAAAAATGAGAGCATGTTTTCAGCACACAAAGCCTCTGTATGTTATTTTTTTTTGATATATGAAGTTTATTGTCAGATTGGTTTCCATACAACACCCAGTGCTCATCCCAAAAGGTGCCCTCCTCAGTACCCATCACCAACCCTTCTCTCCCTCCCACCCCCCATCAGCCCTCAGTTCTCAGTTTTTAAGAGTCTCTTATGCTTTGGCTCTCTTCCACTCTAACCTCTTTTTTCTTTTCCTTCCCCTCCCCCATGGGTTTCTGCTAAGTTTCTCAGGATCCACATAAGAGTGGAACCATATGGTATCTGTCTTTCTCTTTATGGCTTATTTAACTTAGTATCACACTCTCCAGTACCATCCATGTTGCTACAAAGGGCCCTATTTCATTATTTCTCATTGCCATGTAGTACTCCATTGTGTATATAAACCGCAATTTCTTTATCCATTCATCAGTTGATGGACATTTAGGCTCTTTCCATAATTTGGCTATTGTTGAGAGTGCTGCTATAAACATTGGGGTACAAGTGCCCCTATGCATCAGTACTCCTGTATCCCTTGGGTAAATTCCTAGCAGTGCTAGGGTCATAGGGTAGATCTGTTTTTGATTTTTTCAGGAACCTCCACACTGTTTTCCAGAGTGGCTACACCAGTTTGCATTCCCACCAACAGTGCAAGAGGGTTCCCGTTTCTCCACATCCTCGCCAGCATCTATAGTCTCCTGATTTGTTCATTTTGGCCACTCTGACTGGCGTGAGGTGACATCTGAGTGTGGTTTTGATCTGTATTTCCCTGATGAGGAGAGACGTTGAGCATGTTTTCATGTGCCTGTTGGCCGTCTGGATGTCTTCTTTAGAGAAGTGTCTATTCATGTTTTCTGCCCATTTCTTCACTGGGTTGCTTTTCGGGTGTGGAATTTGGTGAGTTCTTTATAGATTTTGGATACTAGCCCTTTGTCCGATATGTCATTTGCAAATCTTTTCCCATTCCGTTGGTTGCCTTTTAGTTTTGTTGGTTGTTTCCTTTGCTGGGCAGAAGCTTTTTATCTTCATAAGGTCCCAGTAGTTCATTTTTGCTTTTAATTCCCTTGCCTTTGGGGGTGTGTCAAGTAAGAAATTGCTACGACTGAGGTCAGAGAGGTCTTTTCCTGCTTTCTCCTCTAGGGTTTGGATGGTTTCCTGTCTCACATTCAAGTCCTTTATCCATTTTGAGTTTATTTTTGTGAATGGTGTGAGAAAGTGGTCTAGTTTCATTTTTCTGCATGTTGCTGTCCAGTTCTCCCAGCACCATTTGTTAAAGAGGCTGTCTTTTTTCCATTGGATGTTCTTTCCTGCTTTGTCAAAGATGAGTTGGCCATACGTTTGTGGGTCTAGTTCTGGGGTTTCTATTCTATTCCATTGGTCTATGTGTCTGGTTTTGTGCCAATACCATGCTGTCTTGATGATGACAGCTTTGTAGTAGAGGCTAAAGTCTGGGATTGTGATGCCTCCCTCTTTGGTCTTCTTCTTCAAAATTACTTTGGCTATTCGGGGCCTTTTGTGGTTCCATATGAATTTTAGGATTGCTTGTTCTAGTTTCGAGAAGAATGCTGGTGCGATTTTGATTGGGATTGTATTGAATGTGTAGATAGCTTTGGGTAGTATTGACATTTTGACAATATTTATTCTTCCAATCCATGAGCACGGAATGTTTTTCCATTTCTTTATGTCTTCTTCAATTTCCTTCATAAGCTTTCTATAGTTTTCAGCGTACAGATCTTTTACATCTTTGGTTAGATTTATTCCTAGGTATTTTATGCTTCTTGGTGCAATTGTGAATGGGATCAGTTTCTTTATTTGTCTTTCTGTTGCTTCATTATTAGTGTATAAGAATGCAACTGATTTCTGTACATTGATTTTGTATCCTGCAACTTTGCTAAATTCATGTATGAGTTCTAGCAGACTTCTGGTGTAGTGTATCGGATTTTCCATGTATAATATCATGTCATCTGCAAAAAGTGAAAGCTTAACTTCATCCTTGCCAATTTTGATGCCTTTGATTTCCTTTTGTTGTCTGATTGCTGATGCTAGAACTTCCAACACTATGTTAAACAACACTGGTGAGAGTGGACATCCCTGTCGTGTTCCTGATCTCAGGGAAAAAGCTCTCAGTTTTTCCCCGTTGAGGATGATGTTAGCTGTGGGCTTTTCATAAATGGCTTTTATGATCTTTAAGTATGTTCCTTCTATCCCGACTTTATTGAGGGTTTTTATTAAGAAACGTTGCTGAATTTTATCAACGGCCTTTCCGGCATCAATTGACAGGATCGTATGATTCTTTTCTTTTATTAATATGATGTATCACATTGATTGATTTGCAAATGTTGAACCAGCCCTGCATCCCAGGAATGAATCCCACTCGATCATGGTGAATAATTCTTTTTATATGCTGTTGAATTCGATTTGCTGGTATCTTATTGAGAATTTTTGCATCCATATTCATCAGGGATATTGGCCTGTAGTTCTCTTTTGTTACTGGGTCTCTGTCTGGTTTAGGAATCAAAGTAATACTGGCTTCATAGAATGAGTCTGGAAGTTTTCCTTCCCTTTCTATTTTTTGGAATACCTTGAGAAAGATAGGTATTATCTCTGCTTTAAACGTCTGGTAGAACTCCCCTGGGAAGCCATCTGGTCCTGGACTCTTATTTGTTGGGAGATTTTTGATGACTGATTCAATTTCTTTGCTGGTTATGGGTCTATTCAAGCTTTCTTTTTACTCCTGATTGAGTTTTGGAAGCGTGTGGGTGTTTAGGAATTTGTCCATTTCTTCCAGGTTGTCCAGTTTGTTGGCATATAATTTTTCATAGTATTCCCTGATAATTGGTTGTATTTCTGAGGGATTGGTTGTAATAATTCCATTTTCATTCATGATTTTATCTATCTGGGTCATCTCCCTTTTCTTTTTGAGAAGGCTGGCTAGAGGTTTATCAATTTTGTTTATTTTTTCAAAAAAACAACTCTTGGGTTTCATTGATCTGCTCTACAGTTTCTTTTTTAGCTTCTATATTGTTTATTTCTTCTTTGATCTTTATTATTTCTCTTCTTCTGCTGGGTTTAGGCTGTCTTTGCTGTTCTGATTCTATTTCCTTTAGGTGTGCTGTTAGATTTTGTATTTGGGATTTTTCTTGTTTCTTGAGATAGGCCTGGATTGCAATGTATTTTCCTCTCAGGACTGCCTTTGCTGCATCTCAAAGCGTTTGGATTGCTGTATTTTCATTTTTGTTTGTTTCCATACATTTTTAAATTTCTTCTCTAACTGCCTGGTTGACCCACTCATTCTTTAGTAGGGTGTTCTTTTAACCTCCATGCTTTTGGAAGTTTTCCAGACTTTTTCCTGTGGTTGATTTCAAGCTTCATAGCATTGTGGTCTGAAAGTATGCATGGTATGATTTCAATTCTTATATACTTATGAAGGGCTGTTTTGTGACCCAGTATGTGATCTATCTTGGAGAATGTTCCATGTTCACTCGAGAAAAAAGTATATTCTGTTGCTTTGGGATGCAGAGTTCTAAATATATCTATCAAGTCCATCTCATCCAATGTATCATTCAGGGCCCTTGTTTCCTTATTGACCATGTGTCTAGATGATCTATTCATTTCTGTAAGTGGAGTGTTAAAGTCCCCTGCAATTACCACATTCTTATCAATAAGGTTGCTTATGTTTGTGAGTAATTGTTTTATATATTTGGCGGCTCTTGTGTTCGGCACATAGACATTTATAATTGTTAGCTCTTCCTGATGGATAGACCCTGTAATTATTATATTATGCCCTTCTTCATCTCTTGTTACAGCCTTTAATGTAAAGTCTAGTTTGTCTGATAGAAGTATGGCTACTCCAGCTTGCTTTGACGTCCAGTAGCATGATAGATAGTTCTCCATCCCCTCACTCTCAATCTGAAGGTGTCCTCAGGTCTAAAAGGAGTCTCTTGTAGACAGCAAATAGATGGGTCTTGTTCTTTTATCCATTCTGATACCCTATGTCTTTTGGTTGGCCCATTTAGTCCATTTACATTCAGTGTTATTATAGAAAGATATGGGTTTAGAGTCATTGTGATGTCTGTAAGTTTCATGCTTGTAGCGATGTCTCTGGTACTTTGTCTCACAGGATCCCCCTTAGGATCTCTTGTAGGGCTGGTTTAGTGGTGATGAATTCCTTCAGTTTTTGTTTATTTGGGAAGACCTTTATCTCTCCTTCTATTCTAAATGACAGACTTGCTGGATAAAGGATTCTTGGCTGCATATTTTTTCTGTTCATCACATTGAAGATCTCCTGCCATTCCTTTCTGGCCTGCCACGTTTCAGTAGGGAGATGGGTCACGAGTCTTATAGGTCTCCCTTTATATGTTAGAGCACGTTTATCCCTAGCTGCTTTCAGAATTTTCTCTTTATCCTTGTATTTTGCCAGTTTCACTATGATATGTCGTGCAGAAGATCGATTCAAGTTACGTCTGAAGGGAGTTCTCTGTGCCTCTCGGATTTCAATGCCTTTTTCCTTCCCCAGTTGAGGGAAGTTCTCAGCTATTATTTCTTCAAGCACACCTTCAGCACCTTTCCCTCTTTCTTCCTCCTCTGGAATACGAATTATGTGTAGATTATTTCTCTTTAGTGTATCACTTAGTTCTCTAATTTTCCCCTCATACTCCTGGATTTTTTTATCTCTCTTTTGCTCAGCTTCTTCTTTTTCCATAATTTTATCTTCTAGTTCACCTATTCTCTCCTCTGCCTATTCAGTCTGAGCTGTAGTTGTCTCCATTTTATTTTGCAGCTCATTGATAGCATTTTTTAGCTCCTCCTGGCTGGTCCTTAGTCCCTTGATCTCTATAGCAAGAGATTCTCTGCTGTCCTTTATACTGTTTTCAAGACCAGCAATTAATTTTATGACTATTATTCTAAATTCACTTTTTGTTATATTATGTAAATCATTTTTGATCAGTTTGTTAGCTATTGTTATTTCCTGAATGTTTTTCTGAGGGGAATTCTTCCGTTTGGTCATTTTTGATAGTCCCTGGAGTGGAGGGGGACTGCAGGGCACTTCCCCCATGCTGTCTTGAATAACTTGCATTGGTGGGCGGCCGCAGTCAGACCTGATGTCTGCCCCCAACCCACCGCTGGGGCCACAGTCAGACTGGTGTGCCTTCTCTTCCCCTCTCCTAGGGGTGGGATTCACTGTGGGGTGGCATGGCCTGACTGGGCTACTTGCACACTGCCAGGCTTGTGGTGCTGGGGATCTGGCTTATTAGCTGGGGTGGATTGGCAAGGTGCACAGGGGCGGGAGTGGCAGGCTCAGCTCGCTTTTCCTTTGGAGATCCACTTCGGGAGGGGCCCTGTGACACCCGGAGGGAGTCAGACTCACTGCTGGAGGGATGGATCCACAGAAGCACAGCGTTGGGTGTTTGCGGGGTGCAAGCAAGTTCCCTGGCAGGAACTGGTTCCCTTTGGGATTTTGGCTGGAGGATGGGCAAGGGAGATGGTGCTAGCGAGCACCTTTGTTCCCCAACAAACTGAGCTCTGTCGTCCGGGGGCTCAGCAACTCTTTCCTCCCTTTGTCCTCCAGCCTTCCTGTCCGCAGAGCAAAGCTGTTAACTTATGACCTCCCAGATGCTAAGTCGCGCTTGCTGTCGGAACACAGTAAGTCAGGCCCCTCTGCTTTTGCCAGCCAAACTCGGGGGCTCTGCTTGGCCGGCAGGCTGCCCCTCTGCCCCGGCTCCCTCCCGCCAGTCCGTGCAGTGCGCACTGCCTCTCCGCCCTTCCTACCCTCTTCCGTGGGCCTCTCGTCTGGACTTGGCTCCAGAGACTCTGTTCTGCTAGTTTTCTGGCGGTTTTCTGGGTTATTTAGGCAGGTGTAGGTGGAATCTAAGTGATCAGCAGGACGTGCAGTGAGCCCAGCGTCCTCCTATGCTTCCATCTTCCCAGGATTCTATTTGTATGTGTGATTTTAAAGAAATCTGCTTAAACTATGAAAAAAAAATAATGGGACAGTTAAGTAATGGTGAAATATTAGAATTTCACAAAATGGAAGTCCAAAAGAACAAATACACATATGAGTAAATATAAACCTCATTAGTAATCAGAAAAATATAAAAGAAAAAAAATCCCTCAAGTTTTTTGGTCTTGTTTAAGGTTTTTTGTTTCTTCCATCACAACACGTGCCTTCATTAATTTCCATCACCCCTCTCCCCTCTGGTAACTATCAGTTGGCTCTCTATAATTGAGTCAGTTTCTTGGTTTCTCTTTTTTCCTTTGCTCATTTGTTTTGTTTCTTGCATTCCACATAAGAGTGAAAGCATATGGTTTTTGTCTTTCTCTGATTTATTTCACTCAGCATTATACGCTCTAGCTCCATCCATGGTGTTGCAAATGACAAGATTTTTTTCTTGGTTATGGTTGAGTATTCTTGCCTTGCATGAATAGACCAGTCTGTATCCATTCATCTCTCAGTGGACACTGGGGCTGTGTCCGTAGTTTTGCTCTTGAATATGGTACTGCAGTAAACATAGGACTGCCTGTATCCCTTTCAATTAGTGGGAAATTTCAAGGCTTTTTTTTTTCATTCAATGATGGCAGAGGTTTAAAATTTCAGAATCAAGTGTTAGAATTGTGGCTTGATAGTGGAATACACTGCCAGTAAGTCAAGATAGCTTCAAGAACTTGGGGAAAAGATAGAACATTGCTTAGTGGAATGATAATCTCAGAATGTAACAATTCCACAGTTGGGCATATACCACCAGTTTATTCTTTTATAGGACTAATAGTAAAGCTAGCAATGTTTATGACAATGTTAGAAGAGAAAAATAACTTATGTTCAGAGACATAAGCGATGTCAAATGTTAATTTGGTATGAGTATCAGCTTGTACAGTACGGAGAGTGTTAAGTAATAGAAGTTGTCTATGAAACAGATCGTAGGACCTATAGTATTACTTGTGAGAGAGCTCCCTTAAGGCTAAATTTAGTTGTAGTATGATTATCCTTTAGGAAATTTGCTTATTCAGAAGTACCTTTGTCACAATCATCTGAGGACCTTTCTCAAACGACATAACTTCTCCAGTCCACAAAGTCTCTCCATGGACTATGCCAGCCCGTATGCATGGCTTAACTCTCATACTTCCTCTGCGCACAGTCTGTCCCTGGTGTATACACAGGGTCAACCCAGTGGTGTCAATATAACTTTGCTTCTTGTTCTGCTTAAATCTGTGACCTATGGAATGTTTGGTAATGTGACTGATGGAACAAAATCTATTAAATTTCTCAATAAAAATGATACCTAGGGTGTTGCCTTTTAAGCAATACGAGATCTCCAGCCATGCTCCACATAAGTAGAATCTGGTGTTCTAATGCAGATGCACTTCACAACTGAATTACCTAAGCAGATGTATTTCACGATTCTCAGAAGTGATAATGCTCTCTTACTGCATAAGTCCTTGGAGTCCATGAAGGGGTGTAATTGTAAATAGTATGAAGATGGTGGGGTTTTTTTTAATATTTTTTTAACGTTTATTTATTTTTGAGACAGAGAGAGACAGAGCATGAACAGGGGAGGAGCAGAGAGAGAGGGAGACACAGAATCTGAAACAGGCTCCAGGCTCTGAGCTGTCAGCACAGAGCCCGACGTGGGGCTCGAACTCACGGACCGCGAGATCATGACCTGAGCCGAAGTCGGCGTTTAAACCGACTGAGCCACCCAGGCGCCCCTGAAGATGGTGGTTTTATAAGGCTTCTGTTATTTGATGACCATCTACCAACATGGACATGAAGTACATTGTCCAGAGACCTCCAACGATGCATTCTAGTCTATGTGCCACAAGTGGCTATGGTCAAATGTTAGAGGCAAAGCCGTTGCACGGGGTATACAAGATAGGTACATTGTACATTACACATATGTCCTGGTTTATTCCTTAAAATACTTACATCCAATTTTTGTACAACATGAATAAAATATGTGAAAAAGTTAAAGAAAAGGGAAATAGTGTACAACAAGAAATCTTTTAGCTTGAGCTAAAAGTGGAGTAAGGTGCCTGGGTGGCTCAGTTGGCTAAGTGTCCGACTTCAGCTCCTGTCATGATCTTGCAGTTTGTGAGTTTGAGCCCCGCGTCAGGCTCTGTGCTGACAGCTCAGAGCCTGGAGCCTGCTTCGGATTCTGTGTCTGCCTCTCTCTGCCCCTTCCCTGCTAGCACTCTGCCTCTCTGATTCAAAAATAAACATTAAAAAAAATAAAAGTGGAGCATGTATTCTAATTTTTCTACCACTCAAATAGGAAAATTTAATCAGACCCTTAAAACATCAATACAGAGTGAAAGTACTTTAGGTAGAATAACACACTAGAAAACAGAAAACCTTTTTCTGACATAATTTTTTGAAGATGGACTTAAAGAGCATTTTCATTAGGATGTTTCAATTTAATTTTGACAGAGATAGGGGATTACTGGGAGAACTCAGAAACTGAGGCTTCTGTTGAGGATTTTATCCATCCCTAGAATCCACTGAGAAAGTGAAAAACATGAATCGAGTCAAATCATAAGGCTCCTAAGTTTCTTAGGTTGGAAACTTTGTCAGATTTTTTTTTTCCTGCTTCTCTCCTGAGTAATAATGAAGCAAGCAGGGCAGCCATTTGGAGAGTGATTGTGTAGACTTGAAGCCCCATCCACACCTGCAATTGTTGGCCCACGACCATGCCATTCACAATTGTAACGAATGGTATTGTCAATCTGAGACTTTTTTTAAGCCATTCACTTGTATATTATCTGTAGCAAGCACGTTCTGAAGGCATACAATTCACAATGGTATAATCTACCCCACCCTCCCACCCCCAATAGAGAGACAGTAGATCTTCTCCTTTCCAGGCACTTAAAAATCAATTGGAGAAAGAAAACCGTATATAAAACATCACAGCAGGGGCGCCTGGGTGGCGCAGTTGGTTAAGCGTCTGACTTCAGCCAGGTCACGATCTCGCGGTCAGTGAGTTCGAGCCCCGCGTCAGGCTCTGGGCTGATGGCTCAGAGCCTGGAGCCTGTTTCCGATTCTGTGTCTCCCTCTCTCTCTGCCCCTCGCCCGTTCATGCTCTCTCTCTGTCCCAAAAATAAATAAACGTTGAAAAAAAAAATTAAAAAATAAATAAATAAATAAAACATCACAGCATCCTATGTTTTTTAGTTCCATAGTTTGTATGTTTATACTTGTAAAATGTTTTTACCACAACCAAAACCTCATGAAAATTCATTGTTACTAGATCTCCCAAGCATGCCATAAGCAATATCTAAAAAAATAACTAATGCTCTATTAAATTTAAAAATGTAACTAAATTCTTTAAAGAAGGCATATATTTTTAAATTGAAAGCAATTTCTGATGAACCCAGGGGAATTAAATATCAACTTACACTGAGGCAAAATACAGACAGGAATTGTTTGGGTGTATTTTCCAAAGAAATTTAGGGAGATAAATTATTAAACCACATCCTTAGCTATGACTATGCCATTAAAATTTGACATAAAATATATTTTAAGTATCAACTTAATTATATTTGATTTACATAGGCCTTAAGGGAGCTTGTAAAGTGAAACTTACAAGTGATTTTAAAAATGGTCTATCTATAATCTAGTTATTAGAGTATAAATATGGTAACTTTATTAAACATTGGTATATTTTCTTCCCCAAATATATGTACAATACACATTATATCGTATATTTATAAAGCAGACTATGCATTTGTTCTTGATTTAATATTCACAGAAAATCAACCAACTTAGAGTAACGTGAAAATATGTGTCAGCGTTTTCAGTGTAATCATGGATTTCAATACAGCAGTGTACAATTTAATGAGAATCACTTCAAAATAAATCATAGCTCTAGTATACTTGAGGGAAGTATAGCTCATCATTGAAAAGTTCCAAAGAGGGAAAGTCATTTTTGGTAAATAATACAGCTACACCTTCACAAAAGAAGGAAACGTGAACACGGTCAGCCTGCCTGCCCCTTCCTGCATTTCTAATTATTCGCATTACAAAGTTAATACCGTCTGCTTTAAAAACAAGATTAAGTCCAGAAATCTATTGCCAAGAAGACATACCACCCTTTGATCTGCTACTCAGCTCAAAGATATTGCTGTAAACAATCTTCAATGTTTCCAAGGTTATTTGTTTATGTATATGTAGGTATTTTTTGCTTGAACATAATTTTATATTTATGAAGCAAGTCAATTCTCTGTAAACAAATACGAATAGAAAGTAAATACTGCAAGCATCAAGTGTGAGTGGATTTTTGTTTTGATCACCTAAATTCTTTCTCAGCTTTATTTGCCTTTTGAGGACTACTGCTTTCTTTATAAATTAGAACCCATGCCTCACTTAGTGAAATTTGATTTCTTTCACGTGGCAGAGAATTTTCTGTTGAGACATATGCAGCTGTCCAAAGTTAACCTCCATAAGTTCAATTTTGAGATTTCTTAATATTATGATTTACCAATACCCTGCTTTCTCTGAAATTATCTACAATGTATTTTAAAATGTTAAACCATACATCTAAGCTGCTCCTCAATTTGTAACAAATCTTGACAAAGCCATTCACTAAAGGCACTTAATAGACCAAGACACTAAGGCAATCCCATAAAATCTTAAAATGTTTTCATGAGTAGCCTGATTGTAAGTTTCACCCAGAGGTGAGAAGGCACAACAAAGTGCATTAGGTTTAAAAGGATCTTTAGTTATTTCTCGAACTTGTCCCACATCCTGATTTTTTTTTTCAAAATTGAAGAAAAACTCTCACATTTATACTCACTGTGGTAATATGCTTCGCTCTATTGAGGATTCAGATCCTATACTGAAAATTTTATCATTTCTCTCAAAATAGACATCAAATTTGCATGGAAATATTCTGCCATACATGCTAAAATATATATGCATATATCATAATAAAAGAAGAGAGGATGTCCTAGATGCTTGATATATAAAAAATATGGATGCAAATAGAATATTTATATAGCATAGCAGTGTGCACAATAAACCAGTAAGGTTTAACTCCATGCTTCACTGATCGGAATTTTAACTGAGAATTTTTAGTGTTCAGCTTAAATATTATCTTTTAATGAGACTTTAAGAAGTGATTTGCATAATCCTCAAGCTAAACATGCTGGATATTCAAAAGAGCCATCAGTATTCTCTTTCAATGTTCATATTAATGCAACTTCAAAAAGGACTGTTGATGATAACCTGACAAGAAAATAGAAATAGTGGTTAATCACTGTGTAATTACAAAATGTCCCTCATTATAATCGTGGCAATGTTTTACTCCAGACTTCTCCTATTGCCTTGCAGGTGTCTTCTATAATTAATTTATTTTGCTATCTCTTTTTAATGGCTGTAAAATATAGAACAAATAGCAAGGTAGTCAAAAATTTAAGTAAAACTTATGGCAACTGAGCTGTTTTCTACTCTGATTGTTTTAGGAAATTTAAAATACATGGAAACATGCCCTATCATATTTTCATAATTCTGAAGTATCCAAGTTAGAGGAGAATGTTTAAAAGTCACAATTTTAAAAAGTCACAGTGGAATAAAAAAAAGTTTTTAGCTATGTTTCATCTTTCTTCAGTATTAATTTTTCCATGATTCTTTGTTTTACTAAGTTAATCCATAATATGAAATAGGTGAAAATAATCAGTGAAAAGGATTTGTTAAAGCTAATATGTATATAAAAGACAGTTTGATGGAATAAAAATTTGGAAAGTGTGATCACACTTTATTTGAACTGTTTTATACTTCTGTAATTATTCAAAGATTGCTTGTGTGATTTTTTTATGTCAATTTTCTACCATTTACAGAGGTCTGGTGGAAGATTAGCAAAACATTTCAGTTAATATTTGCACTGAAAACTGAAAATAAAATTAAATCAGTTTGTATATTTAAAACCTGCGCATAGCTATATGTAGATAACCTAAGGATTTAGAACATTGATTAATTATGAAAAAAATAACAGAAGAGGGTTCAGAGACACAAAGTGGAAATGCTGTGTACTTGGAAATCACAGGGACCCAATCTTCATATATTTTCACAGAAAGCACAGGTTAAATTCCTTAAGTTTTGAAGAGTAAGGAGAATGAATAGAACTCAAGTTCGGTCACTTGATGGTTGAGCAAACCTGAACAAATTAAGTTGTCCATTTTCTATAATGTGAAATGGGAATAGTAATGCTTCCAAATGTTACATGTACAATATAAGCATTTAAGTTAAATCAGAGCAGTCTGCTCCTAAAACATCCTTAAACACTACATTGTTTTATGTAATTTTATTAGTAGTGTTAAAATAGTAAACTATACTTATAAAAATAACCTTCTTATATTGTTATAGAATGGAGTTAGCTGTGGTCTTTAGTACTCCCACTTTTTTTTTTTTTTTTTTTTGCAACGTGACTTTTGAAAATTAACCAGAACTCTTGGAGCCTAGGTTGCTTAGGTGTTTAAAAAAAAAAAAAGGAACTGTAATAATACATTTCATGGGTATGATGTTTTGGCCTGAATTGCTTATGAGCTATAGATGAATGGGGAAATTTAATTACATTTCAATTATATCTTTGCTATCGTTAGCATTTATCAGAGTAGAGAAGAAAATTCAATTGCCAGATTTCCAAGTTCACGAACTTCATGGCTACTTACTTGGTTTTTAAAACCCTCAGATAATGAATGTGAGAAAACAAGAGGGACTAACGAAGGAAAACATTTACTCTAGGACTTCTGCGATAGTTATCGTTGTCCTATGTAAATATTCAAATAATTCCTCATTGCTATCCGCTCCCTTATTTATATATTTATTTTCCTATCTTCCTCTTCTTTCCATCCATTTTTCCTTTGTACTTGATTTCTTTATTCCTCACTCACTCCCTTGCCTCTACAATTAAAAATTGGACTGATAAGCAGAGAGTACAATGAATTGTATTTATGATTTCCTAAAACCTTGAGACAGCCAGGGCATCATTCTTGTGTCATTTTGGTCTACTTAAGTGTTTTCTTTTTTCCTTTTCCAACTTTATTTTGAGAGACAGAGCATAAGTGGGGAAGGGGCAGGGAGAGAGGGACAGAGGATCTGAAGTGTGGGGCTCATACTCAAGAACTGTGATCATGACCTGAGCTGAAGTTGGATGTGCAACCGATGGAGCCATCCAGGTGCCCTGTACTTGAGTATTTTCTTCTTCATTCGATATGGAGTAATTTCACTGGTTACTCTAACCTAAATTCTCATGTGTTGTAGAGTGAAGTCAGCAAGTATGATCAATTTAGAAATCTATTTGAGCTCAATTATTCCTAGACTGTTGTTAAACAACATAAATCCTAAAGGAAATTACCATAAATCACTTCACAAAAATTCTCTTGTCACCTCCTTTAAGAAAATATCCAGGCTTTAATCTATAAAAATACACACACACTCATGGATTTATTTGTGAGTTTGCTTACTAGACAGAGTTTATAATTTGTAACCCCCCAAATCAGTAGTTGTTACACTTTGCCATTATTTGTGGACATGTGCAGAAGGTCAAAAATTGAGTCACTCAGTGAATACGATAAGGTTGAACAAGGTGATGCTCTGCCTTCTTGTTGCAGCTCTGATTCTATAAACCAGTGTTGTTTCCACAGTGTATTTAGTTCCATGCTTGTCATCTGTTGATAATTTTGGTCGCTGATTTTGCTGCTTAAGATGTCCCCCAAGTTGAGTGCAGAAACATGGTCTCATGTTTTTAAGAGTGAGAAAGCCAGGATATGCCTTATCAGGAAAATAAGTGTATGCACATAAAATAATGTATAATATATTCATTACGTGTATTACATGTATTACATTTATGTGAAGGGCAACCTATTATAAAAACACCCTAAACACTCTTAAATACTATTATCATTGTTTAAATAATAGAATACATTTAAGATACATAATAACTGTCACACATATAAAGATAGGTGTTATTATTAAACAACATGATATACAATTTTAGGAATATGTTAAACTATGAAGCTACAAATATAAATAAGACTTTTTATATTTTTATACAGTGGATTTGGCTATGGTCTACGGCTCTCACACTTACTTGTTTTGTGACCCTAGAAAGTGAACTGATCGTGTCTGAGCCTTGATTTCTCACCTGCAAAATAATGGACTTTTACTAAGATATAAGTCACAGTGCTGTGGGCGGTAGTTGAGTGTTAATAAATGAATAATATATTACAAGCAGGAAAAGGAAGAGGAAATTTTGAACTGTACTCGAGGCCTCTCTGGAAATTGCTAAAATACTATAGGGCGTAATGAAACTATGGAAAAAGACTCAAGTTGTGGATTCATGACATAACTGATAAAGTATGGCAGACAGCATTGTTGTGAGGCTGAAAATGATACAGTTTACAGTCACACTACCCAGGGTCAGGAGAAGGTTAAACACTTCCCAGCCGATGTTGGCTGGTCTGCGTGTTTCAAAAGGTGGTCTGGCTTGAACAGCCTCAAGCTTGCAGGTGAGGTCAGTTCTGCAGATTAGGAGGCTTCAAGAAAAAAAGAAAAAAAAAATGATGAGTATCGCACAGAAACAGGATTTTGTGAAAAAGCAAGTTTTCAAGGCTGAGACTGACTTGATTGACAAGGCTTGCCTTGGCAAACAAATTGTACAATGCAAATGGCTTCCAAAATCTAAACTGTCTTAAGAACATAAAGTAAGGTTTTGTGTATATCACTTGATGAAAATGTTGTCATGACCAGAGGTTTCCAGGGAGCTGACCTTGTATTTACCCTAGAAACAATGGTTCTGAATTTGCCAATTCGTTGCTCATACAACCTTACAGAACATAACTACTGTGAAAAATGAGAATCAATCCTCTATCCAGGCACGTATATATAGTTACATATAGTATTATTAAAAGAAAAAGAGGGGTGCCTGTGTGGCTCAGCCAGTTAAGCGTCCTACTTCAGCTCAGGTCGTGATCTCACCATTTGTGACTTCAAGCCCCACGTCGGTCTCTGTGGTGACAGCTCAGTCTCGAACCTGCTCAGATTGTGTCTGCCTCTCTCTCTTCGCCTCCCTGCTCTGTTTCTTTTTCAAAACTAAATGAAAACTTTAAAAGTTAAAAAAAAAAAATGTGAATCACCCTAATTCAATCAGTGGCATACAAGTTGCAAATGTGAATGACCTTTGTGATTAGCTTTTAAGTCACTTGTATGTGACCTGGTTTCCAATTACTACTTTCATTGAAGTTGAAAGGATCAAATCGAGTTGTAGCTTGATATATCATTAAAAATACTTTAGGGTGCCTGAGTGGCTCACTCAGTTAAGCGTCCAACTTCAGCTCAGGTCATGATCTTGTGGTTCATGGGTTCAAGCCCACGTTGGGCTCTGTGCTGACAGCTCAGTTCTGTCTCTCTCAAAAATATTTTTAAAATTTTTAAAAAAATACTTTAGATTACTATTTTCCTTTTTTCACGTGTCTTGCAAGTTGTCCAAATTATTGTTTGCAATTATTCAAAAGGTATTATTAAAGACCATCTCTGTGTTTGTGCTAACTCTATAAAAGTGAATAGTAAATATTATGTTAATAGATACATTTAGAAAAAGTGATAGAACAATGTCAGTTAAAATAAAATACTTGTATCAGAAATTACATTATTTTCAAAAATTTAAATTTAAGGTAAAAACATTTAATGCAGACAAAATGTATAGGTGAGACAGGGTTTTTAAAATTTAAGTAGGCACAGGATAAAAAACAATTTGAAGTCATAAAAGAAGTGTTTCATTTACCTTTATATATTGAATTCTTACAATCCTCCTTTTTCTCCATTATCTAGCAACTTTATAATTCATAACATTTGGTAATTTATAAATGTGTAATTATAAAATATAAAACTACTTATTGTTGATATTTCCTTTGTCTAATTGTATTTTTTAGAAGTGTTTATTTTCTTAGAGAGCATGAGCGGGGGGGGGGGGGGGGGGGGGACAGAGAAGAACGAGAATCCCAACCAGGCTTCATGCTGTCAGTACAGAGCCTGACACAGGGCTGGACCTCAGGAACCATGAGATCATGACCAGAGCCAAAATCAAGAGTCGGTTGCTTCACTGGCTGCGCCACCCAGGCACCCTGTTTAATAGTGTTTTAAAACCATTGTGGCCCTGTACAAAATATTTACATGTGTTAGAGTGTTGTATAAAAAAATCAGAATATATTTATCACATCACTCAAAAAGCTTAATAAATACACACTCATAAAAGCAAAAATTTATCCATTTATTTAGAACTTCATGTCTTTAATTTTTTAAGTTGGCTTCTCAGGCTCTCCTTCCTTGGTGGCCCGGTTGGGCAACCAACCCTTGATTTCCACTCAGGTGATGATCTCATTCTTGGGGTCAAGCCCCATGTCAGGCTCTGTGCTGACAGCTTGGAGCCTGCTTGGGATATTCTCTCTCTCTCTCTCTCTCTCTCTATGCATCGCACCCCCACCAATAGCATGTGCTCGTGTGTGTGCCCTCTCTCTCTCTCTCTCTCTCTCGAAATAAAAAAAAAATTTTTCCCAATTTTTTACTCTTTTGTATGGTTGGTTCCTAGACCATTCAGAGTGGTTAATGTAAATGGGAAGCTTTTCTAATATAGTTGCCTAATAAATTGCTGTGTTATAGGGGAATGGTGTGGTTAATCAATACATAATCCTACAGCCTCACTGCAGTGCCTCATCTGTTTGTCCATAATCAGTGGTTGTGGTTTTAAACAGAAAATCAAATTTACAAGATGGAATTGATCAGCACCAGGTTGACTCTGAAGAAGACAGAGTTAGGCAACACAGCATGCGTAGTCAGGTTCTGGAGGGCTGGTGACTCCCAGACACTTTAATCAGCATCCCTACCCTGCATATAAGAAATAAGGCTCTGTGGGTTCAGACAATCTTAATTAAAGCAAGCCAGCAGACCTGGGAAACCTTCAGCTGCATCTCATTAATTTCAGGTTACACATAAGTTAAGGATTACTCCATAATGAATATCAACAGTGAGTTACAGATGTGCAGTTTGTTAGAGTAAATTTAGCCGGTCTCCTGTAAGCTGATCCAGCATAGATACACAGAGTTAGTGTAACGAGGAGTATTTGACTGGGGGCCAAATTCCAGGCATCCTTAGGGCTAATACATACCACAGATCAGGTAATAATACTTCCTCTCCAATTTCCAGCTCTATTTGGCCTATATTTAGCCTAATATTTTTGATCAGATCATTAAAATTCATAACATTCACTTGGTTATGGCATATTATCATTTTTATATATCCTTGGACTTGATTTCCTAGTAGTTTGTTAAGCATATTTGTGACTGTATTCATGATGGCTCTTAATTTTATATATATGTATATATATGTTTATAATTTTTTTGGTAATTTGTTTTTGATATTAGGGTAAATCTCTCCTTATATAAAAAAAGTACTTTTTTTTAATTTTCTTTAAAAAAAGTTGTGAAAAAATGATACTATTCTTCCCTAAATACTTAATTGAATGTATCAGTGAAATAATTGGATCTACAGTTGTCTTAGAGGAAGGTTTTTGATTAATAATCCAATTCCTTTATAAATACATGGTTAGCCACATAAGATTCTTTACTTCTCTGCTTGGGTAATTGTTTTCGTACGTATTTAAAATGTTAAATTTATTAGCATAAAGTTATTCTTGTTCTTAATGTCTGTAGGAGTTATTGTTTTATTTAACATTTTATCAGTAATATTGGTAATCTATTTTTGTCAAGTTATTTTTTCCATCAGTATTAACCTTTGAAAATACCAAATTTTGACCTACTCTATTTTGTCCATTTCTTTGACCTGTTACTCTTCTTATTTATTCTCTTATTTCTTTTTATCGTTTTAGCCTTATTCTTTCTTTCTCAGTTTCTTAGAGAAAAATCTTTGATCATTGATTTTATAACTATCTCTACTGTAGGCATTACAACTGTTTCTGAAAACTATCATCTCACAAATTTTGATAGTTTATATTTTCCTTTTCATACAATTTAATATATTTTGTAAGTTTAGTTATGTTTTCTTCTATGACTTAATGGATTATTTAGAAGAGTTTTATTAAATATCCAAATAATTTTTTTTTCCTGGATATCAAATTGATAGTCATTTGTAACTTAATGTTAATGCTTTTTTAGTAAAAAATCAATCTTGAAATTTATTAGCATAATTACATCTCATAAAATTTAAATAGGCTATGTAAGATCTTATATACTTACTAAAGAATTTATAGCCTAAAATAGGAATTAGGGTGAATATCTATGCATACTCGAAAGAATAGATCTCTCACAATTTTAGTGTAATATTTGTAAACCTCAGTAAAGTCAGGTTTCATAGAGTTGTTTATGTACGCTATACTCTTAGTTTTATCTCCTTCTGTCATTTTCAGAGGGAGGTGACTTAAACACTCCATCTGTAACGTTGGAGTTGTCTTTTTCTGCCGCAAGAGCTTTCTCGATTCATGTATGTTGACATTGTCTTATTAGATATACACAAACTTCCGGTTTGCGAACCAATTTTTTTAATCATTGTTGTAATCATTTATATCATTTTTAAATATTTTTGTAACACTTTTCATCATTTTTATAAATTTTTTCCTGGTGAACTAATTATCTTACCATGATGAAGAAATTCTGGAGTCTCTGGTAATCCTTCTTGTCTTGAGTATACCTTGTCTGACCTTAATATAGTCATAGCAGCTTTTTCTGCTTTTTGGCTCTTAGAAACAACCTGCTATGAATTTTTTAGTACAAGTGTTCATGTGGACATATGTTTGCTTTGCTTTGCAGTACATCTTTACGACTCGTAAGGCTTTGGGTTTTGTTTTGGTAAGTTGTTTCACTTAATTTTTAAAAACTTGAATTCCAGCAGATTGATAGGTTGTAGGGAATGCTTAACTTCGTGAGAAATGGCACTACCACTTTGTCCTTAAAGCAGCATTTAATGTGACTTCTAGTGGCTTTAGCCGTTATGATGTATACGCATATAAAACGTGGTGTTAGGCATCCTAGTCATGTGGTGGCATCTTAGTGTAATTATAATTACTCATTTTCCTGAACACTTTATGTTGAGCAATGATTCACGTGTTCTTTTCCTCTTATCTGTTCTTGGGTCATGTATCTCTTAACATTTTTTTTCTTTTTTTTTAATTTAACTTATTATTTTTTTGATTTACATCCAAGTTAGTTAGCATATAGTGCAACAATGATTTCAGGGGTAGATTCCTTAATGCCCCTTACCCATTTAGCCCATCCCCCCTCCTACAACCCCTCCAGTAACCCTCTGTTTTTTCTCCATATTTAAGTCTCTAATGTCTCTTAACATTTTTCTACACTTCTAGTAAGTTTTTTACTTGAACTGTCCAACTTATACATATACATTCTGGAAAAAAAAAAAAACGTATCCAATCACAGTTTTGCTAACATTTTCTGCTGGTCTTGAGTTTCACATTTTATTTTTACTAAGAATTTCTTTTAAATAGGGGAAAAATGATGAAGTCCAATTTATCAATTTTTATTTTTGAATTTAGGCTTTTTGTAGCTTATGAAATCTTTTGCCTATCCCAATGTAATTACAAAATTCTCTTGTATTTTCTCCTAGATTTTATAGATTAAATGGAAGAGCTGAGGTTGATTCATTTCAAGGTAATTTCTGTTGTTTATGTACATAGTGTTAATAAAGGTACAATGTAAGGTTGTCCACTTGTCCCAACTCCGTTTGATGAACATATTATTCTTAATTCATTGAAATGCCTTGACACCACTGATAGAAATTAATAAGTGTACGTAACTAGGCCTCCTTCTTAACTTTTATTCTATTTCATTAATTCATAGTCTATTGACTTGTAGTTACATGTATTTTATTTTTAGTAGTCTTAGAGTTTCCTTTATACCTCTGCAAGTTTTATTAAGAGTTTGGGGCGCCTGGGTGGCGCAGTCGGTTAAGCGTCCGACTTCGGCCAGGTCACGATCTCGCCGCCCGTGAGTTCGAGCCCCGCGTCGGGCTCTGGGCTGATGGCTCAGAGCCTGGAGCCTGTTTCTGATTCTGTGTCTCCCTCTCTCTCTGCCCCTCCCCCGTTCATGCTCTCTCTCTGTCCCAAAAATAAATAAACGTTGAAAAAAAAATTAAAAAAAAAAGAGTTAATATTTACTTTACCTTCCATTTCACTCTGGATCCCAAATTCCCACTTTTTCTTATTTCATACTTGACACTTCATATACGACACCTGGTGACTTTGACTTCTGTTTTCCTATCTATCTCGTCTACAAACTGTTGAAATTCCACATTTGATGCTACACTTGTTCAGGAAATCAATAGAAAAAAAATATTTTTATTTCCCCATATGTTTGCCATTTCTGATGCTATTCTGAGGTTTTTACCTGGTGTCATTCTTTTTCTGCCTAAAGAATACGATTTAGCATTTCTTCTAGTGCAGGTCTATGGCCTGGATCCTCAGCTTTTATTTAACTGTAAATTTTGCTCATTATTTTTTTCCTGGCTTCTGCGTCGAACCCCCTCTTTTGGCACTCTAGTGATAATGCTGCATTGCCTGTGGCTTTTGTGATGTCTGATGAGAAGTTAGCTGTCACTCATCCCAGTGTTGCTCTGTACGTGAGAGCTCTTTTGTTCTGCGGCTGTTGGCAAAAAATTTCCCGTTGTTTTTCAGCAGTCTGACTATGATGTGATTTTCTTAGTATTTATCCCAGTTAGTGTATGCTTAAATGCATGGCTCTGTCAGTGGATGTTTTAAATCCAACAGTGGGGGTAAAATGGTCATTTTATTCAAACATTTTCTTATTTTTTTGCTCCAATCTGTCTTCTCTTTCTGTGAGTGACTCCAACTATGGGTTTGTTAGATCCTTGTTGGCCATCTTGTCTTCAGTCTTTGTTCTCTGTATCTTGAGATGAGACCATTTCACTAATGGACTTTCCCGGTCACCGATCATTTCCTCTCCTCACCAGGTTCCTGTTAATAACATATAGTTGATTTCTTATTTTGATTAGTGTACATTTTGATTCTAAAATCTGTGTTATTTTTTGTTCCCATTTATTTATTGCAGTTCCCATACCGTTTACTCAGTAAGGCCATATTTTCCTTTAATCCTTGAAAATATTTATAGTAGCTGCTTGAAAGCCTATGTCCTTCAACACAACTTACAAACCCTCTTGATACTTGCTTCTCTTTTCTATTAATTTTGACCAAGTAAGATATTCTTGCTTGGCACAGAAATGCTGGTTGAAATATTTATTTTTCTTTAAGAATTTTAAAAACACCTTCATACTTGCTCTGGGCTAGCACAATTTCTGAAAATAAATCTGTTGAAATTCTTGTCTTGCTTCCTCTGTATGCTATGTTTATTTTTCTTTAATGTCTTCCAGATTTTCATTTTACATCTTTTTTTTTCCCAGAAAATTGACTTTAATTTTTTTTTCTTCCTAACATTTTTCTTTCAGTTTGCATTTCTCTTGTTGCAGTTATCTAAACTTACTGGATATGTTGTAGTCTTTGATTTATTTTGGAAATTCAGGGCCGTTATATGTTGGAAAAGCTCCCCAGGCATTTTCTTTTCTTCTTCCTCTATCACTATATTACATGCATGTTAACTTTCTGTCTGTATCTCACAGCTCTTGAATGCCCTATTTTTATTTATTTATTTAGTTTAGGTCTTGCATTTCATCTTGAATATTTTTTTATTGATTTACCTTCAAATTCAGTAGAGTCTTTCTTAGTGGTGCCTGGTCTATTGGAGAGAGAGTTCAAGAATTTTTTCTTAGATATAATAAGTATAAATTCCAGACACGAAGCTGAAAAATACAGGTGAGCCACATATTTATGCTCCATAGTGGATACTCTACCTCATTTGTCAGCTCAGTATTCTGGAAGGTTAGTCAAATGTGGTTCGTGGTTGATAGATGCTGTGTCTGGCGGACGTGGGTTTGGATGCCATTTCATTATCTGCGTTTCCCACAGACTTGACGTTGATTCAGCTATGAGCCATTGGTTTGTACACTTTCTGTGAGTTCTGGGTCTTTAGAGAACTTTCTTAGTGCTGCTGTCCATCTTTCCCTCATGTCTCACCTTGTTCCTGTGTTGTTGAATCACAGAGTGTGAGGTCTCTCCTTCTCTCCCCTCCCCCAGTGGTAGATGGTGTGGCTATGCACAGGGTATTATTCATGATAATGCTGTGCTTATGTTTGGGGTGGGGAGTTCTCAGCGCCCCTGGCCCACCTCAGTCATCACCAGGAGGTGAATGTCCTCACTGTTCCTGCCTCTGTTCCACCGTGGCAGCCAAATTGTGCCCTGTAGCTAGTGTAGGTCTCCTGTATGAAAAGGTTACCTTTCCCTTGGCTCAGCAATAACAGCACACTGCTTTGTATTGATGAGGAACGTAGGGTCTGGTTTCTTCCCTCTCCCAGAGAATTAGGCTTCTGCACTTCGCTGGAAACAGTGAATCCTAGCCCCACCCTTAAGATCATGAAGGAGGTTTTCCTCAGCCCATCCCTACTTGCACATGAGCTTGCCCCTGCCCATGTGCCTGTAGGCTCCTGTGTGAAAATCGTCTGCCACCCCATCAGGAGGCTAGAAAAGGCATGTATATTTCTTTCCCATTCTCCAGTGGTGTAGGGTCAATTCCAGCATTCCTGTGGCCCCAAGGAGATGGTTCAGTCTTCTCCTCTGCCCCCCGTCTTTCTATTAAAAGTCTAGTGGAAGCACATGTAGAAGAGTCTGTGACTACCCACTTTCCTGCCCCTAGGACTCCCAGTTACTATGAACTGATACACAGCCTTACAGTTTCTCTTTAGAATACTGTTAATTTTAAAAAATTATTTGTGCCCTACCAAAGCAGTTTATCCAGCTGTTAAACATTTTTAGGTTGAGAGTGATGTTCTCTTGAAGTTTTCTATATTCAGGGTGGAACTATCACTCCTTTCTTCTGTACATCAATGTTATTTTAAATAAAACAAGACCTTGCTTTACACAGCTAGTATTGCTTTAGATTTTTCTCCCTGGTCTATACCTTTTGAGTTCATCTTCTCTCATTCTTCTGCCTGATTAATATGTCTTGGTGTTCCCATAATCATGGGCTCCTTGCTGATGAATTATATTTATTTGGCTTTACTGAAAACACCTTTGGGCTTTTGTAATTTGTTTTGATTTTCAGCATTTCTACCATGATGTGCTTAAGGATTGATTTTCTTCATAGCCATTCTTGAATTTATAGCTTCTTGAATTGCCCTGATTCTGTAAAATGCTAAGCCACTGTCAGTCTTCACTCATTCTCTTCTCCCATCAATGACTTACTAAAGTGTATATTAAACTAGGTGCTAACGACAGGTTTTAACAATACCTGGAGATTTATTTTTTTTTTTAATATTTTTTAGGTTTATTTATTTTTGAGAGAGAGAGAGCACGAGTAGGGGAGGAGCAGAGAGACACATACAGGGTCTGAAGCAGGCTCCAGGCTCTGAACCATTAGGACAGAGCCAGACCCGGGGCTCAAATTCATGAACTGTGAGATCATGACCTGAGCTGAAATCAGCCGCTTAACCCACTGAGCCACCCAGGTCCCCTAGGTTACTTTTCAAAATAGATTTCACTTTCATTATTTTTATGCTTAGTTTTTTCCCCAGCTTTATTGAAGTGTGATTGAAAAATAGCTTCTATACATTAATGTTGTGAGATGTGAGGACTTAATAGGCATAGGTGTTGTGAAATTACCACAATCAAGTTAATTAACATCTCTAAACATCTCTAAACATTATAAGCATTTTTAAGCATTTTTTGTTTTCATATCTTATCTAGTATAATTATTGTCCACATCCCCTGTGGTTGTTTTTAATTTTCTCCTAGCTTTCAGTCCTCTGACTTTGTTTCCTCAAGTACTTAGTAGTGTTGGTTAAATGATAGATATTTATACATGGAAAATATTTGAGGCTACATATAATGTTAAGTCCTCCCAAGAGTATTTACCTTTGCTTCTGGATTAATATAATCCAGTTAATGGATTTACAATGATTTACAGTAATAGGACTTTGGGCTTTAGTGTATGTGAGGCTAGTTCTGTTCCTGTTTTTCATTCCTCTTAAAATTCTGCCTGTATGGTTTAGCCCTTCAGGGAGCCAAATCAAACAACTGAAGGGTTAACAAGCTTCTCTTGCTTAGTAGACCCCGACTCCAAATTCTGTCTTCACGAGGCTGACAATATCTGTGCATAGCTTCACATTCTGTCAGCTACCTTTTGCAAAATACACAATTACAAGTGAAAAGCTACCCACAATGATGGGTCACAATTATCCAAGTTCCCTTTTCATATTTTAGCCTTGTGATTCTGTACTGATACGTATGAGTTTAAATTTTTCTTGGTGATAGTCAATTCACATTAGCTACTATGCTGTTGTTTTAAGCGACAATGCACTCCCTTTCTTTGATTATTCCATTTTGGTTTTAATTCAAGATACACCCACGCATTGCCCAAGGTAATGTTTGATCCTAGCTTTCGTTGAAGTGCGTAGAATAATCTATGTAGCTACAAACCAATTTACGATTTAAAAAATCACATAAAAGATATAGTATATAGCGCTTTGACTTTACACTCACACACACACACACACACACACACACACACACACACACACAGATTGAATGTGAAGGGATTTTCCTAATAATAAAATTACAATAATGGCAGACGTAGAGAAATCCCTACTTGATTACCAAACCAATGCTTTCACCTCAGCAACGTTTCATTCCAATTTCTACCATCCAAATCATTTTCTCCAGTTCACTGTTTCTAAAACACACCTCTTGTCATTGGTAAAAAAGACAACAAAAGAGAGAAGGACAGAGTATACCTAAGTTTTTTTACGCCTTTAGAGATTTTGATCTTAAAAGAAAAGTACATGAAAAACTTTGCAATCCATGTGCAATGATTACATCATCTATTCAATTTAAGACCCGGTAAGTAGATCCTGTATAAAGCCAAATTACACAGTGAAAGCTTAATAACAGTTAAGGAACAAGCTTTTGAAAACCCCTTTATTACCTTTGATGATTAAAATGTTCCACTTCATTTATAACTTTTTAAAAAATAATTTGAAATCCTGAAGCCTGTCAGGAATTTCTACATTAACAGAGAAGCATAAAAAAGATGCCATACGCAAAGGTAATTGTTTGCTGTTCGGGGTAAGTGTAAACTCTGTGTAATTCGGGCTTTAACGTTTTATTTACATGTCTGCACTGAATGCTTTTGAGAATTGTAGGTTTATTTTAAAACCATCTCTTCACTTTTGTTTTCTTCCATTTGTTGGGTTCTATGAGCAAACAGTCTTGAAACTAGACTGGATCATTACATTTCTATGCGAGATAAACCTTGAGAGTTAAACAACATAATTACAGCCTTAGTCTTCAGATAAAGAATTTCCTAATGAAAGTTAAAGTTATTAGCAAAAAATAATTTTACATGAAATCTGTTGAACAGTAGAAGTCATTTTAGATTTAATAACAGAAAATCCTGACAGAATTCTTGACAAAATAGGCAAAAGGCACAAGCTGTAACTCTAGAACATGCTGTCCTTATTTTGTTGCAGATTGTAAATAAGCATTAAGCAATCATAAACAATGTGCAATTCAATTTTTTCTCTCTATGAGTATCAGCCACCCTTTCACAAACTTTTCACAAGCTTAATTATACATATTTTCTATT
This sequence comes from Felis catus, assembly GCF_018350175.1. Classification (NCBI taxonomy): domain Eukaryota; kingdom Metazoa; phylum Chordata; class Mammalia; order Carnivora; family Felidae; genus Felis; species Felis catus. The sequence continues at coordinate 9,685,150 of NC_058371.1, read as the reverse complement.
TAAGAAAAAAGATACACAAATGATTAAGTCCATTTATGTTCTTATTTATATTTCTGCTGAAAACTATCAGCCCATGTATTATTGTCAGTGATTCTCTAGTGCTAACTAAACTCTACAAGTGGATTATAAGTAGATGAGAGAAGGCAATCTCTCTTTAATACAAATTGTGAAGAAATGTGTTCTTGAAACAATTTTATTATTTGAATTTCATAAAGTCAGTGGTTTATTGCCCTTGGGTTTATTGTACTGTTATATTATAGATGATGCTATTGCCGTCACCGTGCAATGCTATATAAACAAACCATGATTCCCAAAGATAGTTCTAAATATTTGCATTTGTAGTTTGGTGCTTTCCACTCAGAGCCATGTTCATGCCTCAGGTACTTTCTTTCCTTGACTTTAAAATAGTAGGATCTTTAGGGCACTTCCAGTGAAAGCTTCCTCTCTCACAGACATTAGGACAATTAACACCTTCATAAAATCCCATTCTGCATTAAAAATATATTTGATCTTCTTCAACTTATTTATTACCTTGTGGTAGAATAGTCCTCCTATAAGGATATGTCTAGTACTTGCCTTATGGAGGTGTTTTTACTTTCCTGCTAATAAGTTCTTTTTTTAAAAAAAATTATGTTACTTATTACACAGTTGTGAAATAACAGATAAGTTATAATGATGAAATTTGGATATAGCGCATAGATTGTGTCCTCAAAATATTCCCTGCTACCCTGGACACAAGTTATTGTCCCAATGTGTCAACGTAAAGTCAATTTTGACACTGATGGACCTGTGCGATGTTGAGGTTTATCATCATAATCAAAAATTTACCATTAAGTAGGTTATATATATATATATTGAGATTTACTTTAAAATTTTTGAAGTTAGGACATTTCATCAGCGGCTTTGAAGCAAACATGATTGGTTATTTTGCCATACGATACAGTAATTTGGAATTGTCAGTGTAAATGTTGAATATCTTAATAATTCATGTAAAACACCTATGTCAACATAGAACATAAAAGACTCAAATGGCATAAAATCATATTATAATCTTAATAGAATGAATGGAAGTAAATGATCTAAAAAAGCATGTGTTTATTTTACGTATCCTTAAAGACTAAAGAAAATCAGGCAGCTGATATGCTGAGGAATTTCAACTACTTAGAATTACATATAATTATGAAAAAATTTCCTAAGGATTTTCGTAAGGAGTAAGACATTACATATAAGAGTATTTAATGTCGTAGAGGGATACATAGTGTTTGCATGGAATCAAAATACAAATATGAGTTTGATTGAAACTATTGGTCTTTACCTTCTAAATGTACAAAAACACATACACACTTTGTCAAATAATTTCATATTTAGAGAGTTCAGAGTTTGCACTTTCTGTACTCTTGATATTACTAGTATGTTAGAGATAATTTTCTATACCCATGCTAATATTGTAAAAGCTTGAATATATCTTTTAAAAACTTCAACTTCTAACATAAGACTGCTCAACTTGAATATTTTTTTGCTGACATAGTAATATAAGAACTATATTCTCTCAGGGCATTCTGCAGTGTTATTTATATATGAGAATATTGGCTTTCTTGGCATATAAGAAGTATGTGATTTATTTAATGTTGGTGTTATCTGTGCTTTGCACGAGCACATTTTATGAAAAATAAACATGCAGTTGGTGCCTAATTCAATAATAAATAGAACCCAATGGGCTGCAAATATGCCACCTAGATTACATACTTTCAATGCATTGGATACACATTGTGGAACAGATTTAATGTTTCATAATGAAAGTATTTTATATTCAGATTTAAAACCAATTAATGTTTACAAATAAAACATGAGATATCTTTACAAGAAGACATTTGTGTATAGGTACAGGCTCTGTGACAAGTGTAGTAAAACTGAAATTTGATTTTTTAAATCTCTCAATCTGATGTTTGATAATTTCAACCACATACATTGCTTTCTTGAAATCCTTGTATACTTTACATTTTTGACTTTTTATTTTTTTATTTTTCATGGATAGGAGAAAGAGTCTTTAATGCAAAGTTTTTGGTGCAGGGAAATCCTCAACATGTCTCAACCTTAAAACTTAATTGCAAAACAATATTAGCTTCTTACTATTCTTTAATGAAATACGTGTAACTTTAAATTTGGTATTATTTGACTACATTTGCCCTATATTGATTACTAAAATTAAACTTAAAAATCATTTATGAAATTGTCTCAAAGGATTAGTATCTTTAATTAGCTAATTAATGTCAGATGAACAAGAAGTTGCTGGAAACATTAAAGAAAGTTTGGGTAGGAAGTGATACAGCAGAGTTGAGAAGATGGAAATGATCTGAGTTGAAAAATAGGAGATAACAAAATCAATTTTAAAAAGTGGTCTCCTTTTTACTCTTTGTATTAGTTGCCAATTCTTTTCTAAGTTTAAGGTGTTCTTTTTTTTTTAATGTTTATTTTTGAAAGAGCCCTTAGCAGGGGAGGAGCAGAGAGCAAGGGAGACACAGAATCTGAAATAGGCTTCGGTCTCTGAGCTTGAAGCACAGAGCCTCATGCAGGCCTGGAAATCACAAGCCGTGAGATCATGACCTGAGCCAAAGCCAGACTCTTAACTGAGCCAACCAAGTGCCTGTATTTGTTGCCAATTCTAAACAATGTCAGTGATGAAACGCTTTTTCAGGAAGGAATATTTTCTGGGTCTAGGTTCTAAATAATTCTGGCGGTTAGTTACCTTTGGACTTTAAGTGTATATATTAAATCCATATACTTTATGAATATTTAAGCATACTCCTATTAGAACATCTTAGTTTTTAATTTATCCTTTAGCAAAAACTGTATTCTACGAAGAAGTTATTTCAGAGTACTGCATTATACAACGTATTTCCCACACAGGGACCTAAAGTTATTTTGAGCCATGGTTTGTAATAGTATCATTCAAGTTTCTTTCAGTAAATATTTATGTCTCTAACCCTATGTTAGTAGATACCCCTGACTATGAAAACCAGATTCAATATATATGTTGAACATATATATATATATACAACCAGATTCAATATATATATATATATATATATATATATATATATATATATATATATATATATATTTCAATTTTGTCATTTCTGTAAATGTCAACAGAAACCATGATTCCTGGTCAGCAAAGTTGCTGGGTGCAAGCAAATAGACAAAAACTGAATTTTATTCCTTGTTACAACAGAATTGAGTAATTGCACATGGAAATTAAAATAGAGCCTATAATGTTTCCAAATACATGGTAGGAAAGATAAAGGAATTAGAGAAAACAATATGCCACGTTTATTATGTTGAAATGTGTAATATCAAAGAGCAAAATTAAAGAACATGAAAGTAAATGAAGAGCTATAAACTGAAAGCTTACTGTTAGAGGCTATTTTTCCCAAAGTTGATGTAGAAATAACCCAACAAAAATATCAGCAGGACTTTTGTAGGTCTGGTCACTTGGTTAAAAGCGTATATATATGGAAGCCTAGTGGACCAGAGTTTTGAAAAAGAGTTGATGATATAACTAAGACTCAGAGGACCTGAATTCACAATTTACACTTAATAGCCCACTTTATTGATTATTATAGCTTCTCATAAGAATAAAACATAGGGATAAATTAGAGAAATGAGCCTACACATATGTGATGAATTAATTTTACAAAGTTGCCAACGTACTTTTAATGACCAAGGGTAGCATTTTCAGCAAGTTGGACCATATGGGCACCACAGTTTAAAAAAAAAATTAGGGGCACCTGAGTGGCTCGGTTGGTTAATCGTCAGACTTCAGCTTAGGTCATGATCTCTTAGTCTCTGAGTTCGAGCTCTGTGTGGGGCTCTGTGCTGACAGCTCAGAGCCTGGAGCCTGCTTTGAATTCTGCGTCTCCCTCTTTCTCTGCCCCTCCCCTTTTGGCTTTCTGTCTCTTGCTCTCTCTTGCAAAAATAATAAACATTAAAAAAATAAAATGAAAAATCCTATGTCTAAATCTAATGCCTAATATGTATACAGGTTAAAAGAAAACACTGGAAAAGAATTCTTGGGACACAAAACAAATGAAACCTGAATTTTTTTTAAGAGATATACTTTAAATATTTGACTCTTCAATAAGTTACCATTATGAAAACATAATTTATTATCAAAACTCCTTTCTAATATGGAAGCTATTGCCGTGTTATATTTGCAACATATTTGCAAATATATTTGGATATATTTGCAAATGCTTATCGAAAAGATTTATATCCAGTGTTTATGAAGAATTCTTAAATTCATTCATAAGGAAAAAAAAGCCAACTAAAAAATTGTTAAAGAACTGAACAGATGCTTTCTGAGATATGAATAGAAAATAGATGAAACTCTCAGAATTATTCATTGGGAAAATGTAAATTGAAAACAGACACCACTACACTAGAATGGGCAAAATTAAAGAACACAAAAGGGGAGTTCCTGGGTGGTTCAGTCCGTTGAGCGTCTGAATCTTCATTTCAGCTCAGGTCATGAACCCAGGGTCCCACTCCATGCTGAGTGTGCAGCCTGCTTAAGATTCTCTCCCCTTTCCCTTCCCTGCTTATGCACATGCTTTCTCTCTCTCTCTAAAATAAAATAATAATAATAAAACAAAAATACTTCGAAAAATACAAAAAAAAGAAAATGTGAAGTCTTTAGAAGGTTGAAGGACACCTTTGACATTCATAGTTCTCAATAAACTTTGGAAAAATATTTGTTATTTTCTTTATAAACTTAAATACAAGCTTGCTGTAGAACCGATCATTCTAATTTCTAGGTAGTTACTAAAGATCAAAGCATACATAGGTTCACTGGAGACCTAAACACCAGTGCTTACAACAGCATTCTTTGTAACCATGTAAACCTGGAATCCTCTGAAAGTGTGTCAAATGATGAGTGGATAAATTATAGTATATCTATAACACATTATTATCACCATAAAAGGAATAAATACATCCTACATAAATATATAAGATATATACATCAAGGATGGATCCAAAAAGCGTGAAGCTAAATTAGTCTGACACAAAAGGCAGCTACTGGGGGAAAGGTTGGAGAACAGAAAGCCTATACAAGGATCGCAAATTATTTCTCCTCAGTTATAAATTATACAAAAATAGTAACTTTATAGTGAAAAGGGTTGCTGGACAACACTTTAACAAATTATTAATATTCGCATCACCAATAATAGGGCCTAGTGACAAAATAGTCCTTATGTGGGACCCTTGGACACGGTTTCACTGCTTTGTATTCCTATTAGGCAGATTAGTAGCTTTGCCACTCAAAGTAGGTAATCAGAGTGACTTAAAAGCCTCAAAATCTGAAGGCAAATAACTGAGCGGGTAGAAAACCAGTTAAGAGCTGTTGTTTTTGCTTTGCTTATGACAAAGTCATTTTCTGTTTTACTACGCATATTTTGAAATGTATCCAACACTAGAGAAAAAGTCTTTGGGACGTAGCCTTTTATCTGTATCTACAACATTTTTATTCCACACGTTTGCTTTTCTTCAATTTGTGATGATTGTCTTTTCAAGAAAATAAATATTTTAAAAAGCAAACAGATTACTTCTTAATTTATTTTTTTTTAATTTTTTTTAAATTTTTTTTCAACGTTTATTTATTTTTGGGACAGAGAGAGACAGAGCATGAACGGGGGAGGGGCAGAGAGAGAGGGAGACACAGAATCGGAAACAGGCTCCAGGCTCCGAGCCATCAGCCCAGAGCCTGACGCGGGGCTCAAACTCACGGACTGCGAGATCGTGACCTGGCGGAAGTCGGACACTTAACCGACTGCGCCACCCAGGCGCCCCAATTATTTCTTAATTTAAATGGGCTTTTTGGTTTTTTGTTTTGGTTTTGGTTTATGGGCATTGCCGTTAGTTATTATAAGTTAAGATTTTTTAGGACAGTAGAAGCTTCACAGCAAATTGAGAGGGAGGTTACAAGGCTTCGGATACACCATCTGCCACCACACATGCATAGCCTTCCCCAGTATAGACACCCCCATCCGTGTGGTGCTTTGTTGAAACTGATGATCCTGCCTGAATATACCGTAACCACACAAGGTCCGTAGTTTCTGTTACGCTTCACCCTTGGTGTCAGAAACAGAGATGACCTAGGAAAGCGTTTAGTTTAACATTACCCTCAAGTTGTTTTATTTAAATGGATTTTTCCCACCATTTTCCAATTTTACTGTCTTCTGAGATTTTATATACAGTCAAATCCTCTTAATTTCTCATGGTCAGAGAACAAACAAGATGGAACAACGTTGTATTGTAGTGAGCTTTGTGGAGGGGTGTGTGTGTGAGAGAGAGAACATATATATACACATACATACACTTTATATTAACTTTAAGAAGTACATTATTTAGAAGTTCTATATCCATTTTTATTTGCATTCTTAGATGAGACAGAATGCAATCCTAAAGTCTCCCAATATTACTGCATTTTCTTTTTTTTATAACTAATATAGTTCATACATTGGATATAGCATTAGCTGTCAAAATGGTTACAACCCTTTTTCATCTCTATATATCATAATCTCCATTTGCCCCCCAAATTTCCATTTTTATTAGTAAAAATGGTTTGAGTTTTTTTCTACTTACATGTGCTAATAATTTGTTCTTTCTTCCTTGATGGGAGAGACCCGATATACCATCAGAGATTCAGAAGCAATTTATCTTCCTTGGATAACTAAGGTGATTTGCTGCTGTCTCTTGCTGGAGTAAGGAGATAGGGGAAAAAGTAACATAAGACATTAATTTTCAACTACACTATCTGTCTTGAAATGTCAAGTTCATACATTTTCATTTCCCATGTAGAAGCAAATTCTGATATCACAATTATGCAGAATGAGAGAAATCAAGAGGGTTGAGACCCTGGTAACAGACTTCTCTAATCTGTGGGTCTTTTAGATAAACCCTGTGATATACGGAGTTTGCACAAACTATTCTTAGTTTTATAGTAATATCCATATGATACACTTTTAAAAATACTATAAATGTAGATCAAGTAGAATAAATATCCCCACTACTTTGAGGGACATTGAAATACTGAGCTTCCAAAGAAACTATGAAAATTTACATTTCAAATAGCATTATATAGTAGCCAATTGATTTTGATACTTGAAACAATATCAAGACAGGATTAAAGCAAGAGTATGTCCAAAACACTTCAAACACATTTTTCATCTTAAACTCATTGCATTAAATGGAATAACCTAGTTTATTGCATTTCCTCCACTGATGCAAAAATAATTTCTGAATACTGCTGGTTCCACATGGAGGGTATGTTTAAAGTTCCCATTGCATTTCACATTCAATAATTTATTTTTTTGATATAGAATGAAGTTTACAGTAATCTATTTTTTTGATGTTCACTACCAGTCATTGGGATTTATTAAAAATTCCAAACCTATAAATTGTGCTTGTGGAGAAAATGTATAAGTTACATGTTTTGCATTCCAAGTTTAATTAAAATCATATTCTGGTAGACTGTTATAGATGTATTTATCCTACAAAAAATACCTTAGGTAATTGTGGTTCCTGAATCAACCCTTCTCCTCTAGGTGTTACTCTTACTGGAAATATTTTCTCTTTGAAATAATTATTCTTCTATATTCTTACCACATTTATAGGGAGAATTAAGTCTGTTTTAAAATACTTCAAAATCCCTCAGATTAAGTGTTTTTCATTTCTATTTAGTAAAACTACATTTAAACTTACATGATAATTTTTCTTATGTTTTCTTTTTCAAAACTATGAACGTTTTACAGTAGCATAGCTAGGAGTTTTAAGTAGCAAGAACAAATTTATGATGTAAGCAATCATTCCAGCTACACTATAGAAAAGGATTTTGAATCCATTTTTTTTCCTGAAAAATCAGCTACACATAGTAAGATAAAATTCCTTACATTTATTCTAAAACATCTCTTGCAAATTGAGCATAGACTGTTGCTATATTCCTTCATTTGTTACATATGCCTTGTATATTTTTATATCATATACAGAATATGTTATCTCATATTCTCTGCAGTATTTGCAATGTATTTTCAATAAGTCTTGGTATAGGATTCTCATTTTCCAGATGAAAATTTTATTAAAAACGGAATTCAGAGGACTTTTTTTTTTTAGTTTATAATCTCATGGGCTTGTGTCTAGCTGACCTCTCTTGATAAAGTATTACTGAGGTCAATCGATCACAAGTACACATTTAAACACTGGGAAACAGCTATAGAAATCACTATCAATGTTAGCAATTTGCAGAAGGCATGCAAAATAAAGTATCTTTACATATACTATTACTTGTTATGCATGGATCTAAACTAGATAATTTATATGCAGTATTTTAGCAATTCTCAAATGTTTTAGTCTGAGAACCTCTTTATCTTCTTTTACAGAGTTCTTTTACAAACACCCCAAAAAGTTTCTTTCCCACATGGACTATATTTATCAATATTTGCCATATCAGATATTAAAAGTGAGAAATACTTAAAATATTTATTTCAAGACAAACACATGAGATGTTAACACCAATAATTCTTTCATGAAAGGAATACTTTTTGAAACTAAAAATGATACTGTATAAAACCCAGAACTTGGCATTTTTATTTTATTTTTGTATTAATATTCATTTATTACAAGTGTAGTTAATGTGCAATATTACGTTAGTTTCAGAAATATATAAGTCAACATTTATGTACAGTAAGTGTAGTTACTTTGTCATACAAAGATAGTACAAATTCTTGACATATTACCTACTGTGCAGTTTTTATTTCCATGACTTATTCTAAAACTGGGAACTGTACCTCTTAATCTCCTTCACCTATTTGGTGCATTCCACCACTCTCACAACTACCAGTTCTCTGTATTTGAATCAATTTCAGTTTTGTTTTGGTCTTTGATTTCATTTTTTAAATTCCACATAAATCTTGAAATACAGTATTTGTCTCTCTGACTTATTTCACCTAGCATAATGCCCTCTGAGTCCATCCATGTTGTTACATATGGAAGATTTCATTCTTTTCTATGACTGAGTAATATTCCATTCGTATGTTGCAATATACCTATACATGTATCATGCACATCCTAGCACATGACATAGACAACATAACACAATTTCTTTTTATACTCCTCTATTGACAGATACTTTAGTTCCTTCAATATCTCGACTATTGTAAATAATTCTACAATGAACATAGGAATACATATATATTTTTAAATAAGTGTTTTTTCTTTCCTTACATTAATATCCAAAGGTGGACTTTCTGGATTATCTGGCATTTATCATATTTTTAAAGGAATCTCCATACTGTTTTCCGTAGTGGTTACACAAATTACACTCCCCACCACTACTGCATGAGGGTTCCTTTTTCTCCACAGCACCACAGTCCTAGCTCTGTCTTCTTCGGTTAGTACTAATCATCATTGGAGGTGTGAATGAACATTGTACACTTGATTTGCATTTCCCTGATGATTAGTGATATTGAGCATCTTTTCATGGGTTTGTTGGTCATCTGCATGTCCTATCTGAAAAAATATCTATTCAGGTCCTTTGCCCATTTTTTAATCGAGTTGTTATTTTGATGTTGAGCTGTATGAATTATGTATATATTGGATATTAACCCATTATACAATGTATTGCTTGCACATATTTTCTAACCAGCAGGTTGTTTTTCATTATCTTGATGGTTTCCTTTACTGTGCCGAAGCTTTTTAGTTGGGTGTGTTCTCAATTGTTTATCTTCACTTTTGTTGCCCTAACTTGAGGAGACAGATTTGCTAACACCAACGTCCAAGAGCCTACTGCCTTGGTATTCTTCGAGGATTTTTGCAGCCTTAGTTCTTGCGTTTACATTTTTAATTCATTTTGCGTTTATTTTCATCTATAGTCTAAGAAAGTGGCCCAGTTTAATTCTTTTCCATATAGCTTTCCAGTTTATTCAATACTGTTTACAGAAGAGATTGTCTTTTCCGCGTTGTATATTCTTACTTCTTTTGTCATAGATTAATGGATCATATCAGCATAGGTTTATTTCTGGGCTTTCTATTCTGTTCCATTTATCTATATGTGTGTTTTGTGTCAGCACCACATTATTTTAATTGCTACAGCTTTTCAGTATAGCTTCAAATCTGGGGGTGTCCCACCTCCAAGTTCACCTTTCTCAAGATTGCTTTGACTATTTAGGAATCTTTGGTAGTTCCATATAAATTTTAGGATTTTTTGTCCTAGTCATGTGAAAAATTTCACTGATACTTGATGAGAATTGTGTTAAATATATAGATTACTTTGGGTAATATGGACATCTAAACAATATTAATTTTTCCAATCCATAAGGATGGTGTATTTTTCCATTTATTTGTATTAGCTTCAGTTTCATTCTTCAGTCTCTTCTAGGCTTCAGAGGATATGTCTCTCACCTCTTTGGCTTAACTAATTCCTAGATAATTTATTCTTCTTGATGCATTTGTGAATGTAATTATTTTCTTAATGTATCTTTCTACTGTGACATTGGTGTACAGAAATGCAACTGATCTCTGTATAGTAAATTGTATTCTGCTTGCTTACCTACTTCATTGGTTCTAGTAGTTTTTGTGGCAGAGGAATTAGGGTTTTCTATATATGTTGTCAATAAAATTTCTATATGTATTGTCAAAATTGTCAAATATTGACACTTTAACTTCGTCCTTACCAGACCGGAAGTCAGTTATGTATGTCTGTCTGTCCATCTGATTGCTGTTTCTAGGATTTCGAGTGCTATCTTGAAGAAGGTGACAGTGGCTATCCTTGTCTTAATCCTGATCTTAGAAGAAAAGTTTTTAGGTTTCATCATTCAGTGTGATGTTAACATCGGCTTTGTCACATATATTGCCTTACCTGTGTTGAGGTATGTTCCTTTTTTTTAATGTTTATTCATTTTTGAGACAGCAGCATGAGTCGGGGAGGGACAGAGAAAGAGGAGGACAGAGGATCCAAAGCAGGCTATGTGCTGACAGCCTTGAGTCCAACACAGAACTCTAACCCACAAACCATGAGATCATGACCTAGGTCAAAGTCTGATGCTCAACTGTCTGAGCCACCCAGGTGCCCTGAGATATGTTCCTTCTGCACTCCCTTGGTTGAGATTCCTTTTTATCATGAATGAATGTCGAATTTTTTCAAATGCTTTTTCTGCATCTATTGAAATTATTATGATTTTTAATCCTTCTTTTTGTTAACGTGGTGTATCATATCCACTAATTTGTGGACATTGAACTTTACCTTCATCTCTGGTATCTGTCCCACTGGATCATTGGGAATGAGACTTCTAATGTGTTGTTGAATGTGGTTTGTTAATATTTTGTTGAGAATTATTGTATCTATGTTGATCAGAGCTATAGTGCGATAATTTTTTTTTTTTGGTAGTGTCTTTGATTCTAGTATCAGGGTAATGCTAGTTGCATAGAATGAATTTGGAAGCATTCCTTTCTCTTCAGTTTTTTCTTTTTTCTTTTTTCTTTTTTTTCTTTTTTTTCTTTTTTTTTTTTTCCCAATACTTTGGGATGGAGGGATATTAACCCTTCTTTAAATGTTTGATAAAGTTCATACATGAAGACATCTGATGCTGGACTAGGATTTGTTTGTACTTTTTATTACTTTCAATTTTACTAGTGATGTACTCAGATATCTTTTTTTTCTGATTCAGCCTTGATAGATTTTATTCTTAAACAAATGTATCGACTTCTATTTTATCCACTTTGTTGGCATATAATTTTGAAGAAGTGTCTCATAACCCTCTGTATTTCTGTGATATCAATTATAAATTCTCTTTGATTTCTCATTTTACTCATATGAGTGTACTCTTTTTCTTTGAGTCTACATAAAAATTTATCCCTTTGTTTATATTTTTAAGGAACCAGTTCTTAGCTTCATTCATATTTAATCTTTTTTTTTCTTAATGTTTATTTTTGAGAGAGAGATTGAGAGCAGTGAAGGGCCAGAGAGAGAGAGAGAGAGAGAGAGAGAGAGAGAGAGAGAAACAGAGGACCTGAAGTGGCCTCCACGCTGACAGAGAGCCCAATGTGCTCATGACCTGAGCCAAAGTTGGACGCTCAACCCACTGAGCCACCCATATGCCCCACTGTGTTCTCTTATCAGTCACTATTTTATTGGTTTCCATCGTGATCTTTATTACGACCTCCCTTTTAACCTTGGGCTTTGTTTGTGTTTTTCTGGTCCTTCAAGTATAAGGTTAGATGGTTTATTTCAGATCTCTCATTTCTTGATGTAGTGCCTGTATCATTACAAACTTGCTTCTTAGAACTGCTTTTGCTGCATCCCAAAGATTTCTTGTTTGCTTGTTTATTTTGAAAGAGAGAGGGGGGGGGGGGGGGGCAGGGAGAGAATCCAAAGCAGGCTCCATGATACCAGCATAGATAAGCCTGACAAGGAGCTTCAACTCATGAACCATTAGATCATGACCTGAGCTGAAATCAAGAGTTGGTCACATAACTGACCGAGCCACTCCGGTGTCCCCTTCCCAAAGATTTTGAACTGTTGTGTTTCCATTTTTATTGGTCTCAAAGTCTATTTTGACTAGCTCCATTGACACTTGTTTTGTGGCCTAACATCCATTCTGGAGAAATTCCATGTGCACTTGAGAAAAAGGTGTATTCTGTTGTTTTTGGATGAAATGTTGTGTAGGCATGTATTAAGTCCATGTGGCCTAATGTGTTGTTTAAGGCCAATTTTTTATAGGTTTTCTGTCTGGATAATCTATGCATTCATAAATGGGTTATTAAATTTGCCTACTATTACTATATTGCTGTCTATTTCTCCTTTTATTTCTATTAATATTGCTTTATATATTTAGGTTCTTTTACACTATCATTAATGTAATGCCTTTATCATTATGTAATGCCTCTCTTTGTCGACTGTTACAGTCTTTATTTTAATGTCATTTCGTCTGATAGAATAATGGCTACCCCACCCTCTAGTTTCCATTTGTATGGTGTATTTTTTCCATGCCTTTCCTCTCAGTGTGAGTGTCTTTATGGTTTAACTGAGTTTCCTGTAGGCAAAACCCTGAAAGAACCTTGTTTTTTATTCATTCAGCCATGTTATTTTTTTTTAATGGAGCATTTAGTCCATTTACATTTAAAGTAATTATTGAGAGCTATACACTTAGTGCCATTTTGTTGTTTTCAGGCTATTTTTTTTGTAATTCATTTCTGTTACTTCTGTTGCTCTCCTGTGGTTTGATTTTCATTAGTGTTCTGTTTAGAATTCATTTTTCTTACATATTTTGTGCATATTTTGCATTTACCATAAGTTTATACTTTGGGGATACCATAAAGTTCACATATAGCATATTATGTGTGTAATAGTCTATTTTAAAGATGATAGTAATTTAATTTTGAACACAGTCCAAAGTTTTACAATTTTGGTTCCCCATCCAGGTTTTATATTTGGATAAAACATCTTACATCTTCTTATTTTACGTGTCTGTTAACTAATTACTGTTCTTGTAAAATATTTAATTGTTTTTTAGTATAGTGGACACATAATGTTAAACTAGTAATTGCATCCTTAAATAATTTGACCACTTAATTTTAGTTTATATATTTTGATAGAGAAAGAGAGCCGGAGAGGGATAGAGAGAGAAGGGGAGAGAAAATCCCCAGCTCCGTGCTGTTAGTTCAGAACCCAATGCAGGGCTTGATCTCATGAACTGTGAGATCATGACCTGAGCCAAAATCAAGAGTTGGATGCTGAACCAACTGAGCCACTCCAGCTCCCTTACTACTTCTGTCTTTTACTTTCCATATTTTATAAGTGGTTGATCTACGTTTATTATTTATTTATTTTTCCAGTGATATTTTTACTTTTATATGAGACCTTATTACTAAGCAGTTCCTTTTCTTTTTAACTTAGAGAAGTCTGTTTAATACTTCTTGGAAGGCTGGTTTAGTGGTGATGAACTCATGTAGCTTTTGCTTATCTGCAAAAGTCTTAATCTCCTTCAATTCTGAGTGATAATCTTGCCAGGTAGAGAATTCTCAGTTGGCAGGTTTGTTTTCCTTTTAACATTTAGTATCTCATGGTATTCTCTTCAGTCTTGTTAAGTTCCTGCTGAAAAATGCCTTCTTAGCCTTATGGGGTTTCCCTTTTGTTTAATATGTTGGTTTTTCCTTTCTCTTTTAAGATTCTCTGCTTATCTGGGGGTGTCTGTGTAGCTCAGTTGTTAAGCTTCTGACTCTTAATTTTGGCTCAGGTCATGATCCCATGGTCATGAGATCAACCCTGAGTTGGGATCTGTACTGACAATTCACATCATGCTTGGGATTCTCTCTCTTCCTCTCTCTTTGCCCTTCCCCTGCTTGTACTCTCAATTTCTCTTAACACGAATAAAACTTAAAAAAAGATTCTTTATCCTCTTAACTATAATGTGTCTTGGTGTCTTTCTCTTCAGGCTCATTTTACTTGGAACACTCTGGGATTCCTGGACCTGGATATCTATTTTCTTCAGATTGGGGAAGTTTCTAGCCATTATTTCCTCACATAATTTTCTCTCCCTCTCCTACTTTAGGGACCCCTGTATTATGAATGTTACTCTGCTTGATATCCCTGAGGTCCCTCAAGGGATCTGCAATTCTTTATATTCTTCTTTTCATTTTGCTGCTTTTTCTGGTTGTGTCCCATTGCTTTGTCTTCCAGCTCACTGACTGATGCTTCTACTTTACTCATTTTGCTGTTGAATCTCTCTAGGGTGCTTTCCAATTCAGTTATAACTCTGTTTGGTACTTCTTACATTTTCTATATCTTACTGTTTTCACTGTGTTCATCCATTCTGCTCCCAAATAGGTGAGGACCTTTTTGACCATTACTTCAAACTCTATCAGGTAGGTTGCTTATATCCTTTCTACTAAGAGGATTCTCTTAGGATATGATTTGTTGTGTCTATTTGAAGCATTTTCCTCTGTGCTCCCTTATTGTCTGTCTCTTTGTGTTTGTCTCTACGTATTTGGCAAAGTGGCTACCTGCCTCAGTCCTGAAGGAGTGGTCTTGTTGAGAAACTGTTTAATATGGCCATGAAGCATATATATATTCTGGCCACTAGAGCCAGCATTCTGTGTATTCCTCATGTGGGCTGGGGGTACCCCCCCCCAACTGTGAAAGGGCCCAGACTGCTTCACGGAGGTCAGGGCTTGGGGCACTTGTGCAGTCTGGTTGTGGCTCAGCTACTGTATCGGTAGTGTGGGATTTGAGATTCCTGGACACCCCGGTTGTGGCAAGGTGCTTGTATGGGTTGGGTGAGGGTCTGTGTGTTTTCCCGGCCTGCTTATGGGTCAGCTGCTACTTCTGGATGGTGGAGTTCAGGGTGTTGGCCTGGGCTGGTTGTAGCTCCCCTGCTGTGCAAGGTGGGCAGGCCTCAGGGTACTGTACTTGTACATCCTTGTTGTGACTCATCCTTGTGCTAGGCGAGCAGGTCTCTGTGTGCCCACCAAGACTCATTGCTGCTCAGCTGCTACAACAGAAGCACAGGGCTCTGGGAACCCACCAATCATGTTTCTTCTGTGTTCAGGGTTCTTGCCCAACCCAGTTGTGGTTTGGCCACTGCATAGTGAAGGTGGGGGGTTGGGACGCTCCAAGCTCCACTGTGTGGCTTGTTCGGGGCTCAGGGAACCCACTCCAGCTAATTCTGTCTCAGCCGCTGAACAAGGGTGACAGGGCTCAGGATGCTTGCTTGTCCTGCTTGCAGCTGGGTCTCTGGCTGCGTTGGCCACATACTGGATGCTCACCCAGGCCAATTACAAACCAGCATAGGCGGCACACGTTCTCTGGTGCTAGCAGGTTAAAGGCCATGCACCAAAAATGGCACCCATTGGTTTCATCACCAGCAAGTTAGGATGAGACTGCATCAATGGCATCTGCAAACACCTCCATCTCTGCTTCCCACCCACTTTTACCATTAGTAAGTGCATCTTTGTGGCTTACGGTCTAGGCACTTTTCAGTCCATTGCTTTCATGCTGGATCTTTAGACAAGTGGGTTTGTACATAAGCCCTTTTATAGTAAGATCTCTATTCCCTATAGTTCCATGGTTCCCCTAGTGTTAATTTTCAAAACCAGGCATTTTGAGAACTTACCTTTCTGGTGCCAGCCCCTTGGGTCAGGGTGCCTCGTGTGGGTGCACAATCCCTTCACTCATCAAGGAAGCATTTGTGTTATGGAGATCCCTCCCACTTCTGGGGTCACCATGTCTGATAAGTAGTCCCAGGTGAAATTCTGCCTCTCCTACCCTTATCTATGCCTCTTGTGTTGTAGAGGCATTGTTCACCTAGTTCTTAGGTCCTTTTCAGAGGCAAATTGTTCCATAGGTAGCTGTAAATTTGCTGTGTCTGTGGGAGGAGGTGAGTTCAGGGTCTTCTACAATGACGTCTTAAACCCTTGCTACTAGATAAAATTTTAAATTCTGAAACATAGAAAGCTTGTAGCCATTGCTATAAGCTTGACAAAGTTGACCTTTCCCTGGAAGTTTAAATTTTATATGCAATAACAAATGCTATCATTTGTGTGTTGTGAAATAACAAACTTAATTTTTGCAAAAGTATCTAGTAATACTTTAACTTACATGACCATAGCTATTCTGCCAGCTTTTTTTTTCTTCCACCAAAAAAATTCTAGTTTAGCTTGCCATTCAAACAGCCTTGCAAATGTTTGTCCTGGATGATGGGGTGCCTGGGTGGCTCAGTTCGTTAAGTGTCTCACTCGTGAATTTGGCTCAAGTCATGATCTCACAGTTCATGAGACCAATCCCCACATGGGTCTCTGTGCTGACAGTGTGGGCCCTGCTTTGGATACTCTCTTCTCTCTCTCTGCCTCTCCCCTGCCCACACACACACATTCTTTCTCTCTGTCAAAATAAATAAACTTGAAAAAAAAGTTTCTCCTAGATGAGTAGTTGGTAAAGGCAAGCCCAGCAAATCTCATCCTGCCTGCCACATGCTATTATAAACATAGCTTCTTTGGTTTCATGCTCACTTATCAACTTACTAACTTGCTGCCTTCAAGCTCCAATGGTAATTAGTTGCCATAGAGCCTACATTTCCCACAAAGTCTAAAATACTATTTGCCCCTTATAGGAAACCAGTTTACCAACCTCTGTTCCAGGCAACCATGACTTTGGCTTCCTGTAGAAATGCTGTATACACATTTCCCAATTGCCACACAGAATATTGAAAACAAATGTATTTGGGAGTCAAAATTTAATAGAATTTATGACTTTCACTGCTTCAGTAAAAGCATTAAGTGAAATTGGCATTGATTATGATAATGATTAGGTTTTAAATTTTTTTTTTTTTTTTTTTTTTTTTTTTTACTGTGTTGATGGGTCTATATGAAGACTAGTGGAGGATAAGATAACTTCAAGTGCAGTTTAGTGGCATTTTTGTGTTATGGTGCAAACCACAAATATCAACCCAGAGAAAAGGCAAATATAGTGGTATTTATATACTTCTAGATAAGGATGCTAGCTACAGAGATAAATGTTCTAAGAAGAAAAATGTAGAAAGTGGCCAAATTGGGATTTTATTTTATTCTTCTATTTTAATTATTTATAGAGGAAGAGAGCTTGAACTGGAGAGAGGGACAGAGGGAGAAAGACTGAGGGATAGGGGTGGCGGGGGGGGGGGGGGCAGAGGGCGAGAGAGAGATATTAAGCAGGCCCCATGCTCAGCACAGCCCGATTTGGGGCTCAATCCCACCGCCTTGGGATCATGACCCGAACTGAAACCAAGAGTTGGATGCTTAACCACCTGAGCCACCCAGCATCTTGGTACAGTTGGGATTTTAAATTGAACACATTTAAATTGAGAGCAAGTTTCCTCAAAGTCCACATTTCCAGGGAAAAGGCTTTGTGACCCTAATTTAAACAAGTTATGTGAGCCTGTCTCAACATTTTTCCTGGACTACACATTTCAGTCTTCAAGCAGGTATTGACAACCCAGCATAATCTGGACCCATACATTGTCAAGCCAAATGGAATTGTCATCTTTGTAAGATTTTACTAATGTAAAGGACAAACCTTAACAAGAAGGGCTTTAAAACAAATCTATCCTTCATTTGTGCTGTTTGAGCCTATTTAACTTCTATGAATCTGTTTATTTATATTAAACGGTGATGTTAAAGAGGTGGAGTGTTCCGCCAAGACATTCTATAGAGTTTATTTATCACAGTGGTAAGCAGAGTAGTAGTAAATATTCTTTGGATATTCTAAAGATAGAGTCTGTATCTAATATATCATTAATCCTTGTGTTACAATGGTTTTTATTCACCTTCTCCTGCGGTGAATTTCAATAGATGTCATATTATATTTTTTTAATTAATATTTCAAAGTTCATTGTTCGGACACCTGGGTGGCCAAGTGAAGCATGAAGCATGTGACTTTGGCTAAGGATGTGATATCATGGTTCTTGAGTCTGAGCCCCAAATGGGGCTCTCTGCTGTCAGAACAGAGCCAGCTCCCACTTCGGATCCTCTGTTCCTCTCTCTCTCTCTCCCTCTCTCTCTCTCTCTCTCTCTCTCTGCCCCTGCCCCACTCACACTCTCTCTCAAAAATGAATAAACATTTAAAAATTATCAAAATAAATAAAGTTCATTGTTAATCTATGATATTATGTAATAAATTTAATTGCTTCATTAATCTTTACCTCCAAAAATTGCAGACAGGCCAAAATATCTAAAACTTCCTTTATGACTGTTTGGTGACTATCATTCCACAGTGACATTTAAATGTATTATTCAGTTAAATCTATAACACTAGGCTTAGTTGCAATCATTGTAAGGATGCATATGTACTTGATGATTGAGCAAAATTTAAAGGGAACATCAGACAAAGCAAGATTTGTAGAAATGCACTAATTTCATGAAATCTCTCTGTGCGTATGTGTTTTGTGTACAGATATTTATAAAGTATTAAAATCAGGATAATGCTAAAATAACTCCTTTGTACATTACAATACTGAAAGGAAACAGCATGTAACCAATGGTAGTTACTTGTGTGTGTGGAGAGAATCTTATGTGCAAAATACTCAGAATCAGGGACCCCTGGGTGGCTCAGTCAGCTGAGAGTGGGACTTCGGCTCAGGTCATGATCTTGAGGTCTGTGAGTTCAAGCCCCACGTCAGGCTCTGTGCTGACAGCTCAGAGCCTGGAACCTGCTTCGGATTCTGACTCCCTCTCTCTCTGCCCCTTCCCTGCTCATGCTCTGTCTCTCTGTCAAAAATAAATAAACATTAATTTTTTTTAAAATAATCAAATACTTAATTTTATAGCGTATTATAATCAAGAATTTTCATCATAACTTTATATCCCAATGAGTTAAAAATTTTAAATTGACTTCAAATCTTGTATCCTTTTCTTGTATCTTTTAAAAGTAATAATCCCACCATCGCTCATGAAGCTTAAAGAAAAAAATAGGTATTTTTGAGCAACTGTGTGGCTGTATCCTTGTGTGTGTTTAATAATACCACTGTCCTGTGGATGTAGAAATGGGTATGTTCATCGTGACGACTGTCAGAATAAATGACTCTTCGAAAGAAGGGCTTCTCTTTCCCAAGTTGTTTTCTTAATCAACCGAGTTGCACTTAACACAGCAGCAGGACAGAGTAGCTGAAGGCTCTTTTTAACCAGACACTTCTAAAGTAAGCTCTAGATCTAGACTTCATTTTGTAGGTGGAGGCTGAGTTAATTGCTTTTAATTAGTTGCCTAATTACCCTAACTAGGACCATATTTGTCTATGTCTTACTTGTACGAGGAACATAAAAGCTTCAAGGCAAAATTTCTTCGACTGCGTTATCTCTTTCTGCAATCTTGTTACCTTTTCATCTACTAACTGGCTGCTGATCACTGCCCTCAGGACCATCTCTGGGTCTAAAGAATATGGAGACACACTTCCCGTGTAATGTCCACCGCCTTTTCCCTTTACCTTAGAAAACGATCTTTGTTCTTCAGAACGTGGCCCCTGCCAGGGAAGTTATTTTTTGTGATGGGATCTGCTTGTCACCTCTTCTCCGTGAGGCTCCTTTTAATCACTCTATTTAGCATGGATACCATCCCCCCAGCCTGCCTCCTTCTTTTTGTTCTCAAATTTTACACAGGAGTGAGCATCCTTTATTAAGCCTTATTTTTATTTATCAAGTATTGTAGTTTTTGTTGTTTATATCCTCTCACTGTATCTCATTTGAAGTCAAGGATTTTCTCCTTTTATTATTCATGTCTGTGTGCTAAGATCCCTGAAAATTCCCTGACATATATAGGGACTCTATAAAATGTAAGAGGATTTTTGAGTAAATCATCCCATATGCACTTTTTAAATCACGAGGCTGTTATTTTACATGATCAGTTTGTGGATATGATAAAAGACCACTCACTGACTACAGGGGAGCCGTGAGACCAGACTAGAAATTGTACTTGAAACTTAAACCTTACAGGCTGTTCCCATAGAGCGTGCAACAATTGCCAAATGTTACAGAAAACTTAAAAAAAAATGTGTAAAGCTTTATATTACTATTCTTTCTACTACACTTTTAAAATGATAGAATTTGCTTATTTTCTAATGTGTTACTTATTTTTTGGATAAATTCAAAGGCAGTAAAAACATGACTTTTGGTTTGGTTTTTTTTTTTTTTTTTTGCTTTTTTATTTTTTTATTTTGTTTTTGAGAGAGCAAGAGCAGGGGAGAGGGCAAAGGGAGAGAGAAAGACAATCGTAAGTAGATGCCATGCTCAGGACAGAAACTGACATAGGGCTCAATCCCACGACACTGGGATCATGACCTGAGCCAAAATCAAGAGCTGATGTTCAACCGACTGAGCCACTCAGGTCGTCTTGTTTTTTGTTTTTGTGTTTCTTGTTTTAAATAAAAGACAATAAACTAGAATATGAAGTAAGATGTGTCCATTTTTGAAGAGGTCATAGGTCCTTGTTATTCCTTGACAGGAATTTAAATATATAAGGCAAAAGCCTCCAATGAAATGAGAATTTTACATTTTCTTACATAATGTAAAGAAGATGGTCAGGATAAGCTTTTAGAAATCTTGGTTTGGGACATTTGAGTTTTAAATTTGCACCGCAAACATGCAAGAGGAGAAACATATAACTGGGTCCTACGTTAACTGGCTAGAAAAATCTGTGCTGCAATTTATTACCCCATATAATTGGAATTGATTTTAAAAATACATTATTTCTTTAGCTATATTAGATTGTGTTCAAAGTGCCACTTATTCTGGTGTAGTTTTTTTTTAAGTACATTTCTTGGTTAAAAACTTATTGTGATGATAGGAACAATTAATACCTAATATTCCTGTTAGCCTTAGGAAGTCCATGTCAGAATCATTTTTCTTTCATGGCTAGCTAAGATTCTAATTTGGAAAGGTGACTCACTAAATAATATAACCGATAAATATGTTAGGAATTAGTTTCAGAATAACCAGTGTCTGTGTTTCATTAGAGTGATATAATTTGTAATTTACTTTGAACCTGACATTTTTGTAATGTTTGATCAACGTGGCTGAAGAGGAAAGACAGCCTCGAAGCTGCTGACAGGCTCAAGAGATGTGTAGATGAAGACTAGACCACAGCTGACAGAGCCAGGAGTTTACAAACACCCATGTAAGACAAACTCCCCTCCAGATCCCTTGAATGGAAAAACACCAAACCCAGCATGGGCTGAGGGTGGGGACAAGAAGGAAGCTATGACCTCTCCTCTGAAGGCTGACTTTCCCCTCCATGACTCACCTTGGAAGCTTTGGAAGTGTATTTAGTCTTCAATTCCCTTCCTCCTCTTCTCCCTTAATCACTCTTATGAAGTTTCCTCACACAGTCCCTTTTCCTCACACTATTCTTGTCATTGCTTCTCAGTTTTCTTTGCAGATTCCTGATCTTTACCCAGACTTGGAGTATCAACCCTTTTACCTCTTCTATTTTCAGTCTGTACTAAATCCTCGGGAAGAGCTTCTTGCTTTATGGTTGTCAATTCATTCTACAGCTTGTTACCCCAAACTCCGTCATCTAAGAGCTTGCTGGACTTAATTCAGATATCTAGCAGACCTCTCAAACTGAGCATAGTCAGGACTCCGTGCCCGATCTGCTCTTTCGATATCTACTCCGTTGTCAGACTGGTTTTGGGAGCTCCACATTTCTAAACTTTTTTTAATTTATGTTTATTTTTGAGAGAGAAAGAGACACACAGAGCATGAGCGGAGGAGGGCAGAAAGAGGGATGCACAGAACCCGAAGTGTAGGCTCCAGGCTCTGAGCTGTCTGCAAGGGAAACCATGAACTGTGGGATCATGACCTGAGCCAAAGTGGGATGTTTAACCAACTGAGCCACCCAGGTACCCCCCGCAGTTCCACATTTCTAACTTCTCACACCACAACAGTGGTTTCTGCCTTCACTTCTTCCCTTCATACCCCATAGGCACTGTGGAAAGAGAACTTTATATTTTTACTCAAGTGTAATTAACCTAAAGTGTTAGATTCGTTTCAACATAATGTGAGTTGTATCACTTTATTCCACTCAAAACCCTCAAGTGCTTCTGTTGTCATTAGAGTTTAATTCAGAGTCCTTACAATGACTTTGTTACATTTCCTTTTTTTCTCTGTTTTTTTCTGGGGCTGCCAACTTTCACTTTGCCATGGAAAACCATTTAAATTCATATTTATGACTACTGTTACTTCATAACAGAAAAGACCTTTTGCCACAAGCACAAAGTTGGAAGGACATTCTCAAAACAACCAAAAAACAGTATTTAATTTTCAAAAAGTCCTTACTTTAAGGGCCACATTTCCTCGATATACTTTTCTTTATTATCATTATTTTTTTTTTGAGACAGGGAGCAAGTGAGTAAGGGGCAGTTAGAGAGATGGACAGAGAGAATCCCACAAGGGTCAGAGAGACAGCGAGCAAGAGAGAAAGAGAGCGAGAGCGAGAGCGAGAGAAAGAGAGAGAGAGAAAGAGAGAAAATTGCATGCAGGCTCTGCATCATCAACATAGATCCCAGTGTGGGGCTTGAACTCACAAACCCAGTTCGTGACCTGAGAGGAGGTCAAGAGTCGGTTGCTTAACCTTTTGAGCCATCCAGGCAGCTCTGTTTTGGTTTTTACATTTCACGTTAAATGAAATCATATGGCATTTGTCTTTTTCTGTTTTATTTCACTGAGCATAATACCTTTCAGGTCCATCCATGTTGTAACATATGGTAAGATTCCATTCTTTTAATGTCTGAGGACTATTCTCTTATGTCTATGTGTTGGGGGTAAGGGACATTTTATCCATTCATCTATGAATCTTGGGTTACTTCCTTATCCTGGTCATTGTACATAATACTGCCATAATCAATAAGGTACATATATATTTTCAAATTACTGTTTTAATTTTCTTTGGATAAATACACAGTAGTGGAATTGCTAGATGGTATGGTGCTTCTATTGTTAATAGTCTGAGGAGTCTCCATACTGTTTTCCACAGGGGATGTACCAATTTACATCGTTACCTACAATGCAGGAGGTTCCCTTTTCTCCACATCCTCACCAACACTTATTTCTTGTCTTTATAATAACCATACTCACAAGTGTAAGGTGATCTCTCATTAAGGTTTTAGTTTCACATTTTGCCGATTTTTAGTTATGTTGAGCATTATTTCATATGAACTATTTTTCCTGCATTTTATAAAGATTTTGGAACTTTGTATTTTCATATTCATTTGTCTCCTTGTGTTTTTTATTTTCTCTTTGATTCTTTTTGAGCCATTTGTTGAGTAGCATGTGTAGTCTCAAAATGTTTTGTTTTTTTTTTTTTTTTTGCTTTGTTGCTCTCCCCCTCCACCCCCCAGGAACCTGGGTCACTTAGTGGGTTAAGTGTCCAACTCCTGATTTCGACTCAGGTCATGATCTCGTGGTTCATGAGTTAGAGGGACACGTCAGGCTCGGCAGTGGCAGTGCAGATAGTGCTTGGGATTCTCTCGCTCTCAAAATAAAATTTAAAAAGATGTTTGTTTCTTTTTCCAGTTTTTTTCTTAAAATCAATTTTTGATTTTATATTGTGGTTGGACAACATGCTTGATATGATTTCAAACTTCTTAAATTTTTAAATTTTTTTTCAACGTTTTTTATTTATTTTTGGGACAGAGAGAGACAGAGCATGAACGGGGGAGGGACAGAGAGAGGGAGACACAGAATCGGAAACAGGCTCCAGGCTCCGAGCCATCAGCCCAGAGCCCGACGCGGGCTCGAACTCACGGACCGCGAGATCGTGACCTGGCTGAAGTCGGACACTTAACCGACTGCGCCACCCAGGCGCCCCAAAACTTCTTAAATTTATTTAGCCTTGTTTATGAGGCCCAATATGATCTACTTTGGAAAATGTCCGATGTGCAGTGGGAAAGTGTGTATTCCACTGTTTATGGATGGAATGGCTGCATTTACGTGTTAAGTCCATCTGGCCTACTGCATCATTTAAAGCCACGGTTTACTTTCCTATTGATAATCTGTTTGGATGGTCTATCCATCAATGAAAGTGGGTTGTTAAAGTTCCCTAATACTATCGTGTTGTTGTCAACTTCTCACTTTATGTCTGTTAATTTCTGCTTTATTTTTTCGCTGCTGCTATATTGGGTACATAGATATTTATAATTGTAATATCCTCTGGTTGGATTGATTCTTTTATTAATATGTAATACACTCTTTTGTCTCTTGTGAAATTGCTTACTTAAAAGTCAACTTGTGTCAGACAGCAAAAATAAATGAAAGGCATCCAAATTGGTAAGGAAAAAGTCAAACTCTCACTATTTGCAGATGACATACTAAATATAGACAACACAAAATACTCCACCAAAAAGAAAAAAAAAATGCTAGAACTGATCAACAAATGAGATACCTAGGAAATAAACCTAACCAAGGATGTAACAGACCAATACTCTGAAAATGATAAAACACTGATGAAAGAAATTGAATATGGCTCAAAGAAATGGAAAGAAATGGCACACTCATGGAGTGGTAGAAAAAATCATGTTAAAATATCTATACCACCTTAAGCAATCTACACATTTAACATAATAACTATCAGAACACCAACGACATTCTTCTCAGAACTAGAACAAACAATTCTGAAAATTTGTATGGAACCACAAAAGACCCCAAATAGCCAAAGCAAGCTTGAAAAAGAAAACTAAAGCTGGAGGAATCACAATTCTGGACTTTAAGTCATATTAAAAAATTATAGTGATCAAAACAATATGGTCTGGCACAGAAATGGATGCACAGATCAATGGACAAGAATAGAAAACTCAGAAATGAACCCCCAACTATATGATCTGTTAATCTTTGACAAAACAGAAAAGAATATCCAACGGGAAAAAGACGGTCTCTTCAACAAATGGTGTTGGGAAAACTGGACCACTTTGTTAAACCATCCACAAAAATAAATTCAAAATAGATTAAGACCTAAATGTGACATTTGAAACCATTAAAAAATTCTAGAAGAGAACACAGGCAGTAACCTACTTAACATCAGTCATAGCAACATTTTTCTAGATCAGTTTCCTGAGGTAAGGCAAATAAAAGCGAAAAGAAATTATTGGGATTACATCAATAAAAGCTTCACAGTGAAAGAAACAATAAAACTAAAAGGCAACCTACAGAATGGAAGATATTTGCAAGTGACACATCTGTTAAAGGGCTAGTATAAAAAATAGATGAACAATTTATAAAACTCAACATCCAAAACAGATAATCCAATTTAAAAACAGGCAGAAGACATGATCAGGCATTTCTCCAAAGAAGATATCGAGATGGCAACAGACGTATAAAATATGCTCAACATCACTTATCAGAGAAATGCAAATCAAAACTCCAGTTAGATATCACCTCACATCTGTCAGTTGGCAGAATCAACAACACAAGAAACAAGAAGTGTCAGGGAGGATGTGGAGAAAAAGGAAAACTCTAGCACTATTGGTGGGAATGCAAATTGGTGAAGCCACTCTGGAAAAGAGAATGGAGGTTCCTCAAAAAGTTTAAAAGAGAACTATCCTATGATCCAGTTATTATACTACTGGGTTTTTACCCAAAGGATACAAAAACCCTAATTCGTTGGGATCCATGTACCTCTATGTATACTGCAGCATTATTCTATGGTAGCCTAGATATGGAAGCAGCCCAGTATCCATTGATTTGTGAATAAAGAAGTGGTGTGTGTGTGTGTGTGTGTGTGTGTGTGTGTGTGTGTGTGTGTATGTATGTGTACATGTGTAACGGAATATTATGCAGCCATTAAAAAAGAATGAAGTCTTGCTATTTGCAACAACATGGTTGGAGCTAGAGGGAGGGTATAATAGTAAGCAAAATAAGTCAGAAAAAGATAAATACCATATGATTTCACTCATATGTGGACTTGAAAAAAGAAAAAGAACAAAGAAAAAAGAGAGAGAGATGAACACAAAACCAAAGTCTTACATATAGAGAACAAATGGGTACTTACCAGAGAGGAGGTAGGTGGGAAGTTGGGTGAAATAGGTGAACTGGAGATTACGGGTATACTCATGGTGACAAGCTCTGAGTAATGTACAGAATTGTTGAATCACTATATTGTACACCTATGTCAACTAACTGGAATTGAAATAAAACTTTTAAAAAGTTTATCTGTGATATAACTGTTGTTACACATTTTTTTTTCATTTCTACTAAATGGAATATTTTTTCCTATCCCTTTCTGCAGTCTGTATGTGTCTTCAGGTCTGAAATAAATCCCGTGTAGGCAGTGTAGAGACGGATCTTGGTTTTTTGTTTGATTTTTTTTTTCCAATCCATTCAGCCACCCTACTTGAAACACTTAGTCCTTTCACACTGTAATTATTAATAGGTGTGTACTGCCATTTTTTAAGTTGATTCCTTTTTTTAAAAAAATTCTGCTCTATTCCTTTCTTGTTCTCTTTGTTTCCTTCCCTTATGGTTTAAAAATGTAGTGTTATGCTTGGATTCTTTTCTCTTATTTTTATGTATATGTTACAGGGTTTTGGTTACTTTATGTTCATGTATAGCAGCCTATTTATATGACAGTCTATTTTAAGTTGATGGTTGCTTAGGTTTGAATGCATTCTAAAAGCACTGCATATTTACTGTCAACTCACCATATTTTATGTGTTTGGTGTCATGTTCTATATCTTTTTATTTTGCTTATTTCTTAATTGTAACTGTACTTGATTTTACTGTTTGTTTTCTTTTAACCTTTTCACTAGTTTTATGAGGTTATTGATCTACTAACTTTATCATACGTTCGCTTTTACCAGTGAATTTTCTTCTTCCATAATTTCCTGTCTTATAGTTAAGGTTTTTTTGTTTTGTTTTTGTTTTTTGCCTTAAAGAAGTCCTTTTAGCATATCATGTAAGGCTGGTTTTATGGTGATGAAATCCTGGCTGGAGCATTCTTGGTTATAAGCTTACTCCTTTCAGCACTTTGTATATACCATGCCACTTTCTTCTGGCCAGCAAAGTTCCTACTGAAAAATCAGCCGATAGTCTTAGGTTCTTTTGTATGTAACTAGTTGCTTTTCTCTTGCTGCTTGTGTGTCTTGTGGATCTCTTTGGGTTCGTCCTATTTGGGCCTCTGTGCTTCCTACACCTGAATGGCTGTTTTCTTTCCCAGGCTAGGGAAGATTTTGGGTATGAATTCTTCTAATATATTTTATTTCCTGTTCTCCTTCTCGAACTCCTGAAATATGAATAGTTGCATACTTGGTGTTTTCCTGTATGTCCCTTATCCTATCCTTAGTTTTATAATTCTGTTCTTTGTTGTTCACTATGGATGATTTCTACTGTTCTGTTTTCCAGATCCCTCATCCTTTCTTCTACCTCCAATAGGCTGTCCGTTGATTTCCTCTACTGTATTTCTCTTTTTTTTTTTTGTCTAATGCTTTTTTTAAGTTTATTTATTTATTTTGAGAGAGAGAGACAGAGTGAGTTGGGGAAGGGCAGAGAGAGAAGAAGGGAGAGAAACCCAAGGAGTCTCCATGCTGTCAGTGCAGAGCCCCAAGCAGGGCTTGAACTCACAAAACCGTGTGATCATGACCTGAGCTGAAACCAAGAGTCAGACGCTTAACTGACTGAGCCACCCAAGTGCCCCTTTGTCTAATGCTTTTCAGTTTCTATCTCGTTGTTGCAGTTCTCACTGAGTTCATCCACACTTCTCCCCAGTTTGGTGAACGTATTTATGACCATTGATTTAACTATTTCAGATAGGTGGCTTATTTTTCACTTAGTTCCTTTTCTGAAGTTTTGTCTTTTCCTTTTATTCAGAACATAATCCTTTGGTCATTTTGTCTGTTTTTTCTCAAGATATTAGGTAAGTCAGCTACTTTTCCTAGTTTTGATGGTAGTAGTTCTTGTTAAAAGCACCCTGTGGGACCCAGTAGTGCAATCATCCCTTGCCATCAGAACCTGGTACTCCAGAGGTGTCCCATGTATGGGCTGCATGTTCCCTCCTGTTGTCTCTGGGCCCTGACTGCCTCAGGCCACACTGTGGATTGGGCTTTCCCTGGGTCAGCTGGTTGAGAAGCTCAGGTTTAGCTGCTGTGGGCATATCAGGAAGTGAGGTCAGTCCCTGGCCTGGCTGGATGCAAGGTCTTCCTGGTTGGGAGAGCTGGTCTTTCCACCTTCCTGGGCGTGTGATTGCTTTGGAAAGGTCCTGATCCTGACCAAGACTGTCCATTGAGTGTCATAGGGTGGGAGCCACTTTGGAGGGGTGACAGATAGACAGGTTGTATGGGCAGGTCTGCATGGAAATGCTGCGGTGGACATAGCAAGGTAGACAGAGAGTGTCAGAACTAGACCACCAGTAAAAGGCGAGGTAGACTGAGGAGGCGAGGGCAAGGAAATGTTTCTCATCAATGTTTTTCTTCCTGGAAAAATTCTTACAGGTCCCTGTCTTTTCACTACAGGTCCTAAAATTAGTTAGTAAATCTTCTCTTCATATAAGATCCAGATACTTTGAAAACTGCTGCCTCTGTACTGGGTTTAAGAGCAAGTTAGAAAGTGTGCAGGCCCTTGAAGAGTAGAGTCTCAGTTTCCTGTAGCCCTCTGTGTCTCCTGTAGATAAGCTCCACCGATTGTCAAAGACAGATATTATGGGGCTCATCCTCCCAGCGCACGACCCCCCGGTGGGGCAGCCTGATGTGGAACTGGAGCCCCTCACTCCTCAGGGAGGGTTTCTGCACCTCTGATACCCTCCCACCTGTGGGTTGCAGCTCTGAAGTCTCTGCCCCTCTTACCGTCCCCAATGTTGCTTTAAGAAAATAGCTTCGGCTTTGGAGGAGCCTCCCTGCTTCTCTTCAGTTTGCTCGCAAAGTTGCCTTATTGTAGTTGCAGCCTTGGTGTGCACGTGGGATGAGGGGTAACCTCTAGATTTTCTTACTCTCCTGTCTTCCCCTCCTCTAACCTAATTACATGCGTCACTTCCTTTCCTACAATCATACCCCTTTCATTATTCTTCCTCAGCCACACCAGCCTTTGTTTGTTTCTCAGCAGTGCTCAATACACTCTGATGTGAGAGCCTTCTCAGGGGCTCTTTGTACTATGAAATGTTCTTTCCTCCAGATGTGCCAGAGATCTCTTTTCTACTACTTCGCATTGCTCGATACCACTTTCTCAGTGAAGCTTTCCAAAGCCATCTATAAAACTGCAAATCCTCAGTGCCCACCCTTCAAAATGGTCTTGTCACTTTCTTCCCCCATAGCATTTAAAAGAGATGGTATAATGTATTCAGTTAAAGTATTCAGGGTGTATTTTATTTCTTCGCCAGCTAGAATGTAAGGTATAAGAGGACAGGAATGTTTGTCTGCTTTATCTTTTTTTTTAAATTTGTTTTGTAGTGTTTGTTTATTTTTGAGAGAGAGAGAGAGGGGGAGAGAGAGAGAGAGGGACACAGGATCCATCAGAACACAGTGTGATGCAGGCTCAAACTTGGGAACCGGGCGATCATAACCTGAGCTGAAGTTGGACACTTAACCAACTGAGCCACCCAGGCACCCCTGTCTGCTTTATCTTTATCTTTTTCACCACTTCCTGGTGGTAGAGATAGTGTGAGCACTTAATAAGTATTTGTTTAATTAACCAGTATCTCATCATTTATATTTATATTATTATACAAAATTTACGGAACATTTATAAAAAGTCCTATATTAAGACAATAGAGAAAATACTAATTGTGAAAGATAGGAAAAATAAGTATCACGTTCTCAGATTATGATGTAAAAAGTATTTTTTAAGTTTATTCATTTTGAGAGAGACACAGGAGTTGGTGGGGGCAGAGAGCAAGAATCGCAAGCGGGCTCCAAGCTGCCAGCACAAGACCCGATGCGGGGTTTGAACCCCAAAGCCATGATACCACGACCTGAGCCAAAACCAAGAGTCAGACACTTAACTGAGTGAGCTACCCAGGCCCTCCCCTAAAAATTATTTTTTTTAAGTAAGAAAAACGAAGAGATAAAATTGTATATTGCAGGGAATTTGAGTGTCCTAAACAGCTGTTGGTAAGGAGACCCTTGAAACAGAAATAATTGACAATAAAAAGTCACTTCAGGATGCAAATATTGTTAAGCATTAAAGTCAGTAAGTTAGAAGAATGAGCAGTCTAACAAATATAAAAATAGAAATGATTGTATTTAAACATAGTAAATAAAGATAAGCAATAAAAACAGGAAAATATATCAAATTTTGAAATTTTATATGGATAAAACAGAAAATTTTAAATGTCTAAAAAGTACTTTAATCAGATTTGAAAACCTCCCTGCATCTGACGAATTTTAGAGAAATTAAATGGCCATCTTCAAAGATACATAAAATCTCAATAGGCCAATAATTATAAAATAATTGTAAGAGTTATCAAAATCTAAGCACCTGATAAAGATAATGCCCAGAAAATTTTATAGTTTAATTACCTAATCTAAAAAGAACAAATTAGTCTAATACTGTTTAAACTTTTCCAGAGAAAAGATAAAGTTTCTCAAACAGTTTTACAAAACCAGTGTTAGACTAATTTATAATTGGAGTTGGGAATGAAAAACATTGGATAAATTTTCTATAAGATAGGGTCTTGTTGAACAAGAATAAATGTGATTAAAGATTACTACATTCATCATGCATAAAAAATTTTTCAAGGCCAAAATACCACCAACTACATCAAAATGACTAAGGAAAAAAATAGAACATTTGCAACAGAACATTAATAAAACAAGAGCTCTCACAGAGAAGATACCTAATAGAATCCCACTTATAGGTAAAGTCAGGTAATTATAGTTTGTGTACACACAGATAAATGTGTAGCCAGAGATGTCTACAAGAATATTCACAGCAGTAAGATGTATAAAAGCTAACAACTGTAAATATATCAAATGTTCAATAATTGAATAAATACTAGCGGTCGACTTGTGTAATACACAAGAAAAAAAATTACAGCTAGTTCTAATAGCCTGAGTAAATTTTTCAAATATAAGGAAGCATGATTCCATCTATAGAAAGTTAAAATTAGGCAATAAAAAATTTATTGTGTTAGAAGTCAGAATGGGGTTAACTAGGATAAGGAGAGTGGGCTGGTAACTACGATGGCTCTAGATTGCTGGATATTTTTATTTTATTTCTTTGGTTGCACAAATATGTGCTCTTCGACATTTATACGCAGCTGAGTTTCACTTTCCTAAACATAGGTGTTTTATAGCAATAAAATATTTCGAACGTATAGGGTAAATAAATATCTCCTAGGATATACAAGAAAGTGATCAAAATGAGTTTTCCAAGTAATTTAAATAGAACAAGAAATACCAGGTATATTGTAGTTGGATAAACATTTTAAAATTACAAGCCTGTACCCATTCATCAGTTAGCTTGTGCAGATAAGCACATTGTTGTTTAAAAGTTTTAAACAATATTTTTTTTTCAAAATCCCCTATTTGACTTATTTCCCCAGTAACTATTGTGTTTGGAATGTTTTTCCAGATTTTTTTCTTGAAACTTATGGTCCTTATTTTCACAGAGAAATACGTTTTTTTTCTTTTTTTGCTTGTTTTTTTGTGTTTTTTTGTTGGTGTTCATACTGTATTTACAGTATACAGTCTGGTTTAACAATATGTGTATATAATATATGGTGGAAATCTTTCTATAAAAGGACTAAAGTTCTACTTCATTCTTTCTAAGTGTGAGAAATATCATATCACGAATGTCCCTTTTGCAGACTTCTTAAATTGTTGTTATTACTAATAATTGCTTGTTCAGATAACCCTCCTTGTTTGCCATCTTTTCCTATAATACCCTATGAACCATTTTCTCTCATTCCTTAACTTTAGAACTCTGTCTATACCCAATCTCTGCTACTCTGTCATAATTCCCAGACATTTTAATGTTCATATACTCTTCTTCATATCTTGGCTTTAGGAATGTTGTCATCTTCTCAAATGACCCCCCCCTCTTCTGTACCCTGGCCACCAATCCCATGGTCACACCTATGGGTCATTATTACCAACTGCTACTCCTCTGTAATCCCCAAAACCTTACATGGTAATCCGCGATCTTGTTTCCTTCCCACTCTCTCCAGTCTTACTCTCTGTGGTATTCCATTTCTGACAATGTCTGGATCATACCTGAGCCTTCAATCCATTAAAGGTTTGTTTTTGACTTCCCAGCTCATGCCCTTTACTCTCTCCTTACCTGCTTAAATTCCTAAAGGGTATGAGCTGTCCAGAAATGTCACCAGGGTTTGTGACTTAGCATCATCATCTGCAATTTCCAACACATGAACCAAGTAGCCTAAAATTTCTGCATTGCAATTTCCTTACCTGCACAAACGGGGAACATATAACATCTATCTTACAGGGCTGTTAAGGCATTTAAATGAGTGAATAATCATAAATAGCTTAGAATGGTACCCAGCATCTTGTAAAGATATGCCACTAATAAATAAAAACCTATTATTAAAAACTCCAGACAGATATTCTCAAATTCGACTCCTTTCCTTTCATCATATGCATTTTGCAAAATATTACTCTGAGTAAATCTCCTTCTTGGCCTTCTCAGTGACCACACCAGTGTGGCTGAAGGTGGCTAAGGAAGGAAAAAAAAATTTGCTGAGTAATCTCACTTTTGATTCATGATTACTGAATCCAGTGGCCTTTTAGCTTTATTCACAATCACCCATTTCTTCTCCATTTGCTCTGCCAGTCTCCCCCATGTCAGTCTCCTGCATTATCCTCTTTCTTCAAAATTCCTGGTATCTCCTGTCCTCTTGTAACACTCACTGCTGACTTTTTTTTTTCTCCTTTTCTCCGAGAAAACAGAAGAAAGTGTGTGAGACATTCTGCAAGCCCTCAATCCCATGTTTGTGCCCATATAATTTATCCTCTTACAGTGGTTGAACTGTTCTTGTTTCTATCTAAGGCCAATATTTTTTTTAATGCATTTAATCCTACCTTTTAGTATTACTCTTTCAACCTCTATCCTGGATCATTCTATTCAGCATATTACTTCCATTTTAAATTGCCACACATAACTAAATCACCACCCTCCTCAGAAACCAGCCCTTTTAGCTCTCAGAAAATATTCTACTTTGCATTTTCTCTTAAATTTATCCACATTTTCACCCCTTGACACTTAGATCCCCAATACCATCTATATTAATACTTAGAATATTTACTTTCCAGGTGTGATCTCATTCAGGACTAACAACGTTTGATATTTGGGGACATTTTGCTGCTGACAACATTTGACAATGTTACTCACGTCTTTGAAAGGCTCATTTCATTGGCTTATGGTGTACATAGCACCAAACCTCAATTTCCCTGCCCACTGGCTGCTACCTCTAACGTTTTTCTTTTCCTCTTTCTTTTTTTCTCTCATACAGCTAGCATCTACAGAATTCAGTCCTGTTACTGTTTCTTTTTCATATCTATACAAAATCCCTAGTTGATTTTCTAGTCTCATAGTTTTAAATTGTAAATATAGTGTTAACTCCCAAATTAGGAAAGCCAGACTAGTCTTTTCCTCTGAAATGAGATGGATATTTCGAATCCCGTACTTAAGTTTTTCCTTACATATGTGTTAGATCTGTCAAAGTGAATAAATCCCGAACTGACCTCTCAACATAACTCATGAACCAGCTCCAACAGTAGTATTTCTGATCTCCGTGAAACTCATCGAAACCTTTTCTGTTGCTCTGACCAAAACTTAACATTATTCCTAACTGTTGTTTTCATACCTTCTTCCTCTAATCCATTAGGAAATTGTACTTTTTTTCAATATTCAAAAGTCTCCAGAAGTAAATCACCTCCACACTTTACGTGGTCCCAGTTGGCAACCATCTTCACTGGATTGCCTCCTAACGGGTCTTCCCTCTTTGGTACTCACTCCACTTCACTCCGTTCTCAACATGGCAGAAGGAGCGATTCTATTACAGTATAACATACATCATTTCAGTCGCCTGCTAAAATACTTACATTAACCATTTATGTCACGCAGATTCAACACCAACTTCCTGGTGATAGCTTACAAAATTCTCTAGGAACTGACCATCTGTGCTTCTTGTCTTGCTTGGTCTGCTCTAGTCACACTGGACTCTGATTGCTCCAAAATGTGAGGCATGTCTGTGCTGTTAGTGCTGTCCTTCCAGGTGGATGCATCCCACATCCTCAACTCCCTGCCCAGAGAGCCCCAGACAAACCCTCCGTTCCTTTAAGTTACTCGTGGAAATCTTTTCCAGAATACCCCCTTGGTGGATTTCAATGCACAGAAAAGTCATTTCTTTTCTGCTTTGTTTCTCTTTTAAAACCACAAATTTTAGTCATTCATAGTTGTGTTGTTAGCCTTCCTCATTGGAATTTAAACTGAGTGACATAATTCTGGCAATGAGAATACCCTGCCATGTCATAAATGGTTGTGTCAGCCAAGGCCATGGTTAGCAAAAAGTAGAATGTACACTGGGATCCAATAATTGGAGTGAATTATCATTTGCTAAGGGCCAAAGGGAGGGAGTAGAAGAGTTTTGTAGTGAATGCCATCTCGTTGGAGTTGTGGCTTAGGTATTGTGATCTAGCCAGCCCATGACAGATTTTGCAAGGAGGGAGTTTGGAAAATACATCCTTTGGGTTGCAATCTCCTTTCTGTCTGTGATTACATGCAGGGAACTTCATCGCCCATTTCCAAAAGGAAGCTAGATGACAAGGGAGCTCTTTGATACAGTGGAAGGAGATCCAGAGAGTAAATTGAAGTTTTATAGTATAGTGGTCAATAAATAACGGTGAACGTACGCTTCACTGAACATCTGGGCAAATGCTCATGACATCCAGTTAACCCTATTTCTCTGGAAGTGTAATTAGTAAGCTCAAGGAAATTTATATACTAATCAATGTGAAAACTGCAATATAACATTCTAAAAACAAAAACAATAGAACCCTGTCATCTTACCAACAATGTACAGACTATGAATTTTCTACCAATCATATCATCAAAGATATATTTTAACACTGTATTCATTTCCTACTGATAATGTAACAAATTACACCTAAAAATGATTTTGAAGAACAGCTCTAACAATGATGGAGATTGATGTATAACACTTGGGTTCCCTTGCCCCTCAAGTGAGCTACTCTTGGTTACAGTCTAAGTCATTGCCCAAAAGTCTGTACCAGGTGTTAGATGCAGGTGACCACAATGGCATTGTGTTCATTAATGCAAACTCTACGGGTTTCTGTTTCATGTCTCACTTGTTCTTTACCCTAGAAGTGCTTTTCTCAGATTCTTCCCAAATTGCCCTCAAATCTTTTGTGTAAAGATCTGCTTTTGTGGGAACCCAAGACAGGCCAAAAAAAATAATCCTTGGTTGAAAATACATGCTATGGAAACTTGACTAGTGGGGGTTAATGGCCAAATAGTTGTTTCTTCAAAGAAATTTTATTTGTTTTATGACATTATAGTTGGTGTGTGAAGGGAGGTTTTTAGAAATACTCATATAAAGACCTTTTATTTGTTTATTTTTGCATCTATGGTAACAGAAAAATAGAGAAATTTGCTACTGGTAGTTCAGTGCTATGTAATGAAAGTTGGATATGTAAGCTTGTTGAGTGAATTCAAATGTAAGTAAACGCAACTTTGATTCTGAAACACCTTTCTTTGCTGGTCATTCAGATAATGTCTAACATTTTCTTCTGGGTTAAAATCCATACTCATGTTTGGAATTAATATATTCTATATGACTGCTATAAACATGTAGACAACATAGCAAAACATACTTTTATGTATCATAGTCATAAAATCTATGTAGAGTGATATAAATATAATTGCAAATAGAGTTGCAAATTTAAACCAATACCTTAATATGTTAATGTTAAGTTCATTGATTTTAAATGTATTACATAAATATGATTTAAAACATGACAGGTAAATTATATGAATATAGCCATGTTCCCTCTCTTAAATTATATCTTCATTTTTCAGTTATTCATATGCATCTTTTGTTTGAAGATTTATTCTTAATGTATGTTTGTTTATTTTTGAGAGAGAGCGAGTGAGCATGAGTGGCAGAGGGTCAGAGAGAGAGGGAGGGAGTCAGAATACCAAGCAGGCTCAATACTGACAGCACAGAGCCCAATTCAGGGCTCAAACTCACAAACTGTGAGATCCTGACCTGAGCCGAAACCAAGAGTCAGACACTTAAGGGACTGAGCTACTATCCAGGAACCCAGTATGCATCTTGGTTAACTATTACGCTCTTTACTAAATGTATTAGGATTTAAAATTGCATTTCTGCCTGCAACCCAACTTACATTATTTTAAGATAGAAAAATGTGTTAAGATATACAGATTTTACTATAGTTTGTGAAACCTCTTTAAATCAATTCAAGATTGTTTTGGCAATTTATATTGGAATCTCTCATTAATTAAATTGAAATTTTCCCTCTGAAATGATAGAACATTGAGAAACTATCTTTAATCACCCGACCAAAAGCAAGGTTTACTTTTTTTTCAAACCATTGTTCATCAGATCAAAGAGACTTGATGTATCTTTGATTAAAGACAGAATAGTTCTTTGCAGATAACTAGTTTACCTTTTGAAGATTTTTTTAACTCCTAAGACAAGTTAATAATTAAAGAGGTCTGGATGACAAGTATCAATTCCTCATAAAAAAATAACTAAAATATGAACAGCATTAAAAATATATAAGTACAGGAGTATGATGTTTAGCTTGCTTAAATTGAACTTGGATTTCATTTGTGTGTAATACAATAATGAAATAAAGTAGAGTCTAAAACGTATTACATCCAGGTGGTAAGCAAAAGATACTTGCTTCAAGCAATACTTTATCTTTCATCATCTTTGGTAGATAGATACTTTCTTGAACACTTTTTTCTTCTCAGATTTGTAAAATCAAGGGATGGAATGAGAGCTGTTGATCTCAAAAATCATATCTAGAGGCATCTGTGTTCAATGCATACAGTATAAACATGTATAAATATATTGATGCATTTATATAAATCATTTTTCCATACTCTTCCTCAAGCAAATCATCAGTCAAGCATTTTGTAAAAGGAAATTTCATTTCTAATGGAAAAAATACAAAGCTTAAACCCATGATTTTGGTCATTAATTTGATATACCCATGATTTGATTGGGATAACAAGCCAATGATTAGTATGTGACCAGTGTTAGCTTATAACACAAACTGACACAAAATACCCATGGGAGCTATTTATATTTTATAAACTTACTATATTCAATAGCACATTTTTAAAAATTATTTTTAATTCTAGCATAATTAATGTAGAATATGTATTAGTTTCAGGTGTACAAGATAGCGATTCAAAAATTCTATACGTTACTCAGTGCTCAGTGCTAAGTGTATTCTTAATCTCCTTCAACTATTTCACTTATCCCTCAACGACTTCCCCTCTGGTAGCCACCAGTTCTCTATATTTAAAAATTCTATATCTTGCTTACTGTTTTTTTTTCTTCATTTGTTTGTTGCATTCCACATACAAGTGAAATCCTATGGTATGTATGTGTCTCTGACTTATTTTCTCTATCATTCTTCACTTATGGCCCATACATGTTGTTGCAAATGGTAAGATTTCATTCTTTTTATGGCTGAGTAATATTTCATTGTATATATCTGGATATCTTCATCCGTTGGTGAACATGGGTAGCTTTTATATTTTGGCTGCTGTAAATAATGGTGCAATATACATAAATATATATATATATGTATGTATATATATATATACATACATATATATATATGTATATATCCATACTGAATTGATACATGTGTGTGTGTATGTGTGGATATATATATATCTATATATATACACACACATACACAGATACACATAAGGAGATATATATGTATATCTAGAATTAATGCTATATATATATATATATACACACATATATACACACACATATATATATACACATATATGTGTATACATATATTTAGATACATATACATATAGAGATATATAGAGATATATAGAGATATATAGAAATATATAGAGATATATAGAGATATATAGAGATATATAGAGATATATAGAAATATATAGAGATATATAGATAGAGAACTAGCACTTTTATATTCTTTGGGTATATACCCAGTAGTGGAATTACTCGTCATAAGGAAGTTCTATTTTTATTTGTGGGGAGCTGGTCCATACAGTTTTCCACAGTGGCTACACTATTTGGCATTCCCAGCAACAGTGCAAGAGAGTTCGTTTTTCTCCATATCATGGTTTTAATTTTAGCTATTCTAACAGGTGTCAGGTGATACCTCATCGTGGGTTTGATTTGCATTTTCCTAATGATTAGTCATGTTAAGCATCTTTTCTTGTGTCTGCTGTTTGGTGTTGAGTTATAGAAGTTCTTTATATATTTTGAATACTAGCTCCTTATCACATAGGAAGTTTGTAAATATCTTCTCCCATTTAGTAGATTGTCTTTTGTTTTTGTTTATTGTTTCTTTTGCTGTATAGAAGCTTTTTATCTTGATGTAGTCCCAATAGCTTGTTTCTGTTATTGTTTCTCTTGCCTCAGGAGACAAATCTAGAAAAATGTTGTTATATCCTGTGTCAGATCATTACTGCCTGTTTTCTCTTCTAGGATTTTTATGGCTTCAGATCTGAAATTTAGATACTGAATCAATTTTGAGTTTACATTGCAAGCATTAAATGAAATTGGTCCAGTGTCATTCTATGGCACGTAGCTGCCCAGTTTTCCAAGCACTATTTATTAAATTTTTTCCATTGCATATTCTTGCTTTTTCAGTGATTAATTGACCATATAAGTCTGAATTTACTTCTGGTCCTGTTGTGGTTCCATACACATTTTAGGATTATTTGTTCTATATCTGTGAAAAATGGTATTGGTGTTTTGATAAGGATTGCATTAACTCTGGTTTGCTTTTGGTAATATGGCTATTCTAACAATATCGTCCCAATATGTGAGAATGGAATATATTTCTATTTGTGTATTTTTAAATTTCTTTCATCAATGTTTTATACTTTCAGAGTAGAGGTCTTTCACCTCTCTGGTTAAATTTATTCCTATATATTTTATTATTTTTGGTGCAATTTTAAATGGGATTGATTCCTTAATTTCTCTTCCTGCTACTTAATTATTAGTGTATAGAAATGCAACTGATGATGTCTATTGATTTTGTATCCTGTGACTTTACTGAGTTCATTTATGAGTTCCAGTAGTTTTACGTAGAGTTCACAGGGTTTTCTACATATAGTATCATGTCATCTGTAGATAGCGAACATTTTACCTCACACAATCAATTCGGATGGCTTAAATTTCTTTTTGTTTGGTTGCTGTGGCTAGGACTTCTAGGACTATAATGAATAAAAGTGGTGAGAATGGTGACAATGGACATCCTTGTCTTGTTCGTGACCTTATGAGAAAAGCTCTCAATTTTTTTCCACCGAGTATGATGTTACCTGTGGGTTTTTCATATATGTTGAGGTATGTTCTCTCTAAACCTACTTCGTTGACAATTTTTATCATGAATGAATGTTGTAACTGGCCAGATGCTTTTTCTGAGTCTATTAAAATGATCATATGGTTTTTAACCATTCTCTTGATGTGATGTATACTTTGATAGATTTGTAAATATTGAACAGATTTGCATCCCCAGCATAAATCCCACTTGATCATGATGAATGATTTTTTTAATGTATTGTTGAATTTGCTAATATTTTGTGGAGGATTTTTTCATCTATGTTCATTAGAGATAGTTTCCCTGTAGTTTCCCTTTTTTGTAGAGTCTTTATCTTGTTTTTGCCATTAGGTTAATGGTGGTGTCATGGAATGAATTAGGAAGTGTTCTTTCTTTCTTCTATTTTTGGTATTAACTCTTTACATGTGTCGTAGAATTTGCCTGTGAGCCATCTGATCCTGGGCTTTTGTTTGTTGGGAGTCTTTAGATTATTGGTTAAATTTCTCTACTGGTAATGGAACTGTTCAAATTTTCTATTTCTTGCTGATTGAGTTCTGGGAGGTTATATACTTCTAGAAATGTATCCATATCTTCCAGGTTGTCCAATTTGTTGGCATATGAGTTTTCATAATATTCTCCTATATTCCTTTGATCTCTGTGGCATTGATTATTGTTTTTGTTCTTTTATTTCTGATTCTGTTTGAGTCCTCTTTTTTTGATAAATGTGGCTGAAGGTTTATCAGTTTTGTTGATCTTTTCAAAGATCTGTTCTAATTTTTAAGTCTATATTTCAATTATTTCTGCTTCATATTTATTTTCTTTTACTGGTTTGGGGATTTGTTGGTTCTTATTTTCCTAGTCCTTTAGGTATAAGTGTAGGTTCTTTGAGATTTTTCTTGCTCTTTGAGATGGGCCTGCATCTGTAGAAATTTCCCTATTAGAACAGCTTTTGCTACGTCCCAAAGATAATGAACCATTGTGTTTTTATTTTCATTTTCATTTGTCTCCTTGTATTTTTTATTATTTACTCTTTGGTTTCCTGGTTGACCCATTCATTGTTTAGTAGCCTATCATTTAACTTCCATGTATTTGTGCTCTTTCCAGATTTTTTCTTGTGGTTGATTTCAAGTTTCATAGCATTGTGGTTGGAAAAGATGCATGACGGGACTTCAGTTTTTTAGAATTTGTTGAGATTGTTTGGTGGCCTAACATGTGGTTTATTCTGGAGGATGTTATATGTGCCCTTAAAAAACGTTATTCTCGTGTTTTAGGATGGAGTGGTCTGAATATATCTGTTGCATGTGTCATTCAAAGTTGTTGTTTGCTTATGGTTTTCTGTTTAGATAATCTATCCATTGATGTAACTGAGGTTTTAAAGTTCCCTGCTATTATTGTATTGCTTTCAATTACTTCTTATATGTTGGTTACAAGCTGCTTTATGTGTTTGGGTGCATCCATAGATATTGACCCTCGTTATAGCTTGTTGGGTTTTCCCTTTTGTATTTATGTATTGTTTTCCTTTGCCTCTTGCTATAGTCTTTGTTTTAATATCTATTTTGTCTAATATAAATGTTGTTAACCCAGCTTTCCTTTTACTTTCATTTCCAGGATAAATGCTTTTCCATCCCTTCATTTTCAATCTGCATGTGTATCTAGATCTGAAATGAGCCTCTTGTAGGCAGCATAGTGACAGATCTTGCTTTTTAATCCATTCACTCATCTTAGGTCTTTTGACTTGAGCATTTATCCATTTACATTTAAAGTAACTATTGATAATTAAGTACTTCTAGCCATTTTGTTACTTTGTGGTGTTGTTTTGTAGTTCTTCTCTGTTCCTTTCTCCTCTTGCTCTCTTCTCTGGTAGTTGTATGGCTTTCTGTGGTGATCTATTTGGATTCCATTCTCTTTATTTTTTGCATATCTTTTACTGGTTTTTGAACTGCAGTCACCGTTAGGTTCACATGTAACGTCTTATGCATACAGCGATCTGTACTACTTTTCCTGCCCCTGCTTGTGGTCTTTCCATCCATAATAGCTGAAGTTTTCAGCTATTATTTGTTTCTTTCTCTTCTTCAGCTTAATTGCTTTCCATTGCTCTGAACACTAAACTCTTTCTGCTACCTATAGTCTATTTATTCCCATGGGTATATTTTTAATTTCAGTGATTCAGTGCTTCATCTGATTGGCTGTATTTTCTGTCTTTTTGTCGAGGGTCTCACTGAGGTCCTTCACTGTTTCCTTCAAGACCAGTGAGTATCTTCGTGACCATTACTTTAAATTCTGTATTAGGCATAATACTTAGCTCTGTTTCACTTAGTTCTTTCACTGTGATTTTATCCTGTTTGTTACTTTGGGTCATAGTCCTGTTTCCTTACTTTGTTGAACTCTGTCTGTTTCTATGGTTAGGAAAGTCAGCTACGTTTTCTTCTCTTGAAAGTCGTGGCCTTATGAAGAAGAGATCCTATAGTGCCCTGAAGTGTCGTGTCCCCTGTTTACCAGAACCTAATGCTTCAGGGGTGTCTCCTCTATGTGTTGCATACACACTGTTGTTGAGGCTGGGCGGTGTTT
The DNA here is from genome assembly GCF_018350175.1 of Felis catus. Taxonomy (NCBI): domain Eukaryota; kingdom Metazoa; phylum Chordata; class Mammalia; order Carnivora; family Felidae; genus Felis; species Felis catus. Next base: position 9,642,539 of record NC_058371.1, on the reverse strand, counting down.
ACCCTCATTCCCGTCATCTTCAATCCCTCTGTTGTTAATGGGCAGTCTGGGGCCGCCTTGGGCTTGAGTTGGGTAAGACTAGGTATTTGCCTGTACTGTGGCCACACTGAACACAGGGTGCCCTCCCTGTGTTCTCCTCTGAGAGGCTTTTATTGGGAGGTGGTACCTGCAGTCAGATCAGATGTGTGCCCCTAGCCAGTTACTGGGGCTAGGTTGAAGTTGCTGTGTTCATCTTCCCCTTTCTCCAGGGAAAGGGTCACTCTGGAGCGGTGCTGGCCACTGTCAGGCCTGCTTGCGGGATGCCATACGTGTGGTATTGTGGATAGACTCCTGCTGAGGGCAGGTCGGTTGGGGGCAGGTCCACAAGAGAACCCAGAGGCAGGGTGCACAATGTTAGCTAGGTTTACACATGTCTGCTATGGGAGGGGACCAGGAGACTTTGGAGAGCGGCCAAGCACAGGTTGGAGGGTGTGGTTCTGCCTGAGAGTGCTAAGGCAGGTTGCATTGTTAGCAAGCTATATGGGGAGGGTTTGCTCTTGTTCAGATAGGTGTCCATGTGTCTAGACTAGTGGATGGGGAGGGAAACGGCACCCTCTAGCTCCTCTGTTCTTGGAGGAGTCCCCTAAAGATCCCTGCATGTCCAGCACATATTCTGAGACTAGTAAATAAATTTCCTTCTCGTATACCCCAGGAATTTTTCACACTACTTCCGTACTTCTGTGTGTACAACAGTGGGGCTGTTGGTTGTGCTGTCTCCTCAAAGGTGGGGACTCACTTCCCTGTCAGTTTCTGGCTCTCTTTGAGCCAAGCCGGCTGATGTTTAAGGTTCGAGGTGTTAAGCCTTGCTGACTGTAAGAACGGGCAAACTTGAGCCCCTCTGGTTTTCAAAGTCAGGTGTTCTGCAGACCTGTCTTCACAGTGTGGGACCCTGTGCCTGTGGTGCTTGGTGTGGTGTCTCCTCCTCTCCCTTCTCTAGAGTTGCAGTGTCCCTTCCGTGGACAGTCTCATGGGTCACTTGGGTTTCTGATCACACCTCTCCCCTTGCTACCTTTTCAGTGTAGCCTTGTCTCTGAGATGAGCTGTGGAGAGGCTGTTCTACCAGGCTTTGGGTCATTTTCTGGGTTATTTACACTGATGTGGTTGTTCTCTAGGGGTATCCATGGGATGAGGTAAGCTTAGGATTCTCCTATTCTGCCATTTCCGGACCCCTAGATAGCACCCTTTTTAGAGTAAAAACTACTTTTGTATTTTCGTAGAGAAAATATGTCACTTTATTTTACTCCTGATAGTACCTAGTTAAGTAAGTTTCCTTTGAAGGCCGAGTGTCTCTGAAGCAATAGTCTTAAGTAAGCAAATAGCATTTTCAGTACAGCTGCTCTGTTACAACTCTCCTTTTGCATTGTAAAAGCTTAAATTAAATGGATAGTAGTGATTTAGCTTTAGAAATATGGAGTAAAATCAGATAATTAACAAAGTTGTAGAAGAGAGAATCATTTAAATAGACAATTTATGCTTCCTCTGGAATGAGAGCTCGTAGTTAATTTCCTGTTTTGTAGACTCTGGGCCTAATTTTAAGACATTTAACACGCGGGAGAGTAATAAAGAAAAAGTAATAACTAGGTACAGTATGCAATCTGTTTTGGAAAAACATTTGCACAAACAAGGGTTTGTGTCAGCGTTTTCTGTTACTTGAAAGTACAGAAACAGTAGAAAGTCCTTCACGATGGGTTATATGAAAAATAGCAAAAGAAGTGAAATAAAAAATGATGGATTTATCGAACATAACTATCAAGAAATGGGTTGAACAGCCTGCATTAAATTGTCATTGTTTCCTAATTACCACATTCTCCGTGTAATATTTATCCATGTGATATTTGTGTTGTTCTGATACATACAGCCTGGGCACAGTGGAGACTTGGGCCCATGAGTGTCTCATAGGGGGGTGTAAAAGGTAGGCACTTGACATCAAGGCATGTCAGTTGTAGAGTGCTATTCAAACTCGAAAATCAGGCTGAGCCACACCTATTTGTCTAGCTTTTTATGTCCTGTTTCTTTCCATCACTTCCTTGCCTTCCTTGTATCCGAAAACACACTTGCCATAAATCATTTATGTAAAAATTTCTTAAGCCCTGAGTCTAGTGATCAGCCCTAAGAGAATGCATGAGAGGAAATTAAACATTAGAAGTACATATAATAGGAAAGGCCTACAAAGTCATTTTATGATTAATGACTTGAATATTCTTTATTTTTTTCTCTTCTATGTATGAACATATATTTGGGTATTATCAGTCTCAAAATTAGATTTACTGCTTTTACTGCTTAATAGCATGTTTTTAATGTAATTACTTGTTAAAAAAAGCAAACTTTTCAATTTTAGGATACTCTTCAAAGTACAGAAAAACTTTGAAGGTAGTACAAAGTTCCCATATAGCCCACATTCCATTTCTCCTAAGTCCGGTGTTAAATTCAACGATGCTCCAGCTCTTTCACATTTCTTTTGATTAGTGTTAGTGTGGCATGTCTTTCTAGAATTCTTTGATGTTAACATACGTCTTTGTATTGAAAATGGATTTCTTGTAGACAATATATAGTTGATGTTTTTAACCCATTCTGACAATCTCTGTCTTCTGAGTGGTATATCTGTGTCATTCACACTTAAGGTGTTTGTAACTGATAATTAGTCCTTGCATTTGCTACTAGTTTTGTTCCCTTCCTTCCCTGTTCTCTCTGGATTTAACTGAGTATATGATTCTGTACTAACCCCTCTCTTAGCATATCAATTACTTATGTTTAATTTCATTTTTTAGTTGTTGCACTAGAGTTTACAGTGTGCATTTTAATTGCTCTAAATCCCCCTTTGAGTAATACTCGAATCACTTCATGCATAGTGCAAGTACCCCATGACTGAACGTTCCCAATTCCTGTCTTCTGTCTTTTCAGATACTATTGTCATGCATTTCTCTTATCCCATGTGCTATAATTATTCAATACATTCTTTAATTTTTTTATTGAAGTGTATTTGACACACAATGTTACATTAGTTTCAAATACACAGCACAGTGATTTGTCAATTCTGTACATTATGCTATGCTCACCACAGTAAGTGTGGTCATGATCTGTCCCCATACAATGCTATTAAAATATTAATGACTATGAGGCTCCTGGGTGGCTCAGTTGATTAAAATATTAATGACTGTGTTGACTATACCATACTTTTTTCATCCTCACGACTTAATTTTTTTATAACTGAGACTTTGTATCTCTTAGCCTTCTTCACCTACTTCATTCATCTCCCCACCAATTTCCCCTCTGGCAACCACCAGATCTCTGTATTTATGATTGTGTTTATGTTTTTGTTTTATTCAATTCTGTATAAATAAAATGATAAGGTTTTATCTTTTTCTGACTTCTTTCACTTAGCATAATAATTTTAAGGTTCATCTGTGTTGTCACAAATCTCACGTTTGACTCTTTTTTATTTTTTTTCTTTAAATTTTTTTTTAACGTTTATTTATTTTTGAGACAGAGCATGAACGGGGGAGGGTCAGAGAGAGAGAGGGAGACACAGAATCTGAAACAGGCTCCATGCTTTGAGCAGTCAGCACAGAGCCTGACGCAGGGCTCGAACTCACAGATCGCGAGATCATGACCTGAGCTGAAGTCCGACCCTTAACCGACTGAGCCACCCAGGCGCCCCTCACTCTTTTTTATACTTGAGAAATTGTATAATTGTATATGTGTGTGTGCGTGTGTGTGTATCAATCACTACTTCTTTACTCATTCAGATATTGGTAGGCACTTAGGTTGCTTCTGTAATGTGATTATTGTAAATAATGCAGTAAACGTGGAGATGTATATGTCTTTTGTTTTTAATTTTTTTTAACATTTATTTATTTTTGAGAGAGACAGAGCATGAGCAGGGGAAGGGCAGAGAGAGGGAGACACAGAATATGAAGGCTCCAGGCTCTGCGCTGTCAGCACAGAGCCCTACACGGGGCTTGAACTCATGAACCGTGAGATCATGACCTGAGCTCAAGTCAGATGCTCAACCAACTGGGACACCCAGGTGCCCCTGCAAATATATTTTCAAATTAATTCTCATTTTTGGGGTGTAAATACCCTGTAATAGAATTACTGGATAGTACGATATTTCTGTTTTTAACTTTTTGATGAAACTGTATGCTGATATCCATGGTTGTTGCACCATTTGCATTTCCAATAATAATGCATGAAGTTTCCTTCCTCCATATCCTCACCAACACTTGTTATTTCTTGTCTTTTTTATACTATCCATTCCGACAAGTGTAAGATGGTATATCACTTGATTTTAATTTGTATTTTCTGATTGTTTGTGATGTTGAGCCTCTTGTCATTAGCCGTTGATATGTATTGTTTAGAAAAATTGCTATTCAGGTCCTCTGCTCTTGTTTTAATTGAATTATTATTTTTTCAGTGTTGAATAGTATAATTTTTTATATTTTGAATATTAACCCCTTATTTCATACATCATTTGTGAATACATTCTCCTATTCAAAAGGTTGCCTTTTGTTTTATTGATGATATCCTTCACTATGCAAAAGCTCTTTTTTTTTTTAATTTTTTAATGTTTATTTATTTTTGACAGAGAGAGAGAGAGACAGAGCATGAGTGGGGAAGGGGCAAAGAGAGAGGGAGACACAGAATACGAAGCAGGCTCCAGGCTCCAAGCTGTCAGCACAGATCCAGATGCGGGGCTCGAACTCACAGACTGTGAGATCATGACCTGAGCCAAAGTCAGACGCTCAACCGACTGAAACACCCAGGTACACCCCCCCCCTTTTTTTTTTTTAAGTTTTTAATGTTTATTTACAAAAGCTTTTAATTTTGGTATAGCCCCTCTCCTTTATTTTTGTTCTTCTTTCTCTCACCTGAAGACATATATCTAGAAATAATGTTGCTAAAGCCAATATCCAAGAGCTTAACATCTTTTCTTTTAGGAGATTTATGGTTTCAGGTGTTATTTTTTTGGTCTTTAATCCATTGTATTTCTGTGCATAGTGTAAGAAAGTGGTTCAGTTACTTTTTGTGCGTGTGGTTACTGAATTTTTTTGGTATCATTCATGGAAGAGACAGTATTTTCCCATTGCATAGTCTCTTTTGTCATAGATGAAATGACTTTATAAGTGTGGGTCTATTTCTGGGCTCTAGATCATGTTCCATTGATCTCTGTGTCTGTTTTTTGTGCCGGTACCATACTGCTTTGATTAAAGCTTTTCAGTTTATCTTGAAACCTGGGAGTGTGATATCTCTCCTTATGCTCCTCTTTCTCAAAATCGCTTTGACTATTCAGGATATTCTGTGGTTCCATACAAATTTACTTAGTCTTTGTTATGGTTCTGTGAAAATTGCTATTGGTATTTTCACCAGCTTTGCATTGAATATGTAGATTGCTTCAAGTTATATTGTCATTTTTAACAATATTACTTTTTCTAGTCCACGAGCATTGTGTATTTTTTCCATTGGTGTGGACTTCAAGTTCTTTCATAAATGTTTTATAGTTTTCAGAGTACAGGTCTTTGACCTCCTTGTTTCTAACTATTGTATGTATTTATTTTTGGTAAAACTTTAAGTGGGATTATTTTCTTAATTTCTCTTTTGCTACATTATTATTTATAGAAATGCAGTATATTTATGCATATTTTGTTTCTTGCAAGTTTACTGAATTTATTAGTTCTAAAATATTATCAGTGGAATCTTCAGCATTTCTGTATATATTATCATGCTATTTGCAAATAATAACAGTTTCACTTCTTCTTAAATAAAATGCTTTGATTTCTTTTTCTTGTCTAATTGCTGTGGCTATGACTCCCAGTACTGTCCTGAATAAAACTGGTGAGAGGAATCATCCTTGGATTGTTCTTGACCTTAGAAGTAAACATTTCCATTTTTTCATGATTGAATATTATGTTAGCTGTGGGTTTTTCATATTTGGCTTTATTATTTTGAGTTATGTTTTCTCTAAACCCATTTTGTTGAGAACTTTTATCATGAATGGATGTTGAATTTTGTCAAAGTATTTATTCATCTATTAAGATGATAATAGGGTTTTTATTATTCGTTTTGTTAATGTGATACAACACATGGATTGATTTGAGGATATTGAGCCTTCCTTGTATCCCCAGAATAAATCACACATGATGGTGAATGATACTTCTAATGTATTCTTAAATTTTGCTTGATTAATAATATGTTGAGAATTATTTGCATCTGTGTTCATCAGACAGAATGGCCTGTAGTTTCTTTTTGTTGTAGTGTCTTTATCTGGTTTTGGTATTTTTGTAATAATGGCCACATAGCATGAATTTGGAAGTTTTCCTTCATTATTTTTTGGAATAGTTTGAAATGGGTAGGTATTAATCCTTTTTATGTTTAGTAGTATTCACCTGTGAAGCCATTTGGTCTTGGACTTTTGTTGACAATTTTTTGATCATCATTTCAATTTTGTTCCTGGTGATTGATGTGTTCAGACTTGTTATTTCTTCCTGATTCAGTTTTGGAAAATGGAAATTAATTAGAATTTCTTGTAGGTTTTTCAATTTGTTGGCATGTGGTTTTTCATAGTAGTCTCATAATCCTATGTAATTCTGTGAGGTCAGTTGTTACCTGTCTACCATATCTGATTTTGAGTCTTGTCTTTTTTCCCTTGATGAGTCTGACTAAATGTTTACCAATTTTGTTATCCTTTCAAAGAACCAGCTCTTATATTCATGGACACTTATTTTAAGGCTGATGTTTTTTCATGAGCTATGTTGTTTAGTGACCATTAAATCTATTCATCTTTTCCATTACAGTATTTTTTCTTTCTAACATTTCATTTTAATACTTGATTATAATTTTTACTTGATTTACTCTTGAATTTATGCACAATGAGCCACTATTTCCATTATGGCACTTTACATATTAATCATAATTTCTTAAGTTCCCTAATGGATAATTCCAACATCTGTCTGTGTCATATCTAAGTCTTAGTCTGGTAATTGTTTTGTCTCTTCAGACTATGTTTTCTATGATCTTTTGTCATGCCTTGCAACCTTGAGATTGTTTGTTTAAAGTCCATAATGGTGTGAGGTTTTGTTTCTCTGGCTAAGAGTTGGACTGTGTTTATTTGCTGTAGGTATAGGGGCCAGAGATTTCACATTTTTCTGGTCTTTCTTTTGTCTTGCCTCTTGGCTTTGGGCTTCCCTAGATACTCCTTCTCAAACTGAGCCTGCATCTTGCTGCTTTTCATCTATACACCATTGTTATTATACTTGTGCTCTATCTTGGTGGCACTAAGTTAGGGAATGGAAACAGTGTTATATAATCCTGATTACATCTCAGTCTTTTAAGGAGCTCATCTCTTGTGAATGTGACCTTTTCATGTTTTTCTCCCCAACTTCCTTTTCTGGCTGCATTCCCTTATGTGCTACTTTGAAGCCTTGAACCTTAATGACTTGGGGGTTTAACCCCTCATGAGATAGGAAGGATAGAGGGGGCCAGTGTAGAAGCAATGAACTTCCTCCAATCTAGGTAAATTTCTGGCAAAGTTTTTCTTCCTAGAGATTGGTTGTTTGTCATGGAGAAGTCTCTGAGTATATTTCACAATGACTACTTCTACCCTCCCCTTTCTAGAGCCAAGGGGAAAACGTTCTTATATATTTATCATGATAACTAGGGGGCTTTCCTGGAGGTAAGCCCATAGAAGTATGGGACACTTCTAAAAGTATTGTTCCTAGGAGTTTTTACTTCTAACACGAGTCTCCATTCATTCTCCAGCAGTTCATCAAAACTATCATTTAAATGTTCCTGCATGTTACAGTTTCATTGGTTTACTGCTCCAGGTGAGGAAATCTTGGCTGAGTTCTTGGTAAATAAGCCCCCATCTCCAAATTTCACAGTTGCAGATGCTCTTGCAACCTCCGTTCTCTTACAGACCCAGAAAGATTTGCTGCGTGTCAGTTAGTCTAGTCTCTTGTTGTAAGGACAGCAATACTAACTTGTGAAAAAAATGTTGGAGCTGAAATCAAAAGTGATTTTATGTGTTAGATTAATCTTTCTATAGTATGAAATGTGGCCATATTCATAAATATTTACACTCATTTTCATAGCATTATGCCATACCTTCTCTGAATTTCAAGATGTTTCACTCTTAGTAAAGTCAACTATACATGTTTGTCAGAATTGCTATAGATTATATATTTACTACTGTGTTTATTTCAATTGCTCTTGGAGATGGAGTGGAGGTGTTTTAATTTATACCATTACCTTGGAATGCAGTGTCAACAATTTTGGGATATAAAAATTATCCACTATGAAGAAAAGATGAATGCATTTTGCAGTAATATTCACAGAATGAGTTATATATAACCATTGAAAATATTAAACTAAATTGTGAATAGTTCTCAAGCATTAAATTAAAGTAGAAAATTGGAAGTCAATTGAATGAAAATATGATCAAGAGTGCAGAAGATTAATTCTATACATATTTACGTAAAGTTAAACAGTTGTCTAGCTAAGCAGTAACTAAGGGATTGAGGTAAGTGTTGACATGCACTTTCATGATGTAAAACAATAAATAGTTTGAGAATAAAGATTATCCCAATTGTCTGAATGTCAAGAAATAGATTAAAGTTAAAATTGGAATTAAGCAAGTGTGTTAGAACATGAACTCTACAGGTAAGTGTTAATGTTAGAAAACGTCATACACAATTAGAGGATATAAAAATAAAGAAAATTATGAAAAAGCCTTATTTTAAACTCTAAAACATGAAACTGATAGTGTTTCCAACTTTTTAAAATAGCTCTTCTTCATTTGAAAATATTTTTAAGTGTTTACTATTTATAAAACCAAATACAGTTTTGTAAGTTTTTTTTAAGTGACACTAGTCCTCAAGTAATATCCATTTTGAAAAACAAAATAAAGCCCTGTAAATGTAATAGACATATACCTAAAACATAACTGTAGCTATAAATAATAGTTGTCGGAATGTATATGGATATCTGCGGGGAATCAAAAAATGGTATGTATATGGATTTGACTGTGTTACAGACTGAATTTAAAAGTAATGGCTTCAACTAATTTGCAACCTGTGTAACTTTCCGTTTGGAAGAAGACTGTAATCTAATTTATCGTTGTATTCAAAATAAATTAGAATGGTCTGAAGTTGGAATGTGAAATATTTGGGGCATTAACATTTCAAACTACTTATATCATGTTATTTTCTTTTGCACTTTTTATTGATGTTTTAAAAAATGTTAATTAAGCAATACATAGTTGGGATTCTAATTTGCATTGAAAGATGTGGTTGAGCATCAAGAAACATATTACCGAAAGTAAGTATTACTCCAGTGACTCTACCCTGTCTGTGGATTTTAAACAAATGCGCATTCAGCAACAAGCAGCATTAGCAGTTTAAAGTTAGTAAAAACTAATTCTGGACTGTATTTCAAGAGCTAGAGGGCAGTGGTCTTAAAATGGGGTTTTCAAGTGTACCTGGATGACTCAGTAGGTTCAGCATCAGCTCTTGGTTTTGGCTTAGGTCATGATCTCATTGTTCGTGGTTTTGAGTCCTGTATCAGGGTCTTCACTGAGAGTGTGAGGCCTGCTTTGGATTCTCTCTCCCTGCCTCTCTACCCTTCCCTGCTCATGCTCTCTCTCCCTCTCAAAATAAATACACTTAAAAAAAATGAGGCTTAAAGGGACGCCTGGGTGGCCCAGTCAGTGAAGTGTCCGACTCCAGCTCAGGTCACGATCTCAAGGTCCGTGAGTTGGACCCCCATGTCAGGTGCTGTGCTGACAGCTCAGAGCCTGGAACCTGCCTCAGATTCTGCATCTCCCTCTCTCTCTGCCCCTCCCCTGTTCGTGCTTTGTCTCTCTCACTCCCCAAAATAAATGAACATAAAAAAATGTTTAAAAAATAGGGTTTATATACTTAATGGGGGTATACAAACACTTCCTGGGGTATGTAGATACAGATCATTTTAAGAATATTAACATAAAATCTACAACTACTCTATGTACCTCTCTTAAAATTAATCTGGCAGAGATACCACTCTACCCATTTTCTGAAATAAAGGCATTTCTTCTTCATGCTTAGTGTAGGCATTGCCTCTATGTAAAATATACTGGAGCACCTGACAAAATGCACAATTTCATCAGTGTTGGTATTAAAAAATGTGTGACTAATGCTTAGGAAACAGATTTATATGCAAGTCAAATGGTTTCCAATTCTTTGCTCAGGACAAAACTAAGGTAAAACTGGAACAAGTTATTAACAATCAAAATACAGGGTTTATTTTTGATGGTAGACTACCATATGAATTTTGACTTGTAAATCATAAGGGTCTAACGAATTGCACAGCACTGCTATTTCTCTTTTGCTTATACATAAAGAAGTTTTTGCAGTGGTTATGGTTGTACAGTTGAAAATAATGTAATTGATGGAGAACAGCATCATATTCAACCAATAAGTAGTATTCATTCAGAGATCCATAAACTAAATTTTTATTTATTTATTTATTTATTTTTTATTTTTTATATATGAAATTTATTGTCAAATTGATTTCCATACAACACCCAGTGCTCATCCCAAAAAGTGCCCTCTTCAATACCCGTCACCCACCCTCTCCTCCCTCCCACCCCCCATCAACACTCAGTTTGTTCTCAGTTTTTAACAGTCTCGTATGCTTTGGCTCTCTCCCACTCTAACCTCTTTTTTTTTTTCCTTCCCCTCCCCCATGGGTTCCTGTTAAGTTTCTCAGGATCCACATAAGAGTGAAACCATATGGTATCTGTCTTTCTCTGTATGGCTTATTTCACTTAGCATCACAGTCTCCAGTTCCATCCACATTGCTACAATTTTTTTTCTCATTGCCACGTAGTATTTCATTTTTTCTCATTGCCACGTAGTATTCCATTGTGTATATAAACCACAATTTCTTTATCCATTCATCAGTTGATGGACATTTAGGCTCTTTCCATAATTTGGCTATTGTTGAGAGTGCTGCTAAGAACATTGGGGTACAAGTGCCCCTATGCATCAGCACTCCTGTATCCCTTGGATAAATTCCTAGCAGTGCTATTGCTGGGTCATAGGGTAGGTCTATTTTTAATTTTCTGAGGAACCTCCACACTGCTTTCCAGAACGGCTGCACCAATTTGCATTCCCACCAACAGTGCAAGAGGGTTCCCATTTCTCCACATCCTCTCCAGCATCTATAGTCTCCTGATTTGTTCATTTTGGCCACTCTGACTGGCGTGAGGTGATACCTGAGTGTGGTTTTGATTTGTATTTCCCTGATAAGGAGCGACGCTGAACATCTTTTCATGTGCCTGTTGGCCATCCGGATGTCTTCTTTAGAGAAGTGTCTATTCATGTTTTCTGCCCATTTCTTCACTGGGTTATTTGTTTTTCGGGTGTGGAGTTTGGTGAGCTCTTTATAGATTTTGGATACTAGCCCTTTGTCCGATATGTCATTTGCGAATATCTTTTCCCATTCCGTTGGTTGCCTTTTAGTTTTGTTGGTTGTTTCCTTTGCTGGGCAGAAGCTTTTTATCTTCATAAGGTCCCAGTAATTCACTTTTGCTTTTAATTCCCTTGCCTTTGGGGATGTATCGAGTAAGAGATTGCTACAGCTGAGGTCAGAAAGGTCTTTTCCTGCTTTCTCCTCTAAGGTTTTGATGGTTTCCTGTCTCACATTTAGGTCCTTTATCCATTTTGAGTTTATTCTTGTGAATGGTGTGAGAAAGTGGTCTAGTTTCAACCTTCTGCATGTTGCTGTCCAGTTCTCCCAGCACCATTTGTTAAAGAGGCTGTCTTTTTTCCATTGGATGTTCTTTCCTGCTTTGTCAAAGATGAGTTGGCCATATGTTTGTGGGTCTAGTTCTGGGGTTTCTATTCGATTCCATTGGTCTATGTGTCTGTTTTTGTGCCAATACCATGCTGTCTTGATGATGACAGCTTTGTAGTAGAGGCTAAAGTCTGGGATTGTGATGCCTCCTGCTTTGGTCTTCTTCAAAATTACTCTGGCTATTCGGGGCCTTTTGTGGTTCCATATGAATTTTAGGATTGCTTGTTCTAGTTTCGAGAAGAATGCTGGTGCAATTTTGATTGGGATTGCATTGAATGTGTAGATAGCTTTGGGTAGTGTTGACATTTTGACAATATTTATTTTTCCAATCCATGAGCAGGGAATGTCTTTCCATTTCTTTAAATCTTCTTCAATTACCTTCATAAGCTTTCTATAGTTTTCAGCATACAGATCTTTTACATCTTTGGTTAAATTTATTCCTAGGTATTTTATGCTTCTTGGTGCAATTATGAATGGGATCAGTTTCTTTATTTGTCTTTATGTTGCTTCATTGTTAGTATATAAGAATGCAACTGATTTCTGTACATTGATTTTGTATCCTGCCATTTTGCTGAATTCCTGTATCCGTTCTAGCAGACTTTTGGTGGAGTCTATCGGATTTTCCATGTATAATATCATGTCATCTTCAAAAAGCGAAAGCTTGACTTCATCTTTGCCAATTTTGATGCCTTGGATTTCCTTTTGTTGTCTGATTGCTGATGCTAGAACTTCCAGCACTATGTTAAACAGCAGCGGTGAGAGTGGGCGTCCCTGTCGTGTTCCTGATCTCAGGGAGAAAGCTCTCAGTTTTTCCCCATTGAGGATGATGTTAGCTGTGGGCTTTTCATAAATGGCTTTTATGATCTTTAAGTATGTTCCTTCTATCCCGACTTTCTCAAGGGTTTTTATTAAGAAAGGGTGCTGGATTTTGTCAAAGTCCTTTCTACACCGATTGACAGGATCACATGGTTCTTCTCTTTTTATTTTGTTAATGTGATGTATCACGTTTATTGATTTGCGAATGTTGAACCAGCCCTGCATCCCAGGAATGAATCCCACTTGATCATGGTGAATAATTCTTTTTATATGCCGTTGAATTCGATTTGCTAGTATCTTACTGAGAATTTTTGCATCCATATTCATCAGGGATATTGGCCTGTAGTTCTCTTTTTTTACTGGGTCTCTGTCTGGTTTAGGAATCAAAGTAATACTGCCTTCATAGAATGAGTCTGGAAGTTTTCCTTCCCTTTCTATTTCTTGGAATAGCTTGAGAAGGATAGGTATTATCTCTGCTTTAAACGTCTGGTAGAACTCCCCTGGGAAGCCATCTGGTCCTGGACTCTACTTGTTGGGAGATTTTTGATAAGTGATTCAATTTATTCGCTGGCTATGGGTCTGTTCAAGCTTTCTATTTCCTCCTGATTGAGTTTTGAAAGCATGTGGGTGTTTAGGAATTTGTCCATTTCTTCTAGGTTGTCCAATTTGTTGGCATATAATTTTTCATAGTATTCCCTGATAATTGTTTGTATCTCTGAGGGATTGGTTGTAATCATTCCATTTTCATTCATGATTTTATCTATTTGGGTCATCTCCCTTTTCTCTTTGAGAAGCCTGGCTAGGGGTTTGTCAATTTTCTTTATTTTTTCAAAAAACCAACTCTTGGTTTCGTTGATCTGCTCTACAGTTTTTTTTAGATTCTATCTTGTTTATTTCTAATCTGATCTTTATTATTTCTCTTCTTCTGCTGGGTTTAGGCTGCCTTTGCTGTTCTGCTTCTAGTTCCTTTACATGTGCTGTTAGATTTTGTATTTGGGATTTTTCTTGTTTCTTGAGATAGGCCTGGATTGCAATGGAGTTTCCTCTCAGGACTGCCTTCGCTGTGTCCCAAAGCATTTGGATTGTTGTATTTTCATTTTCGTTTGTTTCCATATATTTTTTAATTTCTTCTCTAATTGCCTGGTTGACCCACTCATTCATTAGTAGGGTGTTCTTTAACCTCCATGCTTTTGGAGGTTTTCCAGACTTTTTTCTGTGGTTGATTTCAAGCTTCATAGCATTGTGGTCTGAAAGTATGCATGGTATAATTTCAATTCTTGTAAACTTAGGAAGGGCTGTTTTGTGACCCAGTATATGATCTATCTTGGAGAATGTTCCATGTGCACTCAAGAAGAAAGTATATTCTGTTGCTTTGGGATGCAGAATTCTAAATATATCTGTCAAGTCCATCTGATCCAATGTCTCATTCAGGGCCCTTGTTTCTTTATTGACCGTGTGTCTAGATGATCTATGCATTTCTGTAAGTGGGGTGTTAAAGTCCCCTGCAATTACCACATTCTTATCAATAAGGTTGCTTATGTTTATGAGTAATTGTTTTATATATTTGGGGGCTCCGGTATTCGGTGCATAGACATTTATAATTGTTAGCTCTTCCTGATGGATAGACCCTGTAACTATTATATAATGTCCTTCTTCATCTCTTGTTACAGCCTTTAATTTAAAGTCTAGTTTGTCTGATATAAGTATGGCTACTCCAGCTTTCTTTTGGCTTCCAGTCGCATGATAAATAGTTCTCCATCCCCTCACTCTCAATCTAAAGGTGTCCTCAGGTCTAAAATGAGTCTCTTGTAGACAGCAAATAGATGGGTCTTATTTTTTTATCCATTCTGATACCCTATGTCTTTTGGTTGGCGCATTTAATCCATTTACATTCAGTGTTATTATAGAAAGATATGGGTTTAGAGTCATTGTGATGTCTGTATGTTTTATGCTTGTAGTGATGTCTCTGGGACTTTGTCTCACAGGGTCCCCCTTAGGATCTCTTGTAGGGCTGGCTTAGTGGTGACAAATTCCTTCAGTTTTTGTTTGTTTGGGAAGACCTTTATCTCTCCTTCTATTCTAAATGACAGACTTGCTGGATAAAGGATTCTCGGCTGCATATTTTTTCTGTCTAGCACCCTGAAAATCTTGTGCCAATTCTTTCTGGCCTGTCAAGTTTCCGTAGAGAGATCGGTCACGAGTCTTATAGGTCTCCCTTTATATGTGAGGGCACGTTTACCCCTTGCTGCTTTCAGAATTTTCTCTTTATCCTTGTATTTTGCCAGTTTCACTATGATATGTCGTGCAGAAGATCGATTCAAGTTACGTCTGAAGGGAGTTCTCTGTGCCTCTTGGATTTCAATGCCTTTTTCCTTCCCCAGTTCAGGGAAGTTCTCAGCTATTATTTCTTCAAGTACCCCTTCAGCACCTTTCCCTCTCTCTTCCTCCTCTGGGATACCAATTATGCGTAGATTATTTCTTTTTAGTGTATCACTTAGTTCTCTAATTTTCCCCTCATACTCCTGGATTTTTTTATCTCTCTTTTTCTCAGCTTCCTCTTTTTCCATAACTTCATCTTCTAGTTCACCTATTCTCTCCTCTGCCTCTTCAAGCTGAGCTGTGGTGGTTTCCATTTTGTTATGCATTTCGTTTAAAGCATTTTTAGCTCCTCGTGACTGCTCCTTAGTCCCTTGATCTCTGTAGCAAGAGATTCTCTGCTGTCCTGTATACTGTTTTCAAGCCCAGCGATTAATTTTATGACTATTATTCTAAATTCACTTTCTGTTATATTATTTATATCCTTTTTGATCAGCTCATTAGCTGTTGTTATTTCCTGGAGATTCTTCTGAGGGGAATTCTTCTGCTTGGTCATTTTGGATAGTCCCTGGCATGGTGAGGACCTGCAGGGCACTTCCCCTGTGCTGTGGTATATAACTGGAGTTGGTGGGTGGGGCCACAGTCAGACCTGATGTCTGCCCCCAGCCCACCGCTGGGGCCACAGTCAGACTGGTGTGTGCCTTCTTTTCCCCTCTCCTAGGGGCGGGATTCACTGTGGGGTGGTGTGGCCCGTCTGGGCTACTTGCACACTGCCAGGCTTGTGATGCTGGGGATCTGGCGTATTAGCTGGGGTGGGTAGGCAAGGTGCACAGGGGAAGGAGGGGCAGGCTTAGCTCGCTTCTCCTTAGGTGATCCACTTCAGGAGGGGCCCTGTGGCAGCAAGGGGGAGTCAGATCTGCTGCAGGAGGTTTGGCTCCGCAGAAGCACAGAGTTGGGTGTTTGCGCGGAGCAAGCAAGTTCCCTGGCAGGAACTGGTTCTCTTTGGGATTTTGGCTGGGGGATAGGCGGGGGAGATGGCGCTGGCGAGCACCTTTGTTCCCCGCCAAGCTGAGCTCTGTCGTCAGGGGGCTCAGCAGCTCTCCCTCCCTTTGTCCTCCAGCCTTCCCGCTTTCTGAGCAGAGCTGTTAACTTATGACCTCCCAGACGCTAAGTCGCGCTTGTTGTGGGAACACAGTCCATCATGCCCCTCCGCTTTTGCAAGCCAGACTCGGGGGCTCTGCTTGGCCGGCGAGCCGCCCCCCCCCCCCCGGCTCCCTCCCGCCAGTCCGTGGAGCGCGCACTGCCTCGCCGCCCTTCCTACCCTCTTCCGTGGGCCTCTCGTCTGTGTTTGGCTCTGGCGACTCCGTTCTGCTAATCCTCAGGCGGTTTTCTCTTTAAAGACTAATCCACATAATTACGGTACATTTTAAAAATGTTTGTTTATATTTTAAAATTACACATGCTGTACTAATTTACCTGAATTAGTATGTAAGACTAATAATTATTATGATTTAATCCAGAGAAAAATTCTTAAACACTTAGAATTGACTTAGAATTACATAAAATTTAAAAACTATGTGCAGATACATATATACACATACATACATGTATTCACACACTTCACTGTGCATACATTTTGCTGCAGAAAGTTAATAAAATAGTACTAGCATAAAGTATATTAGTTTAAATTTTTTGGAATAATCGCATTCGAAGAGAAAAGAATATTTTTCTCTTAGACATTTTTTGGTTTAAGAGATTTTTTTTTACCTAGATCTTAAGTTAATGAGGAATGATATCAAATGTCTATGGTACATAGTCTGTAGACTACATTTTATGCTTACTGGTTACATATGAACCCTTTTTTTCTTTTGAGTGACCATATTTACATACTTGGAAATTATTGTAACTTGAATCACAATAAAAACATTTGATGACAAATTATATATGCACAAGGCATTGGGTGGCAAAATTCTCTAAGGGGTAGTTGTATAAGATATTTGAAGTCTCTGCTCTATACGGTATGACTAATGACATAGATGTGGTATAAAGAAACCAGTGACATGGTTGAACATAGGGCATACTGAAGGAGAGAGGGCATTAATCCTATAGACAAGCAATGATAGGTATAAATTCATGGTTATAGAAAGGAGGTAGAGACTGTAAGAAGATCTAACCATAAGGCAGAAAATATCAGAAATATGATGATACTGAAAAGTTGATGTCATGTAAAATTAAAGAAATCTTTGAAAATGAAAGAATTTGGGGTTTGATTTATGGATAACTTGATGCAAGATTTTGAACTTGAGAGTGGAGGATTATGTTAATAACTGTACTGATATATAATCAGCTTGTATACTTATAAATGATCCTTCCATAATACATATTTTATAATTTATGTAAAGTATTATAAAAAGAAAATATGTGACAACATAATAAGTATAATTCTTAATGTAATTATTATTTTTAGCTATGACATCGTTTTTATCCAGTCATTTAAGGAAAATAAAATCCATTCATGTCACATGATGGTGAGCCAGGAAGATTGAGATAAAAATGTAAAACAAGCCAAAAATTTACACCAAGGAGAATTGTAAGGGGCATTTATACATCTTGGGAATATTTAGAAAAGATGGCATCACAAATGTTACTTTCAACGATATAATGTTGGCTTCCTGGAAAGAAAGGTTACCTTTACCTAGTTAGCCACATCTTTGCTTTCTGCTTTTATTTTTATTTATTTATTTGGTCGGTTGGGGTGGGGGAGTGGTGCACAGAGAGAGAGGGAGAGAGAGAATCCCAAGCAGCCTCTGCACTGACAGGGGCTCGAATTCATGAACTGTGAGATCATGACTCAAGGCAAAATCAAGACTCACACACTTAACCCACTCAGCCACCTGGGTACCCCTGCTTTTTGCTTTTTAGATCTTGCTCATATTCACATTAGTACATAATACACATTATTGCTTAGTACTTTAAGTATATTGTTGGGAATTAACAAGTAAATACTGGTGCATGATAAAATGTGGTTATCCTTTGCAAAATTGCTACCACAGTATATATTGTGGTTATTGCTTGCAAAATTCATTTACCCTGATACCAGAATTCCTGTTCTTAAAACCAACAGTGTAATACCAACACAAGGAGGGCACGGATGGAAACAACAATTTTAAAGTCATTACTTGAGGAGTGATAATAGAAAACACAAAAGCAAATATCAGAATGTATATAAAAACAAAAGAAGGGCGCCTGGGTGGCTCAGTCGGTTGGGTGACCGACTTTGGCTCAGGTCATGATCTCGCAGTTCGTGAGTTCGAACCCCTCGTCAGGCTCTGTGCTGATGCCTCAGAGCCTGGAGCGTGCTTCAGATTCTGTGTCTCCCTCTCTCTGCCCCTCCCCTGCTCATGCTCTGTCTCTCTCTGTCTCTAATAAATAAATAAATGGTAAAAAACAAAAAAATAATTAAAAAAAAAAAGAGAGGGGCCAACCATTGGAAAAATCCCATAGGTGAAATGAAGCAAAAATAGTTAAATAATCATTAGTTAGGTTGAAAGGCATTCAGGATAATGTGTTGATTGTATAAATAGGGGGGAAAAGACCATGTGAAGAAGGCCATCATTAGTTAGTGGCAAAAGAAACACAGGGTGATAGTTTTGACTGCTCATTTAAGGATTCTGGAGTTAAAAAAAAACAACATTAAACTGTATTGACCCACATTTATACTTAAAATTAGTTTTGTGGCTTTCTGAGTAAAAAGCAGTCATCTAAGCAGTGAAGTAAAGGAGCTCCACCTGGAACCACAGGTTGTTGGCGCACAACCTGTGTCTCTCAAACCCCAAGGGCTTTAGAGTCTGGAATTACAGACCATGAGGGACAAAAATCATCTATGAGTACGTGTCTTTGAAGAAACTTGTTTCCAACATTTTAAAAAACAGGTTGACCTTTACCTGGTAAAAGGAGAGACTACTGACTTTTAAAGGTAGATGGATGCTTTCTTACAATAGTTACTGGATGATTTAGAATGCATATTCAGCTGCCATTTACTTTTTTTTTTCCAGAAGAGCATATTTTAATTAAAATACTAGAACTGATTTTGTCCCAAAGATACAATGCAAGGAGAGAACTGGATAAATACTGAATAAGGAGATATTACTAAAAAAAATCATTTAAATATAAAAGCACTTAATTCCATGAAACATGTTTGAAATACTGAAAACTCTTGCATTTGAACATTGGAATTTTTATTTAATCTACCTACTAGCAGTGACTTGTGATTATTAATATACACATGATACTTGTGCTTAAAAGAGTATAAAATTAGCACAATTACCACATAAAATAGATGGCAAAATCCTAGATGTTTAAGTACTAATTTTTAGAGCAAAACCAAAATTAAAATAGGAATACAAGTATGTGTACATACTATAAAATATATATCTGTTTCAAAATGATCAAGAAATAAGTCTTTTTTAAATACAAGCAAATATTTCTTTTGTTCATAAGTGAAATATTTGTACGCTACTTTTAGACAAGATTCATATGTTACTGAAATTAAATGATGGATAAGCTAAAATATAATTTAGAAATACAAATCATGGAACAAGAAACATTTAAGGAAAGTGTAAGTATTAAAAACGAATTTGCTATGACAATAATAGTGGAATTCAAATGTTTTAAAAAGGTATATCTTTAGGACTACCAACATTTATATATGGAAGTTCAGGATCACATAATATTTGAACCTTGTAATGGCACATTGTATGATATCACTTTCCTTTTGGCATTTTAATAAGGGGTGTTGATATGAAGTCATTTGGCTAACAACATTATTATTCAGTCTACATTTAATAAAAGGCAAATTCACCAACTGTGTTGTGACCTAAAAGATTATATATTATTGTAATTCATTGAAACATCTTCTGCCCAAGAACTCACAATGACTAGATCCCTGAGATGTAAAATGAATTGTTGCAATATGTTGTCTGAGATGTGGAATTAAGGGGTAATGGTAGTCAAAGAGGAATTTCTATAACACTTTCATAGAATTTCCTTTTACACGTTGAATACTATTAACTCTTCACCATAGAACTTTTTGGATAGGAACCCCTTTGGTTTAGTTGCCTTTTTAAGCTCAAACATACAAGATTAGTGTATTATAAAAATTCATATGTTGACATTATGGTTTTAGGTGAAGACCCATTCATCAGTTTTACTGTCGGTGTTTTGTTTCATTGGGCCAAATACTTACATTAAAAATAACTAGAAAAGAATGAAGCCATCAGAATTGTAGACTAAGTTCTGGGCTCCTGTACCCTCATAAAAACATTAAAAACACAACTACCAGCTGGCTAAAACTCTGGAAAATTGTCAGAGGCCTACAAAAACCACATGCCAAATTTTAAAAAAATGTCACATTTAAAATGGTGGGAAAATGCATGGCTTATTTACTAATCATTTCCCCAATGCAGCCCAATGGAGTACACACCACAGTGGGGAAAACACAAGCCTAGTTATCTTCTTTGAATTTGAGGGGAAAGGAGTGAATATTATTGTCAGTGTTCTAACCTGCTTGAGGGGCTGCCTTGAAGAATTGGTATCTTTTTCACTAAACCCAAGAATCTGATAGCCTGAGATCCCACCTATGGCAATTTCCCTAAGAGAAGCCATGGGAAGAAATGCACACCGCTTGTGAAAGCTGCAGAAACCTACGAACCTGCAATCGCCTGGGACAAAAGAAGATGGGTACATTAATAGATAGAACGTTGAAGGCACTGAGAAGAAATGGAGATAAAACTCTTTGGAAATTGAAGACATTTTAAAACATCTGTGTGCAGGGGAAATTGAAAAAAACACATAGGGCTTGGGCTGAGGGTGACCTAGATAAAGTGAACAAATTCCTTAAACACGTAAAACTTACCAAGACTGAATCATGAACAAATACAAAATCTCAATAGATCTATAAGTGGTAAAGAGATTTAATCAATAACCACAAAATCCCAATTAAGAGCTCAGGACTAGACACCTTCACCAAAGAATTGTACCAAACGGTAAAATAAAAATAAAACTGGTCCTTTTTAAAATTTTCCAAAAATTGAGGACAAAGGAACACTTTTAACTCACTGTGTGAGGCCACCATTACCCAGATACCAAAGTCAGACAAAAAAAACATGAGAAAATCAGACCAATATCTCTGATGAATATACATACAAAAAGAGTCAAAAAATGCCAGCAAACTGTATTTATCATAGTAAAAGGATTGTACATCATGACCAAGTAGGATTTATTTCTGTAATGCAAAGATGATTCAGTATACTAAAATTAGCACAATAAACCACATAAATAAAGTGGGAAAGAAACCCACACAATTATCTAATTGAAAAAATTCAAACTATTTCATGATACATAAACAAGATAGAGAAGAAAACTATCTCAATAAATATATATATATATATACACACACACACACACATATATAAAAAGCTCATAGCTTACATAAAGTCAGCAGTGAAAAATGATTTTCCTTTAAGATCAGGAAGAAGAAAGGGATACCAGGTTTCAGTGTTTCTATTGAACATAGTATTGAGTGTTCAAGGGAGATCAATTAAGCAAGAAAAAAAATAGATAAAAGGTATCCAGCTGCAAAGAAAACAGTACACATTATCTCTATTCACATATGTAGGAAATAACTAATGAATCCACACAAAAATTAAAAACAATAACCTGAGAAAAATTGCAGGATACAAACATGCAACAATCAATTGCATTTATATCTACTGACAATGAACAATCAGAAAAGAATTTACAATAGCATCGAAAAGAATTAAATACTTAGGGGTAAACTTAGCTAAAGAGACGGAACACTTGTACACTGAAAACTTCAAATGTTGCTGAAAGAAATTAAGAAATAAATGGAAACCTCCCTTGTTCATGGATTAGAATACTTAATGTCACAACTACCCAAAGTGAGTTACCAATTCATTGCAATTTGTATTAAAATATCTGTATTGTATTTATTGTTTTTGTTTTTGCAGAAATAGAAAAATCCACCCTAAAATTCATTTGAAATTTTAAAGGACCTTATGTTGCCTAAATAATCTTGAAAAAGAACTAAGTGGGGGTTCTCATACTTCCTGATTTCAAAACCTACTCCAAAGTTACGGTAATCACGCGGTGAGATACTAATATGAAAGACACACAAACCAATGGGGGAAAAAAAGCACAGAAACAATATGGTCACATATATGGCCAAATGATTTTCTACAAGGGTTTCAAGACCATTCATCATATAAAGAGTAGTTTTTTCAACAAAGGATGCTCTGAAAATTGGATATCCACATACAAAAGAATGAAGTTGGGTTCCTTTCGTACATCATATACATGATTAATTCAACATGGATGAGAGGTGAAACTGTAAGAACTGAAATCATAAAGGTCTTGAAAGAAAATATGGGGAAAATGTTTTGTGACATTGGAATTGGCAGCGATTTCTTGGGTATGACAACAAAAGTACAAGCAACAAAAGCCAGTTGGATAAATTGGGCTCAGTTATAAAATTAGAAAAACTTGTATTCATCAAGGGACACTGTCAACGGAGTGAAAAGGCAATGTGAAGAACTGGAGAAATGCTAGTGAGTGACTAATAGCCAGAATATACAGAGAACTCCTCAGACTTAACTGCAACTCGTGATGAACAACCTGATTCAAAATTAAAGGACTGAATAGATACTTCTTCAAAGAAAACATAGAGATGGCCAATAAACATGAAAAAAAATCAACATCAATAATCATTAGTTAAGTGCAAGCCAAAGCTACAAAAAAATGCTAGATTACACCCATCCTAATGTAAAACAGTAAAAAAAGAAAAGAAAAAAAGTACTGGCTGAAATGTGGAGAATTTGAAACTCTTTAGGTGGGAAGGAAAAATGGTGCATCCACTGTAGAAAACAGTATGGTGGCTTCTGAAAACATTAAAAATGGTATTACCATATGTACAACCCAGCACTTACCTTTCTGAGCAATACCCAAAAGTATTTTAGGCAGAGATTTGAGATATTTGTATACCATTGTTGATATAAACAACAGTCACAGTGGCCAAAATGTGGAAATACTCCAAATGTCCACTGATGAATGGTTAATTCAGTTTAATATATACCCACAGTAAAACATTATTCAACCTTAAAAAGGAATGATTTTTTTGCAAAGCTACCACGTGGATAAGCAATTAAGACCTTATATTAAGTAAAATAAGACAGATGCAGAAATCAAAAATACCTTATGATGCAACATAAAACAGGTACCAAGGGTAGTCAAATTCCTAGAGAAAGCACAATGGTGGTTTCCAGGGGCTAGGAGGAGGAAAGAAAGAATTATTGTTTGATGGGTACAGAATTTTAGTTTCGGGAAATAAATTTCTGGAGATGAATGATGGTGATAGTTATACAACCATGTAAATAGGTTAATGCCACTAAATTTTACATTTAAAAGTGGTTAAAATGGTAACTTTTATGTTCTATAAGAAAATAATTTTTAAAAGCTCCAAATGCAAGACCATATAATTTTTGATGGCTCTTATAAATGGTGACTTTTTCAAATACTTAACAATTTTTATAGGTTATGTTTTAAATAAACAATGGTGGAAGAATGTTATGGCATTGCTATTCTACCTTTCTCCAGCTTTAACTCTTCATAGTCCTCTATTGTTTGGCAAAGTGTGAGCATTTTAACATAAATGTTTCAAATATAAAATGATAGTAGTTAGGTGTTGCCAATGTTTAAAATCCTCATGTAATTTAGGCTCCAAAATTAAATCTTCAAATAAGTTGGCTTGCTTACTGTAGAACCCCAGTAAAAGCCAGTTTCATCATTCTCTTTGTAAGGTCAAGATACTCTGAGAGGGTTCAATAGCTCGTGAAAACCACATACTAAAGTCAGTTGAGTGAAGGCTTGGATTCTGACTTTTAATAAATGTCATGTTCTTGCCCCTTAATAGTAGATTAATTTCAGTTAAAACCTAAGTTTTACTTGCATACTATGGATCATATGTATTTCTAATATTATGGTACTTCTACTTTGAAAGTTTATAATCATCCTATTGTGTAACCCTTAAGGAAGCACTTGTTTTTTTTTTAAGTAAATTTTGTTTCCTGTACATACAAAAAATTAAAACTAAGATGTCTTAAGTTACTTCAAACACGAGTCAGTATTTACGGTCGCTCTCATATTTAATAGAGATAACAGTAATGTGTAACTTTTAAAATTCAAATCTTACAATATTCTATTAGTTTCGGGTGTACATCCTAGTTATTTGATATTCTATACATTTTGAAATGATCCCCAGGAGTCCAATTACCATCTGTCACCACACACTTACTACAATATTGTTAACTATGTTCCCATGCCAGACCTTTCATTGTCATGACTTATTCGTAACTGGAAGTTAGTACTTTTTAATTCTATTCACCTAATTTGCCCACCAACCATCGTCTTGTAAATAATAGGGTTTCTTCCTGTATGTGAGTCTGTTTTGTTCTGTTCCTATGCTTTGTTTTTTGGATTCCACATATACATGAAAAGCAGTATTTGTCTTCCTGTGTCTGACTTATTTCCCTTAGCATAATACCCGCTATGTTCATCCATGTTGTAGCACCTTGCAAGATTTAATTCCTTTTTTGGCTGAGTAATATTTCATTATATATATAGATATATACATACAAATATTGCATTTTTTATCCATTCATCTAACAATGGGCTCTTACATTGCTTCTATATCTTGGTTTTTGTTAAGTAATAATGCAGTACACCGAAGAGTTCACATATCTCTTCAAATAGATGGGGTATTTTTCTTGAGATAAATACCCTAAACTGGAACTGGATTGTATGTATTAAGTGGTATTTTAGTCTTACATGACTACCAATAGTGTATGAGAGTCACCTTTTCTGCACATCATTGCCAACACTTGATACTTTTTGTCTCTCTGATAATACTTGATGTGATGAGTGTAAGGTGCTCTCTCATTATGGTTTTGATTTGTATTTTCCCTGATGGTGAGTAATGCTTAACACGTTGCCGCAGGCATGGTGGCCATCTTTTGTCTCAGGAAAATGTCTGTTAAGCGACCTATCTAAGAAATATTGCAAAGAGTAACATCAAAAACTTACTGCCTATGTTTTCTTCTAATAATATAATGGTTTCAGGTCTTCAAGTCTACAATGAATTTTGAGTTTATTTTTATATATTGTGTAAGGTAGTGGTTTAGTTTCATTCTTTTGCATGTGGCTGTCAGGTTTTCTCAACACCATTAATTGGAGAGACCGTCTTTTTCTCATTGTATATTCCCATCTACTTTGTCAGAGATTAGTTTACCATCTATTCATGGGTTTATTCTGGGTTTGCTATTCTTTTCCATTCATCAGTGTGTCTATTTTTGATCAGTACCATACTGTTTGGATTATTTCAACTTTGCAGTATAGTTTGAAGTCTGATACTGGAATACCTCCAGCTTTTTCTTTCTCAAGATTGCTTTGGCTGTGTAGGATCTTTTGTGGTTGTATACAAATTTTATGGTTGGTTGTTGTAGTTTTGTGAAAACCGTCAATGGCACAGAATATTTTCCCATTTATTTGTGTCATGTTCTTTTTTTTTTTTTTTTTTTTTTAACAATGTTTTCTAGTTTTCAGAATACAGATCTTTTACCTCCTTGGTTAAATACACTCATAGGTATTTTATTCTTTTGGATGAAATGGTAAATGGTTTTCTTAATTTCTATTTCTGATAGCTTATGACTAGTGCATAGAAATACAACTGATAGAATCCACTGTTACTTTGCTACTAGAGCAGGAAAATCTGTGCCTGAGCTCCTCAGTGATATTTCTCCCTATTGCCACATCAAGGGAAGGGTTCTCATTACTGTGCCTTTATCTTTTCTACCCACCACTGAATGGCCCCTCTATCATTTGTTGTGTAAAACCTTTTTAATCAGGCCTCAGTTCTCCAAGAGAAATTGCTCTGTATTTAGGTGTAGGTTTGGTGTATCCTTTAAAGGTGATTTTAATCTCTTCCTATCTGCTGTCTGGGTCTGCTAGTCAAAATGTATTTCTTTAAAGTTGATTATACATCATATTTTAGGACTGCTTATTATCTGCTGTTTTTTAGGCCAACGTGTGATCTTTTCTACAATTCTCAGTAGGACTATAATAAGACACAATACCCTTAGCAGAAATAATCATGCTGGTTTTCAGTTAGAAATCTTCATCGAAATTTCAGTACACCCAAAGGTTAGAGAAGACATTCATGATTTTCAGATTAACAGTATATTCTGTTTCCTGAGACTATATCTTCTATTATAGAACTGAATGTTGTTAATGATAAGTTGTTATTTTAGATGACTTAAAACACAGGCTTAGCTTTTTT
The DNA here is from genome assembly GCF_018350175.1 of Felis catus. NCBI lineage: Eukaryota > Metazoa > Chordata > Mammalia > Carnivora > Felidae > Felis > Felis catus. The sequence goes on along the minus strand of NC_058371.1, from coordinate 9,616,132 downwards.
AAAAAAAGTAAACTGATCATTTTAAGGCAAGCAAAAATTAATAATGCTTTATTATTAACCTGCAGACCTTAAAATAAGTTAATTGACACACATATGAATATATATAAGGATATAATGAGGAGTACAAATACGAATATGTAGATGTTGCTATGAGATGTAAGTATAAAATATATACAAATATATATTTAAATATATAAATTTAAACACCATTAATTAACTTCATTAGAGTCTAAACATGCTTGAAAAATTAAGCATCTTAAAAGATGATTTTTAAAACTCCATTCTCTTATTATGAGTGTCAGCTGTTGCCTTAGTTTCACCAAATCCTTTGTTAGATTCCATATAATCTACTTGATAGAAGGGGTATTGTAAATAGATGAAATATCAAGGATACTATCAGAATTAATAAGTGGTACTTATTTCTACATAATTGTAGTATTGACTTAGACATCTTAAAATTAACTTTTTCATCTTTGTTTTTATTTTTCTTCTAGAGTTTTGTAACTACTGAGTGCAGTTCAAAGCACAGTTGCTATTAGAAATTCACGTGAAGGCCAGGTCAGAGGGCATGTATTTAAAAATCTATCTTTAGTACGGAAATGATGTAACGGTCTTAACCTCACCATTTTTACTTTTCATTCATTTACAGTGGCCTTGTAAATAGATCCCTAAAATAAAGCTCTGGATTCCTTTTCAATTCATGTCATTACATTGCAAAAGTCAGTGAACTTAGTTTTATATTTCTTACACTAAAGATATGCATAGTATCCATCATGTTTTATGCAGGAAGCCAAAAAAAATCTATTAATCCAACTAAAGCCACAGTGTGGTGCAATCACTCTCTGAACATGAACCAAAGGTCAGGATGAATTTATACAAGTGGATAGAAATGTAGAAATACGTTAAGCTCTGTAACTCCTATAAAAATGGGAATAATATTATGATCGCTGTAGAGTCCTTTAAATAAGGACACCTTGGTGCATTAACTTTGAAACAATGTAATGCATTTGCTTTGGGACACACGTGGATTTTAGCACCTCTTCCTTTTCTAAAATGACTCTTAGGGCTACTAATTTTACTACAAAGAACTATTATTTGTTTCTTTACTATATCAAAAAGTATTTTCTTTCCCTGTATATTTTTAACAAGTTGAACATATACATTTTATTCCTGATATTTATAGGTAATGATGTGTTTACATCTAAAAGACATTCACTAGAAATAAAACACTGCTGCTGCTAATTGACCACCATGGATTATCAAGGGCTAATGTTGGTTTTTTTTTTTTTTTTTTTTGAGCATTTTGAGTAAGAAGATGGAATTGCCTGTAGATTTGAATTCTTTTACGTTTTGATTTTCCTTTCCTTCATGGTGCTGGGCCCATCTGTGGATACAAGCTTTTGCCTGATAAATATGGGAGAAGGGCAGGTGTGAATCCATAGACTGGAAACTCAGCGAGGAAAAGATTGATGTGCCGATTTGTTTTTGTATACCTGCCCAAAAGCTGAGGGATGAGTGTAATCTAATGATCATAAATAATAGACACCCTCATCAGCTGGGATAGGAAAGGACATGGTGGCAATCTCCATCAGAGGGAGGAGAACCAGCTGTTGCTGCTACCGATGAACAGAATTAGAAAAAACCTTTGCCCAAAACAGTCAGAAACAAGCTTGGAAAAACCATGTATACCTCCCTGCCCCCAAAATAGTTAGCCTACTCAGGCAAAACAAAAACTTTTTCCCCCCCAACATACAGCGAGCATTTATAGTTCAAGGGAAAACTGCATGCTGAGGTTTTTATCAATACTTTCTCCACTCTCCTGTAAAAGATAGAATGATTTTCATGGGTTTTCTCTGTTCTGATGGAAAGAGGTGCTAAAACCAAGCCTCCTCCTTCTTTACCAGGTCAGTAAGTGGCAGATTCAGTCATGGATATGTAATTAGGTGCATGATGAGATTCTGTTTTTATTAATTATTGCTATTAATGTCATCATGGCTCTCACAGAATAAAAATACTTAGGGGTGCCTGGGTGCCTCAGTCAGTTAAACGCCCAGCTCTTAATTTCTGTTCAGGTCATGATCTCATGGTTTGTGGGTTAGAGTCCCTGCCTTGGGCTCTGCGGGAATAGATTCTCTCTTTTCCTCTCTTTCTGCCCCTGCCCCGCACTCCCTCTCTCCCCCTTTCAAAACAAATAAATATTAAAAAAAAGAATCAAATCACTAAAAACAATGAAAATCACATTTAATTGCTTTTTAAAATTCTTAAAACAATATCCATATATATTTTCCTTTTTGCCATTACAAAAATATTAGAAGGAGGGAATGCATGTATTATTATAACTACTTAAAAGCTAATAAAAAACAGAAGTGAGAATCCACACTAAATATAGTCTCTATCCCCCAAGTTCTTCAATATTTCTATGTTCTATTTCACTTGTTTAATAATATAGTCTTCAAAATACATCATTAGCATTCACTCTTTTTATTACCGACTATCTCCCAAAAAAGATCCCTATGCTATGATTTGAACTCACATTTACATATTCATAAATTTTTCATTTAGAAAGGGGAACCTGTTTCTACTTTTAAATGAAATGCATTTTCCATGTTGACTATACCTAAACACTTTAAATACATTAACAGTATGTTAACGTGAGTTGAAATGTGTATTCCAAAGCAGCTACTGAAATCGGTCACTGTGGAATAATGAAGAAAATGAGTTGCACCCGAAAGTACTTGTTTAAAGTTTCACGAAGCTAAATGCATCATGTAAAAGTAACGCTTCTAGCTATCAGACAGGGCTTCAGTTTGTTAGTAAATGATCAGGAGTTTGGGAAATACATAATCTAAAATATATTTGAATCAAGAGTATCTAACATATATAGTATCCAACACATAATTTTCAAAGTTGTACTTGGAAAGGAAATTTATGATCTGTCTTGCTGTTGAAGTAAATGATATTCTTGAAAGTCAGATATCACTTAGAAAATAATAAAGTGGCCTGGAATTATTTATTAAGGTAGAACAGAAATTTGTCTTCTTTTGTCCACATCTCAAATGCATGGCAATATACATCAGTAGTTCAGAGAATCTTCAAGTTGTTATAACTGGTTGTCATGTATGTTTTTACATTTTTTTATTTTTTAAAATTTACATCCAAATTAGCATATAGTGAAACCATGATTTCAGGAGTAGATTCCTTAGTGCCCCTTACCCATACCCCCTCCCACGACCCCTCCAGTAACCCTCAGTTTGTTCTCCATACTTATGAGTCTCTTCTGTTTTGTCCCCCTCTGTGTTTTTATATTCTTTTTGTTTCCCTTCCCTTCTGTTCATCTGTTTTGTCTCTTAAAGTCCTCATATGAGTGAAGTCACATGTTTTTGTCTTTCTCTAATTTCACTTAGCATAATACCCTCCAGTTCCATCCATCCATGTGGTTGCAAATGGCAAGATTTCATTCTTTTTGATTGTTGAGTAATACTACATTATCTATCTATCTATCTATAGATATAGATATAGATATAGATATCTATATATACATCTTCTTTATCCATTCATCCATCAGTGGACATTGGGGCTCTTTCCATACTTTGGCTATTGTTGATAGTACTGCTATAAACATGGGGGTGCATGTGTCCCTTTGAAACAGCACACCTATATCCCTTGGATAAATACCTAGTAGTGCAATTGCTGGGTCATAGGGTAGTTCTATTTTTAGTTTTTTGAAGAACTTCCATACTGTTTTCCAGAGTGGCTGCACCAGCTTGCATTCCCACCAACAATGCAAAAGAGATCCTCTTTCTCCACATCCTCACCAACATCTGTTGTTGCCTGAGTTGTTAATATTAGCCATACTGATAGGTGTGAGGTGGTATCTCATTGTGGTTTTGATTTGTATTTCCCTGATGATGAGTGATGCTGAGCACTTTTTCATGTGTCAGTTGGCCATCTGGATGTCTTCCTTGGAGAAGTGTCTATTCATGTCTTTTGCCCATTTCTTCACTGGATTGTTTGTTTTTGGGTGTTGAGTTTGATAAGTTCTTTATAGATTTTGGATACTAACCCTTTATCTGATGTTATTTGCAAATATCTTCTCCCATTATGTCAGTTGCCTTTTAGTTTTGCTGATTGTTTCCTTCACTGTACAGAAGCTTTTTATTTTGATGAGGTCCCAGTAGTTCATTTTTGCTTTTGTTTCTCTTGCCTCCAGAGACGTGTTGAGTAAGAAATTGCTGTGAGCAAGATCAAAGAGGTTTTTGCCTGCTTTCTCCTCAAGGATTTTGATGGCTTCCTGTCTTACATTGAGGTCTTTCATCCATTTTGAGTTTATTTTTGTGTATGGTGTAAGAAAGTGGTCCAGGTTCATTCTGCATGTCACTGTCTAGTTTTCCCAGCACCACTTGCTGAAGAGACTGCCTTTATTCCATTGGATATTCTTTCCTCCTTTGTCAAGGATTAGTTGTCCATATGTTTGTGGGTCTATTTCTGGGTTCTCTATTCTGTTCCATCGATCTGAGTGTCTGTTCTTGTGCCAGTACCATACTGTCTTGATGATTACAACGTTGTAGTACAGCTTGAATTTGGGGATTTTGATGCCTCCTGCTTTGGTTTTCTTTTTCAAGATCCCTTTGGCTATTCGGAGTCTTTTCTGATTCCATACAAATTTTAGGATTATTTGTTCTAGCTCTGTGAAGAATGCTGGTGTTACTTTGATAGAGATTGCATTGAATATGTAGATTGCTTTGGGTAGTATCAACATTTTAACATATTAGCATTGGGTCTTTCATATATGGCTTTTATGATATCAAGGTATGATCCTTCTATCCCTACTTTGTTAAGAGTTTTTATCAAGAAACAATGCTGTATTTTGTCAAATGCTTTCTCTGCATCTATTGAGAGGATCATAGGGTTCTTGTCCTTTCTTTTATTGATGTCATGAATCACATCGATTGTTTTGCAGATATTGTACCAGCCCTGCATCCCAGGTACAAATCCCACTTGGCCGTGGTGAATAATTTTTCTAAGGTATTGTTGGATCCAGTTGGCTAAAATCTTGTTGAGGATTTTTACATCCATGTTCATCAGGGAAATGGGTCTGTAGTTCTTCTTTCTAGTGGGGTCATTGTCTAGTTTTGGAATCAAGGTAATGTTGGCTTCATAGAAAGAGTTTGGAAGTTTTCCTTCCATTTCTACTTTTTGGAACAGCTTCCAGAGAATAGGTGTTCACTCTTCCTGAAATGTTGGGTAGAAATCCCCTGGAAAGCCATCCGGCCCTGGACTCTTGTTTTTTCTTGGGAGATATTTGATTACTACTTCGATTTCTTTGCAGGTTATGGATCTGTTCAAATTTTCTATTTGTCCATGTTTCAGGTTTGGTAGTTTATATGTTTCTAGGAATTTGTCAATTTCTTCCAGGTTGCCCCTTTTATTGTCATATAATTGCTCATGATATTCTTATTATTGTTTTTATTTCTGCTGTGTTGGTTGTGATCTCTCCTCTTTCATTCTTGATTTTATTTATTTGGGTCCTTTCCTTTTTCTTTTTGATCAAACTGGCCAGTGGTTTATCAATTTTGTTAATTCTTTCAAAGAACCAGCTCCTGGTTTCATTGATCTGTTCAACTATTTTGTTTGGTTTTGGTTTCGATAACACTGATCTCTAATCTTTATGATTTCTTGTCTTCTGCTGGTTTTGAGTTTTATTTGCTGTTCTTTTTCCAGCTGTTTAAGGTGTATGGTTAGATTGTGTACCTGAGACTTTTCTTCCTTCGTTAATGAGGCTTGGGTTGCTATGTACTTCCCTCATATGACCACCTTTGCTGCACCCCAGAGGTTTTGGGCTATGGTGTTATCATTTTTCTTGGCTTCCATATACTTTTTAATTTCCTCTTTAACTTCTTGGTTAGCCCATTCACTATTTAGTAGGATGTTCTTTAGTCTCCAACTATTTGTTATCTTTCTACATTTTTTCTTGTGGTTGATTTCGAGTTTCATAGTGGTGTGATCTGAAAATATGCACGGTATGATCTTGATCTTTTTGTACTTGTTCAGGGATGATTTGTGTCCCAGTATGTGATCTATTCTGGAGAACATTTCCATGTGCATTGGAGAAGAATGTATATTCCACTGCTTTAGGATAAAATGTTCTGAATATATTTGTTAAGTCCATGCGGTCCAGTGTGTCATTCAAAACCATTGTGTCCTTGTTGATTTTCTGTTTAGATGATTTGTCCATTGTAGTAAGTGGGGTGTTGAAATCCCCTACTATTATGGTATTACTGTCAATGAGTTTCTTTATGTTTGTGATTGTTTTATATATTTGGGTGTTTCACATTTGGAGTATAAATGTTTACAATTATTATGTCTTCTTGGTGGATAGACCCCATAATTATGATATAATGCCCTTCTTCATCTCTAGTTACAGTCTTTATTTTGAAGTCTAGATTGTGATACAAGTATGGCTACTCCGGATTTTTTTTGGTCAACCATTAGCATGATAGATGGTTCTCCATCCCCTTGTTTTCAATCTGAAGGTGTCTTTAGGTCTAAAGTGGGTCTCTTGTAAACAGCATAAGAAAACATCCTGTTTTCTTATCCATTCTGTTACTCTGTGTCTTTTGATTGGAGCATTGGGTCCATTGATGTTTAGAGTGAGTACTGAAAGATATGAATTTATTGCCATTATGTTTATTGTAGAGTTGAAGTTTCTGGTGGTGTTCTCTGGTTCTTTCTAGTCTTTGTTGCTTTTGGTCTTTTATTTATTTTTTCTCATCTTTTCTCCCCTCAGCGAGTCCCCCTTAAATTTTTTGCAGGGCTGGCTTAGTGGTCATGAACTCTAATTTTTGTTTTGGGAAATTTTTAACCTCTCTTTCTATTTTGAATGACAGTCTTGCTGGATAAAGAATTCTTCACTGCATATTTTTCCAATTCAGAGTATTGAATATATCCTGCCACTCCTTTCTGGCCTGCCAAATTTCTGTGGATAGGTCTGCTGCCAACCTGATCTGTCTTCCCTTGTAGAGTAAGGACTTTGTTTCCATTGCTGGTTTCATGATTCTTTCCTTGCCTGAGTATTTTGTGTATTTGACTATGACATGCCTTGTTTATGGTTGGTTTTTGTTGAATCTTATGGGAGTGCTCTGTGCTTCCTGGATTTTGATGTCTGTGTCTTTCCCCAGGTTACAAAAGTTTTCCCCTATGATTTGCTCACATAACTCTTCTACCGCTCTTTCTCTCTCTCTCCATCTTCTGGGACCCCTAGGATTCTGATATTATTCCTTTTTATTCCTTTTTAATGAGTCACTGATTTCTCTAATTCTTAAATCATGCTCTTTTTTGCCTTAGTCTCCCTCATTTTTTCTGCTTCCTTATTCTCCATAAGTTTGTCCTCTATATCACAGATTTTCTTTTCTGCCTCATCCATCCTTGCTGCTGTGGCATTCATTCGAGATTGCAGCTCACTTCTTGCATTTTTTATTTCATCCTGACTAGCTTTTACTCCTTCTATCTCCACAGAGAGGGATTTTAATTTATTTTTGGCCCCAGCTAGTATTCTTATAATCATGATTCTAAATTCTGGTTCAGACATCTTGCTTGTATCTGTGTTGATTAAGTCCATGGCTGTCATTTCTTCCTTCTCTTTCTTTTGGGGAGAATTCGTTTGTTTTGTCATTTTGAAGGGAGAAAAGGAATTGATGAGGTAAAAAAAATTAAAATTAAAAAATTAAAAACAACACACACAAAAACATCAACTAAATGATGCTAGATTCTAGGTGTGTTTTGGTCTGTTTATTGAAAGGAGCTTGGCAGATAAGAGAAAAAAGAACAAAAAAGGAAAATGTGTGACAATTTGAGAAAATGAATAGAATGAAATAGAATAAAATGAAATGATGGAAGTAAGATAGAGTTTAAAAAATTTACAAAAAAGTAAAAAATATAGTAGAAAAAATAAAGACTAATATTTTAAGAAGAATTGAATACAGAAAGAAAAATTCTACTTTTAAGAAAAAGAAAAGAAAGAAAAAAGAAGGAAAAAAAGAAAATTGAATAGATGGAATAGCGACAGAGTGAAATAATGTTTGAAATTACATCAGCTTCCCCTAGAAGTCAAACTATGAAGCACTTTATACTCCATAAACTAAGCAGGTGGAGAGATTTGTGGTGTTCCTGAAGAGCAAGGTCGGCCCAGTTGGGCTGGACTTAGTGTAACAGCTGCGTTCCCCACTAGATGGCGCTGCTTAGTTTACTGGGGGGGATTGTTGTGGCACTTGTAGGTGTGTATGCGCATGCGTGGGAGGGGTGAAAATGGCATCACCAGCTACCCAGTGTCTAGAATCAAAACTCTGCTCTCCCCAACAAGCAACCACACACCCATCCTTTATCTCCGACTTCTGTCCACTCCCCACTTTCACACTGTCTGTGACTAAGCCTTCAGGTTGCCAGGTGGCACCGCTCTCCTGAGTTTTGTCTCAAATGAGGCTGTGTTTCCCGACCCCTCACTTCTGAGGGACTGTGGCTTTGACCTGCTCTGAACTTCTGTGGGAGGGTCTCATTGAGCAATGGCCTGGTCCTGGCCACACCCAGGAACATTAGCAGGACCTTGCTGCAGCCTATGCTCACAGACTGTGGCAGGGTCCCAGCCTGCCCCAGAAAAAGTTCACGCAATCATGTGGCAGCAGTGTTTCGGGGATTATGGAAAATCACAACACAGATCTGGGGCCAGGCTTCACCCTTAATGACCTTGTTCCAGCACCAGCAAATGTGGTTGTTCTCTGGAGTCTGCTGGGACCTCTGGGGTCTGCTGGGACTGGGTGGCCACACAGCCTCTATCAAATGTCTTTCCAGCAGTGGAACCCCTTCTCCCAATGTTGCCTGAGAATTTCCTGGACCTCACTCTGCTCCTGGGGACTCACCCTTCCCAACAGAGCACTGCCAGGTATTGAGCTGTGGAATTTCAGACACTGCGCTCCTCCTGTTTATATAGTCTTAGTGGAATTTAAACCGTCTTCTTTGTCATTTCTCCCTTTTTAGTTCAGTCACTGTGGCTGTTTCCACATTTCCACTTTCTCTCCAGCTGATTTTGGGGGGGGAATATTTTCCCCTGCTCTCCCCCCATCCCCATCCTGTCTCCACAAGCAAAAACAGCTCCCTGCCCTCTGTGGCTTTTCTCTCCCCCAGGTCACCTCTCCTTGCCATGTACCTGCTGAGTTCTGTGGTTCAGGTTGTGCAGATTGTTGTGTTAATCCTCAAATCAGTTTTCTAGGGGTGCAGGATGGTTTAGTGTTGATCTGGCTATATTTCATGGATGGACACAAGATGCAAAAAATCTGTGCTCTTCTGCAATCTTGCCTCCTTTTTTTTTTTTTTTTTAAATAGAGACTATGTCATATTGATAGCTTGCTAGGGGCAATATAGACATTTTAACAATATTGATTCTTCCAGTCCATAAGCATGTGATATTTTATCATTTATTTGTGTTGTCTTCAATTTCTTTGAACAATGCCTTACAGTTTACATTTCTTTCCCTCCTTTGATGAATCCATTCTTAGCTACTGAATCTTTTTGATGCAACTGTAAGTGGGAATGCTTTATTAATTTCTATTTTTGTTTTTTATAAAAGTGCAAATTTGTGTGTAAAACTTCATTCTAACAGTTTTGGGGTGGAGTTTTTAGGGTTTTTATATGTAAAATAATTTCATTTGCAAGTGGTAACAATTTTATCTCTTCCTTTTCCATTGGGAATCTTTTCATTTCCTTTTCTTGACTAATTGCTGTGGCCAGGAATTCCAATAATATTTTTTAACAAAAGAGGCCAGAGTGGGGTGCCTGGACGGCTCAGTTGGTTAGGCATCTGACTCTCTCTCCCTCTTTCTCTTCTTTTCCCCTGCTCACATTATCTCTCTCTCAAATAAATAACTTTAAAAAAAAGTGGCAAGAGTGGACATCCTTGGGTTACTTCCTGCTCTTAGAGGAAAAGCTTTTAGCTTTTCACCATTGAGTATGATGTTACCTCTGGTCTTGTCCCTCTTGTGTTGAGGTACATTATGTCTATAGCAGCTTTGTTTGGTGAGAGTTTTTATCATAAATTGATGCTGAATTTTGTCAAATGCTTTTTCAGCATCTATTGAGAATATCGTAAGATTTTTTCCTTCATTTTGTTGATGTGGTGTATCATTACGATATTGAACTAACCTAACATCCCTAGAGTAAATGTTCCTTGATCATGGTGTATGACCTTTGAATGTGTTGTTGAATTCAGTTTGCTTGTGTTTTATTGAGGATTTTTCATTTGTGTTCATCAGGGATATTGGCATACAATTCTCTCTCTCTCTCTCTCTCTCTCTCTCTCTCTCTCTCTCTCTCTCTCTCTCTCTTAAATGGTATTTTTGTCTAGTTTTGGTATCAGGCTAATCCTGGTCTTTGAGAAAGAGCTTGGAAGCCTTTCTTCCTCTTCAGCTTTTGGAACAGCTTGAGAAGAATAGGTTTTAACTCTTCTTAGAAGGTTTGGTAGAATTCCCCAGTGATATTTTGGTCCTGAATCAGTAATTAAAAACCTCACAATATCCTTGTTAAAAATTGGCCTGTTCAGATTTTCTACTCCTTAATCAGTCTTGGAAGAATGAATATCTCCAGGAATTTGTCCATTTCTTCTAGTTTTCTATTTCAAAGCATTAGCTCTTAGCTTCATTGATATTTTCTGTTAAATTTTTAGCCTCTATTTCATTTATTTCCACTCTGAGTTTTATCATTTCCTTCCTTCTACTAACTTTGATCTTCATTTGTTACTCTTCTTCTGCTTCCTTTAGGTGTAGAATTAGCTTGTCTTGAGAGGCGTCCCCCCTCCCCCCCGGAAGTAAGATGTCCCTTTTAGAATTATTTTTGTGGCATCCCATAGGTCTTGGTATGTTGTATATTAATTTTCCTTTCTTTCAAGCTGTGTGTGTGTGTGTGTGTGTGTGTGCGTGCGCGCACGTGTGTATAATTTGTTGGTAGTTTATTTTGAGAGAGAGGGAGGGAGGGAGAGAGAGAGAATCACAAGCAATTTCTGTGCTGTCAGTGCAGAGCCTGATGTGGGTCTCAGTCTCATGAACGATGATATCGTGACCTGAGCTGAGATCAAGAGTCATACACTCAACCAACTGAGCCACCCAGGTGCCTCTCTCAAGCTATATTTTTAATTATTTACTGGCTCTCTTCATTGAACCATTGGTTATTCAATAGCATATTGTTTAATCTGTACATATTTGGATTTTTTCTAGTTTTATCTTTGTGGTTGATTTTTAGTTTTATATTATTGTGGGCTGAAAGATGCTCGATATGATTTCATTCTCCATAATTTATTTAGACTTGTTTTGGGGCCTAATATATGATCTTGTAGAATGTTCCAGGTGCATTGGATAAGAACATATATTCTACTGTTTTTGCTGGAATGTTCTGGTGTATCTGTTAAGTGTATCTGGTCTAATGTGTCATTTAAAGCCAATGATTTTCTGTCTGGTTGATATATTAGTTGATGTAAATGGGGTGTTAAAGTTCCTTACTATTATTGTATTGAATTCAATTCATCCTGTTTAGTCTGATAATATTCACTTTATATATTAAGTGTTCCAGGGTGAGGTGCATAAATATTTTTAAAAATAATATCTCCTTAATAGATTGACTGCTTTATCATTATGAAATGCCCCTGTTACTACAATCTTTGTTAGAAAATCTTTTTCTGATAAGAGTATAGCAGTATAGCTATTCCAGCTTTTTTTTTTTCCATTTGCATGAAGCCTCTTGTTACCTCCCTTCACTTTGACTCTTTGTGCTCTTCTATGTGAGATGAGTCTCTTGTAGGCAACCTATAAATGGGTTTTGTTGTTACATTCATTTACTCTGTTTTATGATTGGAGCATTTAGTCCAAGTATTTTTAAAGTAATTACTGACTGATTCTTATGTAGTTATTGCCACTTTTATAATCATTTTATGGCTGTTTGGGAGTTCTCTCTGTTGCTCTCTACTTCTCTTTCTTCACTTGGGGTTTTCTGCCTTTGTTAATGTTACAGTTAGATAGAGAGAATAGCAGCTTTCATGTATATAGTATAGGTCTTTGATTTGTTGTTACCATGAGCCTTCCATATATCAGCCTATATAAATGCCAGCCTCCTTCATGATGATCGCGAGTTAATTTCTCATGAACTCGACATTTTGTTTTTGATTTCACATTTCCATCTTTTAATTTTGTGTGTCCATTAAGTAATTACCGTAGTTATAGTTATTTGTATTAATTTGTCTTCTAACGTCCATACTAACTTCACTCTTTACTATACATTCTCCTTTATTGGTGTCATTTTTATACTCAAGTTTCCTTGTTACTAATTAGTACCCTACCATTTTAGCTTAAAGAAGTCTCTTTAACATTTCTTCCAAGGTTAGTTCAATGATGGTAAATTCCTTTTTTCTTTTCTTTTGTCCTCATCTCGTTCATTACCACTCTAGTGTAATTTTCAGTTCAGTTATTTTTTGCTTCAAATCTATAACTTCTCTTTGGTACTTTAAATATAAATACACACACACACACACACACACACACACACACACACACATATATATATATATATATATATATATATATATATATAATTTCTTGGAGATTTCTCTGTGTTCATCCATTGTTCTCTATAGATTGATGGGCAACTTTATGACTATAAAGTTTTGAAATTTATCAACTAAACTTTGATTTGAACTTTTTTATCAAGTAAAAATGGATTACTTACCTCCATTTCATTAAGGATTTTTCCATGGTTTTATTTACTTTTTGTTTCATATGGAATATATTCCCATTTCCTCATTTTCTTGACTCTCTGTGTTTGTCTGTATTAGATGCAACAGCTATCTCTACCAGTCTGGAGGGTGTTTTCACAGAAGGACTAGGTGTGTTGCAGTCTGCTATCTGTGCAGTGCCCTGGGGGTTGTAGCCTGCAAAGAATGGTCTCTGTTTGAGTCCTTCAGAGCCCAGAAAGGCAAGCCCTACCTGGCCCTGAGAGCCAGGCATTCAAGGGGCATCCCCTTCATTCACCATTTGAATTGGCTGGGCTTAGTGGGGCAGGGCCACAGGGGAGCACCCAACCCATACATTAGGGGACAGCAAGGTTGAGAGGAGAATACAAAAATGATGCCTGCATTGGCAGGCATCAACAAGGTAGGAGAATTGAAAAGTGGTGCCTGCCATCACTTCTCACCTTGGAGAGAGTGCCAAGAGACACCTGTCCATACAACAAATGCTTTAAGATGAGTCAATTTAGCTCCTTGACATAAAGTCTAGGCACTTTTCATCCTGATGTTTGGGTGCCAAGTCTGGGGTGAATTAAATAATAGGGTATTTTTGCAGGCTTTTATTAATAGATCAATGAAATGATGAGAAAACATGTGGCTGTATCTTCAAGAAAGGGAAGATATAGTCATTTCAAGACAATGAAAAAGATGAAATATCTATGTAATATTTGTAGTCTGATTTATTCATTACTATATGATACTTACTAATTAAGGAATCACGTTTACTATTTCTCTGGTTCTATAATTAAACTATTTTATCACAGTTGGGGTTTTTTGTTCTGCTCATGTTTTGAAAACAAATAATCTAGGTGAACAAAAAGTTCCCATTGCTAAAGAAAAACAAGTGTTGTTTGTTACAAAATCCTTGAAAGCAGATTACACAATCCACTATTCTATTTTTTATTATGGTGTTATACATATGGCTGTTTTAAAGATTAAATGTTGAGTTTATAATCAATACACGTTTTTTAAAAATTCATGTTTACTTTTAATTCCATACAAGCACCTTAATAACTTCCAATTAATTTAGTATATGTAAAATAATATGCTGAATTAAGCACTTAATATCCTGAACTACTCTAACGTATTATAGAAGTAGCCTCTCTTGTACTGTGTTTAGACGTCTGCATTTGAGTGTTAAAAGCAAGACAAGTCAGGGAGAAGAAGAAATAAAGAAGAGCCATGTGAATGTTTGTATTCCTATCTCATTCTCATAGAAATTTGATTTTTAATTTATGATTCCACCCATTTAAATTTTATTAAGTGATGTGATAATTGTGTAAAGCAAACATGTTAAGCATTTTACTTTGGATGACTACTAATCACACAAAATCTGGAAAAGAGAAGTTTCAGCAATTATTACAGCAATTATTCATAAGTTGGCATCTGTTGAAATAATTTCCAAACAATTGTTTTTTTCCCTCACTATTTGTCAGAATATGCAAACAACTGTTGCTTGCTGAGGAAAATTACAGCTTTATCTCTTACAAGTAGATACATTTGTAGTATCAATTTTTTCTTACCAAATGAAAGTTACATGAAAATTTTAAAATTCAAAAAATTGTTAGCTTATTTGGTAACAATTCCTACAATGTCTATTAGAGGAAAGTAATCTCAATAAAAGTTATAATTATATTAAAGTTTCAATGGAAATTACTTCCCAAACCTTCAAATCTTAAGAAACAAAAAGGTATTGAAATCTGTACACTTACTAAATTTTTATTGAGGCTGAACTAATGTGTTCTTTATGAATAAAAATCTCAGGACACTTACTCTAACACTGTCCAAATAATAGGAAGACTATTCTGAAGTATTACTTTTATGAATATTAATATAAAGTTGGAAAGGTCTTATTACTCATTTGAGACCACAGGTTTCTGATTAGTGGGAAAAAATATTGTGAATGGCATGATAAGCATGCTAATATTTTAATAAATAAAAATATATGATTGGGCTCAGTATTCCTATATTCTACAAAGGAATGTAGACCTTAAAGATAAATTTATAAAATATGAAAATGAACGAAGCAGAGTTAGAGGAAAAATCATTGAATAGAAAAATATGGTGATGATAAACTATTTTATCCCACTTAATAATAAAATTAGAGAATTATATTGAGGCAGACAGGTGAAAACAATATAATCTCACTGACAGACATCCATTCAGCTTGGATGGTGAGGGGGCCCTTCACTGTAGAATTTCAGTAATCTTCTATGGTAGAGCTTCTCTTTTGATTGGGCTCCAGTATCTTTCTTGCAAAGGTTAGTTTTCCTTGATCAATGAAAATGCTACCAAACATTCCTTGGTCAATCCTTAACACACTCTGTATGAATCATCCTGACTGTAATACTTCCCCAAGGTCACATCTAACAAATAATGTACCTGTGACTTGAATCCAAATCTAATTCACTCTTAATATTAGTTCCTTATTAAAAAAAATTGCGAGGTTCTCTGACAGTCCAGGAAGCAAATGAAAGTAAACTGTTTTCTGACATACTAAATTGATCTGCATGAAACACAAAGAGCTGTACTTTCTCCTGTTTTAAATTCATGCTGCAGAACCAGTGGTGATGAATAAGTCAAACCTATGTCACAGAAGAAGAGAAAACAACCAAATTCCTTTACAAGTTCCTACTGTTGCTTCTATGCATGGTCTTCTTCAATTTGGACCAAATTGGAACTAAAAAAATTTTGATTGTGAGAAGTTTGGATATAAGGCTAGATAGGCCTTATATTCTTGAAAACAACTTAGGCTTAAATTAGATTGTAGTTGGAATCAGGTAAAGGAAAAAGTCCTTTTGTTGATATTTTTTCAGTAGCTAAATTTGGTGAAATTGAACAGAAATAGAATATCCAGGTAATGAGACAGAGGACCAAATGTAATCAGGGGAATAGGTAGAATGAGAATAAGTGTTTTCTTGAGTGGGTGATAGGCAGGATAAATTGAAATAATCAGTGTGCTTTGACAGTAGAACTGTAAATAATTAGGTGTATGTTTTGTTAGAAATTTTAAAATTTCTAAGTCCTTTAATCCTGAAAGTAGATATGAAGCTAGGCGTTAATAAAGATGTCCAGCTCATTTTCTAAACAAGTGGCTTATATTTTGTTTCTCTTGGTCGAGCTGAGAAATCCCGATTTCTCATTTAAATGGGCTAACTCCAAGATTGCAAAACAAACTTGATCAGCAGGGTTGGTCAGAACTCTGAAAAACCTCATTTCCTCTAAATATCCTGATTAATCAGATGCATCTATTTGTTTATGTGTTCATGCTTAAATCTATCAAACTAATATTTCATGAGTACCTATTGTACTCAGGCACTAAGTAGACAGCAGTGAAAAATTGAGGCAAAAGATGCTTTCATAGAAGTTAGACTGTTTTGAACCATAAAAAAATACATACAAAATTTATTATTCATAGTTATGTCTTAGGAGGAAAACAAACAAGATAATTAGGATAGAATGGGAAAGTGAAAGTCTATTGTAGAGTTCTATACAGGGGAGTCTGAGTTTTCTATCGGCCTGGACCTAAATGCAGGGAAGGGGTGTATGTGCATGTGAAAATTGAGATAACAGAGTATCAGTGTTTAAGAAGAGCAACTCAGGGTGGCTGGGTGGCTCAGGCAGTTAAGTGTCTACCTCTTGAAGTCAGCTCAGGTCAGGATCTCATCATGCATGAGTTCAAGCCCCCCTTTGGGCTCCTTGCTGACAGGTGGAGCCTACTTGGGATTCTCTCTGCCCCTGCTCTCTCACTCTTTGTCTCTCAAAACAAATAAATACACTAAAAAAAAAAACCATTACTAAAAAAGAACAGTGCAAGTCAACTAGTTAACCAACACTAACTACAAGGGACATCACATTGACTGAAAAGTGAAATTTGAGTACAGAGAAAAATCTTTTCAATTCTAATTTGAAACAGAAGTTCTAACCTTTTAGGCTTTTGGTTATAACCATGTATACACTATATTTAATGTACTGCATTTCCACTGAAAAGGCACTTCACCAAATAGTAATATAGTAATACATGTCCTAACAATATTCAAGGGTAAATTTGATACTATTAAGCAAAAATACACACACACACACACACACACACACACACACACACACACGGTAAAATAATAAATTCTACCAAAACACTTAATGTAAATAAAAATCACTTATAATTGGCATTTATTGAATTTAACTTTTTAAAAGGCATTAAATCAGAGCACCTGGGTGGTTCAGTTGATTAAACATCTAACTCTTGATTTCAGCTCAGGGCATGATCTCATGGTTGTGAGATCAAGCCATACGTTGGGCTCTACACTGACAGCCCGAGGCTGCTTGGGATTCTCCCTCTCTCCCAAAATAGATAAGCATTTGTTATTTTTTAATTTTTTTTATTTTTTAATGTTTGTTTATTTTTGAGAGAGACGCAAAGAGATGAAGCATGAGCATTGGAGGGGCAGAGAGAGAGGGAGACACAGAATATGAAGCAGCTCCAGGCTCTGAGCTGTCAGCACAGAGCTCTATGTGGGGCTAGAACTCACAAATCATGAGATCTTGATCTGAGATCATGATCTGAGATGAAGTCGGATGCTTAACCAACTGAGCCACCCAGGCCCCCAATAAACATTTTTTAACAAGGGCATTAAGTCCAATAAGTTTATATGTACATAAATTCAATATGGCTGGACTTTTGGCATTGCCTAGGTAGACCTGGGCTTTACTTTTTAATTGCACCAATTTTTAAAAGCTGAAAGAGTGTATCATGACCCTAATTGTCGATCTGACTATAAATATCAGTTGTACAGAAATGAAAAAAAATTGAAATAATTTTATATGACACTAAAATACACTACATAGAAATAACACGCCAGTTTTAAGATACAGCTTCTTAGAAAATTGGTATTTTCATGTTGTGTAAATTAACTATATTGAGAGACAATCTGCATACAGTAAAAAGTGCCAATTTTAGGTGCACAGTTTGACGAACTTTGACAAATACTTATGACGACAATGAAATATCTCTTAAAAAGTTCCTAAAGGGGCGCCTGGGTGGCTCAGTCGGTTGAGCATCCGACTTCAGCTTAGGTCATGATCTCGTGCTCCGTGAGTTCAAGCCCTGCATCAGGCTCTGTGCTGACAGCTCAGAGCCTGGAGCCTGCTTTGGATTCTGTGTCTCGCTCTCTCTCTGACCCTCCCCTGTTCATGCTCTGTCTCTCTCTGTCTCAAAAATAAATAAATGTTAAAAAAAAAAAACCTCCTACAAATCTCCTTTGCAGTAAATCTTGATGCGCTTTGTCACTAAAATTTAGTTGTGTTTCTAGAATTCACTAGAAATGGAATTACATGTGAATTTTTGGCTAGATTCTTTCACACAGGATAATTTATGATCCATCAATGTGGTTGTGTGCATCAGCAGTTTGTATTTATTGCAGAGTAATCTACACATGTGTGAATATGACTGAATTTATTAATCCATTCACTATTGAGGAACATGTGAGCTGTTTCCAGGTTTGAGATGTTAGGAAAGAAGCAGCTACAAAAATATATGAGCAATTATTTTGTTCTCATTCCTCTTGGGTAAATATACAGGAGGGCAGTCACTGCATCATATGGTAAATAAATAATTCACCTATTATAAGAAACTTACTCCTCCAATAAATGTGAAGTTCCCATTGCTTTCAAATCCTCATCGACAAATTAACAGCCATTTTATTTTTTTATAATTTAAATTCCAGTTAGCATACAGTGTTATATTAGTTTCACGTGTATAATGTATTCACTCACCACTTCCATACCTCACCTGGTGCTCATCAAAACAAATGCCTCCCTTAATTTCCATCGCCTATTTAACCCATTCCCCCCATCCACATCCCATCTGGTATCCATGCATTTGTTCTCTATAGTTAAGAGTCTCATGCTTGGTTTCTCTCTTTTTTTTTCCCTTTGTTTGTTTTGTTTCTTAAATTCCACACAAGTAAAATCATATGGTATTTATCTTTCTCTGTTATTTCACTTAGCATCATACTCAGTACCTCCATCCATGTTGTTGCAAATGGCAAGATTTCATTCTTTTTTGTGGCTGAGTAATATTCCATCGTGTGTATGTGTGTGTATGTGTGTGTGTGTGTGTGTGTGTGTCTGTGTATTTCCTTATGCATTCATCAGTCCTTGAAATTTTATCTATCATAACAGATCCATAGTAGCATCTTACGTTTATAGTGCAAATTTAATACATTTTGACATATGTTCATCTCCATGAAGCCACTATTACAATACGATACTAAACCTACTGATCACTTCCAAAATTTCCTTGTGTAATCCTTTTCTTCCCTACTTTGCCACTTGTCCATCTCTAGACAAAGATATTCTTTCTTTTCCTTTACTTTAAATTTGAATTCTTTACAATTTTTAGTAAGTGGAATCCCACAACATATTTTCTTAGTGTATTCAAGGCATAGTAGTTCATTGCTTTTATTTAGCATTAATCCTCTGTGTACCTACTATAATCTGTTAACCCAGTGACCTATTGATATTTAGGCTATTGAAATGAAGGTGCTCTGAATCTTTCTGTCCAAGGTTTGCATTTATATATGTTTTTGTTTCCTTTAGGCAAATACCTAGAAATTTTGGCTAGGAATACCTAGTAATATTGTAGCCATTCCTACTATGGAATATAATATATACATATAATGCATAATAGCAATAATGGTTGAGATATAAGGGTGCTGTATGTTTAGTGTTTTAAGAAACTGCTAAAATGTTTTGGAAAACTGTACTATCTTACATTCCCACTACAGGTTTTAATATTGAGAGTTAGTTCACAGGTCCCCAAAATGTGATATGATTCATCTTTTTAATTTTTGCCATTTAATGGGATGTGTAGAGGTAGTTCATTGGAGTTTTGATTTGCATTCGAATAGAGTCAAATGATATTGAATATTATTTTGTGTGCTGCTTTCCCTCCAGAAATGATCTTTGTTGAAGTATCTGTTCAAATATTTTGCCCATTTTTAATTGGGCTGCTTCTCTTCCATACACACACACACACACACATATAAGTGCAAGTCCTTATTGAATATTTTCTGCAAATATTTTCTCTAGTCTGTTTTTTAAAGCTTTATTGAAGCAAAGTTGACAAACCATAAATACATACATTTAAAAGTCCTATATTAAAATACGTATCTATTTAAAACATAATTTGATACATTTTGAAATAGGTACACACCTGTGAAATCATTACCACAATCAAGACAGTATACATGTGCCTCAGTGCAAAAATTCCCTTTTTGTTGTTCGTCCTTCCCACTACACTCTCACCATCCTCTGAAACTAGTGATGTGTTGCTGCTCTGCAGTAGTGTGCATTTCCTAAGGTTCTGTGCCAATCAACCATACTTAAAAAGTTGTTCCTTTCAGGTGTATAATGTAGTGATTTGACAATTATAAACTTTACAAAATGCTCACCATGAAAAATGTAGTTATCTGTCATCTTACAATGTTATTACATGTTGACTATAAAACCTATGCTATATTCTACATTCCCATAAATTATTTATTTTATAACTTCAAGTTTATATTTCTCTTTCACCCAGCACCCCTCCCCTCAGGCAACCACCAATTTGCTATATTTGAATCGGTTTCTGATTTTTTTTGGGTTTTTTCGGTTCGTTGGTTCACTTCATTTGTTTTCTAGATTCCACATCTAGAAGATTGTTGGAGGCAAATCCCCTTTCTCTTTGCAGGAAAAGGGGTCTTACCATGCGGATTACCTTGTCTTTCAGGAGAGGATAGATAGGATGTATATGACAGACTCATTGGCAGTGACTGAAAAATTTGGCTCAGCAGTTAAGACAGAATTTCTGGAGGAAACTGGAACTGTAATTATATTAGGTATCAAGCCCCAGTTTGGGACCTCCATCAAGTGATACAATTCATCGCCTTTTGATCTCTCAGCTTAATGGAGAGATGTGATCAAAATTTAAGGCATTAGCATCATTCTCAGCTACTGCTCTGAACTTAACACACTCATGTTGCTCTTTTCTGGGGTGTCTATTACCCATGACAATTTTACTTAACCCCTGTGATTTTCACAGGTCACATCTTCCCGTTTTAAGGTGGTAATTTTAAGGTGGTAATTTTTTTTACCACCATTTTAAGGTGGTAATTTTTTTTTTTTTTTTTCATTTCTTAGATGTTCCAGTCAGGGGAATCATTTGCTTGGTGGCTAGTGCTGCAAACACACATTTAAAGCTTTTGAGAGAAAATAACACCTCAGGGAGATGATCATGATTGCTATAAGCCATAGAATTCCCAATATTTAGAATGCACTTGAGAGCTGTGGTCCCAGGGTGCCTCAGTGGCACAGTAGGTTAAACATCCAACTTCAGCTCAGGTCATGATCTCATGGTTTGTGTGTTTGAGCCCCATGTCAGGCTCTGTGCTGACAGCTCAGAGCCTGGAGGCTGCTTTGGATTCTGTGTCTCCATCTCTCTCTCCCCCTACCCTGTTCTGTCTCTCTCAAAAATCTCGAGTAAGTCAAAGATCCCATTGAAAGTCACCTTTTGAAGTCAAGAAACTTGTTGTTTGTAATTGCTTTAACTTCCACAGATGTGTTAATTCAGGCACAGAAGAGGTTGTCCTAGCACAGATACCACCTTGTTCAGCTAAAAGATAATTAAGAGCTATTTTATTAACAACCACAACTTAGGCTAGAGAGTTTAAGGTTATCTGTTGGGTGACTATTGATTTAGCAGCAGATACTGCAGTAACTTTAAGAATTCAGTGGAAGTTTGTGATGATAGCCTCATTTACATTTCTCCCTAACCAGAGAACCACGGACCTGCAAAAAGGAATGAGTTCTGGATCAGGATTGCCTCCTGGCGAATCCTTTTAATTTACCATTGAACATTTAGGATAGACAGTCAATAGATGTCTTGTGAAAAGTCAGTGGCACGGTTGGATTTCCTCTTAGCCTGAAATAAAAGAGGTTTCCACCCTTAGCACCAGCCTGGGAAAAAGACATGAGGGGGCTATCTTTCCAGGCCAATTCCAGAGTAATGGAAAGGAAAAGAGTTTTATGTTCAGTTATGAAGTCTTGATCCATCATCTTAGGAATAAAATGTCTACCTCAATGTCAGCTGCTTCTTCTCTTCCTTGTCAAGCAGATTTAGAGGTCGATGGCCTCTATGCAGCAGTGGTCAGGTCCTTTAAGCTGTACTCAAAGGCTGTCTGCCCCTGAAGATGATTTAGAATACCCTGTCATCAGGCTCCATGACAGGTTCTTTTAAATTAGAAGCCAGAAAGGCTTCTTTAGCCTGTTGATGATAGGCTTGAATATAACACATAGAGACTCTTAGTAGCTGATCATATAAGCATGAGACAACAAAGGATCAGCCAAAGATTGTATGTGGATAGTTTCAAAACGTTCGTAAGGTTTCTACTAACAATTCTATGATTTGCACAGTAAAGTGGGTGCCTCTATCACTGGAAAGTCCAAACCAAGTGGGAAACATTGTTTTGTTTTTGTTTTTGTTTTTTTTTTTTACTGTGCGGCAATCAGACTTTGTGGCAGGAAAATGCTTTAACCCATCCAGAAAACACAATCTATACTAAACTGCAGCTTAATGATGTCTAGCCACAGCTGTTTTACAGAGGGTTTAGAAGGAGGTTTGAAACCTCTGGAAACAAACTAATTTTCTTTTTGTAGGATTATGGAGCAAAAAGGTCAGACATTGCCGGTAGCTTGTAATTTTGTAGAAGTGTCTACACCTATGTCTATTTATAATTGGAGTCCTTGTGAATGTAGTACGGTGGGTGAAGAAGAAGTGCAGGAACTGGAAAATCGGGTTGGTCAGGGATCTAGGAAGAGCAAAGCCATCTTGAGCTTCCCATATCCCTGATTATTCATTAAATTTACAACTGTTATTGGCACACACACACCCCATTTTTTTCTGTGATGCAGGAGCAGAACGTTGGCATGTCACAAAGGACATTAGGATGGCAAGTCTGACCATGAGGGGTCATTTTTGCAGAAGCAGAACGGACTTTACCTACCTGGGCCCCAATTTTACAAATAAAAAGAAAGCTTAGTAGTATTTATGTGACGACATCTCATGTGATTTCCATGTCAAATAAGCCTAATTAGTTTAACAAACACTTTTGGGATATTCCAGATTAAAGACTTTTTTTAGAATTCGATTTGGGGAAGTTTCTCAAAAGTACTTAAAAAAATTTTTATTGCACTTGTCCAAATAAAATTACAGATTATTATGAAACCTAGTATTTAAAGAGCAAAGAGACTTAGGATCTTAGGAAAAGCAGACCAAACATTCAAGAATGCTTTTTTTTTTTTAGTAAGTTTAATCTTTGCCAGCTTGATGACACATTAAATTTTTTTCCAAAGGTTTTTTTTTATATACCTTCTATACTTCTTTCAACATTCTTATTCTGTCCTATATTTTTCTCTTTAATCCAACCTCCTTTTAGAATAAAATTACTTTGCTTATCCTCAATGAAAAAATATAGTATCTCTATTTTCAGTAGTTCTAATTACATACAGAATTTTTAACACTTAGAAATCCTGATTTCTAGTGAAAACGAAGAAGTAAGCAATTGTGAAACGTTGGTCATATCAGCATTTTTTTAATTTGCAAATTTATAAATTTTACAATATCTAGAAGTATATGCCTTAATTTTTCAGTATAGCAGTTATATGTCGAAATATGCTTTTAGTTTCTTTGTAATAAGCCAAAAGTACATAAACCTATACTTAGTAATTACTGTTTGGTCTATTTACATATTTAATGCATTTAATTCATCATTTCACTTGCCAAATATTTAAGTTTTTAAGTTATCAAAAATATTTGGGGAAACTTTTTTTTAATTTGCCTGAAAGTTCTCATTTAATCTACTTTTTTAACAGCTATGTTTAGATTACTTACAAAAATGTTACTAAAGGTTACAGTAATTCATTATCCTAAGTTATTATTTTGTTGTTGACATACCTTATAAAAGATAACAAACTGATTTGGCCAGTAAACTCAGGTAAAATAAAAGTTTCATATTTCATGTCAATCCTAAAAACATGCCTGATTCAGTTAAACCATGAACCTCAACTAGCTTTTTTATATTTTTCTAGATCATGTGAGCTTAGAAAAGATTTGAGTTAGTTTCCAGCTTTTTTACTTTTATTTATTTTATTTTACTTTTTTTAATGTTATTATTTTTTGAGACAGAGAAAGACAAAGTATGAGCAGGGGAGGGGCAGAGAGAGAGGGAGACACAGAATCTGAAGCAGGCTCCAGGCTCGGAGCTGTCAGCAGAGTCTAATACGGGGCTCAAACTCACACACTGAGATCATGACCTGAGCTGAAGTCGGACGCTTAATTGAGCCACCCAGATGCCCCTCCAACTTTTTGACTTTTAAAATGCCAAATCCGGGGCGCCTGGGTGGCGCAGTCGGTTAAGCGACCGACTTCAGCCAGGTCACAATCTCGGGGTCCGTGAGTTCGAGCCCCGCGTCAGGCTCTGGGCTGATGGCTCGGAGCCTGGAGCCTGTTTCCGATTCTGTGTCTCCCTCTCTCTCTGCCCCTCCCTGTTCATGCTCTGTCTCTCTCTGTCCCAAAAATAAATAAACGTTGAAAAAAAAAATGCCAAATCCTTACAAGCGCTTTGCTTCAAACCAACTAATTACAGCTGTTTCACAAATTAATTTTAGTGCTTCGATCTGGAGGTAGAAACACATTTACAATACATAGGTAGGCACATGTGAACATGTAGACTCAACTTGTGTTTTAAAATCACTGTCATGAAATAGGTACAGAAATTTACCAGTTATAAACCTCCCATCTGAGTTTTTTTTGGTAGATGGAATAAGTAAAGGCCATTTGTCTAGATGTCTAAAGTAAAGCTTTCTATTTGTAGAAAAGACATTTCACATTTTTATTTATTTCAAGTTTTTAATAGTCTTTCCCCCCTTGTTTTGACAGGAAAAAAATTACTTCCTTGGAATTCGATTAAAAAAAAAAAAAAAAAAAAGGACTAAGGAGTTCCTGGACAAGACCGGGCAGTACTCTGAATATTTACATGTTAAAGGCACTGGGTAAAAATGCAAGGAATTTTTAGGACATGTATACACTGAAGGCCCAAATTTTTATAATACTTATAAAGCCTTTTGAGATAAATAGGGGGAATTTGGGGATGTGTAAAATTGACTTTGTAACCACACCTGTGATTCCGTAAAAACTATAATTATAAAACAAGGACAGTTGTGTTTAATTTTACAAAGGATCGGGTTGTCCCCTAAATGATATCGAAGAACCAACATACATAGTTGGTTTCCATTTACTTAGGAAAACATCTTAATTTCCTCTGGGTATATTTAGATTAAGGGAGAATGCTTAGATTTTTGTTGATCATCCTTTGAATATCACCTTCCAAATTGTCCAAATTACTTTTTTAAAAAAATGTTTTAACATTTGTTTGTTTGTTTGTT
This sequence comes from Felis catus, assembly GCF_018350175.1. NCBI lineage: Eukaryota > Metazoa > Chordata > Mammalia > Carnivora > Felidae > Felis > Felis catus. Next base: position 9,590,835 of record NC_058371.1, on the reverse strand, counting down.
TATTTATGTATTTATTTATTTTTGAGACAGAGAGACAGAGCATGAACAGGGGAGGGTCACAGAGAGGGAGACACAGAATCTGAAACAGGCTCCAGGCTCCAAGCTGTCAGCACAGAGCCCAATGCGGGGCTCCAACTCATGGACCGCAAGATCATGACCTGAGCCGAAGTCGGCCGCTTAACCGACTGAGCCACCCAGACGCCCCCAGATTGTTCAAATTTCTGAGCATAAAGGTAGGTATGCCCACTAGGGAAATCTTTTTATTTATTTTTTCATTCTGAAGCAGCAGTTGGCCTAAGAGAGCAGGGGTTAAGGTAGGGAGACTAAATCTAGTATCAACTAAAATTTGGCAGTTTTAAATTGACTTTTATTTTAGTTTTTCCTTGGCTGATGAAAAAAATTACAGTTTTTAAAGAAAGTTTACCAGAGAATCCATTAGAGTCCTGCTAACTCTGGAGGGGTCCATATAGGGGGCCCTTCCTTAGAGCACCACAACTGAAGAACTTGCACAGGGCCTTTGAGGACAATCTTTTTTCCAGTGCGCTAGTTGATGACAAAATAAACATGGATCTTTAGACCATCATTTTGATGGTCATCCATTAGAAGTGTGAAATATGGTAGGTAGGCCCAGGTGTTAATTTAAGTGTCTAGCCTGGAATCTCTTATAGCTGTAGAATGGTTTGACAGATTTTTTCATTTTATTTATGACTTTGTTCCAAGGTTCTTTCAAAAGCTCAGCGCCAGCCATGAGTTCAGTCAGGCCTGTGGCCTCCTATCTTTATTATTATTATTATTATTATTGTTGTTGTTGTTGTTATTGTTATTGCTATTGTTAACCCACTAATCTCAAGGGAAAATGCATTTACAAACAGAGCAGCTAGAGTACATTTGATGACCTTAGTTATTTGTATGGTCTGGAACACCAAAACAAGAGTACTTCCCAATGGGCTTTAAATAGTCTCTCATGGATTCATCTTTCTTTTGTTTGCAGGTTTGAATAATAAACCAATCAGTAGAGGCAGGGAAGACTCTAGGGGTGGCTTTTAAAAGACTAGTTTCTATTCTCTGAGCTTTTTCTGGTCCATAAGATTGACTACATTGGAGAATGGTGATCTCAAATATCAACCTTGGCCGTATGCCATTCTGCTTTTCTGGGCATCACAAGATCCTATTAAAACGTGGAGAAGCTGATAAAGATCTGGGAGCCTAGAGTCATAGGTCCTGATAATGATTTTAAATTATTAGGAAAGCTTGTGAGGCTCCTCCCTTGGTTTTGGAGATTCTTTCGTTATGGCCCTTAATTGAGTGTTTGTCCAAGGACTGAAAGACACCTGAGGATTGCCTATAGGGTAGTTTATTTTAAAAAGTAACTGTCATCTCTAAAGAGTAGAAAGGGAATACAGACAGAAAATTACTAGACTAGGGATACTCAGGTAAAGGAAAGAGGGAGGCAGGAATCAATATTTTGGACCAATGGTTTGTAGTGTGTCATGTTGATTAATGTGCAGAATTTGAACCATCCTTGCATCCCTGAAATAAGTCACACTTAATTATAGTAATTGATTATGTAAAAGCATTGTTGAATTTGGCTTGTAATTTTTTTTGTTGAGGATTTTTGCATCTATATTCATCAGGGATGTTGGTGTGTGTGTGTATATATATATATATATATATATTTTTTTTTTTTTTTTTGCAGTGTCTTTGGTTTTGGCCTAGTGGAATGAATCTGTAGGCACTCCTTTATCTTTTTATTTCATGGATTACTTTCATTGAGAAGGATAAATGTTAACTCTTCTTTAAATGTTTGGTAAAATTCACTGGTGAAACAGTCTGTGGACCTATTGGGTAATCTTCGATTACTGATTTAATATCATGGTTACCAATCATTTTGCTCTGATTTTCTATTTCTTCCTGACTCAGTCTTGAAAGACTGTAGGTTTCTAATTTTTCATAGTAGTCTCTCATAAGCTTTGCATTTTTGAGATATGGGTTGTAACTTTCCTTTCCTAATTTGAGTGTTCTTCCTGTTATTTTTGAAGTCTGCCTAAACTTTGATCAGTATTCTTGATCTTTTTTTTTAATGTTTATTTATTTTTGAGACAGAGAGAGACAGAGCATGAACGGGGGAGGGGCAGAGAGAGAGAGAGGGAGACACAGAATCAGAAGCAGGCTCCAGGCTCCGAGCCGTCAGCCCAGAGCCCGACGCGGGGCTCAAACTCGCGGACTGCGAGATCATGACCTGAGCTGAATTCGGACGCTTAACTGACTGAGCCACCCAGGCGCCCCTATTCTTGATCTTTTCAAAGAATCAGCTCCTAGTTGCATGAGGTATTCTTTTATTTCATAAGTATCCACCTCATTTATTTTAGGCTCTTTATTATTTCCTTCCTTCTACTAATTTTGGGCTTGTTCTTTCTGTACTTCATTTAGGTGTACGATTCGATTGCTTATTTGAGAGGTTTCTTGTTCTCAGGGTAGTAGTGCTATAAACTTGACTCCTAGAATAAGTTATCCTTCATCCCAAATATTTTGAACTGTTGTGTTTCCATTTGTCTCCAGGAATTTTTCATTTCCTCTGTTGCTTTGTTGGCCCCTGGGTTGTTTTATATTATTTATTCTCCATGTGGTTGTATGTTTTCTAGGTTTTTTTTCCCTTATAATTGATTTCCAGCTGAATATTGTTGATATCAGAAAAGATACTTGGTATGATTTCAATTTTCATAAACTTATTGAGACTTGTTTCGTGGCCCATTACATGACTGATCCTGGAGAATGTTCCATGGGCACTTGAAAAGAATGGGTGCATTGACAGAATGTTTTACATATCTGTTAAGTCCATTTGGTCTAACGTGTCATTGAAAGCCACTGTTTCCTCAGTGATAGTCTGTCTCAATGATCTATACATAGAAATAAATGTGGTGCTCAATCCCCTATTGTACTATGGTTAGTTTGTTCCTTTATATCAGTTAATATTTGCTTTATATATATTAGGTGCTATACTGTTAAGTGTATCAATATTTACAATTGTAGGTCCACTTTTTGGATTGGTCCCTTTATGTTTCTTGTTACTGTTATGATTTTATCTAAGAGTTGTTGCCTTATTTTGTTTCCATTTGCATGGAATACCTTTTTCCATCTCTTCAATTTCCTTAGACCTGAAGTGTGTCTCTTGCAGGTAGCATACTTACGGGTCTGGTGGGTTTTTGTTTGTTTTTATCCATTCCATCACCCTGTGTCTCTTGATGAGAGCATTTTAACCATTCACATTTAAAGTAATTATTGATAGGTACATACCTACTGCCATTTGGTTTTCTGGTGGTTTTCAGTAGTTCTCTGTTTTTCCTCTTCCTGTGTTCTCTCATGATTGGTAACTTTCTTTAGTATTATGATTACTTTTAATAAAAAAATAAAGTTGTGGTTATTATGAGGTTTATAACAACATCGTCTGCATATATTAAGTTAGAACAAATTATAGTAGCACATTTGTACTGTACATTTTATGTATAGGATATTTTATATCTTCATTTTATGTTTCCCTCAACTATTTTTTGTAGCTATGAGTTATTTTGCTACTTTGGCTTTTTAACATTCCTACTACCTTTATAAGTGATTGATCCACTAGTATGACTATAGGTTTCCTTTTACCGAGAACATTCTTTCATAAGGTTCTTCTCATTACGGCCTTGTCTTCTCTGCTCCAAGAAATCCCTCTTAACATTTCTTGTAAGGCTTAGTGATTACAAAATCCTTTAAAATTTGGTTGGGAAACTATCTTTCCATCAATCTTCAATGATATCTTTGTCAGGTAGAGTGTTCTGTTATTTTTTCCCAGCACTTTGAATATACATGCCATTCCCTTCTGCTGAAAAATTAGCTGATAGCTTTATGAGGTTTCCCTTGTATGTGATTTTTTTGTTGTTGTCTCTTGCTGCTTTTAAACTTCTCTTTGTAGCTTCAACTTCTATTTTAAGGATGTGTCTTCTTTGGGACTCTATCAGAGATTGTTATAATGTGAAAGTTAGTTGCTTCATGTTGTCCCAGATGCCCTACAACCTATGCTCATTTCTCTTTATTTTTTGATGTTCAGCTTGGATTATTTTCACTATCCTATCTTCATGATCACTGATAGATTTTTTCTGCCTCTAAACTGTCGATTCTCTCTGGTGTATTTATCATTTCACTTATTGTATTCCTAAACTATGATTTTTTAAAGTTTTCATTGAGTTCATTTACACTTCTCTCCAGTCTGATGAGTATATTTATAGTCATTAAAGTGTGTAATAGGGAGATTGCTTACCTACTTTTTATTTCTGGGGTTTTGTCTTATATTCCTAGGAAAAAATAGTTCTCTCTCTCCTTATTTTGTTTGACTGTGTTAGGTAGATCCGTCACACACTCTCTCATTCAAAGTAGTGGCCATATGCAGAAAGCATCTGGTGGAACACCATTTTTTCAGGTCACCAGAACCAGGCACTCTAGGAGTGTCTCTTGGTTTTACTGCATGCATTCTCCTGGGAAGACTGGGCTCCAAAGACTGTAGATATGCTGGTGGCTGGTTAAGAGGCCTGGCTCTAATAGCTGCAGGTGCACTGGTGGGCAGGTGTCAGCCCTTACCTACCACAGTCAGAAGTTGCCCTGGATGTTTGCTCACCCTAGCTGGAACTGCTCACTATGTGTAGTGATATAATTGTTTTGGGGGAATGCTGATTCCTCCTGAGGATTCCAGCAGGTGTGGTGAGGCAGGAGCTACTTTCAAGGGGCACCTGCCAGCGGGGGCATGCTGATGAGCTGGTCTGCAGGGGAAGGTAAGTGGTGCTATCACATCCGTCAAAAAGTTTCAGTTCTGAACTCAGAAGTGTCTGGCCAGCTCTGCTGAAGGAGGCAAGAAAAATGGTGCTTGGCACAATATATGGTCTTGGAGAAAGGTATTGCAGATCCCAGCACCTCTGGCACACAGGCTAAAATTAGTGAACAAATCTCCTTCACATATAACTCAGTGCTTTAAAACCCCTGCTTCTGTTCTGGGTCTCCGGCTGTGTGATATACTAGCTGGCACTTGAGGATCAGTGTCTAAGTTTTCAATAGCTCTCCTGCTCAATTTCAAAGCCACATGTTATGAAGGTTGTCTTTCCCCTGAAGGTCTGTAGGGCTTGGAGGTGCCTTCTTTTTTGGGGAAAAGCTATGCATTTGTGATATTCCTCCTGACTGTAAGGCACCATGCTGGGGGGTTTGGTTCCTGACAACATAGCTGTACCTGCTGCTCTTCTTGATGTGGTTGCTTCTTTTTCTGGGGAAGATCTGTTACATTAATCTTCAGGTTGCTTTCTGGGGGAATTGCATTATATGCAGCCATTGCCTTGGTGTGTCCATCGTAAGAAGGTGAGTTCAAGATCTTCCAACATTGCCATCTTTCCCTGATGTCTTATCTTTTCATTTACAGTCCATAATTCCCGAGTAAAATTTAAGGAATTTTTGCCTACCTCAAGGTCATTAACTTCTTTATTTTCAAATATTTTCTTTTTACTTTTTGCTCTTGTATTTATTTGGATCTTCAGTCTCTTTTGAGTTAGTGTGTGTTTATGATGTGAAGTCTCAAGTTCACCATTAGCTTGATTCTAAAATAGTGCAAAGGTTATCTATCTTGATCTTCATTTATTGTTTTCACATTTGTTTGGCCTCTCCTTGCCTCTAGGGGTGTATATTTTTAATCAAATTTTTAAAAATATTCACCATTATTCCTTAACTACCCCTCTCTATTTGCAAATTCCAATTACAAAATCATTAATATCCTTTCAATTTTCCCAAAGCGCACAGTTTTGGGGTTCTTTTTCTTCAGGCATTTTGTGCCTTTTATTTGGGAAATTTTTTGTTCTAACATCTTCAATTTCAGGAGTGTTTTCTTCCTCAGTGTGCTTTTAATCCTATCCACTGTAAATGGATAAAAGACAGCTTAATTTACATATCTAAAAGTTGAATTGGGGACTTTGTACATCTTTGACCATCTATAAAATAAGCTGTCATTCCTCTACCTTTTTGAGAAAATAGATGTGATTCTTGTTTTTATGCTAATTATTATCTGTGTCATTTAAGTTTGTTTCTTGAGTGGTTTTTCTCTTCACTATTAGTGGAAGTGTCCTGCATCTTCCTATACCTGGTAATTATTTCATGCCAGACATTGTGAATTTTATTACTGTTAAATTTATTTGCATTTCTATAGATACTATTGACTTCTATCTGGGCCATGGTTACCTTGGAAACTATTGTCCTAAAATGTTTATTTTAATACCTCTGAGGTGATTATTGGGACCCTTTTATAATTTGTTCCAAGGAATTTAATAATTAACCTTTTTAAATAAGTAATGTGTTTGCTAACTACTTCCAATGTTTACAGTCATTTTGCTCTGTTATTTTTTTGTTAATATTTTACTGATGGAAATTTTAATGTATCATATGTAAAAATGTTAAAAACTCATCTTCCTGGCAATTTAATACCTTCTTTTTGCTTTAAGATGAAATAATCAATCTATGGTTCCTAAGAAATAGCAAATCTGAATGTGGTCATCTTAAAACAACCTATAAAAGATAAGATGCTAAAACCTTTTGTTGTTGTTGTTATTTGCTTCTATAGTAAAATGCCTCAGAAGACTATTCTAAAACTATACTGGAGACCTTTGTTTCAGAGATAAATTTGCACATCTATCCACTGATTATATATAGCTGTATCATAACTACAGATAAATATAAAGCAATGCATAATTAAGTAGTTATGTGCTATGCATTATTCCCTTTTCTTCTTTTGAATCATTTCAAGAAATCACATTAAAGAAAATAAATTGACATACTAATTGTTGAGTGTTGGTTCTAGAAATAGGGTAAAATATAATTATATTAATAATTAAGCTAAATCCTTGATGGGTCAATTTCACTGTAAAAATAACTTTGACTACCAAAATATCATCTTAAATTTTTATGCCTAGAATCACCTAAAATGAGCAACTCTAGGACTATGAAGAGTTTATTAAGCTAAATTTCATGCTATGACTAAAGAATTTTGAGTGGCTATTTTACCTCAGGTGGAACATTGGATTTAAATTGAAAAAAAATGAGGCCATAGTATTTTAAGATATATACATACTTGAAAGCTTAAGTATTTAATGAAATACATATAAACATTAAATGTTTTCTAAATAATAGGGAGAAAGGCCCTTAAAAACAAGGGAAAATTAAGCAGCACTATTTTAGAAATAGCTTATTTTCATTATTATTTGATCATGAACCCTAGGGTACAGTGTATAAAAATGAATAAACACATGCATTAAAATTAAATACAAGTGTGATCACAAATGTCACTTTAAAAGATGAGGTGAAGTAGATGTTAAAACTTACTTTCTCATGTTATTTTATCTTTGCTGCTTTGGTGTAGAAACTTCAAACCAATCTGTAGAATGACTTTTGACTCATTTCATACTAAAAATACCAATGCACATCAGTATTTAAAAATATTCCTGGAAAAAGATGGTGGCCCCACCAAGGCTGTCAACTAAATTCCCACAAACTCACTGACTCTATGTCTCCAAAAAGAGTAATTCCTTTTAAAGAACTGAGGGCTGATGGAACATTTTCTGCAAAGCCAAGGATGGGGGGGACCACATCAAGGAAAGACGGACACAAAATAATAATGAGGACTCCACCACCAACACAGTGACCTACTGTCCAGAGGGATTTCAGTGGTGGGGACGTGGTGGACTCAACGATCCTGGGACCCAGTAAAAAATAAGTGGTAGTTTAAAGGGTAGCTAGACTATAGCTGAAGGAGATCCATTTAGTAATTCACAGCATCAGACAAAAAGGCAGGGAGCTGCTGAGGTGCCAGTATCACTGATGTTCTGCTGTCCTCCAGTTTCCCAGTGGGCATGGAAGCAGGGTCCTTAGGCTCTGGCCTGCCTGAAAATGCCACCCAGGTGCAGCACACCTGGGCTTACGCATGCTCCCTCCAACTATCCTGCCAGAAGGACCGTGTTCTGTACGTCTAGCACGGTACCCAGACCAGCTCCACATGACCCAGAACCACATACTCCGGGGGCCCGTGGGCATGTACTTAGACACCCACCCCTCCAAGCCCTGCTTGTATTTCCACCATGGGGACCTTGGCAAAACCTGCCCAAGGGCCTCTGCATTATTGTTCCAGTCATCATGCCAAACAGCCACTAAAACAAAGTCTGCGCAGGGAATACTCCTCTATGGGTCCGTTACTTCAAGGATGGGAAAGGTAGCTCTTCTGCCTAATTCATAAAAGCAAACAAAATCATGAAAAACAGAGAAATACATTTTAAACTAAAGAACACGATAAAACCCCAGGAAAAAAAAAAATCCTAACAAAAGAGAGGTAAGTAATTTACCTGAGGTAATTGGAAGTAATACTCATAAAGATACTTTTCATCCATAATTTCCCCAAGTTTGTTGCATAACAACTTCAACAAAGAGATTAAAAATACCCTTGAGGGATTTAACAGCAGAATAGATGATGTAGAAGACCCGAGCAGCAACCTGAAAGAGCAGTAAAAACCAAGCTATCAGAATATATATATTAAAAAAAATGTGACTAGGCCAATGCATCACTGGGATAATATTAACATAAAGCAGAGTAAAATTCACATTACAGGGGTCCCAGAAGGAACAGGGAACACAACTGTCCTAATGAGGGGAAGAAAACAGACATCCAGACCAGGAGGCACAGAAAGCTGCAACCAAAATGAAGACAGGGAGATTCACCCTGACCCATATTATAATTAAAATGTCAAAAGTTGAAGACTAAGAATCTTAAAAACAGCAACAAAAGAAAAAATGGTCAAATACATTGGAAAGATTGAAAACTATAAGCTGATTTTTCAACAGAAACCTTGTGGTCTAGATGGAGCAGAGGATAACTGTAAAATACTGAAAGGGAAAAACTTACAAGAATTCTTGAACAGCACGATTATTGTTCAGAATTGGAGGATAAATGGAGTTAATAATAAACTATGCACCAGGATGTTTAAAGCAGCATTATCTATAATAGCCAAATTATGGAAAGAGCCCAAATGCCCAGTGACTGATGAATGAAGAATATGTGGGGTATACATACATACATACAGTGGAATGTCACCCAGTAATCAAAAAGAACTAAATCTTTCTGTCTGCAATGATGTGGATGGAGCTAGAATGTATTATGCTAAGTGAGGTAAATTAATCAGAGAAAGACAAATACCCTATGTTTACACTCATATGTGGAGTTTAAGAAACAAACAAGCAAAGGGTGGGTAAAAAAGAGAGAGAAACCAGGAAACAAACTCTTAACTACAGAGAACTAACTGATGGTTACCCGAGGGGAGATGGGGAAGGAGATGGGAATTAAGGAGTGCACTTGTTGTGATGAGCACTGGGTATTGTATAGAAGTATGGAATAACTATAACATTTATATACCTGAAACTAATAGTACACTGTATGTTAACTAACTGGAACTTAAACCTTAAAAACCAGAGGAGGACCCCAGAAGAAAATTACAGATCAATATCACCAATGAACAGAGATGCAAAAATCCCGAACATTAGCAAAAATGAAATTGGTACATTAAAAAGATCATATACCACACACAAATGGGATTTATTCCAGGGATGCACAGATGGTTAAACATGTGCAACAAAATGAGGGATAAAAATCATTGATCATCTCAATAGATGCAAGAAAACATTTGACAAAATCCATGCATCAATGATAAACTTAACCAAGTGTATGAAAGGAATGGACCTCAACATGTAAAGTCCATATAATATGAACTCACAAGTACCAACAGACTCAACAGTGAAACGGTGAAAGCTTTCCCTCTAAGATCACAAGACTGGCCCCTCTCACTTCTTTATATTCAAGTTGATATTGGAAGTCCGAGTCAAAGCAGTCAGGCAAGAAAAAAAAAAACATCATGCCATATACAGAAAACCCTGATAGCTATGATAAAGAATACTGAATTCATTTATTCTAAGAAGTAACAGGCTACAAAATGAACACAGGCATAGGTTGCATTTTTCTACACTAATAACCTATCAGAAAGAGAGAGATTAAATAAAATGCATAAGAGAAAATTTATCTGAGAAAGTAAAAGATGGGTACAATACTTTGAAAATATCAAGACATTGATGAAGAAATTGAAGATGTTATGATCATGGATTAGAAGAATTTCTGTATTCAAACATCCATCCTACCCAAAGCAATCTACCGATTCAATGCAATCTCTATTAAAACATCAATGATATTTTTCATAGAACTGAAATAATCCAGAAAATATGTACACAACCACAAAAGATTCTGAATAGCCAAAGCAATCTTGAGGAAGAAGAACAAAGCTGGAGGTATCACACTTCCAGATTTCAAGCTATACTACAAAACCTAGTAAAGCAGTATCAAACTGTCATGAAAACAGATACATAAATCAAGGAAAATAAAGAGTCCAGAAATAAACCCATCCATATATAGTCAATTAACATATGACAAAGTAGGCAAGAAGATATTATGGGGAAAAAGTGTCTTCAAAAAATATTGGAAAATTTGGATCACTATCTTATACCATCCACAAACTAGGTTCAAAATTGAAGACTTCAATGCAACCATAAAATTCCTAGAAGAACATGTAGGCATTTAGCTCTTTGCCATGGGCCTTAGCAAACTAAGAAGCTTTGAACACAAAAAGGAAAGCATCAAAATATACAAAAAGCCACCTACTGAATGGGAGAAGATGTTTACAAATCATGCAATCAAAAGTGGATGATATTCATGTGAAAAAAATTACACAAGAGCAGAGGACTAGAAGTGACATTTTTCCATAGAAAACATACAGATGCTCAGCATGACAAATCATCAGGGAAGTGCAAATCAAAACCCACATACTGGTTAAAATGGCTAAAATCAAGAAGACTATCAGGGTTGGGGAGGATGTAAAGAAAAGGGAACACTCATATACTGATGGTGGAAATGCAAATTACTATAGTCACTTGAAAAATAGTATGAAGTTTCCTCAAAAAACACAACAGAATGACCATATAATCAGCATTGGCGCTCCTGTTGTATTTATCTAGAGAGCAAAGAAAACAGATATATGCACCCTTATGGTCACTACAGTATTATTTATAATAGCCAAGATAGGGAAGCAATGTAAATGTCCGTCAATAGATGGATAAACAAATGCAGTATACACACACACACACACACACACACACACACACACCAAGACACATACACAATGGAATATTACTCAACTTTTAAAAAGGATGAAATCGGGGCACCTGGGTGGCTGAGTTGTTTAAACGTACAACTTCAGCTCAGGTCATGATCTCACGGTTTGTGGGTTCAAGTCCCACATCAGGCACTGAGACAACATCTCAGAGCCTAGAGCCTACTTCAGATTCTGTGTCTCCCTCTCTGCCCTTCCCCCACTTATGTGCGCACACGCACACACATTCTCTGCCTCTTGAGTGCACACACACTCAAAAATAAATAAAAACTTTAAAAACGGATGAAATCTTGCCATTTCAAACAACAGTGATAGACCTACAGGGTATTACCTTAAGTGCAAAAGAATGACATATACCCTATGATTTCGTTTATGTGAAATCTAAAAAAATAAACTCATAAATACAAAAAATAAACTATTGGTTAAGGAGACGAAAGGCTTAGAGTGGAATGAAATAGGTGAAGGGGATTAGAAAGTACAAAGTTTCAGTTACACAATAAGTAAGTTATGCAGATATTATAGTATTGGTATATAGTCAATAATGTAACTTTATGGTGACAGTGTCTAAACTTACTATCAAGACTGCTTTTGCAATGTGTAAAAATGTCAGATCACTATAATGTTCACCTGAAACCCATAGCATATTGTGTAGCAATAATACTTTTTTAAAAAGTAATTTAGTTAATGCTTTAAAGGTCCCTAATGAAACATATCTGGGAAAAGAGAGAATGTTCAATACCAAAGCACAGCAAACAGTGAAGTCTGAGAGGCTGGCCGGGCAGTGGTTGGGCTTTCCTTATACAACAGAAAGATCAAGGACAAATGGTTTCCTTCAAATGCATTTGGTGCTCTGACTGTATAAGGCTAGATGCTTTATTTCCACATTTACCCAGAGAGTTAATCTTTGGATTTCCAGGTAACTTGTTACAGATGACTACAGACTTTTGTAACTGCGAGGCACTGAAAAGGAAGATCTGGGGCACTGGATAAGGAAGGATACGATACTTCATGAATCAGGACATGGATAATCCGTTTCCACTGTGACCCTCTGGGTTACATTAGACATTTCTTCCATGTAGTTAATTTGTCACAGTAATAAGATGAAGTTTCTGAGTATATACAACTAACACATCATCATAAGGGAAATATTACCCATTAAGCCAATGAAGGGCCAGCCAGAAGATTTACTTGTGGTGACAGGGCTCCTTTATAAGTTCAGAAAAGGGAATTCCTAATGCTCAGCAGTTGAGATGTTTACTAGCCCTCCATTTCCTGAAAACTTGTTGTGCTCAAATTATCATCAAAGTTTTTACACAGAAGGGTCACATGTCAGTTTCATTCACATTTCACCCAAAGTAAATCCCATGATCTCACCTGATGTCAAGGATGCATGAAATGATAATCCTTTATAGGAAGGGCAGCAAATAGGAATACGACCTTCTACATGGGCCTTATTTACTTAGTTGTCTAATTTAAGAATCTAGTCCTAGCGACAAAGATCCTAAGTTGTCCACTTCAATAAATTCTCTATTAGTATGTAGTTTAATAACTCATATTGAGTGCTTCGATATAACAATTCTAACTGACTTCTGTATGTAATCAGCTTTGTTATAGTAACAACTCCAAAACAACCTAAAACATTACTGGAAAGTAAAACAGTAACTTTGAAAAAGCAATAAACCCAATGAAAACCGTTTTGTTTGGGTTTTCATACATTTTTTCTAAAACATTTTAATATATTATTATTAATAAAGTACCCTTGCTATAGTGATTAAAAAAAACAACTAATCTTTGATTAGATACATAGCTGCAGTCACCATACACATTTTTTTGTATCCCGTTACTAAATATAAAAATACATTAGGATATTCAAACAATTTCATTAGGCTTAAATGAATGTTAGATTGAGGCAACATTAGAATAATACAGAGTCATTCAGATCATGGACTTTGATGCTGTCTTAGCTTTTCTTTGAGTTCTTGCTCTAACAATGCCCAATTTGAATAGGTTAAATATTTCAACATTCTTATTGGTAAAATTAGGATAAGAAAAACTTCTTCATTGAGTCATTGTAAGAATTGAGTATTTGCCACAATGTTTGCCACGTGATAGATGCTTAATATATTGTTGTACATTATTAATAGAAAATAAACTAATCCCAAAGACTCAATGGTAAATTAGGTTAATTTGTAATGGCTATGAGAGAATCATCTATGGTTTTTAATCTAACTGCCCATCCCTCCACAATCAAGAGTCTGATACACACCCTCTCTGGAGGGACAGTCTCCCTCTTCCTTCTGAATGGTTCTATAAGTCATGAAAGAATAGCATGTTCTATCCTTCAGGTGTGTTGGTGAAGCACAAAGTTTGACAAGCCTTGCCTAGTGAATTCTAGTGTCAGCAGTAGACCTTTCCTAAAGTAGTTTCAATTGCTTTAAATCCGGATCTCCATTCACTGATAAGAGTGTTTACTGCTCTAGCTCTTTCTGTAAGCTCATAATTGGGCCAGTGTCATATGCAAATGTTATAAAAATTAAACTAGAATGGACCGTGCATGTGGTAAAATATGTGCATAAAATACAGTATTAACTGTATTAGCCAAAAAGTCTTTAGAGATTGTCAAGATTGAATAAAGTATTTCTGAATTAAATACTTTATCAGGTGGAGAAATTCTATGTATAATAGTATTATGTAAGGTATTTCAATTAAAATTAAAATCTTCACCACATGCTTTTGGGATTACATGAAAAAAGATACTATTTATACAACAAAGTAAATGCTTCCTATGGATGATATGCATAGTAACTCAAAAGCCTATATTTAAACTCACTTTTGCATAGCTTTTATCAATGTTTCATTTTACTTCTTTTGTGAAAAAACATTTGGTACTTCAATGTCCTTCCCTGCCCCTGCAAAAAAAACTTTTCTGAATAAAGATTTTGAGAAATATCAATGCCTTCCCATACAGGTTTCAGACTCTAGACAGTAAAATTTTAGTTTACTTTCGAATATATTGTCCCATAAGGAGGCTTGTCATGTAAACCAATGGATGCATCAAACAATGATTCTTTGCACTAATTAACTTGAGTTGACTAAAAATATTCCACAGCATATGCCATAAAAAAGTTGAGAGCTACTTGTCTTAGTCACTATCAGTGCCAAGTTATACTTATCTAGGGGCTTTCTGTCTACTAAAATAACAGTTTTGCTATGCCTAGAGACACTTTCTATCAGTTTTATGAGAGCACACAAACAAGAGACATCAGACGCTTAGGCAGTGGGTATTTATTCTTCACATGACACAGTTGTAGCCATCTTAATCAGCTATATCAATGTGAGAACATTCCTATAGAACATATTACTGATTATTTTGAAACATGTCTACTCAGCTCAGAAGCACTTTCTTTTTTGATGTGTTCATTTTATTACTTCCTTAAACTATTGGAATCCACTTCAATCTTTATCTCACTGTAAAATAGGAAACATCATCACTTTGGCACTTGGTGGATACTACCAAAAAACAAAGTTTATAAGTGATAGAATGTTAGAAACTTCAATAAAAGCTTTTGAAAGTTAGGTCTTAAAAACAGAGTATTTCAAATTACTTTGAAGGATGTTTCTTAAACAGAGGAGAATTTTCTCTCTCTAGACCTTAGGTAGGTGAAGAATCACCTGCATCGGAATTAGAGTAGAGAATGTCAACACAGTGATAAGTACTTACTCTAGCTCCACAGTGAGAAAAATCTCTCCTGATTCAGTGATGGGGAATTAGAACAGGAAAACATAAACATTTGAACCTACAGCAGAAACATCTACATAGAAAGCAGTTGGATTTGAAATGAAAAACAATTTATATTTTTAAACATAGCTGACTTTTAAGGAGTATGGATAGTTTTAAACTTAAGCATCTTGATGAATTTGAATATGCAACCACAAAGTAAAATGGGTACTGAAAAAGTCATGAATTGGTCTACATAATAATAAGGAAATTAGAGTTTCAAGGGCAATCACACATGATTGAAGGTGAGAGAAGGGAATGGAATTAGTGAAGTGGAAAAAGGCCCAGCAGTACATGAAGTCAAGGAATAGGGGGATGTTTCAGAAAGTGAGGTGGTTTAGATCATTTTTGTGAAATGCAAGCTGTTCAAGTCCCATTTTTTTTCAGTCGATTATATTGCAATAATGACTACTGTCCTAAATGATTTATTTCTATTTCTAAATATTTGGGACTTCAAAATATGAAACAAATTCAGTAATTGTAGAAAGTAGAACTAAATTCTAGTGAAGATCATGATAGAATAGGTCTCAAAGTGATTATTAGGTATTTATCTGAGTCTTCCTGTGTCTACATGTATGGAAAAGGCTTGAACCAAACAGGTCTAGATTTCAAGGGACCAATACATGGCATTCATGAGTTTCATAACATGAAATGGTTTCCTTTGGTTGTTATTTTGAAAAATAGTATTCAGAGATCAAGAAACTTTGGAATAATAAGGTGTATCAAATTTGGAGGCATCTATATGAAACCACAAATATTAGAAAATGGGGAATTTACAGAAAGTTTATTGTGAGAAATGGCATAAATCCCAAATGATGACCTGATATAATTAGATCAGCTTATCAATTAAGGAAGAGAAAATAGGATAGGGGGACACACAGTTGGAGCAAAAGAGAAGATCTGAGAAGATTTTTAATACAGATTTTATAGCATCTCCGAACTTCTGTAGTATTTAAGTAACATGTCTAACTGGCATTTGAATACAGGTATTTAGTCTCTTGAGGTATTCTCATAGGATTACTAATCCTACTCCTTATTTCCTCTTGAAATGTAACAGAGCTTATGTGGGTTTTTTTGGCCAAAAAATAATGTGATTTTTATCTAAAAGGTGTTGCTAAAGACATTACATTTGATGAGTGCTTGTGACATTTTGCTAAATATAAGAAAAATATATTTTGTACTGTTGTATTTTCTTAATTGCCAGTAATTTCCCCTGTATTGTTTGAAATGCTGTGCTCTCTTGCAGTATGATTCATGGTGAGAACATTTTTATGTTAATTAAACCTAGGAGAGGAGGAGTCCAAGCCGGTGGTATAGAAAGATCCTGAACTCCCCTCCTCCCATGGACACACCTAATCTACAGCCACATATGGATCATGTCCCTCTGAAAACTAGATGATCTGTTTGCCACAACAAAGGATAAAAGAACTTCACACCAAGATGGGAAGCAGAGGAAGACACAAATTAAAAAAAAAAAAAACAACCCATCCCTGCTCTGGTGACAGGTAATAGGGAGGACTCTCACTGGACAGATCCTTCTTCTGGAAGAGTGAGGGATTGATGCCCTACATCAGGCACCTTAGCCCCCTGGGCCTGCACCAGAAAGACGAGCCTATGGAACATCTGGCTTACATAGCCAATGGAGCTGTTGTGAGGAAGTCCCAAAGTGCTAGAGGAAACTGGGATTCCCATTTTACAGAGGGCTCATGTGTACTCTTACTGTTCCCAAGACCCAGTGGAAAACAAAACAAAAACAGTTTGAAGAGGACTTAGACTAAATGTGAGGGGGATTTATTTGCTGATCTAGGGGGCATCAGCTAGAAAGGCAGCAA
Organism: Felis catus; assembly: GCF_018350175.1. Lineage (NCBI taxonomy): Eukaryota > Metazoa > Chordata > Mammalia > Carnivora > Felidae > Felis > Felis catus. Next base: position 9,573,961 of record NC_058371.1, on the reverse strand, counting down.
ACAGTTGAGATGATCCCCAGAGAGGAAGGTGCTGGAAGAAGCCGTTGTTGCACTCTCCACATTACCTGCTAGCACAGGGGTGTAAGCTTGAACAGAGAACCCTTCCACTACCTTGATTGGAGGGGCTGGGATGGGCTATCACTGCACTTGCTGGGGCAGGCAATTGTGAGCTATCGCAGAGTTCTCCCTAGGTAAAATCTGCTGGCATGGGGAGTTGTGACACTCCTCCTACCCCCTGATTCGAGATGATAAGCATCAGAATTCATGGCATTCTCCCTCTCCCAGACAAGCCAGCATGCACACACTCAAGACATTTGGTTGCTGCCTGCAAGAAACTGACAAGCATCCCCCACCCACTGCGCTCCGCAGCTGCCTTGCTAAAGCCAGCAGAAATGTGCAGTCCACACCAGGGACACCTCTTCATTACCAGGCCCTAGTGTCCAGGAGGCCTGGCATTTGAGAACTCCATGGGACTTTAACAATTGTAAAGAGTACTTGGCAAGCCACCACCCATAGGACAATGCACAGACAGTAGACTGAACAAAACTCATTCTTTTATGAAAAAGGCCTATTTACTTAGCCTGATACTGAAGCCTGAAGGAAAGGCATTGTGTTTTCTACACACCTAGAAGCAAAAGAGGTGCTCCCAGGGAACATCAACAGGAAAACACCTGCTTGCACACTCCCTTGGCCTAGCTACAGATCAATGAGACTTCCCAGGAAAGTGCTTATACACTTCTGTGGAGCAATGAGTCTTGCTAATGTCACATAAGGCCCATTTCCAGATCTCCTGGTCTGGAGATCAACAGATAGTATAATCATGATCCCAAAGGACTGTATATATTTGTGTGCTTTAAAAGTTTCTGCCAGAACGTCTGGCTTCCACTTAGCCTCAACATAAGTGCTAAATAAGATTCCTCTTCTTGGATTACTGACAGGTCTTGGCACATCCTTAACAATGGGAGCATGTCCAGAATAAACCAGGTGGTTTAGATAATCACAAAGGCTGGAGAGACAACCAAGAGCTAGGGCAAGGTTGAAGGAAAAGCATGAGCTACACAAGGCCACAGCTTCAAGACAAAGAGATACATGTTGCACCTAATACACTGAAACAGAGTCCCGCAAAATGAGGAAACAGATAAATATACACAAAACAAAGAACAATGCAACCTCAGAAAAAGACCTTAATGATGTAAAGGTAAGTAATCTACATGATACACATATTAAGTAATGGTCCTAAAGGTAGTCACAGAAGTAGAAAAATGAACACAGAGAAGTTAAAGAGAGAGAAAACAAAGTATTTAACAGAAGTGACAGAGCTGAAGGATAAAACAGCTCAACTGAATAAACTAGATGAGTTCAATAAATTGGTGACAAGGAAGAAAAAGCAAAGGAACTCACCCAAAGAGCAAAACAAGAAAAAAAAAATTAAGGAACTACTCGGACTACAACAAGTGGAACAACATCTACAGTATAGGGGTCCCAGGAAAAGAAGATAGAGAAAAGGGCAAAAGCTTATTTGAAGTCACAATGGCTATAAGCTTCCCTAACAGGGAAGGAAACAAATTGAGGAATGTCAGAATCCAGGAATGTCAATGAGGTCTAAGTAAGATGAAGCCTAAGAAAGTCACACCATGACACATCATAATTAAAATGTCACAGTTAGAGAATCTTAAAGGCAACAAGAGAAAAACAACCTTTTACATATAAGAGAAACCCAATAAGGCTATCAGATTTCTCACTAGAAATTTTGCAAACAAGAAGGGAGTGGCTTGATGTATTCAAAGTGTGGATAGGAAAAAAAAACAAAAACAAAAAACTTCTAATGAAAACCACCACCATAAAATGTAGGGGAGATTAAAATTTAGAGTTTTGAAATGTGTTCAAATTTAAAGTACACTTATCTTTACGTAGGATAATATACGAAACCTCATATAAACTATAAAGCAAAAATTTATAAATATGCAAAGAAAATGAAAAAGGAATCTAAACACTAAAGAAAGTCATCAAAGGGGAAGAGAGAAAAAAAGAAACCAAAAAGAACTACAAAAAACAAACAAACAAAAAAAAACAATTAACAAAATGGCAATAAGTATATACCTATCAAAATTACTTTAAATGTAAGAAGACTACATGTCCCAGTCAAAAGATATAGAGTTGCTGAATGGATTTTTTGAAATAAGGACACACACACTAAAAAAGATATTCCTTGCAAATGGAAGTGAAAAGAAAGCTGATGTAGCTATACTCCTATCAAACAAAATAAACTTTAAAACAAGATTGGAATGCAATACAAAATAGGCAACTACATACTCATAAATGTTGTATCTTCTGACCAAATTGAGCCTTTTATCAATATATGCACCCAACATAGACCAAAATACATAGAGCAAATATTAACAGACATAGAGAAAATGACAGCAATACAATAGAACTAGGGAATTTTCACACCCCATTTAATCAATGGATAAATCAACCTCATATGATACATTAGACCAGATGGGCATAACAAATATGCACAGAACATTCCATCCAAAGCAGCAGAATACAAATTCTTTTCAAAGAGCACACACAAACTCTTCAGGTAAGTTACATGTTCAGGCACAAGTCTCCATTTTCTAGAATATTAACTCCTATCAAGTATCTTTTCTCCCGGAGGGTATGAAGCTAGAAATCAATTATAAAAGGAAAACTGAAGAAGAAGAAATTATCAGAAGAAACACTAACAACTACTGAATCATCAAAAAAAAAATTAGATCATTTTTAAAAACACCTAGAAACAAAACAGAAACAGGCCATACCAAAATCTATGGGATTTAGCAAAAGCAGTTAAAACTAGGAAGTTTATAGTAATACAAGCCTACCCCCCAAAAAGAACAGAAATCACACATAAACAAATTAAACTTTACATGTAAAGGACCTATAAAATAAAGAGCTAATGAATTCCAATGTAGTAGAAGGAAGGGGATAATAAAGATTAGGATAGAAATACATGATAAACACACTTAAAAGATAGTAAAAAAAAAAAGATCAATGAAACTAAGAGATAACTTTTTGAAAAGAAAAATAAAATTTACAAATCTTTAGCTACATTCACCTAAATAAACTTCAAAATCAGAAATGAAAGAGAAGTTGAAACTGATACCAAAGAAATAAAAAGTTTAAGAGACTAGTAGGAACAATAATATAAAATAGAAACCTTAAAAATTGACAATTTTCAAAGACTGAATAATGAAGAAATAGAAAATCTGAATAGACCCTCCCAGTAAGCCTAATCCCCAGGATCACATGATTCCACTGGTAAATTCTACCAAATGTTCAAAGGAAATTTAATATCAATCCTTCTCAAACTCTTCCAAAAAAGGTGAAAACAAGTCAAAGCTTACAAACTCTTTTTAATAGGTCTTAATTACCCAGATACCAAAACCTGATGACATTCCAAAGCAACAAGGCCAAAAAAGGCAAAAATCCCTGATGAACACAGTTGCAAAAATCCCTATTAAAGTATTAGGGAAGTGAGTTCAACAGTAAATTAAAAGAATCATAAGCCAAGATCAAGTTTAATTTTGCCAGGGATGCAAGGAAGTTTCAACATCCACAAATCAATGTGCTATACTACGTTAACAAAATTAAGGCTAAAAATCATGATCATCTCAATAGATTCAGAAAGGCATTTGACAAAACTGAACATTCTCTTATGATAAAAATCTCAACAAAGAACTTTAGTTCAACATATTAAAGACCATATATGATAAATGCAGATAATAAACTCAACAGTGAAAATCTGAGCTTTTCATGAGATCAGGAACAAGAAAGGGATGCTTACGATTGTCCATCATTTGAGATACTATTTGAAGTCCTAGCTGTACCAATTAGGGGAAAAAAGTAGAAGCCATCTAAGCTGGAAAGCAAGAGAACTATCACTATTTCCAGAGGACATGACGCCATGTCTAGAAAACCCTAAAGACTCAACAAAACTGTTCAGAATAAATGAATTCAGTAAAGTTGCAGGATACAAAATTAGTATTTTTTCAACTTTATATTGAGAGAGAAAGAGCTCACACATGAGCCAGAGAGAGACAGAGAGAATCCAAAGCAGGCTCTGTCATGTCAGCATGAGCCATGAGATCATGACCTAGGCCAAAATCAAGAATCAGACACCTAAATGATGAGCCAGCCAGGTGCCCCCAGAATTAATACTTTTTATTTTTTATCTTATTTAAATCCAAGTTAGTTAACATATAATGTAATAATGGTTTCAGGAGTAGAATTTAGTGATTCATCACTGACTTATAATACCCAGTGCTCGTCCCAATAAGTGCTGCCCTTACTGCCCATCACCAATTTAACCCATCCCCCCCACCCAACACCCCGCCAGCAACCCTCAGTTTGTTCTCTGTATTTAAGAGTCTCTTATGGTTTGCCTCCCTCTGTTTTTATCTTATTTTTCCTTCCCTCCCCCTATGTTCATCCGTTTGGTTTCTTAAATTCTACATTGGAGTGAAATCATATGGTATTTGTCTTTGTCTGACTAATTTTGCTTAGCATAATGCTAGGTCTGTCTACATTGTTGCAAATGGTAGCATTTCATTCATTGTTTAAATATTTACTTATTTTGGGGACAGCACAAGTGGGGGTGGGGCAGAGAGAGAGAAGACGACAGAGGATCCAAAGTGGGCTCTGCACTGACAGCAGAGAGACCGATGTGGGACTCAAACTCATGAACCGTGAGATCATGACCTACGCTGAAGTTGGACGCTCAACTGACTGAGCTGCCCAGGTGCCCCAGGATTTCATTCCTTTTGATCACTGAGTAATATTCCATTGTGTGTGTGTGTATATACACACACAGATACCCCATCTTCTTTGTCAGTTGCACATTTGGACTCTTTCCATAACTTGGCTATTGTTGATAGTGCTGCTATAAATATTGGGCTGCATGTGCCCCATTGAATCAGCAACCCCAAAATTACTATTTAAAACAAAATTAATTTAAAATTAAAAACAAATATCTGTTATATTTCTGTATACTAACAATCAGAAGAAATTAAGAAAAAAATCCTATTTATAATTGCAATAAAAATTACATGGCACCCAGGAATAAATTCAAGGAGGTGAAATATCTGTACAGTGAAAACTTTAAGACATAAATAACAGAAGTAAGGAATACACATAAATGGAAAGATATACAGTGCTCATGGATTAGGAAGATGAATGTTGTTAAAATGTCATATTATAATCTAAAGATTCAATTCAATCCCCATCCAAGTGTTTAGGACATTTTTCACAAAACTAGAACAAATAATTCAAAAATTTCTATAGAACCACAAAGGACCCTGAATAAACAAAACAATCTTGAAAAAGAATAAATCTGTAAGGTATCGTGCAGTTGGGAAAAGATAGTCTATTCAATAAATGGTATTGAGTAAACTGGACCAGTATCTTACACTATATACAAAAAACTAACTCAAAATGGATAAAACACTTGAATGTAATATCTGAAACCATAAAACTCCTATGAGAAAACATAGATGGTAAGCTCCTTCACATTCAGCTTAGTGATGTTTATTTAGATATGACTCCAAACGCCAGGGCAACAAAAACTAACAAATATAACTACATCAAAACAAAAATCTTGTGCACAGGAAACAAACCATTAACAAAAGTCAACTTATATTTAAAAATCTTATATTCAATAGGGGGTTAATGTCTAAAATGTATTCTAAAAGATACCTAAAACTCAAAAAATTTTTAAAAATCATTTATTAGAGAGTCTAAATTGACATTTTTTCCAAAGAAGTTATAGAGTTGACCAATAGGCACATAAAAAAATGCTCAACATCATAAATTATCAGGGAACTAAAAACCCAAACCCCAAGGAGATAGTCTGTTATACACATCAGAATGCCTATTAAAAATACAAGAAACAGCAAGTATTGGTGAGGATGGGGAGAAAAAGGAACGCTTATGCACTCTTAATGGGAATGTAAGTTGGTGCAATTACTATGGAAATCAGGATGAAGTTTTCTTACATAATTAAAATCAGAGCTACCATACTATCTAACAGTTCTAGTACTGGGTATCTATCCAAAGAAAACCCAGCCTAACATGAGAAGTGACATGTACCCTAGAGTCACTGCAGCATAGTTCACAATAGACAAGATATGGAAACAACCTAGGTGTCCATCAGTGGAGGAATGACCAAAGATTTAGTATATACATACACGATGGAATCCTACTCAGCCATAAAATGGAAGGAAATTTTGACATTTCAACAACGTGGATGGCCCTTGGGTATATTGTGCTAAGCAAAATAAGTCAGAGAAACACAAATACCACATAATTTCATTTACATGAAATCAAACAATACCCAGACTCATGGACACAGAACAGATTCATAGTTGCCAGAGGGTTAGATGGGGAGATAAAATGACCGAAAGGGGGTAAGATGTACAAACTTTCAGTTATACAATAAATAAGTCATGGTAACACGTACACCATGGAGAATATGGTCAATAATATTGTATTACCTCAATTAATAAACAAGTTAAATTATTGTTAAAGTTATATAAACAAGGACTCCCCTATTTTAAAAAGTAGCACATCAGCAAATGAAATAACTGTAAATACAATTACATATAATATTAGAAGTTCCATAATAAATACGTTTCGATTATTTTAAAAATATTTGAGGATTTGCCTGTTTAATTTTTACCTATCTTCACTTTTTGAGCTGGTTCATCTATTCTGTATGTCAGTCTATCCTCAAAATATTGTTTTTTTTTTCATTTCTAGCCAATAATATTTTTTACCCTAGATACTTACCATTTTCTCTCATTACACAAATTGTTTTTCTGGTTTGGGTATATTGTAATCTGCATTTGAATCTCCTTTGTTCTAAGTATCTCTATAGCTGTACTATAAGAAACCACACAACTGGAAGGAACAAAGTTCTCAAATGATATTTGTTTTCCAACTGGGAAATGTGTAATTCACTATAATTAAATGTCTATCAAAGATTAAACTTCAATATTTTGCCCCATTGTTGGATTCCATGTTCCCTCCTATTAGTTATAAGCTCTCTCAATCAAAGCATAAGCTTAACTACTCCAAAAAAAAGTAAATAACTAAATATATGGACATATGCCTAATACTATCTAAAAGAAGTATTTATAATGAATATCACTTATATTCATACATAATGACATGTTATCAATAAAGTGATATCCATCTGAATTTTCCCAAATCCTGCTTTCTTCTGGTAACTTTTTCAGGGACTACTGAAACTACCAAAAAATGGGCCTTTCAAAATAGGTAATATACTTCAAGTTCCAAAAATCCCAGCCTTCAATTTGATGGCAAGCACTTACAAAACCAGTGCCATACGACCACCTTTGAAGGTGTGTTTCCTGTTACCACTGAGTTGTAATATTTTTCTGGCTCAGTCAAAACATCAAAAGCCACAGAAGTTCAAACAGGAATGCAGGGATTCATGGCGCTTGCGGTCAAACAGGGGAAAATGAGATTCCAAGGGATAAGATAACGAATAGATTAGTGTCTACAGGAAACTGCTCACCACTTGGGTCTTTGGAGCAGGAGAGAATAGGTGGGATTAATGACAAGTAGAAGTGAGAAGGGCCTGTGAAGCTGGTGCTTGTTTCCTGGAGGATAAGGTTCTCTGTGCAGATGCCGGAAATGAAAAAGCAAGCTGGGAACAGGAGTTAACTACCCATTTGTTGCTACTGAACTGACTCTTACATGAACAGCAATAAAAAAGAAAACAGGAAAGGAGTTCTATTCCCCCTCTTTCAACTTTCCGTTCCCCTTCAGTACCTTCATCAAGTTGGCCATAGTAGGATATCGTGAGAAAATCCTGATGACAAGAGAGTCAGTCTTAGCCCAGGTATCAGGAAGGGAGGAGGAAGAGTGGAAGGGAACAGAGAGATCATGCAACAACCGCAGACCAGGAGACTAAAGTTGAAGTCTCAGAATAGCCACCTGTAGTGGTAGAGGCAGAAACTGGATTTGTGAATATATCAGAAAGAATGAGAGGAGAGATCATAGACGCAGGGAGTTTCGGTAACTATTTGAAATGTTTAGCTAGCATCATGAATTACCAAGATGGAGGGGTAACTGGAAGGTTATCTTTTTGTTTTTAGTCATCTTTGCTAAAGTACAATTTACTATGATCCAACGTACCACAATCAAGATATATAACATTTTCCACCTCATAAAATTTCCTCATGCTCCTTTTCAGTCAGCCCCACCCTCAGCCCAGGCACAGCTCCACAGCTGGTCCCCATTAACCAAGTAAACTTAATTGATATTTATAGAATGCTACACCCCATGACGACAGAAAACACATTCTGTTCAAATGCTCATGGACATTCACATAGCTCATCTTCTGTGCCATTATACAAAGAGGAGTCAATGTAAAAGGAATGAAATCGTACTCAGTGTGTTCAATGACTGCAAAGGAAGTGAATTAGAAATCAAGTATAGAAAGTATTCTGGGAAATGCCCAAATATGGAGACAATTAAACAAGACACTTCATGTGGAACATGAGTCAAAGAATAAACCACAAAGAAATTTAAAAATATCCCAACTAAACAAATAACTATATTCTCTGGGACGTATCTGAAGTAGTGTTTAAAAGAAAATTTGGTAACTTTACATACACACATGCGCACACACAGAGGAAATGGCTTAATTGAATGCTTTAGCTCCCACCTTGAGGAGTTGGTAAAAATTTGAAAAATGCAAAATAAAGGTTTTAAAAACAACACTATCAATAAATTCAATGCCTGTAAGTTCTTGGTATGAGCATAATTTTTATCAGAATATTTTTTTAAATAAACATTCTCAAAGAAAGGGGTATCCAGCTGGTAGAGTAGAAAGATGCTGAGCCCACTTCCTTCCACCAACACAACAAAACCACACCTACCGGTAGCAAGACTCTCTTCTGCGGATGAGCTGAAGACCAGCAGAAGAGCTCTACCAGAATTGAAGATGGAAAGTAAAAGCCACCTCAGGATGGGTAGGAGGGTTAGAGATATGGTCTAGTCAGGATCCACACCCCTGCACAGACTCACAAATGGGAGTGATGACACAAATGCAGAGGTCCTCCTTAAGGAACTAGGGTTTAAGCTCCACAGTCATCACCTTGGGGACCTGCAGTGGAAAGATGAGTCCCCACAAGGTCTGGCTTCAAACCAGTGTGGCTTAAATCCAGGAGAGCCACAGGCTATAGGAAACTGAGACTTTGCCCTGAAAGAGCCCAACCCAAATTCACTTGCTCTGAGTCCCAGTCCAGAGGCAGCAGTTTGAGAAGTGCCTCAGCCCTATGTGAAGAAGACGTACTGATTGATTTGGGGTTGGATTCTTGAGGAGCAATGATCTGTAGGAACTTCTTCAGGGAATCGAAGTACTGACAGATGCCATTTATTTATTTGTTTTTATTCTCCTCCTACTTAGCTTACCCAGCAATGGCAAGTGCCTTTTTTGACTTTCTGCATCTGCCCTGCAGGCCAGCACTGTATGCATTTCACTTCAGCATTCCTCTGTAGACCTGACCTGCCTAACCTGCCCACCTCAGCATGTGTTCTTCCAAAGTGGCTCCTGCTTTGACATACCTGGTGGGTGGTCTTGACCTGGACTAGTGCTGCTTCAAAGCAGCTCCTGCCCCAGGGCAGGCCAGCCCCACCCACCAGCATGCTAGTAGCAGGTGCACCCTGGACTCTTAACCAGCTATTCTAAGGGGTCAGCCCTGACCATCTGTGAAACTGTGGCCATTGCAACTGGGTACTGCACCTATTTGGGCTAGGGGACAGCCACACCCACCAATGCACCTCCAGCAATTGCAGCCCAGCCCCAACAGGAGGGCACAAGCAGACCTCCTAGGGGATCCCCAAGCATGCTTGGTTCTGGTGACCAAGAGGGATTAACTTCTGGGCCTTCTACATAAGGTCAGTCTCTCAAGACCAAGACCTATAGCTGATCTACTTAATACATGGAAGGAAACGAGAGAGTCGTTCAAAATGAAGAAACAGAGAAATACATTCCAAATGAACGAATCAGAAAAAAAAAGAAAAAAAAAACTAAACAAAATGGATAATAACTTTAACTGATAAAGAGATCACATAATAGGAAAATATAAAAGAACCAATTGGAGCTGAAGAATTTAATGGCTAAAATGAAAACTACACTAGAGTGATTCAACAACAGATTGCATGACGCAGAACAATGGATCAGTGATCTGGACCACAAGAAAATACTCAAGCAAAACAGCAAATGAACAAATAATTTTAAAAATAAGGATAGTATAAGCAAGCTCTGAGACAACATGAAGCATACCGACATTTGCATTATAGCAGTCAAAGAAGGACAAGAGGCAGAGCAAGGAGCTGAAAACATTTTGAAGGAATAAATCTGAAAAATTCCCTAATCTGGGGAAGGAAATAGACTTCTAGTTCTAGGAATCACAGAGAGCCCCAAACCAGATGAATCCAAAGAAGGTCACAGCAAGACACATTACAATTAAAATGTCAAAAGTTAAAGAATTTCAAAAGCAGCAAAAGAAAACTAGTCATGTACAAAGGCATGCCCATAAGACTGTCAGCTGATTGTCCAGCCAAAACTTTGCACACCAGAAGGGAGTGAAATGATGTATTCAAAGTGCTGAAAGGAAAAAAAAAAAAAAAAAAAAAAAAAAACTACAACCACGACTATTCTACCTGGTTATCATTCAGAAGTAAAGGAAAGCCAAAAAGTTTCCCAGAAGAAAGAAAAATTAAAGCACTTATTCACCATGAAACCAGCCTTACAAGAAATCTTAAGGAGATTTCTTTAAGTGAGGTGGGGGTGGGGGGAGTGGAAGATACAACCACAAGTAAAACAGTTATGAAAGAAATAATCTCACTGGTAAAAGCAAAATATACTAAAGTCTGTGAATCAACCATTTAGCAAGCTAGAATGAAGGCTAAAAGAAAAAAATAACAAAAATCAATCATATAAACAATAATTATTTTAAGGAATACACAGAATAAATAAATGTAAATTATGACATCAAAAAACATAAAACCTAGAGGAGATAGTAAGAATGTAGTGCTTTTAGAATGTGTTAAAAAGTATATAACCATCACTTAAACTGCTACTTCTATGGGTTGTTACATAAGAACCTCACAACAAGCACAAATCAAAATCTATAATAGATACAAAAAAGAAAGATAGAGAAAAAAATCCAAACATAATACTAAAAACGTGATGAAATCTCAAGGCAAGAAAGAAAAAACAAAAAAGTGAACAAATGATCTTAAGTACATACCTATTAGTAAGTGCTATTGATTTGAATGAATTAAATGCTCCAATCAAAAGACATCAAGAGGCTGAATGGATAAAAATTTAAAAAAAATCTGTATCTTGCCTGCAACAGATTCACTTCATACCTAAGGATACACACACACTGAAAGTAAAGGGATGTACAAGATACTCTATGAAAATGTAAACAAAAAGAAAGTATCAAAACTTACATCAGATGAAATGAACTTTAAAACAAAGACTGGTAACAAAAGACAATGGAAAGAATTACATAATGATAAATAAATCCAACAAGAGGATATATGAATATTAAATATCAATTCACCAATCATAGGAGTATCTAAATATATAACAGATATAAGGGGAGAAACTGACAGTAATACAGAAATAATAGGAGACTTTAAATCCCACCTACATCAATGGATAGATCATTCAGATAGAAAATCGGTAACAAAATAGTGGCCTTTAATGACATATTAGACCAAATGGAGTTAACAGATGTATATGGAACGTTGTATCTACCAGCAGTAGACTACTCATTCTTTTCAAGTGCATATGGAACATTCTCTCCCAGATAGATGATATATATATAAAAAAAAAGTCAATAAATTTAAAAGATTGAAATCATATCAAGCATCTTTTCCAAACACAACATTATGATACTAGAAACTTAAAAAAAAAAAACTAGCAGAAACAAATTAAAATAAGAGTACCATTTGGGGCGCCTGAGTGGCTCAGTCAGTTGACTGTCCAACTCTTGATTATGGCTCAGATCATGATCTCACAGTTCGTGGGTTCAAGCCCTGTGTTAGTCTCTGCACTGACAGTGAAGCCTGATTGGGGTTCTCTGTTTCCTTCTCTTTGTGCCCCTCCCCTGCTCTCTCTCTCTCTCTCTCTCTCTCTCTCTCTCTCTCTCTCAAAAATAAAGAAACATTGAAAAAAATCCCATTTACACTTACAACAAAAAGAGTAAATTACTTAGAAATGAATTTAACCAAGAAGGTCTGAAAACTATGACACATTGATGAAAGAAGTTGAAGAGGAATGGTTCTTTCTGTACTCGTGGATTGTAAGAATTAATACTGGTAAAATGTTTATACTACCCAGAGAAATCTATAGATTCAGTGCAATCTCTATCAAAATACCAATTGTAATTTCACAGACTAGAATAAATAATTGTAAAATTTGTATGGAACCACAAATGACCACATATGGCCAAAGCAAACTTGAGAAAGAACAAAGCTGGTAGTGTCACGTTCCATGATTTCAAACTCGACTACAAGGGCAAAGTAATCAAAACAATAGCGAAGGGACACAAAAACAGACACATAGATCAAAGGAACAGAGATCCCAGGAAGGGACAGAGATCCCAGAAAGAAACACATGCTTATAGGGTCAATTAATCCATGACATATACAATAGGGGAAATAGAGTCTCTTAAATACTGTTGGGACAGCTGACATCCACACACAAAAGGAAGAAACTGAACCCCTTCATACACCATATACAAAAATACACTCAAAATGGATAAAAGTCCTGTAAGTAAGATCTGAAATCTTACAACTCCTAGAAGAAAACATGTTTTAAGCTCTTTGACATCAGTCTAGATATTATTTTGGATCTATCTCCTTAGGCAAGGACAACAAAAGCAAAAATAGATCAATGGGACTACTTCAAACTAAAGGCTTTTGAAAAGCAAGGGAAACCATTAACAAAATAAAAAGATGATCTACTGAATGGGAAAAGATACTTGCAAATGATATATCCAATAATACATAAGGAGCACACACAACAACAAAAAGAAAAAAACTCAATTAAAACATGGGTAGAAAATTTGATTGGACATTTTTCAAAAAAAAAACCTGCAGATGGTAAATACGCATATGAAATGCTCAGCATCACTAATCATCAGGGAATTCCAAATCAATACCACAATGAGATATTACTTTACACTTAGGAGAATGGCTATTATCAAAAAGATACGAAATAGCAAGTGTTGGTGAGGATGTGGAGAAAAGAGAACCCTCATGCAATTTTTGATGGGAAAGTAAATTGGTGCAACCACTATGGAAAACAATCTGGAATATCCTCAAAATATTAAAAATATAGCTACCATACCATCCGGCAATTCCACTTCTGGGTATTTATCCAAACAAAATGAAAAATACTACTTGAAATAGATATATGCACTCCTACATTCATGCAGCAATATTTACAATAGCCAAGATGTGCATGCAACCAAAATATTTACTGCTAGATACATGAAATGATAGTATATATATGTATACATACACCCTGAAAATGTTAGCTATATAAAAGGATGAAATCTTATTATTTGCAACAACACGGGTGGGCCTAGAGGGTGTTAAACTAAGTGAAATTAGAGAAAAAAATAAATGCTTTATGATTTAACTTAGATGTGGAATAAAAAACAAATGAATGAGTCAAACAGAAGCAGACTCCTACACAGAACTCGTGGTTGCCAGAGGAAAGGAGTTGAGGGAATGAGTCAAGGGAATGAACACATACAAACTTCCAGTTATAAGTCACTTTCATGTAAAGTACAGCATAGGGAATATAATAAATAGTATTGTAGTAACTTTGTTTGCTGATAGTAACAATTTATCATAATGATCATTTCATAATTTATATAAACATTGAATCATTATATTGTACACCTGAAACTAATATTGCATAGCAACTACACTTCAATAAAAAATAAAAACATTTAAAAATGCATTCGTTTATAAATGTAATAAATATCTGTAAATTGCACACACCTATGCATATTGTAGTCACATTGTCCTTCAATTGTTTTTGATATAATATATTCTGGATATTGATTCCTTGTAGCACATATGGATCTACACGTTAATGAAGGGCTACATGGTATGGATGTGCTACAACTGACTTAGTCACTCTCTGTTAGATTTAAATTAACTTTCAATCATTTGCTAATGCAAACAATACATTGAAAGTTATCATTATTTTAGTAAATAAAACACAAAATAATATAAAAATGCTAATAATATTTTTAAAATTTTTTAACATTTATTTTTGACACAGAGACAGAGAGTGTGAGCAGAAGAGGGACAGAGAGAGAGAGACACACACAGAATCTGACGCAGGCTCCAGGATCAGACCTGTCAGCACAGAGCCTGACACAGGACTCGAACTCACGAACTGGGAGATCATGACCTGAGTGGAAGCCGGACGTTTAACAGACTGAACCACCCAGGTGTCCCAATAATTTTTAAGCTGAAAAGATAAAGGGGTATACCTGCCTTGATGAGCAGTGTGAAATGTGTGGAATTGCTGATTCATTATGTTTTATGCCTGAAAAGGCCATAACACTGTGTATTGATTATGCTTCATAAAAATTAATATTTTTTTTACAAAAGGTAAAAGCAGGCAATAGGCAGTTGGCTAAAATCAGCCTGTCTGTGTAACTTTCTTGTTTGTAAGAAAAATATGATGAAAACTGTGTTTTGGAATATTCAGGCATACAATATCCAGATATATCTGAAATATCAAAAAGGGATTATTGACTGTTAATATGAAATTAGTTATTTATGCATGGTATATATATAGTTATTTCATTATTTCATTCTCCCATTCCCAAATAATGCAAAGTAATGAAATTGTTGGTGATAATTTTGTCCACCTGATAGTTCTGAATTCACCCCAGAAATGTTTTAAGCATTCCTGGCCAATAGTGACAGATAGCACAGTGAAATTATTATGCACTTTTCTTAGATCTTTAATTTCTAGAGGTGAATCTATGACAATTAGTTCCATGAAAACATTTTTAAAAAATGAGTCCAAATAAAGCAATCCTTGTTTTTTTCTTTTTAAAAGATATACTACCAGATGAGAAACTACAAAGTTTTTCTCAACGAGTAACAGATACGCTGGTCAATAGCAAAAATCATTAAATGACATGAATGCATGAGAAAATACTCCCAGAAAAAATATTTTAAATAAAAGACAGTAGACGATGCATTATTTGGAGAAACTAGAAATTGTGAAGAGGTCATACAAGTTATTTACCCTTGTCAATTGAGGTTGCCCATGATTCGGCATTTGAATGAAAATAATTTTTCTGATGACTAATTTTGGGACTGAACACTCTGGTTAACATCCCAGGTGTTTAAATGTTTTAATGATCAATTTGGAAACTTCCAGTTTTGTCTCCCTTTGGTGTTAAATTAGACATTGGAAATTGGCTAGGCCCTTACCTATATATTCTCCCATAATTATTAGAGTGCATACGTCAAATTTTAATGTTTCTGCCTTTGTTATTGATGGGGAATATTTTACTATCTACTGGGGAATAACATTAGTATGATGGTTTTGTGGCGGGTTGCTGTTATATGTTAGCAATAGATAGCACCTGCAATCTCCCAGCCCTTTAAAATAAACATCACACTGATTTACACCCTTCTTCTACATCCTTTGGAATATGTGACACTATCCTCATTAATATGTGGCATATGACTAAGGAAGCAGTTATATTTCTGAGATTCTTTTTCCACAAGTGCTGCCTCTATTTTATGCTTTTTTAAAACATGTTATTTTATGTATGAATGTAGGTATTTATGTACTTTTATACTTAAATACTTTTTGAGTGGGACTTGAACTCATGACAGTGAGATCAAGACCTGAGTGGAGATGAAGAGTTGGACACTTAACCAACTGAGCAAGCCAGGTACTCCCCCGCCCCCCTCCCCCATTTTATACTTTCTTAATTAATAATGCTCCTTGGATATAGTCTCTGATTCAGTACACACATAAATGCATATCTGTAAATACACACACACACAAGGAAGCCTATGTATATATTTGTAGCTCACCAATTAGGAAAAGTGTACATTTGAACCTATTGGTTTTGGGTCAAATTAGTACTGACAATCAGCATGTAATATAAAAAAACAAACTCATGGTCCTTAGTTTTCTTCCCCTCAGTCTTACATAAAGACAACTTAAACACATCCCCATACAATCCAACATCAAGGAGGTCTCAATTCCTTCAGAAAAGAAATACTTTTGTTTGGTCTGTTATTTCCACATTTATCCCAAGACTACTTTCCAAGTAGGGATTCACTATTTTCCTCTTGATATAATTTAATTTTCAATTATTTATTGAAAGTTTAAGAACCTGTAATTCTTAATTTTCAAATAACTCACTTAAATCACTTTCATGTTAGTAAGACTGATTTCAAAACCTGTCTGAATATTCCCATCACTCTCCTCAATTGAAATAACAATCATGAAGTATTTGGTGGTCTGCCATCTTTTGGTTCTCTCAAAGTTTGAAATCTTCAGTTTTGAGGCTTCAACAATAAAAATAAACATGTAAATATATATGATAACTAGGGTATCAAACCCTTTCTCCATTTTTTTTCTTGTTTCCTCATTTGAGAGAAAAAAATGCAGTCTATCCACAATCAATAGACAGCACTTCTGTGGTTATTTGTGGATGTGTGTGGAGTGGAGAAACATGAGGGTCACCCAATGAACGTGTTCCCAATGTATTTTTTAATACATTTAAGGTCATGATTTTTAAATCTTTGCTGTTGATTTTGTTTAAAATGGCCTCCAAGTTTAGTGCTAAAGGGCTACCTAGTATTCTAAAATGTAAAATGGCTGTGATGTGCCCTATGATAAAAATACAGTTGACCCTTGAACAACGTGATGGTTACACTGACCCCCTGTATAGTCAAAAATCCATGTGTAAGTTTTGACTCCCCAGATTTTATCTACTACTAGCCTACTGTTGCCTGGAAGCCTTACTGATAACATAAACAGTTGATTAACACGTATTTTGTATGTGATATATATTATATTTGTGTTCTTACAATAAAGTAAGCTAAAGAAAAGAAAACGTTATTAAGAAAACCGTAGAGAAAATACATTTACAGTACTATACTGTATTCACTGAAAAAATAATCTGCATATAAACACGCCCACCTAGTTCAAAACTATATTGTTCAAGAGTCAACTGTATATGGGTCAGACAGGCTTTGTTCAGGAATTAATTTACAAATAATATGTATTATACAGGCCCTGTAAATAGAAAAAGACATAAAACAAGGTCCTGGATTGATAGGCTGATGAAAATGTGACCAGAGACTCACAGGAACCTAACTGTACTTGCCCTAAGAGCAATGGCTCAGTATTCATGACTTTAGTGTTCACCTAAACTTTATAGAACAACTTCATATAATGAGCATTGAGTTTGTGTATATATATCATTTACCTATCTATATTAAAGACATTTTAGGGGTGCCTGGGTGGCTCAGTCAATTAAGCATCCGACTTCAGCTCAGGTCATGATCTCGCGGTCCGTGAGTTCGAGCCCTGCGTCGGGCTCTGTGCTGACCGCTCAGAGCCTGGAGCCTGTTTCAGATTCTGTGTCTCCCTCTCTCTCTGACCCTCCCCCATTCATGCTCTGTCTCTCTCTGTCTCAAAAATAAACAAACGTTAAAAAAAAACATTTTAAAAGTTTTGTAAAGTACATAGTATGTAAAAAAGCTGTGCACAAAGCATAAAACAAACACAAATTCATTTGATCTTCACCACAGAATTATGTCAACAAATGGTAAGATATGTCAATTAACTTTCAAAGACCATGTAGCTTCTAGATGACACAGCAGACTGGGCATCTCTTTGTCTTCAGAGTTTATATATTTTTCATTACAGCATGCTAACAGACCGATTTGTAAATTTAGACACTTCTATGTTCCTAAGTATGAATCACATTTTTGCATATGAAATTCCAACTCAATATTCCTCCTACCTCTCTTCTAAATGGCTCTGTACATTTTCCCCCCCATAATAACAACAACAACAAAAATCTCTAGCTATGTTTCACCTCATTATCTTTGGCTTGAAATCCTGATTAAATAATCTTCTCATTTCATATTCTGATCTCTAACTTTTCAATTCTTAATACCAGTTTTTAAGTTAGTTTTCCTATTTTCTTGTTCAAAAATCAAATTCTGCAGCTGCTTATAATTCCTCTGCAGGTGCCACCGATAATTATTCCCTATGGGTTTCTAGGACAATTCCACCAGGCTCATTTATCACATGCAATTACATCTATTCTACTTTTTAAATGTTTTTTGTTTTGTTTTGTTTCTGGTAGACTTACAAGAAACACCATTATATCAATTTTCAACTAACATCTGTGGATAAAAAGCATTATAATACAAAAGACATGTCTTCAGGGTGCAGCTCAACATTGTGTTTCTTTCTTCACTACTTAAATAGCACTACATTCATTTTATTGTCTTGAAATTTTGGAGGAAAAGGAAAGAAACAAAGCTTATTTTACCATGATAAAACTCGATAGAGTATGGTTTGCGATTAAGGACTTAAGGTTGGCAAGAGAGGGAATAAAGAATAGTGATTTCTTGTACAAAGTTCTCACAATAAAAAGCAGCTGGAGTTAGCTCTTTTTTTTTTAAGTATAAAAATAAGCAACAGAAGAAACTCCCTTTTAAACTCACTTCCAGTAACTCTAGGGCTTGTTCTTTGTATACTCTTCTTGAGAATGATGGATAATGACAAATAGGAAGAGATCTTGCTTTTCTGAGTATTTATGTCAGGCCTAATGTTAAGTCTTTAAAGACAAAGTGGTAACTATTTCAGCTCCGTGTGCTTACATGAAAATCTTTCTTTATAAATTGGTTTATGAGCCTTGGTTTTGTTTTTGTTTTTGTTTTTTTGTATAACAAGCCAGCATATACTACTTTAATTTAGTCAGAGAGGAATGTTGCTTGAAATGTAATCAATTGTAAGAATCTGTTCTGGTAACAGATTCACAATGCAGTTTTATGAGATGCTTAGCTGAATCAGCAGGACAAATTTTGCATCAAGATATCTTGAGAATCAGGATTAGAAACAGAACTCCTTTTTTTCTTAGCAGAATGGTAAAAATTGGGAGAGTTGTTAGCATAAGAGCCTAATAAAGTTGGTCTGTATGTGTAAATTCAGAATCAAAGAGATAAAATATTTTTAGAGAAATTCCAAGAATCTGAAAGGAAAGCTGGGTTTGGGACTTTGAAAATTAAGGCAGGTATATAATATGTGAGGTTCTTCGAGAGAGAATTTTTGTTGATGAAAGTGTTTCCAACTAACTGGGGGAGATGGAGAACTTGAAGAATCAGTTTGTATAAGTTAGTTTATAAGAGACTGTTGGAATATCTGCTGGAAGAAAATATAAGATGTATTTGTGAAGTTTCTGAAGGCACATGGGTGAGAGTCAGAGATATAAATGACTAGAAAACAACCCACCCCCAACACTGTGACATACAGTTTGAGACCAATGGAGAGTTGCTACAGGAAGAAGCTGAAGAAATCCTTACAATCAATTCCTCCAGGAAGGCACCACAAAGGGGCAGAAACACACTCTGAATCTGAGGTGCCAGAGTATGACAAAATGGAACACAAGTATTTTACTACTTGTGAACAATTTAGAGGATGGATTTATTACCTGAAATTCTGACAGAACTTGGAGACAGCAACCTTTTGAAATAACTGGTATTCTGGTGGCCATCCTATTATCAGCAAGAGTGATGGCACACCCTTGAGCAGATGTGAAGGAGCACCTCTGAGGGTGGCAATCTGTTTCAACAACTCATAGTACATCTTCTGTGGACAGTTCAAGGTTGGGTGCTGAGGCCTGGAGTGAGAGAACTGACTCTAGAGCTTTCTGCTCTAGGGGGTTGCCAGATATTTGAGGAATTGTTGAAGCTTCTCTTAGATAGGACTCTAATTAATGAGAAGAAATGATCAAACACCAGTTGTCTGGAACTTAATGAAAGATTAAGCAAAAGAACATGTTGCTTGAAGAGACAATTTTTAAATCCAGGTATCACAGGCAACATCTAAAGCTCGAGGAATTAAAATAATCTCCCTACTATGATCTAATCTACATTTGTAAATTTGTAAATTGACATTTGTAAATTCCACCATTCTAATTACTAGTAAAACCCATGCTAACACAGGTGAAAACTTGGACAGCTCAGAGTTCAACTTGTTTCTCATATTGCAACAGACTATAACAACTCCTTTTTTATTGTTTGTGATATAACTTTGTGTCTAATTTAATTTTCTCTGAATTCCCAGTTATTTTTATCAAAATCATCCACATGTAGTTTTGTCTTCTTAAATAATTTTATAATGCAGAATAATGTATAAACATATTTTAATTCTTCTTATGTATTTTCAGGTTCACATTCCTCTAACAGAATGCAATATACTAATGATGCTGGGTTATATTTTAATAGGGCATATATATTCTTGGAGTCTTAACGATTTTCTACACTATGACATTGAAATGTTATAATTAGGTACTATAGGTAATTACAACTTTGCTTTGTCACCTGGTAGCAACTTCCATGAATGTTAGTCTATGCCCACAAGGGGATTTATACACTCAATAAGGTGTGCAAAGGGCACACCCATTATTTAGCACATTGTAGCTGTTTTGATACATAAACGGTTGCCACAAAGAAAAATAGGCTAACCATTGATAAAGGTGACATTAAATTTACCAAAATTAACACTATACAGAGTCATTTTGAAAAGAAAATCACTGACCCATTACTGTATTTTCAGCTTCTAATATACACAGAATGAAACATTTTCTATGGAGTATAATTAAGACTGTTTTCAATTTTAATAGCAGTAACATTTTTCAACATTGCTCTGATAATTCATCAAAGATAAAACAAAAATTTTTACCAAAGGGTATTTTGCTTCCAGTTAAAATGTAGATACTTCCAACATAATATCACTCCCAAAGTAATGAGAATACCATGGGGTAAGCTATGAAATCATAATGTTTAAAACTATTAAAGATTTTAGATGTAAAAAGACATAGATTTAAATCCAGAAATAAACAAGATGCATGGCTGGCCTAAATCACTGAGGAATAGTGGGAGAAAGAGCAAATCTGCCATTGACTGGGATAAGGAGAAGCCAGGAACACTTTTAATGAACTTTCGATGGCTGCATGTGGATTGTCTAATGAATTAGAACCCAAGTGGAAAGACAGAAACCCTCCTCCTACCCACCAATTCTGTCCCACAGGGTCTTCACTGTATATGTGGGATAAAGTGAGGTAGAGAAGAAATGAAAGTAATCACTGAACCCCCCTACCCAAAGGCACAAAGAATCTTCCTGAAAGCACATCAACAGCCTACTAACTACAAGGGGAGAGGGCACCTAAGTGAAGCCCAATCTCTTACATGTGTGCTAGGCCTCCACCCCCAGTGGGAGTGGAAAAAGAGCTTTCACCAAAGGCACTGCAATTCATGAAGGTGGGGCCAAACACTCATGTTAGAGAGCGAAGAGAAATATCTAGTGATCCAGAAAGCTGGAAACAGTGCTATAAAGTACAGAGAAATCAACTGTGGTTTGGAAAACTGATCAATGGACTCTAAAACACGAAGAGATCTCCAGAGTCTTGCCAATACTCAGATCCCAAGACTTGCTATTAAAAAAGTTCAAATCCTGCCTGAAAAATAGTCATAGTCAAATCTAGTTGTGAAGTGAGTCTAACTAAAGCAAACAAAGTTCAATAGCACCTCACCTACTCACTGGATTCACTTAGATCCTACAGTAGTAATCTGACATTTTCTTTTCTTGTATGACTATCATTTACTTCTGTTCCTACCATTCTATCACATATACCATGGCAGGAAGGCAGTCAACAATTATGACCCGTGAAGAAACAGGGAATGTGATTCATATTCAAAAGGGAAAAACAGACAATGGGAGCAAATTCTTAGATGACCTGGAAGTATGAACTAGAAGATTTAGAAGCTGGAAACTGATAGAGTTGGAGGAACCTGAGCCTACCTCATCACACGAATACAGCTGGTTAACACTGACATCAGCATAAATAACCTGAAAAATGACCTGAAAACTGGCAGAACAAACTCTACAACTGGAGGTAGACAAGAGAAGAAGGTAGAAACACAGAGATTTAGTTTGGGAGCAAAAGAGTTGTGGCCATCCACACCGGGAGGAAGCTAGGGTCACAGAGAAGGACAAGAGCCAGACTATCACACCAGGGTGCCTACATGGGGAAGAGAAATCCCCCTAACATTTGTCTTTGAAAGAAAGAGGGGCTGAATTTCTTGAGTTCTTACAACCAGTGGGACATAAAAAGCCTAGAATTAAAAAACAAACAAAACAAAAATGGTGGGCCTCCATCTAGAGCTCAGAGGGCACTAGAAAGCTGGGACCTGCCCTTAAATAGACAGCATGATAAACAGCCAGGTTCAGTATGGAAGCAGCAGTTTGAAAACTGACTGGGCCACAAGGGAAGGAAAGTGATTTTCTCATCTCAGAGTCTGTCCTGGAAGACAGGGATCACAGGGAGACACCTCCAGGAAGAAAGGTGCTGGCACACTGCATTTTCCTCACCCATCCTTCATAAACAGTATAAACACAGCCACCTGCAGAAACCAGCACAGTGCCCACATTCGCTACCTATCTTAGACCAAGCCCTGCCCCCACATGCTTCTGAGGATCTGCCCTTTCAAGTCATGCATGCCTGCCTCATGTTGGCATTATGGGTCCCCTCCTCCAGAAAACAGTCTCAAACTTTGCCAGTACCAGATCTCCCAACCTGCACCTTTTGTGAGACGTTGGTTCTGGTGGCAGTGGCATCAGGTCTCATTTTTCAAGCAGACTAGTGCACATCTTGTTAAAATGCATCCCACTAAGCCAGGGACCAAACGCTGCTCACAACAGGCAAAGAGGGTTTCTGCAGACAGCGGGACTTAAGGAAAAAGAGGCGAGGACTCAACAGCATAGCACACACAAGACACATAGAAGACATTCCCTGAAGCGCCAGGGCCTGGGAAACAGAGGACACTGCAATGCAGGACACTACAGGACCTCTTCATCAAGCCAGTACCTTCAAGAGCAGGAGATGTAGATGGCTTTCCTAACACACACAAACAGACCCAGAGAACTAGACAAAGTGAAGAGACAAAGGAATATGTCCCAAATGAAAGAACAGGACCAAACCACAGGAAGAGATCTAAATGAAAAGAATTAAATAATATGGCTGATAGAGTATTTCAAGTAATGTCCACAAAGATACTCACTAAAGAAAAGAATGCAGGACCTCAGTGAGACCCTAGGCAAAGAGATAAAAAAGAACCAATCAGAGATGAAGAGCAAAATAAATGAGATTAAAAATACATTTGATGGAATAAGTAACTGGCTAAAGAAAACAAAACAATGAATTAATGGCCTGGAAGACAGGGCAATGGAAAGTAACTAAGTTGAGGAAATGAGAGAAAAAAAACATATATGCAAATTGTGAATAGTCTTAGGAAACTCAGTGACTTCATCAAGCATAGTAACATTGGTATTATAGGCATCTGAGAAGCAGAAGAGAGAGGAAAAAGGGCAGAAACTTTACTTGAAGAAATAATAGGTGAAATCTTCCCTAATCTAGGGAAGGAAATAGACATCCAGATCCTGGAGACACATAGATCGCCCAACGAAATCAATCTTAGGAGGTTCACACCAAGAAACATAGTAAGTAAAATTGCAAAAACTAGTGATAAAGAAAAATAAACAAAATCAACAAGAGAAAGGACAGTTACATACAAGGGAACCCCCATAAGACTATCAGCAGAGTTTTCAGCAGAAACTTTCCAGACCAGAAGGGAGTGGCATGATATAGTCAAAGTGCTGAAAGGGAAAAATCTGTAGCCAGGAATACTCTGTCCAGCAAATATATCATCCAGAAAAGAAGAAATAAAGAGTTTCTCAAATGAACAAAAACTAAAGGAGTTTCATGACCACTGCAAGAATTATTAAAGGGGGCCTTTTGAATAGAAAGGAAAGGCCATAAGTGAGAGTATGAAAAGTTAAAACACAAAACAATAAAAGTTAAAAACACAAAAACAATAAAAAAAAGTATTGCTGTAACAGTCAGTCAAGAGATTCATAAAATAAAATGATGTAAAATATGACACCATATACCTAAAACATGATGGGGGAGAGGACTAAAGAATGGGTTCACACTTAAATGACCATCAACTTCATATAGACTACTATATCCACAAAAGTTTATATACCAATCTATTGGTAACCACAAATTTAAAAAAATCTAAGTAATAGTTATACAAAGAATAAAAATAGAATCCAAGTATATCACTACATAAAGCAAACTAACCAAAAAAAAAAAAAAAAAAAAAAAGAGGAAGATAAGACAGGATCACCAAAAAACCACAAAAGCTACCACAAAAAAATGTAATAAAATGACAAGAAATAGATGTCTATCAATAATTATTTTGGCTGTAAATGGACTAAAAGCTGCATTCCAAAGAATAGGGTGGCAGAGTGGATAAAAGAATCAAGATCCATCTATATATTGTCTACAGGAGACTCATTTCAGACCTAAAGACACCTGCAGATTGGAAGTGAGGGGACAGAGAAGCATTTGTCATGCAAATAATAATAATAATAATAATAATAATAATAGCAATACTTCTATCTGACAAAACAGATGTTAGAACAAAGACTATAACAAGAGACAAAGTAGGACACTATATAATAATAAAGGGCACAATCCAATGAGAAGATATAAAAATTATAAATAAATATGCAACTAACATGGAAGAGCCCAAATACATAAAATAATAACAAACATACAGGAACTCACCAACAGTGATACAATAGTAGTAAGGGACTTTAATACTCCACTACATCAATGGACACACCATCCAAACAGAAAATCAACAAGAAAACAGTGGCTTTGAATGACACACTGGATAAGATAGATTTAACTGATATATTCAGAACATTCTACCCTAAAACAACAGAATGTACATTCTTTTCAAGTGCACATGGAACATTCTCCAGGATAGATCCCATAATAGGACACAGAGCAAGTGTCATCAAATTCAAAAAGATCAGCCATGCCATGTATTTTTGTGCCCACAATGCTATGACACTAGAAATCAGTCTCAAGAAAAACTCTGAGAAGACCACAAATACAGGATAAATAACATGCTACTAAACAATGAGTGGATCAACCAAAAAATCAAAGAGGAAATCAAAAATATACAAGGAGACAAATGAAAATGAAAACACAATGGTCCCAAATCTGTTCGATGCAGCAAAATCTGTTCTAAGAGGGAAGTTGATAGCAATCACAGGCCTACCTCAACAAGCAAGAAAAAAAAAAAAAAAAAAAAAACCACCTAATCTTACACTATAAGGAGCAAGAAAAGAACAATAAACTAAACCCAACACCAGCAGGAGGAAAGAAAACATAATGATTAGAACAGAAGTAAATGATATAGAATCTGAAAAACAAAAGATCATGCCAGATCAATGAAACTAGGAGCTGGTACTTTGAAAAGACAAAAACACTGATAAACCTTCAGCCACACTCATCTAAAAGTGAGTGAGTGAATGAATGAATGAATGCATAAATAAATAGGAGCAAAATAAACCAAATCAGAAATAAAAGAGGAAAATAACAACCAACACCGCAAAAATATAAAAAAAAAATTTAAAAGAATATAATGAAAACTTATAAGCTAACAAACTGGACAACCTACAAGAAATGGATAAATTTCAAGAAAAAGATAATCTACTAAAAGTGAAGCAGGAAGAAATAGAAAATTAGGGCAGAATGATTACCAGTAATGAAATTGAATCAATAATCAAAAAACTCCCCCCCAAAAAATCCAGGACCAGAAAGCTTCACTGGTGAATTCTACCTAACATTTAAGTAGAATTAATACCTGTTCTTCTGAAACTATTCCAAAAAAGTAAAAGAGGAAGGAAAACTTTCAAATTCACTCCGTGAGGGTGTCATCACCCTAGTACCAAAAGGAAATAATGACACCACAAAAAAAGACAAGTATAGGCAAATGTCTCTGATGAACATAGATGCAAGAATCATCAACAAAATAGTAGCAAACTGAAACCAACAATACATTTAAAAAAAAAAAAGCATTCACCATGATCAAGCGAGAATTATTCCTGGATACAAGGGTGATTCAATATTTGCAAATCAATCAGTGTGATACATCACACCCAAGAGAGAAGGAATAAGAACCATATGATCATTTTAGTTGATGCAGGAAAAAAATCATTTGATGAAGTACAACATCCATTCACGATAAAAGCCCTCAAGAAAGTAGAGATAGAGAGAACATAACTCTCTATAATAAAGGCCTTATATGAAGAACCCACCAGCAAACAACATACTGAATAGGGAAGAACTGAGAGCAGGTCAGGAACAAGCCAAGAATGTCCACCCTCAGCACTTTTATTCAACATACTACCAGAAATCCTAGCCACAGCAATTAGACAACAAAAACAAATAAAATGCATCCAAATTGGTAAAAAAGTAAAACTTTCACTCTTTGCAGATGTTATAAAACATGTAAAAAACCCTAAAGACTCCACCAAAAAACTGCTAGAATGGACAAATAAATTCAACAGTCACAGGATACAAAAATCATGTGCAGAGATCTGTTGCATTTCTATACACTATTAATGAAGCAGCAGAAAGAGAAATTAAGGAATCACATCAGGCTTGCTGCTGTCAGCCTGTCAGCACAGAGACCACTTCAGATCTGCCCTTCTCTCTCTGCCCCTTCCCCACTTGCATTCTCTCTCAAAAAGAAATCAGCATTTAAAAAAATCTTTAAGGGGCGCCTGGGTGGCGCAGTCGGTTAAGCGTCCGACTTCAGCCAGGTCACTATCTCGCGGTCCGTGAGTTCGAGCCCCGCGTCAGGCTCTGGGCTGATGGCTCAGAGCCTGGAGCCTGTTTCCGATTCTGTGTCTCCCTCTCTCTCTGCCCCTCCCCCGTTCATGCTCTGTCTCTCTCTGTCCCAAAAATAAATAAACGTTGAAAAAAAAATTAAAAAAAATCTTTAAGAAAATAGATTACCATGAACTAGCAATCACACTACTGGGTATTTACCAACAAAGTGCAAAAACACTAGTTCATAAGGGATACATGCACTCCTATGTTTATAGCAACATTATTTACATGCACTCCTATGTTTATAGCAGCATTATTTACAAAGTGAAATTATGGAAGCAGTCCAAGTGTCCATCGATAGATGAATGGATAAAGAAGACTGGTATATTCATATAATAGAATATTACTCAGCCATAAAAAAGAATGAAATCTTGCCACTTACAACACCATGGATGGAGCTAGAAAGTATAGTGCTAAGTGAAATGAATCAGTAAGAGAAAGACAAGTAAGTACCTTAAAAAAAACAAACAAGTAGGAACTAGAAGATAAAGGTTTTAAGCAATTAGAATAAATATGTTAGAAGAGCTAGGAAAAAAAGCCAGGTAATAAAAACATAACAGTCACATATAACACTACATATAAAAGGAAACAAATAAATGCAAATACTACAAAGATTATAATACTGCAAACAAAATTCATTGAATTTAATCCTATTCTAATTTGCAGATGATCACAAACATTATTTAAACTGAAAACACACATAAAGCATATTTTGTGAGCAGGGTTTCTAAGATTTGTAGAATTAATATATGAATAATTGGAGAACCAGCAAAAAATAGGGGATAAGGGAGAAAATTTTTGAAGAGATAATGTCATAATTACCCAAAATTGATGAGAAACATCAAGCCACAAATTTAAGAAGCTCGTTGAAACTCAAAATTTAAAAGCAAAGAAAATCATACTTAGGCACATCTTAATTGAAACTTGTAAAAAAGTAAGTCAACTGCAAAAAAATATGAAAAGTGTTAAGAGAATATAGAGATTTATATGTGATATAAATAATGACCATCTTCAGAAACAGAGGCCACAGGGGAAAAATGCCATTTTTAAATGATGTGAGAACAAATAAATTAGTAAACCCTTCCCAATTTAGAATTCTATATCTAAAAAATATATTCTTCAAAAAAGATGCAAAATAACTGTATCTTCATATCATCAAACTTGAAAACAGTCCTATTCCTGGAGACTAGCAGTGTAAGAAAAGGTGCAGAAACCTAGATCTATATGAAGAAATGAAAGACACCTTACAAGTAATATTTATGAAATAATCTTTTAAATAACAGTGTTTTTTCTTATTGTAATATATAGTGTGGTAGGCAGAATAATGCCTTCCCACCATTTCCAAGTTTTAATCCTCAAAATTTTGAAAAGGTGTAATTGCGTGGCAAAAGTGAATTAAGATAGATGGAATTCAATCTGCTAATGAGAAGATGTTTAAATACCATTATCCAGGAGAAACCAATGTAATCACAACAGTTCTTAGAAGTGTAACTCTTACATCAGAGTAGCCATCAGAGTCAGTGTCAAAGTGATGTGTTAGGAGAAAAACGATCAGCCATTGCTGGCTGTGAAGATTGAAACAGGGCAGGGTCACAAGCCAAGAAAAGCAGGGAGTTCAGGAAGTTGGAAAGGACCAGACTTGTGCTTACATGGGCAGCTTGAAGCCTGACTCCAAGCCGAGGCCGCAGCTTAGTGTTAGTTATGGGAGTTCAGGAAGTTGGAAAGGTTAAGAAAATAGATCCTTTCTTAGAGCCTCGAGCAAGAACACAACCCTGTTGAAACCTTGATTCTAGCCTAGAGAACCCCATTTAGGATGTCTGACCTCATGACAGATAATAAATTGGCATCGTTTTAAGCCCCTAGCTTTGTCCTAATTCTGCACAGAGTGGGTGGAAGAAAGATCAATCAATATGCTACTGTAAATCTCTCCCTTGTTAATGGTAAACCAGCATAATCATATCTGAAGGTTGATATTTTCATAAAGATGCATATTGTAATTAATAAAGGGGTAGAGACAACCATAAATATAATAAGTAAACATGTTTTATCTGAGAGGGCATTAAGTGCTACTGAAAAAAAAATCCCAGGAGAAAGGGCTAGGAAATTCTAAGGATAAAATCTGTGATTTTCAATAAAGTTATCAGAACAGCTACTGTGGAGAAGTGACATTTAAGCAAAGCCTTAGAAAATGCTAGAATTTTAGCTCTGGGATATCTGGGCAAAAATCCTCCCAGATAAAAGGCACAGCCAGTGCAAATCTGTAAGATGTGTGGGGTCCTGGCATGTTAGATAAAGAACAAATAGCCCAGGGTGGCTGAACTGAAATGATCCAGGGAGGAGAGTAGCAGGAGTGGAGGTCAAAGGTTACTGAGAGGTCAAACAGCATAGAACTGTAGAGGCCCTTTCTTTTCCAGTGTATAAAAGGGATTATGCTCCATTAAGAACCAGAATCATGGGGCATCCGGGTGGCTCAGTTGGTTAAGCATCCGACTTTGGCTCAGACCATGATCTTGTCATTCATGAGTTCGAGCCCCACATAGGGCTTTCTTCTGTCAGAACAGAGCCTGCTTTAGATCCTCTGTTCCCTTCTCTCTGCCCCTCCCCAACTTTCTCTCTCTCTCCTCTCTCTTTCAAAAATAAATAAGCATTAAAAAAAAAAAAAAAAGGACCAGACTTGTGCTTACATGGGCAGCTTGAAGCCTGACTCCAAGCATAGGCTGCAGCTTAGTGTTAGTTATGGGAGACAATACAGAAAGAAGGTAAGTGCCTAATTAATTGTTACTCATCTCATAAGTTACAGTCCCACAGATGGAAAACCTTCCTTTTATTCGTATGAGAATATCTTTGCAAGCTTTTGATAGGAGAGTTATGTTAACATATAAGGATCCAATATGTTCTGAGATGGAATGTTCTTTAATATAAAGTTTCAATATTGTTCTTGTGATGTGAAAACTAAGTCCTTATTAGCAAATTTTTAACAAAATATTCTATCGTAAAATGTGAAGCATCACAATGGTGATAACAATTTTCGTGTTAGCAGTTTCCTAATAGACCATGAGGTATTCATTGAATGTAGATAAATGCTATTTAACAACACGGCTGTTAAATAATTTAAAAAGTTTAATGCTATAGGGAAATAAATGAATATTCAGTGTCCTAATCTAGCAATATTAAATGATTTTCCTTTAATAGACATTTTTGTACTTAAAATCAATTATCTTAGGAATAATTGTGATCCTTACCCATAGTCTGTATGTCAGGGGTGACACTGATAAATATGCCACCAAAAACCTTTTGTGTGATAAAAAAAAAATTTCCTTCTTCAATATGTCGTTTTTCTAACATTTTCATTTTCTAGTGAAATATCCCAGTTTGTAAGTACTGCCTTCATTCATTTGGCACTGTGCTAGTTTCTAGGGGTACAACAGTGAATAAACATAGGACAGGCTCCATACCTATCTCACTTGTACCTTAAAATCTATACTCAGATGCTATGGTTCCATAGTTCAGCATCAAGATTCTTGGTTATGTGTAAATCTCTTACCTTTCCGTCTTGAAGAATATCTAATATTTGGCAATAGACCAGAACACAAAAAATAAATATTACTCATTAGAAGAGATCACGAAATGATTACAATCTAAATCTGCTATGTAATGAGTACAATGCCACCTTTATTCTCCACTATATGAAACTGACAGCATGTCCATTACATGGCTTTTGTCATCAGGCTACACGAATTACGATCTACCATTTTACATTGTTTGTGTTCTTGTATCCCCCCCCCACCACCAGATTTCAGTACATCAGTAGAATGACACCTCAGTATTTTCTTGTTTCTGACAGAGAATCAGTACCTGGTCGTTTGTCAGTCATCACAGGAAAGTTTTAGATCTGGAAAGACAAAGATTCCACAGAAAGACAAAGAGATTCTACTGACTTGTGCCGTACAACCTCTAGGGACCTCTCAGGATAGTGTTAGGTAGATGGTACATTTACCTTCTTAGGAAAAAAAAAAAAAACAGTAAAAAACCTTCCACATGGAATCCTTTGGGAGGGGCTATTGTCCATATGCATTTTGCTTTGCTGTCCATATTTATATTTCTTTGCCTCTTGATAAGATTCTGACATATGCTAAGATGGGAACAAGATGTTCAACTCATTAAGCTTATCCTACATCTAGAAAGAGAGAGACAATGTTTTTTTATTACATTCATGTGCTTAGGTCAAGTAGTGTGGTCCTTTGGAATAACAAAACACAACAGAATGCTCCAGAGAAGGGTCAAACTGATGACTGTGATATTGATGGATTAAACTATTAGATATATAAAGGTTATTTGTCATCCTACTCCTGCCATTTAAATGAGTAAGGACTGAGAGAAGAGTTTATATCAGCTAAAGGGTAAATAAACCAGAAAAGTAATTTTCAAGTCTTCATTTCATTTGCACTAGCAAAGCCAAAAGAATGTGTTATTGTGTGCTGGTAAAGATATTTACCAAATAAAATTAGGGAAGAACAGAGGAGAACCTTATAAAATAGGTGCAAATGTGCTATAACCCCACTGAGGTCAGAGTATATTTAAAATTGTTCAGATCAGGGGCGCCTGGGTGGCGCAGTCGGTTAAGCGTCTGACTTCAGCCATGTCACGATCTCGCGGTCCGTGAGTTCAAGCCCCGCGTCAGGCTCTGGGCTGACAGCTCAGAGCCTGGAGCCTGTTTCCAATTCTGTGTCTCCCTCTCTCTCTGCCCCTCCCCCGTTCATGCTCTGTCTCTGTCCCAAAAATAAATAAATGTTGAGAAAAAAATAAAATAAAATTGTTCAGATCGGTATCAGTCAAAACCAACTAGGTGATGCTCTAAGTACAAAATAATTCCGAAATCTCACGGGCTTAAAAATCACAAGTTTATCTGTTCTTCATGCTATGTATCTTTAAACCAACTCTATTCTTACAGAGATTGGTTGCATATTTGTGTTTGTACAATTGCAGAGACTGAAAGAAGGCATATGGTGAACCATGTACTGAATGGTAAGGCTCTGTACAAAATTAGTATAAGCCATTTCCACTCGCACGTTACCCACTAAAACAAGTGGCAAAGTCACAATTCAATGATTGCAGAGAAGTTCAGTGCCAGCATCAGCACCAAAATATCTGGTAAACACTGTTAATGACTCCTCATGACTGATCACCAACTTTGATTTGGAAATATATATCTTTATCTTTAGTTTTCTTTGGAAAAGTAATTACCATTATACCTCTACCAAAGCAAGGTTAATATATCAAGGTTAACATTTTAAGATATTTCATCTATCTCTGTAAAATTATTATGCTTAAAGCATTTAACATGACACCTTCTTCACAAACATTTAAGTATACATTTTTGTCAACTACAGGCACAATGTGGTACAGCACACGACTAGAAGTTTATTCATCTTCTACAACTGAAATTTATGCCCATGGAATGCCCATCTCCTATTTTCCTAACGGATGGATATAATTTCAGTTTGTGAGCTAAACTTATTTATTTTTCTTTCTTACCATGATGGATGTTAAGTTTTGTTTTTCTGCATTTGTGGTATTAAAGATAATATTCAATGAAGTTTTACCTACCTATCTGTTATTTCTATAGAGAGATCTAGAGATAACATTGCTAGACAATGTGTTTGTCCATTTTTATTTTTAACAGACACAGAAAATTACCTCCCTAAAACTTGTTAAATTAGTTTGTCTGTCAACAGTAAAAGAGTCACATGTTTCCATTTGTTTAAATTGTGGAAAATTTTATGTGGTCATCATTCACCTTGGGATTTTGAAATTTTTAAACTGGAAACAATGATCTCAGTTGTGTCAAGGTTTAAAATCAGCTTTTACCCTTTTTTGTTCTGTTGGAAAACTCAGGGCAAATAAATTCTATGAAAGAAACAACTAACTAAAAAATATCTTTTTGGTAACAGTGACATATGCAAATTTAAGATTTAGAAGTAACTAGATTTGGTACGAAAATATTAACATCTAAAGAGCAATGGCTAATTTTTATTGACTAAAATTTGGATTGAGAAATTTTCACCAGCAGAAATCCTACTTGGCTGAAATAATGACATCAAGGAAACTGATGAGGTTTTGGGGGGACAGTGGGGTGTGTGGGGTCTGGAGCCGATGACCAAGAAAGAATTCTTGAAGACGTCTTTGGTGCACAAAAAGGTCATTTTATGAAAGCACTGGGACAGGACAGGTGGGCAGAAAGAGCTGCCCTGGACCATGAGGAGACTAGTTATACACTATGTAGTAGGGGGAGGTAATATCCTAGGGAAGTTTCCAGTCAGATTTTCATATTCTAAGGAAGACTCCCAGGATACTTACTGGAGGCCTAGCTATTGTCAAGCTAAGGTTGGTTTTCCCTGTAGCAAAGCATTAACATTAAGACAGTAGGGAGTTAACTGCAGGCCTCAACTATTTGTCAATGGGCTGCAGAGTATAAGGAATTTAGTTCTATCTGCCATTTCCTTCTGCCTTTGTTCCCTGCATCACTATGGAGGGGTGATGGAGACTTAGGTCCTGGGGACTATGATCTCTATCAGTTAACCATTTGTTTTCCCCCTTTCCTTTGTTCTTGGGCAGCCAAGATTGCCCCAGGAGTATCACACATATCCCATCTGGGGCAGGGTGGGTGGGGAGAAGGTTTGAAGCCAGTCAGCTTGCCTTACATACCCTCAGGAGAAACTACAATGGCAAAAATAATATTTTGGAAAAACTAATATGCTCTGAAGAAACAATCAGGAAACCAAATATTTGAGATTTATACTAAAGGAATCCATCCTGAGGAAAATTATTTCAATGACATCAGAATGGAATTAAGTGGGAACATATAATGGTGCTATTTAAAAAAAGAGACTAAGTGAAATTGGCTTAATTTCACTGGGGATATACACAGTTTCACTGAAAATGGGGTATATCAATTTTGGTATAAATCCCAACATCCGAATTCCGAAGGAAAAGGATTTCAATACACTTACTACAAATTGATCTCTACTTCTACGAAGGTGAGGTAGAAAATACTGAAATGAAAATATGGGTATGTCATATCCAAGCAAATAAACAGTTATGGAAGTTTTAATAACTTATACATTCACTATTTAGAACCCATACACTTTAAAAAACTTTGAAACATTTTCTGTAAAGAAATAATATATTTCAGACTGATTTTGAAAGCTTAAATAATGGCCACTATAGGAAATAGATGTGTATAAATAGATTTCGGGCTTTTCTTACATTCAATGTGGTTATTACTTTTGTTCACAAGTTCTAACTCTGAGAATTCAGGCACATACAAATTGAGTTACACAGTTTGATGTTCTGAACAAAATATCAAACCTGCTTTCTAAGATAATCAAACTTTCCCAATACTGAATTCTGAAAGTAATGTGTTCCCTGGGTACTCATATGAATGACAAAGAACAGGATAATGGACAATCTCCTCAACAGCAGCTTATCAGCAAAGCTAGAAGCATTCTTCATACCTCCATTTATTGACTCTAACCTTAATAAAAGCCAAGGGTATAACATTAAAAATCATGCAATGATGGCATTTCTGCAGAAATCCCTGCCCAAGTTCATGCCCATCAGGTAAGCATTTTTATAATCAAACTTGATGAAATGGTCAAGTTTACACTAATTTGAGATGTGATGGATAGAGGTCTTGCACTTTGGTTATCTTTCTTGAATATCAGTCTTATTCTTTCCATGAAAGAAAGTAATTTCAAGTTTAACCTCTTTGACTTGAGACAGGAGCACAGGGGTTCCAGATTGCTGAAAGAGTAGAGCAAGCATTTTACAACAGAGATTAAAGAGTATAATTTATAGTCTCCACAGATAGAGTGTGACAGAGAGATGGACCAGCATTTTCTCAGTGAGTTTTAGGTCATTTTAAAATATGTCCAACTGAGGTCACATGCTGTAGGTGAAAATTTGAATTATACACAAACTTCAGAGTTGCTCCCACAAAACCTTTCTTCTACGAATAAAACTAAAAATTTTATTTTTCCAAATATTCCATATATCATTAGTTGGAACCAGCATCCCGTTAGACCCTCAAGACAGACACAGGATAGATTTAATTTAGATTTCTAAATTTCCCCCTCCTTTCTTCTCTACTTCTAATCGATAATCAATTTCCAATAAGTTCATCTCTTAAGAATATGTTTATGATATTTCTTTTTCTTCCCTACTCACACAGTCCTCATTGAACCTTTGATTACTATTACAAGAGACTATCTATGTTCCATCTTTTCCACCAGAGAGGTCTTTAAGACATAACCATTGATCAACACTCAATGACGTAAACTTTTGATGTATTTTCCTAGCCATCAGGCAAATGGCTACAATCATTGTCCTGGTATAGGAGAACTTAATGACATATGATAATATCTTCACTTTCAAACTTAACGTTATCTACTATAGAATTATGTGTTACCTCAGCTTTTTTACATTTCCTCTATTTATAGGCATAACCTTGTCTTCCTAGAAAAGTACTAGAAATTATTTTTTAAGATTTTTTTAACTATTTATTTTTGAGAGAGAGAGAAAATGAGCAGGGGAGGGGCAGAGAATCCTAAGGAGCAGGGGAGACACAGAATCCTAAGCAGGCTCCAGGCTCTGCGCTGTCAGCACAGAGCCCAACGCGGGGCTCAAATCCATGAACGGGAGATCATGACCTGAGCCGAAGTCAGACACCAAACCAACTGAGCCACCCAGGTGCCCTGAAAAGTCCTAGAAATTATTAAAGACAATGCTCCAATGGTTTCTGTGTGAGAATCCTTTTCTGAAACTTCACACAGAGGCAATTGTGTGTGTGGTTACAGTAACAGTAAAATAATGAATGTCACTTGTCAACAAAAATGAAGCATAGTTCATTTGAGGATTATTTTTGTAAGAAAGATTAGGAACTTTCCATAGATGGTCATATGAGGTAGGAACAACTCAAGGAGATTAATTTAAAGTGGATTGTATTTTAGTGTGATAACAGAGATAAGATTTGGGAAGAAAAGCCACTATAAGTAATATTTATCAGTTAATGGAAGTGGGGATTAAACAGATTCTACACATGGGGGAGAATTTTCAACATAGTAGACTCTGGGGGTTGAGGTAGATTTT
Organism: Felis catus; assembly: GCF_018350175.1. NCBI lineage: Eukaryota > Metazoa > Chordata > Mammalia > Carnivora > Felidae > Felis > Felis catus. The sequence continues at coordinate 9,537,677 of NC_058371.1, read as the reverse complement.
CAATAAAGCTGATGATGGTCAAGTTCCAGGACCCAGGTTCTACCCAAAGCTTTCATCTTTTTATTTGCAGTGCTGTACTCTTTTACTTAAAAACAGCCCATAAAAGTGTGTAAGCTCCAGACCCCGAAAACCTTGACAAAAATAGAATTAAACCAAACAAAAATATAGGAGGCTTCCTTTCTATGTGTTTGCCGGTTTCCTTGAACTTTGACCATCATAGTTTTCTGTTCATGCTTAGAGGTGAGTAGCGCAGAGGAAAAGATTTCTTTTTTTATAATTAAAAAATTCATTTGTGGGGCACCTGGGTGGCTCAGTCCATTAAGCATCTGACTTCGGCTCAGGTCATTATCTCATGATTCATGGGTTCAAGCCCTGTGTTGGCCTCTGTGCTGGCAGCTCAGAGCCTGGAGCCTGCTTTGGATTCTGTGTCTCCCTCTACCTCTGTCCCTGCCCTGCTCACACACTCTCTCTCTCTTTCAAAAGTGAATATTAAGAGCAAATTTTAAAAATACATAAACATAAAAATAAAAATTCATTTGCTGATGAAGCAAACAATAAGAATCAGAGCATCAGTTTTTAGGCAACAGATATGTTTCTGTGGGTTTCTTTTCAACTCTTTCTCTCTCTCTCTCTCTCTCTCTCTCTCTCTCTCTCTCTCTCTCTCTGGAATGTCATATATATGTCCCTGCCTGTATTCCTGTATGTTTGTATGTGTACGCACACACACACACACGCACACACACATAAATATATATGTGTAATATTCCTAAATAATCTCTTAGAAATAACTCAAGCTCTTGCCAATTTCTACTAAATTCCATGCAAAATGGAGAAGGGAAGATCTTCCTCTAAAAGATTTGCTTCATTAGAAAGTAAATAATAACAGTAATAATCTATCAATAACTATGTTATTAAATACATATTTTATGCTTCATTTATTTTTATTCTTTACAAATGTGAAATATAAAGACTAAATATTATTTTGTCTTCTGAGAGTCTAAATCCCTTCAAAGAAATTAATTTCCCACAGGCCAATAAGAACATGTGCAAAGTTAAAACCCACTTCATATTGATTCTTAAGCCTAATATCTTTCTACTAATCCACTGGACCATTCAGTTTGAAAACAATTGCAGCATTCTGGCACCAAAGGAACCCTGGACACTGATTTTGGATACTCTGCTGTTCACTTTCCAAGAAGGAATCCCCAGATCAGAACTACTTGGTTATTTATAAAAGTTACATGCTGTATTTTTTTTTTCCTTTGGAAGCTGTTTACAACAGGGTTTTTCTTCCTGGAGAAAGTTTCCTTTCACTCAGGATTGTATTGTATTTATGGACCACTCCTGACAAAATCAGATGCTGCATGTTTTCAGAAGAAAGTGGGTTGTTCATGGGTAAGGAAATAATAGTGTTCTTTCCTCGGTTAAAAGCTCATCTACTGATGTCAGCTGAGAGTTGCATTTCAATACTGGCCTTATTGTTTGCTAGCACCGTAACTATTGAGTAACTAACGAGTTTCATTTTTACTGTCGGTTAAATGAGGATAATGATATTGTACACATAACACTTAAAAAAAAAAGTGTATGTGCTCATGCAAGTAACAAGTTTAGAATGTTTCTTTCCACCTTATCGTCTCCTCCCAGCTGATTTTTTTTAATGTTTTTTATTTATTTTTGAAGGAGAGAAAGAGACAGAGCATGAGCAGGGGAGGAGTAGAGATAGAGGGAGACACAGAATTTGGAGCAGGCTCCAGGCTCTAAGCACAAAGCCCGATGCGGGGCTCGAACTCACAAACTGTGAGATCATGACCTGAGCCGAAGTTGGACACTTAACCAACTGAGCCACCCAGGCGCCCCCCAGCTGATTTTTAGGGGAAGATTTTACAGACACGCTGCACTATTTAACAGATTCCTAGTATTTCACTGGGGCTGATTTTACTGTCCACAAGTTCACCTAGGAGGAAAGAAGAGAGGAAACAGGTACGTGCTACCGAAGGAGCCAAGTGATTTCTGCTTCTCTCCAGTCATTCTGGGGGTTAAGTACTTCTTTTTAATTATTTATAAGTGATAACAAGTAATAAAGTACATAAGCTAAATATACAAAGCAAAAATGGATAAAGTGATAAGATTTCGATGGCGAAGAATGTGAATCCCAAGGCTAAACTCTACACGGAGGAGTGGACAGTGCTCTCTTAGTTACAGGTACCATCAACAACTCACCTGTGGCTGCATCCTCGGCCTGGGACTCACTGTACGAAGTCTCCTTTGAAGAACCTGAATCCATACCAGAGAGAAGGCCAAAGTCTGAAACAACCTGAAGGCAGTGAACTCCCAAACATAGGAGAGTTTTCTCAATAAACATGAGAAGATTCAGCTGACCTATCTGTTGGGGACTATCCTAAGCAGTCAAAGGAACAGACTCAGCATTTAGTCACAGAACTTTCCTGATTCTTGGAGACAGATCCAAACTGTATTTTTCTGCTACTGTCATTCTTCAAATAAGTGTACGTGGACCAACACCGAAACCAAAGATTCAAATGAGGTATTGAATTTAGGTTTCCTCTTGAAATTTGAAAAACAAAATCAAAAAACAAAGAGTGGGGAATCCAAAACTATGTGGAAAGTATGTATTTGCATTATGTAGTATAAAAAATTATAAATGTTCACAATGAAATATCTCCTTGAATAAAATGGGTGAATTTTGTTTTCTAATTTATTAAAAAATTAACATAAAAGACCTATGGCCTTATAATCAGAAAATATTATCATTATTTTACCATTGCTATTATCTACACATGTAGAGTGTTGATGTTTATCGCAATAATTATCTCAATTTTTAAAACTTCTATCAGTATGTGAGACACCGGGCACTTGAAATTCCATTTGAAACCCCTATTAATAATGTGCTACCTTTTATGACTTATCTTTAAAAATTTACAGTAGACCTATAAAGTATACATATGCCTTAATAACCATCTATTATTTCTTCTGATATGAAATAGTACTTTAATCAGAAATGTCTTCTCTTTAAATTAAGGGTATAAACCTTTCCCAAATTTTATCCTGTTGTCATATAGAACCATCACATTCAATGTTTGATGAATACTAAAAGCGATATACTACTTGGAATTTGATAAAAACATGAAACTTATTTTGAATAGATGTGCTAAATAGCACTAATGTATTTTCCAATATGTTTTCACTATATGACATTTGAGAGATTTGACAGCTAGGTGATGTGGAAAAAGGTCTTAATGCTAATCAGTAAATGCTAATCAGTAACTGCCCAGCTGAAGATGTAAAAATTCATCCATAGGATAAAGAAAATCGTATGAAGTTAGGAATCCCTTGTATTTATTTCAGATGCATATTCTTATTGTCATAAGATTAAATTCACTTAAAATGGATCTCTAGTTTAATAAAAGGAAGTTTCTACATTAATTTATTCCCCAAGACAATCTGAAAATAAGCTTTTTCATGAGCCTAAGAAGTGTGAGCTGGATATATCGGAACCCCCAGAAACACATCCTCATATTTTTGTCTTATAAAAAAAACAAAGCAGGCCCTTAGTGGACTGAGGTAGCTACAATTACAAAGAGGTAAGTCTTACAACACCAGCCACAGCAGGAAAGGGCCCTGTGTCAAATCCAACTTTGTTGGTCTGAACAGTCAACTGGACTAGGACAGGGAAAAAAAAACCCACAATTTGAAAACATTTTTATAAGTTGGAATGAGATATATGGCTTTCATATAATCATGCTCACATCAGAAGAAGAGGTTAATGACTCTCCAGGTGTCTGCTACAGAGCATAATTTGAAATTTTCTTTATATTTACGCTAACAAATGTTGCATAAATTGATTTCACAAAGGTGTACATTACTTGTTTTTCGAATAAAGTGAAAATATGTGAAACTATTTTTGTTAACTTAAGTGTTTCCTAGTATTTTTATTAGACCTGAGGGTAAAGCTGAATCACAAATGAGTAGTTTATGTGCCAATGAGGTATTTTGTATTGAAGCTTTTAACTTGATATCTTCATGAGTTTAAAAATAGTTTTATAGTATTTCTATACATGTAGTTTTATGGGTTTTCTATAAATTTTCCTCTGATTAATGGAAACTCAAGGTCACTCTACCCCTCCATAATAAGGAGTGCTGGTTTCATTTATGGATAAACGTTCATGTTTGATATTTCAGATCTCAGTACAGAAAAATCTCAAGACCTATATTTCCTTTTAGTGTTAGCACAATCTGCAGTTGTTAAGAGAGCTGTCAATCTCTTCTTAATACATTCGAGCCCTTTAGAGAAAAGCATAAGCCAAAGGGGAAAACCCACAGTAGAAAATTTCTGAAGCTGATTATAGAGCAGGCTGAATGGTAGTCAAAGGTAAATTTCCAAAGGGATCCGATTAACATTGCTGTATCAAATAAGAACTGGAGAATAAGCCATTAATTGTATGGCATTTTGTTCTCCTACCTGGTTTTTCATAAGCTGGACTTCCTTCCAGGCTAATTAACCACTAAACATTTTACAAGCAATCCAAGTGCGGAAGCAGTAAAAGATGAATTGCACTTATGAAGTAATTGACAAAGGGTATATTGAAGATTTTAAGCAATGATGGTGTGCATCCTCATACCGGAAGAAAGGCTTATGTACTGCCATTTGACAGGTCATTAGTTAATCTTAAACCTCAGGAGCAGATAAAAGAAACTCAAGGCTAAAATGAACTTACGCACACTAGGTGGGGGGTAGTAGCCTCGTGCCAAGATCTTCTGAGAAAACGCTTAGCGTTCTTCCCTTGGCATTATCAAAATACCCCTGGTGTTATCTCAGATGAATTCCCTAGTTATTTTATTTCCTTTTGACAGTAAAGTCAGAACTGACATACCAAGGCACTTCTCAGAGAAATTCAATTACTGAAATGTCTGACAGCTTGCTTTGCCTCTTACTAAAGTTTCCAAAGTTGCTTGAAGCATGTATAATACAGTTTGCTTTGCAAGACATGTGCTGCATCTTATGAATAAAATAAAATACTATCAAAAGAGAGATAAAAGTTTCAGAAACAAAAATTTTCATGCAAAGTAAAAAAAAATCAAAGTAATGATATTAGATTTAGAAATATTTATAATTTTTTATTGAAGATATATGAGCTTTCCTAGTATTGCTCATGGCAGTCAGGAGATAGAATACTAAATTGTTTCTGTTATTAAGAAGACTGAAATCTATCAAACACTTATTGCCAGGAACTCTGAAGTCACTAAAATAGTTTGAATTCAAATGGCACACTTCAAATTTTAAAATGTTTTTTATTTCTGAATAACACTATATCCGTGTGTTGAATAACAGCAGTGAATGACGATTGAGGCATGTTTAAGGAGCCATGTGACCCATGTGACCCATTTTCAAAAATTGGGATAAATATCAGATGAGATAAAGTACTCCATATGTGTATATTATTATGACCCAAAATCTATATAAATTGCATTATTAACATACAATTGCTATACAAAATAGGTGAGTTATATTTATATCGTATATTAAAAATGATTAAAAAAAAAGTATGCTCAGAAGCAAGATTTCAAGAATTACCTTGCTTCGACTGATTACTATATTTAACTTAAATTCATATTCTCTTCATCTAATTATAACTCGAGATTAGGCTTCAAAGAAATATTAGGAAGAAGGATGGACAGACACTGTGTCTACATTCTACCACTCTTCCAACTAAGCCTAACTTCAAGGGAGTGGGCAGTAGAGAATTCAATTAAAAACTGCAATTCTTCCTGTAGTCTGTCTTAGAACGTAAGAGGACATTTGCACTGACTGCCAAATGAGTCACTTATCCTCTAGTTTCTAGAAAAAAATTAATTTAAATTTAGTGGGTTTTTTTTCTGAGTTAGACTTAGACACGTTCATCCTATTATTCCAAAGATGGGCTTTCTGAAGCTACATGCTGTCAAAAATTTGACCTGTGTGTCACTTAATGATCATCTGGTCCCAGCCTCCTCATTGACAATATGAGGAACTCAACATTAAACACTAAATAAATTATAAAATCATGCATCTGTTAGGGAAAAAAAAACAACACTTGGGTTCTGTACTAACTTACATCCTCAAACACCGCACGTACTTATAATCATATATAATAATACCTACTTGCACATATCAGCTTTCAAATACCCACTGCCCCATGAACACATTTTAAAAACAAAATTAGACAATGTCTTCCTTGATTTTATTGGTTGTACATTTTCTAGAGAATAAGTTATGTGGCCTACTTTCAATTATATTTTGTAACAAAAAAAATCTAATTTTTTTTAGTAATGTAATGTCAATGTGTATTCTTTTTATTTCTAGTGCTTGGCTCCAAGCAGAATTAGCAATAATAGGTAAATGGTTATTTAAAACGCTGTTAAGCCTTTTCAACAAAGTGAATAATAAACCACTGAATGCAATATAAGATTCCAACTTCCCAGGATTTCTATCCAATTAACCCCTTTTCTATCTCTCCTTCTATCACTGCTCTCCCTGGAAAAGCTTCATCTGTATTTAAGAATCTAGCTCGCTGCTTATACCATGATGGACATTGGGAAAAAACACAGCCATGTTGAATGGTTTGTTCTATAGTGAACAAGAGACTGTATGTGAGCATTACAATGCCTTTGGATAGTGGTATGTTTTCTTGGAAAATTCTGTCTTCTACTTTTGTAGGTGAAGACTTCATAACTTCTCTTTTCCCCCTCAAATTGTCCAATCATTCATACTCCTTCTCATTATCAGGTCATGATCCTGATTGACTCTTTCACTAGAAAAGAGAAATAATCAGAAGAGAACATCCATATTCTCTCTTGACTTCTAGGTATTAACTTATCACAACTGGACATTTATGTTCTGCTTTTTCTTATGTCATGGGTCAAACCAGCTAACAGATTCCATTTCCTTATCCTCCTTCAAGGCCCTGGCTGCTGAGGTTGTTCCCTCTGACTCCTGCAACATGAGCTATTCACCCTCCTATGACTAATTCCCCTCAAGTACACATACATAAGCATGTATCTTGATTGATATATCATAGAGATAGATAGATAGAAGATAGATAGATAGATAGATAGATAGATAGATAGATAGATATGGATGGATATATAGATGATAGTCGAAAGAAAGAAAGAAAGAAAGAAAGAAAGAAAGAAAGAAAGAAAGAAAGAAAGAAAGAAAGAAAGAAAGAAAGAAAGACAGTCTACCATCTTAAAAATAGAAACTGGAAATAAAAGCTCTTATTTATATACCAGACACTGCCCTGTTTTTCTCCTCTTAGAGTAAAACTTCTCAAGAGTCTCTGAACTTACTCTACTTCTTCAATTCTCCCTTAAACCTATCTTCATCTGTTTTATCTTTATCACTCCTTGGAAACGTTCCCAAAAAACGACCAGTGACATATAATTCACCCAAACCAATGGTCATTTCCATCTCCATGTTACTCAACTTCTTAGCATTATTTGACACAATTGATCAGTTCCTGCTCTTGAAACACATTCCCCACCCATATTCCAGGACTTCTCTCCTTCTCCCTCTCTCTCTCTTTCCCCCTTGGTTTCCTTTCCTTCCATTAGAAGCTTCTTATCTGTATCTGTTTTGAGTCCTCTTAGTTTTCCTGGTTTCCTTAAGTTCTTTGTTTCTTCAACCTACATTTAGCCATAGGTATTTTCATCCCACTCCATGAGTTGGTAATTCCATCTTAGTCCATTCAGGCTGCTATAACAAAACACTATTAGGTAGATTATCAACAATAGAAATTTTCTCACAGTTTTGGAGGCTGGAAGTCTGAGATCAGGATGTCGGTAGGGTCAGGTAAGGACCCTGTTCATAGCTGGCACCTTTTCACCATATTCTCACATGGGGAAAGGGATGAGACAGCTCTGTGAGGTCTCTTGTAAATGAATTAATTGCATTCATGAGACTTCCACCTTAATGATCTAAGGCTCCACCTCTCAATACCATCACCTTCGGGGTTTTCAGCATATGAATTTGGCAGCGGTGGGGGTGTACACAGTGGGAAGGACACAAACACTCAGACCATAACACTCTATAAATAGTATTTATGGCTATAACATTTCCTGAATTTATATTTGTATATCCAACTGTCTAATATTTCCACTTGCGTGTAATAAACTCTTACAGAATAACTCTTATGGAACTCTTGCATATAATAATAACTCTCACTTGTATGGAATAATGACTCTTTCATTGTTTAAGAGGCACTCTACCAAGTGTTTTTAGGTACATGGCCCCCAACAACACTATTATAGTACTATGATTTTTACCTTTACATATGAGGAAGATGAAGCAGAAAGAGAGTAAGGAAGTTTCTCAAAGCATCATCTGGCAAATGGCAGAGCTCGAATTTTGGCCTAGGTATTCTGGCTAGACAGCCCTGATCTTCATCATGATGTTTTACTCATATTGCATCTACCCAAAATGGAACCCTCATAATTAACTCTTTGAATATTCTGTGACTCCAGTTCCCCACCATCTCAGTAAATTTTAACTATATTCCTTCAATAGCTTTGGTAAAAGTACCAGGAATAATTTCAATTTCAATGCATTAGGCCAGCCAATCCTGTACCTTAAAATACATCCAGCCCCTAGCCATTTCTCAGATTTCCACTATTAGCATTTTATTCCAAATCAACACGTTTCTTGCTTGGATTATTATACTTTCATCCTAAGATGTTTTTCTGAGTCAGCACTTCGCTTCATCAAATCTGTTCTAAACATGTAGAGAGAGACTAAATATAATCTATTAAGGTTTAATAGTGCAACTCCTCTGCTGACAACCCCAGAAACCTACCTCAGTCAAGAAAGTATAAAAGTCCTTAACAGAGCTTATGGTGCCAAAAGGACCCAGTCCCCAACACTTCTTTAAGCTCATCTCCTTCTACTCTCCTCTTTAGTCATGGTCTTCTATATCTTCCATATGCCAAGATGCTATGACTTTAGAACCCTGAATTTGTTCTAAAGAGATATCCTCATCAACATCCTCATTAACTGGCTTCCTTGCCTTATGCATTAGAGGCTTGAGTTGCACTCTTTCAGATAGCACTTCCTAAAAGATTATGCCCTATCATTGTCCTTTCCAATTTATAGTACCTTTCAACATTTATCACCATCATGTATACATTGTATTGGTTTATTTGTATGCTTATTGTAAGTCCCCACCTCCCCAATTAAAACAGAAGCTCATGGGAGAAGATAACTTTACATGGTTTCAATGTTGTATCCCCCCCCAAATTAAAACAATGCCTACCATATAGTAGATGCTTAATCAATACATGGTAGATGAATAATGTATGAACGACAGCCCATCCCATTGAAGATTCAATGGCCAGAAATTTGAGGGAAGAAAAAAGGTTACCATTTGGCTTTGAATTTTACATAGATCTTGTTTTCCAAACCAGAAGAGGCGGCACGTCTTATTTACCACATATTTCAGCTTCCCATACACCAGAAACCAATTTTGAGCCCTTTGGAATATAAGGAATTTGAGCCCTTTGGAATATAAGGAAAAAATAATATATAACATAATAAGCCATACACATAAAATTATATAAATCTTCTGGTAGATTCAAGTAACATGTACAGTGGTGGCCTGTCTCTGTACAAATAAAACGGAAAGACTAAATGAATTTGAGTTCTCAATATTTATAACAAAGAGACTATTATTCTGTAACATTGCACACCCTAAAAATTTGAAATCTAAACAATAAATGAGCGAAGGGATATCAGGAATACTTTTCATACAGAAAATGTACTTCTGCTAAGTGGTCATCTAACTTCTGCTACGAGAGTTTTTAGTAATAGAGAAATCACTACATTAAAGTTGAAGCCAATCCCACTATTGGACGGTTATAATGATTAGGAAACTTTTTTTCTTGTATCAAAACTAAATCTGCCTCCTGGTCACTTCATTGCTTTCAGGTTTATTTGGCTACACTAAGTCTAATTGTTTAAAAGAAATGTTTGATATATATGAATATTTTTAACATTTTCATTTAAGCAGAGCTAAATTTTTCACTTTTTTTCACATTATATATGGGTTTATATCCTTTTTAACTGTCTAAGTTACCCTCTTTTGAATCTACTAGAATTTTTTAACATCTCTTTAATATTAGATTTCCCAGTATTCACTGAAGTACGTTTTAACAATAGCGTCTAAATTCACTAATCCAAGCTGGCACTGAAATGACCACACAACTATAAAAATAGCAAACAGCTGTACCAGTATTGCAAATTAAAGTAGCATGCCATGCACCCTTCAGAAGCTTGAATAAATTTCTTCTGAATTTAAAATAGGTGCTACTAGATTAAAAAAAAAAAAAGATGTTTCCACTACCTAACTTGGAAATTCTCTTTACTGAAAATGACTGCACAATGTCAAGGGACACAGGTGCTGTCAGATCACTTCGTTCTACAGGAATGGAGCTGAGATAAATGCAAGATACAGAAAAGTTGGGGAGGTCATTGTTCAGGACACTGACTACTAATTCATATAAACACTATTTGAGTGGCAATACCAGAAAACCTTACAAATACACAATTGCAGGTATGTGGCAAGCATAATTACAACGCAGGACAGAACCTTTCTAAGGACCAGCTGTGGTTGTCATGCCAATGGAACTCAGTGCTTTATCAATATAGAGAAGACACCCTGTTGAATAAATTCTCACTTCTGTAGACTAACCCATAATCCATTGTGTTCTCTCACCTTAGGTCAGCCTATTAACTCATGGAACTTCTGTCAAACTTATGTCAACCATCCTGATGGCTTAAGGTCTTAAGTCCTTTAGTAAGACAGATAAACAAATAGAAAGTGAATGGATTGAAAAAAGTCATTCCTTTCTGCTCTTGGGAGAATGGTGGAAAACATAAACATAGAAACAAATGGGTCAATCTAAAAAGCCCTTGAAATTATTTTGGAAACAAGTGCTTAAAAACTACTTATAAAAAATTATAATGGTTTTATAAGTAAAATGTATCAAAAGGCCAAAAGAGCCATGATTCTCTAGCTATTAAAACCATGTTAAAAGAATTAATAAGTGATAAAATAATATTCATTTGAACCATTTGAAATAACTTAATTCCCCAATCCTTCAAAGATACCTGTCAACAAAAAAATTCAGGATTAAGTCTATGCACATATGTGATAAATCTTAAACTGAGTATTAGAAAATTAAAGTTGTCAAGGTATTAAATAAATAGACCATGAACAAGGATTTTTCCAGAGGTATAAAATGATCCAAAATTAAGAAATCTATTCATTTAACTCCATTAACAGGCAAAAAGAATAATCTAGCTGCAAATATCCAAGAAATATTAAATTTCTAACATATAAGATTTTTAGTATTTATTAGTATTAAAAATTTTAACTATGATAGGAAAAAGATAATTTCTTAAGTTTATAAGAATATTTACATGAAATATAAAGCCAAAATCCCACTTAAGCATGTAAGAATAAATACTTTCTTTTAAATTCAGGACAAAACATATAGTTAAAATTCACTATTCTCAGTTTGCACTGTTTCACATAATTGTTCCAAAAGTGACAAAATGATGCAGTAAGTAACTGAGGAAGAAACAAATATTCATTATTTTCTGACATTACTGTTCACCTGGAAAACACAAATCATCTACTTATCTGTTAAAATTACTAAGACCACTTAGTAAGATTTCTAGATACAAATCAATAGGCAGTAATCAATAATTTAAAGTTACAAAGTGTATTTAAAAAAATAGAATCCATTAACATTAGCAAAGATCAATATGATACGAAAAATCAGCTGAAATATTCACAAACAATATTTCTCAAAAAATACTATATATCTTTACTGAAGGTCAATACAAATTTTGAGTGGATAAATTCAATGATATACAATTACCCATTCTTTCAAAAAAATAATCAATTTGATGTGTTTTCAATGAAAATACCTATGATTTTTTGGATAGAAATTGTATAAAAATATAGATAAGTATTCAATATAGTGATAAAATTAGCGAAGAAAACTGAGAGAATATAATTGAAAGAGTAAATTGCTTCCCAAAGTATTAAGAATTATATAGAATAGATAGATCATTGAAAGATAATTAAATGTCTGTAAGATTTCAAGGATTTGTTTTAATTTCAAGGATTTTTTTTTTAATTTCAAGGATTTTTAAATGTGCTAAATATAGCATCATAATTAAAAAGAAATTAAGAATTAGTAAATGGGTGGCATTGAATTACATGTCAACCATCAAGAACAAATTGTTTATAATTGGTAAGGCGTCAATACACATTTCAAAAGAATTAGGTAATAAAAAAAAGAATAATGAAATAATTACAAGAAAAATATTTGGAAATATTAATATAATTTAGGATGATGAGTGATGTTTGCTCAGGTGTAAAAAGAAAGGCAAAATGTAAAACTAAAAATACACAGGATTTTCTAACAAATTAAATCTGTATAAGAAAATAATTACAAAAAAAATAATTATAAAGATCAAATAAAAAAAAATACTTTCAGCCTAAGTGACCACCAAATGTTAAAGTACAGGTGTGTAAAAAGTTAACTAATAATGTTTCTTAAAAGAAAATGAACAAAGGGAAGGAAGAAGCAGTCACCAAAATGGGAAAAAAGGAATGTATTAAAAGCATTAAAAAAGTGAATTCAGTAGCAAAGGTGTGCAAAATGATCCAACTTGGCTCAGTTTTAAGAAAATGATTAAAAACAAAAGGGAGAAAAGTAGTCATTGAGAATGAGAGTAAGTAGAAATTGATATTTGCATTTATGGCAGGGTGGTTGTACAATCTGCTTGTAAGATAACATAGACATACGTAAAATAATCTGAGTAATATGCAATTAGATTTTTTGGAGTTAATATTAAGAAAATAACTGAGATGGACATAAAAATATATTTTTGTAGTAATATTTCAAGTAGTAAAATTTTAGAATGTCACCACAACCCTTGATTTGTTGATTAACACGGAGTACCTAAAATGGAATGCATGGATTCACCACATTTTGAAGAAATAATATTTCTGCACGGAGATGACAGAGTGAAGTTGTATTATTGAATCTCCTTCCATCAGTATTTTATCAAACAGCAAAATAGTAACACACAGATGCACACAGATACACAAGCAGAAGAAATCATACAATAAAAATAGCACAATTTCATTTGATAAATACTGAAAGGTGATAACCAAGAAAGACAATATCAACTCCACACCACTCTCCACAGGCAGTTTGGAAGAATAACGATAAATTAAAATATAATTAGGTATGAACAGAAATGGCCTCTAATATTTCATGGCTTTTGTGAATATCTCCCTAACTTGTATGTCCTTGTCCTACTGCAGCGAGAAATATTTGAAATCATAGATGCTCTACTAGCATGGATCCATTAGGGGCTTGTAAGGAGCAAATTACTCCATGTTAATCTTTGATAGAGCTATAGTAGGAGCTAGCCATATATTGTTATTGGTTCTCATTTTAAGCCACTGATATTTTGATGTTATTTATTGCAAAATGATACCCAGCCTATTGTGTTTGATAACATGAATAATTCAGGCAGCAAAGGATATAAATGTTGTCTCCAAGAACCACTTTACATCTGCTGGTAACTATACATCTGTATCGGCAATACAGGTTTCCTATACATTGTGCCTAAGAATTCAAATTACAATATAATAAAATAAGATAAAAACAAAAACAGAGTAGGCACTGGGAATTCTATGGTATCTGGGTAAACTGTCCAATTAAGTCCAGAGAATCAGTTGAAACAGGACTTCTTCCTAAAGATATCTCTGTCTACCAAATATCTAGTTAACTATGCCATGCACACACCCAAATGCTATGGAAAACTTGATATTTTCATTGCTGATATAAATAAGTCATGCTGTAAACAGTGAATAATGGGGTAGATTTCTCTATCTGCCACAAAATACTGCTTTGACTATGCAGTATCTACACTATGTATCTTGTCATAATTAACTTTTTTTTAGTGTTAAATTATTTTTGAGACAGAGAGACAGAGCATGAGCAGGGGACGGGCAGAGAGAGAGGGAGACACAGAATGCCAAGCAGGCTCCAGGCTCTGAGCTGTCAACACAGAGCCCGACACGGGGCTCGAACTCACGAACCGCAAGATCATGACCTAAGCCAAAGTAGGATGTCTAACTAAGCCACCCAGGCGCCCCTCAAAATTAACTTTTAAAAAGAGCAACTGCAACACTTGCTTGCAGTCATGATGCTATTACACCATTTATAAATAAAACTGGACGACTCTTTCATCCAAAGGCAATTCACTGATTTCAAATGAAGATACTTTATGTGTTTAGTTTAAATCAACTGCAGCCAGCAGACCTAGTCAATAACCTTATATGCAAAGATAAATGTTAGAAAACACTGAAAATTATTTAACATTCCTAATTGTATACAAGAGTAAGGATGGCAAGAAACTGGAAAACAAGGGATATTTACACCATCATTCATGTTCTTCTCCATGGACTTTTTCTGGGTACTTGTGCGAATGACTGGGGGCAGATATGAACATGAAATACCTTCCTGGGGTGCATCAATGAAGAAGGAGAATCAGTCATGACTGGAAAGCAACAAAGCCATGTTTGGGTGGTTTTCCCCTAAGTAACACAGTCTTAAATTCCTGGATGAGGATAGCAGACCCTGTCACCTTGAAGACTTAGGTAGACCTACTAGAGTTGAAGGAAGGAAAAAGTATAGAAAAAAAAAAAAAGTAAAACAAATCCACTATATCAGGGTAGATTCAAGAAATTTGTCTGGCCTCAGACATTTAAACTCCCAAAATCTGGGAACCAATATAAGATTTCTACCAATTGGTGAATGTTTCCACTACAAGTAAACACTCAGGAAATAACAACAAATGGCTACATGAGCACTTCTGGCTCAGTGTAAGAGCAGCTTGGACTCAGACTCATTCCACTTATCACCTGGACCAAATAAGCCACTCAGTGATTACAGTAAACATGGAAGCATAATATGTCCCCCGGAAATAACATTACTTCAGACCCCTGGTTCATTAATCCACACAAGAAGTAGGTTTTCTTTTTCCCAGGTTACAATAGTTTTAATAAATGACCCAGGGGCACCTGGCTGGCTTAGTCGGTTGAGTGTCCGACATTTGGCTCAGGTCATGATCTTACAGTTCATGAGATCGAGCCCCACATCAGGCTCTGGGCTGACAGCTCGGAGCCTGGAGCCTGCTTCAGATTCTGTGTCTCCCTCTCTCTGCTCTCCCCTGCTCACACGCTCTCTCTCTCTCAAAAATAAATAAAGATTTAAAAAAAATTTTAATAAATAAATGACCCCAGATCATGTTGAGGAAAGCTGGGAAGAAGTTATATAGCATGAACTTGTGGTGGTAAGGAATATTAATAAACTATTTTATTTGAGAGGTGCAGGCTTTGTTAAAGAATGTGGTCTGGAAAAGAGGCGGCAGCAATGATTATCTTGGTGTCTGAAGATAGACCTCTGTGCCCTAAACTTGACCTTTATGACTCATATCAAAAAGGGATGATTTGCATTCCCACCAACAGTGCAAGAGGGTTCCCTTTTCTCTGCATTCTCGCCAACATCTGTTGTTAATTTCCTACTGTTTCCCGAGTTGTTAATTTTACCTACTGTTGCATTTTAAGAGTTCTTTGTACGCTTGGAATTACAGTCTTTTATCAGATGTGTCTTTTAAAAATATTTTCTCCCAATCTGTGTCTTGTCCTCATTCTCTTGATATTGTCTTTCAAAGAGCAAAAGTTTTTAATTTTAAGAAAATCCAATCAGAGCGCCTTGGTGGTTAAGCACCCAACTTCAGCTCATGTCATGATCTCATGGTCAGGGAGTTCAAGCTCCATATCGGGCTCTATGCTGACAGCTCAGAACCTTGAGTCTGCTTCAAATTCTGTGTCTCCCTCTTTCTCTCTGCCCCTCCTCCACTTAAGTTGTCTCTCTCTGTCTCTCTGTCTCTCTCTCTCTCTGCCAAAAAAACAAAACAAAACAAAAAAAAAAAAAACCATAAAAAAAGAAAACAAACAAAAAAAAGGTCCTGAGCAATGAGGGGCCAAGAGGGTGGAACAGCATGGAACTTGGGTTTTTTGCCTCTTTTACCCCTGAAATGCAGCTAGATCAATACCAAACCATCTTGCACACCTAGAAAACTGATCTGAGGATTAACACAACAATCTGCATAACTTGAACCACAGAACTTGGCAGATACACAGTATGGAGAGGTCAACTGGGGGAGAGAGAAGCTGCAGAGGGTAGGAAGCTGTTTTTGCCTGCAGAGAGAGGACAGAGACAAGGGGAAGGGTATGGGAAAATCACTCTCCCCCAAAAGCAGCTGGAGAGAAACAGAAAGAGTGGACTGAACAAAAAAGGGGAGAAAGGACAAAGGACAAAGGAGAGGGTTTAAATTCCATTAAGACACTATAAACAAGGGAGTGCAGCTTGATACCTGGTGAAGCTCTGGTGGGAAGGGAGAATCCCCAGAAGCAGATAGCGAGGTCTGAGGGGTCCTCAGAAGACCGGGGGAGAGTGGTTTCCCTGCTGGGAGAACATTTGGCAGAGGCTGTGCGGCCTTCCCATAGGCAAAGGTTTCAGTGGACCCCAGAGAATAGCCACACTCGCTGGAGTTGGAAAAACGACGTTAAGGGTGAGTCTGGGTGCCAGATGGGTGTTCTGATTTACTGTAATCCCTGAAATGCTGCTGCTACACGATTACACGAACTTTTTCTGGGGCAGGCTGGCACCTGGCCTCTGTCTCTGGGCCTCTTGTAGCAGCATAGTTGTGAGAACATTCCAGGGGCCAGGCCAGCACCCAGTCATTGCTTGGTAAGACCCTCCCCTAGAGGGTCTGAGCAGGTCAAAGCCACAGGGCCCTCAGAAGTAAGGGGTTTGGAAACACAGCTCCATCTGAGGTAAAACTCAGGAGGGAGGTGCTGCCTGGCAAGCTAACGGCTTGATCACAAATGGTGTAGAAGCAGGGAGTGGATGGAAGCTGGAGACAAAGGAGGGGTGCTTGATTGCCAGTTGGGGAGAGCACAGAGTTGTGACACTAGAGACTGGGTGAGTGGGTGATACTATTTTCACCCCTCCCACGCATGCATATACACGCCTCCACACGCCACAATGATCCACCCCAGTAAACTAAGCAGCACCATCTAGTGGAGAATGGAGCTGTTACACCAATCCCCACCAACTGGGCCAAATGTACTCTAGAAGAAGTCCACAAACCTCTCCCCTGCTTAGTTTATAAAGTGCTTCATAGTTTGACTTCTAGGGGAACTAGATGTAATTTCAATTGTATTTCATTCTGTTCGCTGGTCCATCTATTCAATTTTTGTTTTCTTTTCTCATTCTTGAATACAGAAAGAAAAACATTATTTTTATTTTCCATTTTTACAAAAAAAAAAGACTAATTTTTTTCCATGTATTTTTTTACTTTTTTGTAAATATTTTAAATTCTATTTTACTTTCATCATTTCATTTTATGCTATTTTATTGTATTCATTTTTTTAAAATTTTAAATATTTTCCTTCATTTCCTTTTCTATTCTTTCCTTTTTTCTCTGTTCTATCAAGCTTCTTTCAACAACCAAACCAAAACACACTAAGAGCTAGGATCTTATTTGATTTTTTGTGTTGTTTTTAATTTTTTAATTTTTATTTAAAAATTTTTTTAATAATTGTTTTTCTTCCTTAAAAATGATGAAATGAAGGAATTCACTGCAAAAGAAAGAACAGGAAGAAATGACAGCCAGGGACTTAACACAAATACAAGCAAGAGTCTGAAACGGAATTTAGAATAATGATAATAAGAAAATTAGCTAGGTTTGAAAAAAGCATAGGATCCCTTTCTGTGGAGATAAAAGAAGTAAAATATTGTCAGGATGAAATTAAAAATGCTATAACTAAGCTGTAATCTCGAATGGATGCCATGGTGGCAAGGATGGATGAAACAGAACAGTGAATCAGCAATATAGAGGATAAACTTCTGGAGAATAATGAAGCAGAAAAAAAAGGGGAAAACTAATGCAAAAGAGCACAAGATAAGAATTAGAGAACACAGTGACTCATTAAAAAGGAATAATATCCAAATCATAGGGGTCCCAGCAGATGAAGAGGGAGGAAAAATGGTAGGTTTATGTGAACAAATTATATCAGAAAACTTTCCTAACCTGGGGTAAGACACAGACATCAAAATCCAGGAAGCACAGAGAACTCCCATTAGATTCAACAAAAATGAACCATTAAAAGGTATATCATTGTAAAATTCACAAAAGGAAAGAATCATGAAAGCAGCAAGGGAAAAAAAAAAAAACAACAAAACAAAACTCCTATCCTACAAGGGAAGACAGATCAGGTTCGTGGCAGACCTATCCAGAGAAACTTGGCAGGCCAGAAAGGAGTGGCAGGATATATTCAATGTGCTGAACCAGAAATATATGTAGCCAAGGATTCTTTATCTAGCAAGGCTCTCATTCGAAATAGGAGAGATAAAACATTTCACGGACAAAAAAAAAAAAAAAAAAACTAAATGAGTTCATGACCACTAAACCAGCCCTGCAAGAAATTTTAAGGGGGACTCTCAAGGGGAGAAAAAGCGAAAAAACAAACAAACAAACAAAAAAAGACCAAAAGCAACAAAGACTAGAAAGGACCAGAGAACACCACCAGAAACTTCAACTCTACAGGCAACAAAATGGTAGTAAATTCTTATCTTTCAATACTCACTCTAAATGTCAATGGACTAAGTGCTCTAATTAAAAGACAGAGAGTAACAAGATCCACTTATATGCTCTTTATAATAGACACATTTTAGACCTAAAGTCACCTTCAGATTGAAAGTAACAGGATGGAGAACCATCTATCATGCTACTACTCAGCAAAAGAAAGCCAGAATAGTCATACTTATATCAGACAATCTATATTTTAAAATAAAGACTGTAACAAGAGATGAAAAAAGGCATTATATCACAATTAAGAGGTCTACCCACCAAGAAGGCCTAACAATTGTAAACATTTATGTGCCAAATGTGGCAGCAACCAAATATATAAATCAATTAATCACAAACATACAGAAACTCATTGATAATAATACCATAATAGTAGGGAACTTCAACACCACATTTACAATAAAGGACAGGTCATATAAACAGAAAATTAACAAGGAAAAAATGGGTTTGAATGACACACTTGACTAGATGGACTTAACAGATACATTCAGAACATTTCATTCTAAAGCAGGAGAGTACACATCTCTTCTCCAGTGCACATGGAACATTCTCTGGAAGAGATCACATACCGGGACACAAATCAGCCCTCAACAAGTACAAAGAGATCGAGATCATACCGTGCATATTTTTGGACTACAATGCCATAAAACTCGAAATCAACCACAAGAAAAAATTTGGAAAGACAGCAAATACTTGGAGACCAAAGAACATCCTACTAAAGAATGAATGGGCCAACCTAGAAGTTAAAGAGGAAATTAAAAAGTATATGGAAGCCAATGAAAATGATAACACCACAGCCCAAAACCTCCGGGACACAGCAAAGGCAGTCATAAGAGGGAAGTGTACAGCAATCCAGGACTTCCTAAAGAAGGAAGAAAGATCTCAGATATACAACCTAACCTTATGCCTTAAAGAGAAGGAAAAAGAACAGGAAATAAAACCCAAAACCAGCAGAAGACAGGAAATAATAAAGATCAGAGCAGAAAGACAGGAGCACCTGGTTGGCTCAGTCAGTTAAGCGTGACTTCAGCTCAGGTCATGATCTCACAGTTTGTGGGTTTAAGCCCTGCGTCAGGCTCTGTGCTGACAGCTCAGAGCCTGGAGCCTGCTTCAGATTCTGTGTCTCCCTCTCTCTCTGCCCCTCCCCTGCTCACTCTCTCTCACTCTCTCTCTCTCTCTCTCTCTCTCGCTCTCTTTCAAAAAGAAATAAACATTAAAAAGAAGATGAGAGCAGAAATCAATGCTATCAAAACCAAAAGAAAAAAAAATAGAACAGATCAATGAAACCAGGAGCTGATTATTTGAAAGAATCAACAAAATTGATAATCCCCTAGACAGTTTGATCAAAAAGTAAAAGGAAAGGACCCAAATAAATAAAATTGAGAATTAAAGAGAAGCGATCACAACGAACACTGCAGAAATACAAACAATAATAGAGAATATTATAAGTTGTAATACACCAATAAAATGGGCAGTCTGGAAGAAATCGAGAAATTCCCAGCAACATATAAACTACCAAAACTGAAACAAGAAGAAAGAGAGAATTTGAACAGACCCATGACCAGTAAAGAAATCAAATCAGTAATCCAAAATCTCTCAACAACATGAGTCCAGGGCCAGAAGCCTTTTCAGGGGAATTCTACCAAACATTTAAAGAAGAGTTAACACCTATTCTTTTGAAGCTGTTCCAAAAAATACAAATGGAAGGAAAACTTCCAAACTCATTCTATGAAGCCAGGATTACCTTGATTCCAAAACCAAAGACCCCACTAAAAAGGAGAACTACAGGCCAATTTCTCTGATGAACATGGATACAAAAATCTTCAACAAGATACTAGCCAACCAGTTAACTAGCCAACAATACGTTAAAAAAATTATTTATGGGGCGCCTGGGTGGCGCAGTCGGTTAGGCGTCCGACTTCAGCCAGGTCACGATCTCACGGTCCGGGAGTTCGAGCCCCGCGTCAGGCTCTGGGCTGATGGCTCAGAGCCTGGAGCCTGTTTCCGATTCTGTGTCTCCCTCTCTCTCTGCCCCTCCCCCGTTCATGCTCTGTCTCTCTCTGTCCCAAAAATAAATAAACGTTGAAAAAAAAAATTAAAAAAAAAGTATTTACCACGACCAAGTGGGATTTATACCTGGGACACAGGACTGATTCAATATCAGCAAAACAATCATGTGATACATCATATCAATAAAAGAAAGGACAAGAACCACATGATTCTCTCAATAGATGCAGAGAAAACATATGACAAAACACAGTATCCTTTCTTGATAAAAACCCTCAGGAAAATAGGGATAGAAGGATCATACCTCAAGACCATAAAAGCCATATATGAAAGACCCGCCGCGAATATCATCCTCAATGGGGAAAAAACTGAGAGCGTTCCCCCTAAGGTCAGAACACGACAGGGATGTCCACCCTCCCCAACGTTATTCAACACAGTACTGGAAGTCCTAGCCTCAGCAATCAGACAACACAAAGGAATAAAAGGCATCCAATTGGCAAGGAGGAAGTCAAACTTTCACTTTTTGCAGGTGACATGATACTCGATAAGGAAAACCCAAAAGATTCCACCAAAAAACTGCTAGAATTGATCCATGAATTGAGAAATGTCCCAGGATATAAAATCAATGCATAGAAATCAGTTGCATTCCTATACAACAATAATGAAGCAACAGAAAGAGAAACCAAGGAATCGATCCCATTTACAACTACACCAAAAATCATAAAATACCTAGGGATAAACTTAACCAAAGAGGTGAAAAATCTCTACTCTGAAAACTTTAGAAAGCCTATGAAAGAAATTGAAGAAAACACAAAAAAATGGAAAAATATTCTATGCTCATAGATTGGAAGAACAAGTATTATTAAAATGTCAATACTCCCCAATCCAATCTACATATTCAATGTAATCCCTATCAAAATAACACCAGCATTCTTCACAGAACTAGAACAATCAATCCTAAAATTTGTATGGAAACAGCAAAGACCCTAAATAGTCAAAGCAATCCTGAAATAGAAAAACAAACCTGGAGGCATCACAATCCCGAACTTCAAGATGTATTACAAAGCCCTTCTGGCACAAAAACAGACATTGAGATCAATGTAACAGAATAGAGAACCCAGAAATTGACAGTCATCTTGATGGCCAACATCCAGATGGCCAACCAACACATGAAAAAATGCTCAACCTCACTCATCATAAGGGACATAAAAATCAAAAACACAATGACATACCACCTCACACCTCTCAGAATGGCGAACATTAACAACTCAGGAAACAACAGATGTTGGGGAGGATGCGGAAAAAGAGGATCTCTTTTGCACTGCTGGTGGGAATGTAAACTGGTACAGCAACTCTGGAAAACAGTATGGATTTTCCTCAAAAAATTAAAAATAGAACTACCCTACAACCCAGCAATTGCACTACTAGGCATTTATCCAAGGGATACAGGTAGGCTATTTCAAAGGGACACAGGCACCCAATGTTTATAGCAGCACTATCAACAATAGCCAAAGTATGGAAAGAGCCCAAATGTCCATCGACAGATGAATGGATAAAAATATGGTGTGTGTGTGTGTGTGTGTGTGTGTGTGTGTATAAAATAAAATATTACTCAGCAATCAAAAAGAATGAAATCTTGCCATTTGCAAGTACGTGGATGGAACCAGAGGGGATTATGCCAAGCAAAATTAGCCAGTCAGAGAAAGAAAATATCATATGACTTCACTCATATGAGGATTGTAAGAGACAAAACAGATGAACATAAGGGAAGGGAAGCAAAAAGAATATAAAAACAAGGTGGGGGACAAAACATAAGAGACTCTTAAATACAGAGAACAAACTGAGGGTTGCTGGAGGGGTTGTGGGTAAGGGGATGAGCTAAACGGGTAAGGGGCATTAGGGAGGACACTTGTTGGGATGAGCACTGGGTGTTATAAATAGGGGGTGAATCACTGGAATCGACTCCTGAAATCATTATAGCACTATATGCTAACTAACTTGGATGTAAGTAAGTACGTGAGTGAGTGAATGAATGAATAAATAAATAAATACATACATACATAAATACATACATGCATGCATGCCTTGGCCAGCTACCTTTTTCTTTTGGTGGGTTAAAATTACTGGTTTTTCACTCCAGTCTTGTTGCCAGTCTGATAATCATGCTGATCTTGTACATGTCAGATAAATTATGTAATTTAGCTACTATGCTCCAAATTTCATCATTTACTTGAAAGGCAAGAAGCTCATTTCAAGGCAGAATTTTCCACTTTATACCTAGGTTACTAAGCACAGCCATTAGGGAGTTCATAAGGATTCTCCCACATCATCACCACTTAGCTTTTAACACTATGGTAAAGGAGAGTCCTTTTCAAGGGACATATAGTGTAGGGGAATCAGCATATTTTTCAATGCACTCCAACATCCCTCTCTCCATTTATTTTTGGATTCATTTATGATTTCTTACATCTTACATTCATTCAGCTGTTCAGATTTTAGTCCATTAACTGTGCAACCTGTTTGAAAAGTATCAGCTGCCTGAGCTAACACATGGTCATTCTACCCATGTCAAAAGCTCGGTGTGATCTCCAATTGGATTCCCTTCCCTCACACTACCATATTTAAGTTAACTCCAGCAGGTATTCTCCCTATTTTTGCTGATACACATCAGTCAAAACCTTGTGATTCCACTGGTATGTAAGAATTTTCACCTGGGTATGACATTTTACTTGCCCCCTTAGCTGCTGGTCTCCCCTCCAGATCTGTAAGTCCAGCTTTGCATAATAATGTAGCTTCAACTCAGCACATAGCTGTCCAATTAGGCAATACTTCTCATAGCCCTCTTGTTGCCAGCCATACATGCAACTAAGTTATCAACCACATATCATCAGAAGTATTATGTGCAAATTTTGTGTCATTTACTTAAAAAAAATTGTTTTCCTCCCAATTCTACTTCTTTGTACTTCCTTCAAACAGGATCCAAGATGCAGAGCTGAATTAGTTTCTACCATATAGAAAATAGCTCTTGAGTTTTTAGAAAAATAAGATTAAAAGGATCGAAGGGTGTCCCTTAAAAATACACATTGGAGCAGAAGTACCCCGCCAGCCAGTATCACTCCTGTTTTGACCTTAGAAAAAATTCAGTCTTAATTTATTTTTGTGTCTGTTGATGACGGCATCGAAGCTTACATCCTAAGTGTCACAACCCTCTGTGGCATGTAGGGACTAAAGACAATGTAAGTTAGTAGGGATAGGTCATAAAAAGGTAAGACAATAAAAGTTAGTAAGGGTATGTCATAAAAAAATGTGACATTTGGGAGGAAGAGGCTACCTCAGATGCGGGTATCACAGAGCCATTAACCAAGGCAAGAATTATCACTGAGAGATAATTTCTCTTGATGTTTCTTTTCCAAAACTCCCATACAGATGTACATGTTGAGTAAGAGATGGGAACTTCGAAGAAAACAATCTTTAGCTTTCCAGCTTTGAGAATGCAGTTAAGCCATCCTCCAAAGGGAATAAAACCAAGTAGACTCAGGCCACAAATATTTCTGGCTCCCTCACCAACCTCTAAGAATAATGGAAATTGTCTTTTGCTACCCTTCCAGGAGAAAATATGACATGAAAGGAGAAAATTAAGTGTGGTGTAATACTTCTTCGAAGAAACAGTAAATGACAGAACTATTTTTAAAAAATTGAAATAGCCTGAGAGAAAAAAGAAGCCCAAGGATATTATACTCAAAAAAGATAGTGATCAAATACAGGCAAGAAGCTAGTAACTTTAAATGTGTCGATTTTAAAAAAACAATAAAGTGAGCCTACCAAGTTCTGACTCAAAATAACTCAGGGACGGAAAACATATTAAAGGGATTTGTGGTCAACAGTGAATGCAATTAAGTACAAAACAAAAAAGAACATTTGTGGGATTTATGGATTAGTGTAGGGAATGGTTTTTAACTTTAATGATTATTTGAGATTTGTGGACTTTTCTAGGGTTTTCCCTTCTTTGTAGTATTGTTTGATTATTTAAAAGAATCATGTTTCTTTTTAATAAATATAATTATTCCAAGATTAAAGAAATACAGTTATTTCACAAGAATCACTAGTAGCAAGATAAATCCATGCTGGTATTGAATAATAATGGACTCTCTAAAAAAATACCATGTTATCTATTTAAAAATGTGATCAAACTGGCAATTTGTATAAACAGATGCTTATAAATAAAATGAAACCCTTATGTTTTTCTTAGCATTGATCAAAATCTCAACAAGCCTTGAGATTTTAGGCTTTCTCATGAAACAATTCCTCACGTTTTGTATCACTCTTTTGGATTCATACCCACTTAATATGCCACTGGGGATGGGGGAGGAAGTCCTTATGAAGCTAGGAAAAGATTAATTGCTCCGTAGTGATGATAAATAACCATCAGAAACTGTGAAAATGTTTTCAGTTGATCACTGGAAACTCAGCTGTTCCAACCAATGTTAGAACTTAACTTCTAAAGTCAGCGGTAAGAAACAGAGTTATTCCATAAACACAGCCTAATGTCATCTATCACCAGCCTCTTACCTGAGTAACCACAATTGTACAGATAACGTCCATACACTTTACCTTCAGAAAGCCTGCCAATCCCTGTCTTCAATATTCTCACAAATCTAAGATCGTCAGGCTGCTCTAGTCAAGGAAATGATGTCTGACTCTGCTAGACTAAGAAACAAATTCAGAATCATCTCTTTACTTCAGATGTTAAATGGTAGTTTCATGATCATTTTGGAGGCCTGACTTAAAGACACTCAGCTGACTGAATCTAGGAGGTCTCAGACCAACATGGATTCTCACCAGATTCCTTATGCCCAACCATCATTTTTCCTTGAGATCTACTGTCTCAACAATGAGTTGAGCTCTAAAGAGTTTCACTGAGCCATGCTGCTGAATGTATTTTGTTAGCCTAGGATTTATAACCAAATAGATTATTATTTGAGGTCACTAAACCTAGATTTTTATGTAAAATTTTCAAACTTGGGTCTATTTACAAAGGGATTTTGGTTTGAGGGTACATCATTTGATCAATTGCACTCGAGTTTTCCTGCAACGTCGTTAGATTTGAAGCTGTACAATTAAGTGCACTGTCGTTTGCTCTTAACATGTTTATTCTGTTGCTTGAAATGCATTTGTTTTTGTCTGTCTACAATGTTTTGTGCAGGCTACTTCTGTTTTGTCCTTGATTTTCTTATTTCTATTACATATATAAGGGGCTTCCATAGAGAATGGATGCGGTGTTCCAATAAATTTCCATTTCAATACAAGTGGACTCTAAGCGCTAACGAAATGGAAACCAACAGACCAGGAAAGCGTCATGAGCATTCACTAGCCAAGTTGGGTCCGAGGTGCCTTACACAACCTCAGGAGGACAACCTCCCTTCAGTCAGTGTGTGAAAAAAAACTGGCACATGGTGGATCACACGACCCCTTCTGAACAGGTCTTGTCTGGGGAACGAAGATAACATTCATTAAGCATATACACTGACCACAGGTAGTGGTTCTGCTTTCTTAGGTGTCAGGGGTTCTCTGTGTCAAAATCTCAACCTCTTTCTTAAAGAAAATCTGATTTCTATGTAAAGTCCCATTATAATCTTAATTCACACTTTCCTTAATGGCCAAAAACAAAGTCAGCATAGAATAGCAAATGGACCCTATGGTGGGGCTTTTGACATATAAAAACTAATGAAGGGGCGCCAGGGTGGCTCAGTCGGTTAAGTCTCCGACTTCAGATCAGGTCATGACGGTTCGTGGATTCGTGCCCTGTGTTGGTGTCCGTGCTGACAGCTCAGAGCCTGGAGCCTGCTTCGGGTTTTGTGTCTCCCTCTTTCTCTGCCCCTCCTCGGCTCATGCTCTGTAAAGTAACTAAAACTAGTAACCAAAAAAATAACCAAAAATAGTAACCAAAACCAAAAATAAAATTAAAAACAAAAATTAATGAACTAATAGACTAATGAGGAATTCTGTAAAAACCAAAAGACAAAACACTACACATTTAAAAAATCAGAATATTTAATTGGAGTACTGAGCCTTGAAATAGTTTTAACTTCAAGAAACTCCCTCAAAGATTTGTAACTTTTCAAATTTACTCTCCTTCCACCTCACCTTTTTTAAATTTTAGTTTTAATTTTTTAAACATTTATTTATTTTTGACAGAGAGAGCAAGAGGAAGACAGATAATCTCAAGCAGCGTCCACACTGTTATCACAGAGCCTGATGCAGGGGTCAAACCCGCAAACCATGATATTGTGACCTGAGCCAAAATCAAGAGTCAGATGCTGAACTGACTGAACTACCCAGGTACCCCTTATTTTTAATTTTTTTCAGCTTCAAGTTTTTATTTAAATTCCAGTTAGCTAACATAATAGTGTAATATTAGTTTAGGCATAGAATTTCGTGATTCATCACTTACATATAACACCCAGTGCTCATCCCAGCATGCCTCACTCTTTAAAACCCAGATGTACTTGATGTTCGAAAGAAACTATCTTTTTTTTTGGCTTTCTTCAGAAAAGAAGGGTCATGTTGTAAAAGTGCTGAACCAGGAGGTATCGTGACATTGCTAAGCCCTGGGCCAGAGTGAAGTTAGTTGCAAGAATTTGCTATTATTTTACTCTAGCAGAGATAATACTAAATAGTATGTACAAAAGACATATAAATATATGTAAAAGTTAGTGCCATGAAAGGAGCCAAAAATGAAGCACATTGATTTTACTGCTCAGTGTTTTTATTTTTTTTTCTTTTTGTGTCCCTGAAGTATCTTTTAATGTTTCTCTATAACCTTTCAATGTGATAAAACTTCTCTTCTTCTCATATTTGATCTAAATTCTATAAACATGTTTTAACTGTGTAAATCCAAAACCAGAACAAATGACAAAATGCCTTGCCACGTAAGAAAGAAGCAGCTTGCATTCAGGCGGCTTACATTTTAGGATATTAGCATTTTGGTTGTGGGCAATGCCATGCAGTTCCTCTAGAGAAAGGTAAAATTTTACATCTCACATTCCCATCTCAACATTGTTTTTGTTGTTGTCGTTTTTAATGTTTATTATGTTTGAGAGAGAGACAGAGCACGAGCAGAGGAGGAACAGAAAGAGAGGGAGACACAGAATCCGAAACAGGATCCAGGCTCTGAGCTGCCAGCACAGAGCCCAACTGGGGACTTGAACCCACCGTGAAGTCATGACCTGAGCCGAAGTCAAACTGACTGAGCCACCCAGGCGTCCCCCCATGTCTATGTTTTAAAAAAACCTAAGCTGTTTGACTAATGCAAAGTAACAATGTAAAGGAAGAACTAAAAGTTGATTTAATGAAAAATTCTGAAAGTTTGGGGTATTTTTAAGGCATCAAAGAAATGTTTACATCAGCATTCTTTCCTATCCTACCTAGAAGTTAGGAGCATTAAATACATAGAGGTATCAGTATTTCCAAAACCACTATCATGTACTATCCCAGAAGAAGTAGGCACGAAATTATTCCAGACCTAGTCCTAAAAGGATGCACAGGCATCACGGGACTTGTGTCCCCAATGTTTCTCCAGCTCTTCATTGTGACAAATGGCCCTTCGATGCTCATACTGTGTTTTGGGGGAAAAAACCAAGAGAAACGTAAATGTATCCTACTATGTTCTATCACCAACGACCCAGAAGGATCCCACTTCCTCCTTTGCTTAACTTGATCTTTCCTTCCTGTAAGGGGGATGTACATTCATATCACCAATTTGCATCCAATTAACTTGTACCGAGGAGAAAACCATCATAACAGAAAATGAGGCAACTGACTGAAAATCACAATTGGTTCTGCTTATCTTCATATCTTTCCCTGATTGACTGTGGGCACGAAAAGCAAGATCATTACAGTTTTTAAAAAGGAGAAAAATTGACCTCAGTTTCATTGTGAAGAGGGAAACTTTGCAAGGCTGTGTACCTAAGAGCGTATCATTTTTAGATAAGAAGAAGGATGTAGTGCAAAACGAGAGCATGTAATCTTTGTTAAATTTTGAAACAGCTTGACATTCTAAAGAAACATATTTCAATGGAAGCATTTATTGAATTATAATCATGTTCTCCCTCAAACAATGGGGGAAAAAATAGAGCAAAATTACCATGTCAGGGCCCTACACCACTGTCATTAGTTAATATGTGAGGGATCTAAAGAAAGACCTAAAATTCTGTTCTAGTATGTATACTCTGTGATCTGGTCCTTTTCAATTCTTTTGTCATCAGTATTACCTTTGCCTTTCCCTTATTATGTGTGCAGAAAACCTCACTACAAAGCGGCTCTCCATCTTTGTTACGGGCGTCTACACCCTTCTTCATTACCTTCAATTTCACGAGGAGAAACGTATTAAAGCCACCTGAGCCTGTGGGTTTGATGGATAGTTTCTCACAGAATCTTAGAATCTGCCAATTTAAAAGAAGTCTCTACCAGGCCATCTAGTTTCTCTCTCGTCACACAGCTATTTATTTTATGATCGCTTTTAATGATTTCTAAAAGAAACGCAAGTTGTAATTCTGCAACTTTCTTTTGCCACTGATTTCCTCTGCTTGTTCAGATACAGACTTTTTGTTACGTGTTTTCACGTCATGTTAACATGCTTTGGGCTCTATGTCAACTCACCAAGATAAAAAGAACCCATTTTATCAGACATCTACAATTATTTGGGTTCTACTGCCATTTAGTAGTGCTTATTCTTATAAGTTTTATACTTTTTACCTAGATGGTATCTTCCCTCTATTTTTTTGTTAAATATCATATTCATAACTTACAACCCTATGATCACATAGTACTGAAAGATGTTCATATGCATGTGATATACAACTAAAATATTTTAACATATCATAATGAAAAGGAATTATTAAGTTAAAAACAAATTAAAATATCCACAAATGGAATACTATAGTGTAAGACTTACAACTTACAAGATTCCAAACTAACTGCCTAGTCCACAGATAGTGCTGTAAACATTACAGAATTATACTCTGGAAATCACAAACAAATTTTTTTTTGAAGAAATGGTATAATTTTTGATAAGCAGGCTTAGAGAAAGGTTGTGTGTGAAGAGAGGAGCAGAAACACAAGGAGAGACAAAGAAAGGGGCGCCTGGGTGGCTCAGACGGTTAAGCATCCGACTTCAGCTCAGGTCACGATCTCACGGTCCGTGAGTTCGAGCCCCGCATCGGGCTCTGGGCTGATAGCTCAGAGCCTGGAGCCTGCTTCTGATTCTGTGTCTCCTTCTCTCTCTGTCCCTCCCCTATTCATGCCCTGTCTCTCTCTGTCTCAAAAAATACATAAAAACGTTAAAAAAAATTAAAAAAAAAAGGAGAGACAAAGAAAGATGGTAAGACAAATGGAGAAGATTAGTGGGTTATAACAATGAGAACTGACAGTGAGAGGAAATGCACAAGAAAAGATGAAAAAAAAATCAAGAAAAAAGAAAACAATACTTGAGAAAAGTTGATATCTCAAATAGCCTATACAAATAGCTGGTTCATGCTAATTCAAAATCTGTTAAACATAAAATAAAACAAAAATGAAATAGCAAGACACACAAACTTGAGTAGCTCAAATTAAATGAATGGATACTTGGGTTCCAGCCCCACGTCGGGCTATTGCTGACAGCTCAGAGCCTGGAGCCTGCTTCAGATTCTGTGTCTCCCTCTCTCTCTGCCTCTTCCCTGTTCGTGCTCTGTCTCTCTCTCTCTCAAAAATAAACGTGAAAAACATTTTTAATGGATGGATACTGTCAGGTTTTGTTGAGGATGTGCAGCACTGTAGCTTAAACTGATACTATTATGTCTTTAGAAATATGGGTGCCAGTCTTTAAGGTTATCTAAGCACAAATAAGAACTCAGCAATTTCATTCGTAGAAGAAATACACACATCTGTGCATCAACAGGTGTGTACAAAATCCTCTCAGCAGCCTTGCTCCAAGTAGTCAAAGTTGGAAAAAATCCAAATGTCCACAAATATTAAAATGGGTAAATAGAATTATGCTGTTGTAGTAACAGAACACTAAGCAGTAATAGGTAAGCGTGAAAAAAAACAAAACCACCTCAGTTATCCACAACAGAGGGAGCGAATTCCACAAACAATATGTTGAGCAAAAGAAGCAATACTCAAAACTACTTAAAAATAATACTGGGGACACCTGGGAGGCTCAGTCAGTTGAGCGTCCAACTCTTCATTTTCGCTCGGGTCAGTGTTGTGGGATCAAGCCCTTCATCAGGCTCCTACTTGAGTCCCTCTTTCCCTCTGCTCTTCGTCTGTTCATGCCCTTTCTCCCTCTCTCTAAAAAAGTAACAAAAAACAAAGAACAAATAATACTGTATGATTCTATATGTACAATTTTCAGAGACACGAAACGAATCTATGGTGTTAGAAGTCAGGATAGAATAATCTCTGGAGAAGGAGGGGTTAATGTTTGGAAGGGTAATTAGGGGAAGCTAAGGTTTGTTAATATTCTATTTCTTGAGCTCATAGAGGTCATGTGGACGGATGTGCCCTATGCTCATTCACTGATTTGCATTTTATGGTTTTGGCAATTTACATGTGAGTATATTTCAGCCAAATACTTTATAAAGTAAAACAAACAAAAAGTACACACCCACCCACCCACCCACCCACACACACACAGGAGTGTGTATCAGAAGGGAACATATATGTATAGAAATTCAAATGTATAGAAATTCAACAATAAACCTCCTGAGATAGAATATGTTTGAATAATTAAATCAGGGAAGTTGAAAAAGAGGGATATTTGGTTGATAAATTTTTGAATATACTAGAAAGACACATTTCAAAAAATTCTCTCTCTCTTTCACATACAAACACTAGGTGAACACAAGACAGCTTTTTAAAAAGAAATAAATGTGGGGCAACTGGGTGGCTAAGTCGGTTAAGCGTCCGACTTCAGCTGGGGTCATGTTCTCGCAGGTTGTGAGTTCAAGCCCGGCATTGGGCTCTCTGCTGACCGTGCAGAGCCCGCTCTAGTTCCTCTGTCCCCCTTTCTCTGCCCCTCCTCTGCTGATTCTCTCTCTCTCCCTAATAAACTATAAAATAAAAAAAATAAATGCTCTATGTTTCAGATGAAAAGATCTCTGGTTTTATAAAATGTAGATTTAAAATGAAAGACACATTTTACTGTTCTAGTAAATACCAAAAGGACTCCCAGGTAGTTCAAAGAAAATGTGAAACAGGAGTTTAAAATGAAAATGAGGTTAAGGCACTGAATGATTATTTGTTAAAAAAAAAAAAAAAAAGAGGAAGTTACACAAAACCAAGAAGCCAGAATGTGTCTCCTAGGAATTTAAAATAATTGGAGGAGTTCTTAGTTGAGCAAGTGGGGACTGAAAAGTGGGGAGATATCTTTTTGAGAAAGTCAGTTAGGAGCAAACATTGCTGTAAGATGCTCACTTAGGAACAAACATTGCAGTAAGATACTCACTTAGGAGAAAACATTGCAGTAAGATACTCAGGAGCAAATATTGCAGTAAGATACTCACTTAGGAACAAACATTGCTCAATGAAGCACGTGTGTTCACGTAATAATGCAGGGTTTTTTTTCTGTCCTACACATTCCGCTCTCCGGTGACACAGGAAAGATGTGTGTAAGGATCAGAAGGTCTTGTGCCTAAAAGAACTAAGTAAGAAAGCCATCGCTTTCAGGATGTCTGTTTCCCCTTTCTGTGACCCTTTTCCCTCCTTGAAATTCAATCTCAATTCAATCACTGAATAAGTCTTTTTGTTTTTTTTTTAAATCACAGCAAGGGGTTCTGACTTAATGCGTCACCACTTACTTGAGAGTTTGAATTTTTAAATATGACAGTAATTATGGCAGGCTTGGGAGTTATTAAAATAAATAAGTTATGCTCCCTATCCTTGAAAAGCTCATGACCTACTCAGTTTGGAAAAACCAGAGACAGATTTTTAAATATCTAGAGCAAGAAAGCCTGTTGTACTAAGGAATGGATTGTAAGACCAAACAAGAAGTATTTCCGGGCAGGACTATAAGCTCAAATCACATCACATTGTCTACAGAAATAAAAAGTCATGCTTGGGATAAACAGTTCTGTGCAACTGGGGACCCTTGGATATGATCCTCAAAAACTAGGAGTTCATAAACATGAACAGTTATGGCATAATATTTTAGGCAGTGATGGATCTCTTGGCTTGGTAATAGGAATGTTTACCGTCGTTCATGTTTAGTAGTCTGCTTTGGCATATTTCTTGGGGGTATCATTTTTAAATTTCCTCTCCTGGACCCTTTCTTGGCAGGCACTTTAGAAAACTGCCTTTAGCTACTTTCCCCGTGGTAAGAGGCCTCCATTTAAGAAAGAAGTTCTCATCCGAGACACGTATACCTGTCTCTTCTAGGAAAAGCAGTCTCTTCTAGGGAAAGCAGCCCCCTGACTCACTTATACCCGAGCCCGGTTCCCCAGGGATCTACCCGCAGGCTTGGTGGCAGCTGGAGAGACTGATTTGTCCAAACTAACTTCCCTTCCGGACTTCTAAGATGTTGCCTGCAGCCACTCCAGACAACTGGCCAATGGAACTCTGCTTCCTGAAAACAACAACACCTAACTGCAGTGAACTTTAAACTTCTTTAGAAAGGACTCTAGACCAATACAAATGACTAAAAATTAAATGTGCTCCATATATTAAATAATAATAATAATAATTAAATGTGCTCCAAAGAGTCCCCCCAAATACGTCTACTCTCGTGTTAAAATAGGCTAATAGGACTCAAAATGGGAATCACTTCTCTAAATGAGATCAAGTATACATAAAAATAATTCCATCAATTGCACAATACTGATTTTAGTAAAGAAAATAGCCAGGTATGTGGGTTTAATAATTAACCGGGATTGAAACAAATTCAACACACAGTTATTCCCTTTATAATTTGGTTTAATTAAATGCAAACCAAGATTAAACTGTATCCCCAAAATACACACTTACAGTCATAGCAAAGGAAAATATTACTTAAGAGAAACACTTACGCTTGATGGATAGCATCTAATTGTTTCTCTAAAATATCACAAGCTAATGAAACTTTTTTCTATCACTATTTTACATCCGTGATCTATTCGGGCAGTATTGAAAAATCACATCCATCCTGCTTGATTTACAGTAGCTCGTTTGATCTTCCCCTAAGCTCAAGTTACAGAAGATGGAGTAAAATAAGCTAAATACATAAATTAAGTAAAAGACATCCAAATGTATCTCAAAATGGTTATATTGCCTTTGTTAAGGCTATTGAAAGGAAACTTTTTAAGTTTGAGCATCATTACTAAATCCTATATAGAATGGCATTCAGTGAAACTCCACTATTACACAAAGAGAAACAAAAACCATCTTATCCCATTAACAGCTCATTCATTGTTAAAACCCCAAGCTTCCATGACTTAATACAAAGCAAATACCAATTTCCTCCCAGTTTTGCAGTGCAGTTAGCATTGCACACTATTGAAGAAAGCAAGAGAGAAAGCCTGATTCAAGCAAGGGTCAGAGGATTTAAAATCAAGAATATTTAGAAGAAATGGAAAACCATAGCGCTCTAGATCTTGCCTTTTAACTCAATGTGAACTGCCAAGAATTACATTGCTTTCTTCTCAGAACATTCAAAAATCAATTGTATGTCTCTACTGTGTATCTGGGAA
Source organism: Felis catus (assembly GCF_018350175.1). Taxonomy (NCBI): domain Eukaryota; kingdom Metazoa; phylum Chordata; class Mammalia; order Carnivora; family Felidae; genus Felis; species Felis catus. The sequence goes on along the minus strand of NC_058371.1, from coordinate 9,503,174 downwards.
CCTTGTTTCATTGCCTTTCAAAGGGTGAGCATTATGAGGGAAAAAATGATGCCAAAGTGTCACAAAACACATTGCCCTCCCCTCATTTTTTATCCAATCAGCAGAAAGCCCATCTCTGTGTGAAATCCAGATTTCTAGAAAGATGGTGAAAGCAAGGGTAGAAAATGGAAAGTTCCATTGTTGGGATAAGTGGGAGTTATTCTCAAGGGAAAGGATAAAACTAAATATTAATAAAAGAAGCCACATAAGAAATCCATTATTAAAGGATTTAAATAATTTGGACTTTTTTTCACTTTTAAAAATCATAAGGTCAAAGCTTTTCTTTCTTTCTTTCTTTCTTTCTTTCTTTCTTTCTTTCTTTCTTTCTTTCTTTCTTTTTTAATGTTTATTTTGAGAGAGAGCGAGCTCATGCGTGCACCCTTGCATGGGGGGAGGGGCAGAGAGTGAGGAGCAAGAAAATCAATCCTAAGCAGGCTCCATGCTGTCAGTGCAGAGCTAGATGTGACCCTTGAACTCATGAACCATGTGATCATGACCTGAGCTGAAATCAAGACTTGGTAGCTTAACCAACTGAGTCACCCAGGTTCCCCAAGGTCAAAGCTTTTTTTTTCCCCAAAAGAGAATTTCTCCCCAACTCCAGTCAGTAACATATGTATGTGTGTGTATATGTCTGTATACACATACAAACTGGCATGATATTCGTGAAAACAATAGCAATTTACAGAATTACATAAAATTGAAGCTCATGTTCAAATATACTTAGAGTATATTTAATCTAGCAACCCATGACTACAGGAAGAATCCTTTATGTAGACACCAAAAAAGTAGTTTCTATTCTCTGTCTTCATTGGATGGGTCTCAATGCTACAGGGACCTTAACACAGCAATAAATATCTTGGTATAGCTTCTTCCAACCAGTCTGTGCTTTGCCCTAGAAAGTTCAAAGTTTCTTAAAAATGAGTTATGATTTACTATACAATATATTCTCTAGAATCCTGTAATTTCCAAGTTTAAAACAGACAATCATCTAAAACCTTATTTATCAGTTACTTGTAACTACAGATTTTTCCATAAAATAACGACTCATGGTATGACAACAGGCTCACTTTAAATCCTCACAAGTAGGGGCACCTGGGTGGCTCTGTCAGTTTAGCATCCGACTTCTGCTCAGGTCATGATCTCATGGTTCATGGGTTCAAGCCCCACATCAGGATCTGTGCTTACAGCTCAGAGCCTGCAACCTGCTTTGGATTTGGTGTTTCCCTCTCCCACTGCCCCTCCCCTGCCTATGCTCTACCTCTCTCTCTCAAAAATAAACAAACACTAAAAAAAAATCCCCATAAATCAATGCATATCTACATACCTACAGACATGCATATATATACAATAATAAATGAATAAAACTATGCCTAGAATTTAGTTCCGTAGAGTTGGAACATGTATCTATTCACTGACCAGGTATTTCAGGTTTTTTCTTTACATGCAAGGCACAATATCAATAAATGTACCAATTTCTTCTATAAATATCAATATCGATAAAGATAGGATCAATAAAGATAGTATCAATAAAATTCACAAATCTCCTCTGAAAGAAAAATGCATGTAGCCATTATACTGTAGGTCTTATTTATTATATGCGTATTATTTATACTCTCTTATAGATAGCATTCCACTCTGGGAAAATACACTTGATAATTAAATTCTGGATGCTACAATAATCTCCTACAGAAAAGTGCCTGATATCAAAGTAAACCATGAGAAGTACTGCAAATTTCATTTTAAGATATAAGAATAGTGGCACTGGGCAGCGTGTCTGGATGGCTCAGTCGGTTAAGCATCCAGCTTCAGCTCACGTGATGATCTCATGATGGTCTGTGAGTTTGAGCCACACATCGGGCTCTGTGCTGGCAACTCAGAGCCTGGAGCCTGCCTCAGATTCTCTATTTCCCTCTCTCTCTGCCCCACTTTCTCTCAAAAAAAATGGATAACTGTTAAAAAAAAAAGAAAAAAAGGAAAAAGAATACTTATGCTGGGCAACTCCTTGAAGAAGCAGTCTATGTGAATGGCAGAGCTGGTGGTTGTAGGTGTGCAACCGGTTGGACCCTGAGGCTTATACCAAAGGATCACTCAGAAAGGAGAGTATCTAAAGATAACGTTCCCCTGAGGAAGCAGCAGAGGCTGTGGAATTAGACCTGCCTTTGTTTCAATCTTGGCGAAAGTACTTACCAACTAATGGAACCAAACGAGTTGATTAACAGTTCAAAAGTTTTTACCTTTAAATTAGGGATACAAGAAAACCTCCACAGAGAAATGTGTTGAATGAATCATCTGCCCAGCCCTAGTCCTCCTCCAGGGGCCGGTGGATGTTGGAAAAAGTCACTGAGAGGAAATGACCACTGATGGACCCTCTAGCTGGACCAAAGCAATCAGAGGCTTGTTACCCTTTCTCCTCTCCTTGGAAGGAATGTTCTGCCCACTGTTCCTGCAATGGGCACCATTTTCAAGGACGAAGCCTTAAGAGACCAATGTTTTGTTGTGACCATCTGGACAGTATAAGCTGAATGAACCCAGGTAAGACCTAACGATATAAACTTTTAAGATTCTGACAGGCACATGTGGAGATCTCATGGGGCTGCTCATATGTAAGTGTCCTTGCTTATTAAACTTGCCATCTACCAATCTGGAAAGGTCTGCCTCTTTGCTCACTCTCTTCTTGACCTGTGCGTTTGGGGCCAATTTGCAACCGACACTGGATGAGGAAGTTATATGTGTGCTCCAAGAAGCAGAAGACTGAACATGCATATTCACAGCAGAAGGGAACCACCGAGAAGTAGAGGGTTGACCACAGTGAACAAGTTGATTAGTGCATACATCCAAACAAGGATGGCTCTGCATTTCCACAAACGAATGAGGTGGTGCCGGGAATTCCTTTCTGCAGGGATCTGGTGTGACTGATGTGCAGTTCTATAAATGCACCTGTTTGTCTCATGATCCTTACACCTAGTTTATGAAAGTATTAACATAACTTTGATAAATATTTTGGATTATAAACTCATTTCTCATCTTCATGTAATGAGAAAACAAAAACAGAATTTGAAGAAGCCAAATAAAAGGCTGTATATTTGGAGATTATCTAAAATAAATTATGCATATTCTAAATAGAACCCCTTTAATCAAACTACAGGAGCTCAGGGCCATATTCAATTTGACTTTATAATACTTCAAGAAACAGAATCCACTGGTTCTAAGAATTTTAGATGCTTTATATTCAACATCAGTGACTCATAACATTTTAGCTACCTAATTCTCTGCTCTGTAAATCCATCAAATATTTTAAAAATGTTCTCCAAAAAATTTAAGTGTACTAGCACAATTCTTTTTTTCAAGGATTAAGTTAAAAAAATGGTTTTTGTTAATTCAAGTCAATGCATCTGAACTTAACCTTCTAGGAAATTTGTTTTTTTTTTTTAATTGGGTTATTTTATGACGGGTACACTTGTAATTAGTAACAGCTGTGACTCTCCATTTTGTAAAACTGGGGAGGATAAGTTATCAAATTAATCGCATTTGGATAAATCTCAAGTTTTTATAAGAGCGATTTGAGTAGAATTTTTGGCAACGTTTTGAAAATACTTAAAGAAAAGTACAAATATTTTAGCTAACCTTGTTATAAAGGCAAAATATGAATTATCTTTCTTCCCAACCCCGAGTTAATTATGCCACTCACCTCTTTACCTCCTACAGAGATTCCTCATTCTCTGGAAAAATTCTAAACGTTTATTTTATCACCTCTGTATGTCTTTAGATGCATCCCCACTGTTGCAAGGGAAACTCTAACTAGATCACCCATTGTCTGCTGAGAGCGGGGATTTCAGATGAGCCTTGGAAAATCATCTTACCATTAGGCTATAAGCAATTTTGAAAATGGAAAGTGGAACATATTTACTACACCTGGTGAGTCTCTAATTACAATGGTCTATATTCATCATTTACACACATTTGTCATTTTAATTAATTACTCAGGGCTCAATTCAATCCCTTTGCTACATTCTAAAATTCCCATTGATTTAAAAGGTGTAATTGTTGCGATAGAGTAATAGACTTTTTGGAATCATTGGTTTTTATACAATCAAGAGCTATTCGATATCATTCACTCCCTGTGTGGAGTTCAGGTTCCTGTCACTTAAAGTCATTTTGCCTTTCTTTTTCCTGTGACTAGGAATACCAAAAAACCTATTTTGGGTATTTAAGAAAATCATCTAAAAAATTCTGTGTTCAGTCTTCCAAGTCCCATGTTTAACATCATTATAAATATGCATAGGAATTATTATATTATCTTTTATTAATAACTGCTTTATGTAAATATTAAAGGCTTGTTAAGTAGGCAACATGTTTGCTTGTGGGTAAATTCATTCATAGGAATATCAATTTTAGCACTCAAATGTAATGCAAACATTCTCAATTATTTATAACACCTTTCATTTCTGAACACCATTTTTTTTCAATTCTAAGTATATTTGTTGCTTTTAAGTGTATTCAATAACTTTAAAATAGAGATTTAAACAATGTCATGAAAAAAAGTCATTCACAATCACATGATGGAATTTTTTTGGTTTTAGTAATATGAAATTCTGGGGAAAAAGTGAATCTTTATTGGTTTTAATTAACTAACTTAGTATCTATGGTGTAATCAAATTGATTTAAATTGGTTATATATAGGCTTCCTTCATGTATTATCTACAGGTGTAAGCCAGGTGACGAAAGCTTGTAGACTGCCATGGATAATTTCCAACAATAACTTGTTGTTATTGTTTATTGTTTACTTAGACTAAAGCAGGTGCTCTTTGCAGTGTTTTATGTGGAGAAACTTTTGTTATCATCACAAGAAACTTGTCAATAAACCATTTTTACCTCCATTTCATAGAAAACTGAAGCGCAGAGGGTTGTGTAATTTCCAAAGTTCACAAAGTAACAGATTAGAACTGATCTCAGACTCTGTGAGTCTGGAGACTGCACTCCTAACCATCATGCTCCACTGTCACCATGTTTCATTTTATTTTATGTTTCATTTTATTATAAAATGTTTGAGACCTAGTCATAGTCGTATTTTCTCTCTCCCGCAAGGTCCTTTTAAAAATAACTACTGGGTATTTTTGGCTTTCACTGACACAACACATCTAATTAAAACGCAACTCAGTGGCAAATTCAATATATGAACTGGGTCTCTAGGTCCACAACTTGGTTTGTTTATTCAGAGTATTAAATATATTTATGTGCTAATGACCACAGTCAAGATATTAAATCTTACTAATATATCAAAAACTCCCCGGAGCCCCTCTATCATATAAATAAAGTCCTGCAATATGCATTTATGTTTGAATTCTTTCACTCAGCATGATATTTTGCAATTAGATTGCTACATGTGCCAAATGCTCTTGTTTATTCAGTGTGTATTCCACATCATGAACACACCAAACTCTCATTAGCACGAGTTGATGCACATTTGCATTATTTGGAACAGTTCTAATTTTTGACTACCATCATCAATGCTCCTACCAACATTTGCGTACAGGTCATCGTGCGAATATGTATGTTCACTGCTCCTGGGTAAATCTCTAGGGTTCCTGGTTCAGGCGTAATTTTAGACTTCACTTTATCTCTACTGCTAATCTGTTTTCTAAAAACCAATTGTACAGTTCTGCGTTCCCACCCCCCAAAATATGAGACTGCCAGTTACTCCACATCTTCATCAACACATCCTTCTAATTTTAACCCAAATGGATGCACAGTGATATGTCGTTGGAGTGTTTATTCCTGTCTCTCTGATGACTGCTGATTCTGAGTATCTTTTCATCTGCCTCTTAACCATTCATTTATCTTCTTGTGTAAAGTAACTGTTAAAAATGTTTACCCATTTTGGGTTGTCGTATTATTGAGTTGGCAAAGTCTTGCAGATATTTGAAAAACAAATCCTGTAAAGTTTTATGAACTCGACCAGGGAACCCACCTCTTCCCTGCGTTATTTTTTCCCTAAGGACATTAATTATGACCTTGATCGCTTTTATTGATAAAGGGTTGTTTATATTATCTATTTCTTCTTGGATACATTATAGAAGTTCGAGCCTGTTAAAGATAAGGTTTATCTTGGCATGATGTTCCTCATAATAATCCTTTGTTCTCCCTTTAATGTCTGGAGGATCTCACTTAACATTCCCTCTTTCATTATTGATACTGTTCATCTGTGTCTTTTCTACTTTTATTAGTCTCAGTTTTATCAATTTGATTGATTTTTCAAAGAATCAGCTTTCGATTTTATTGTTTTTTCATGTAATTTTCAATGTAATTGGGAATTTCAATGTATTTTAATTTATTGATAATTAATTTATGTCCCACCCTATGGTCTATCTTGGTGAACATATCATGAGCAGTTGAAAAGAAGATATTCCTATTGAGTGTGGTGTCTGTGTCATGTAGGTCAAAGTGATTAAGAGTGTCACTCAGTACTTCTATGTTTTTAATTATGTTTTAAACTAATTATTTTATCAACCATTGAAATAGGTATGTTAAAATGCTTGAGGTGCCATTGTGGGCTTGTGTAATTTGTCCTTTATTTATGTCAATGTTTCAATATGTATTTTGAAACGCTGTTATTCGGTACATACACATTTATAATTGTTATGACCTCAAGATGACTAAACTATCCTTAGGAATTGTTCCACTTTTATAGTGGTAATAATATGTAAGATCTGTACCTGTTTTGTCTGGTACTAATAGATTCATAAAAGGCATGCTACCTTTCTTATCTTTACTGCTTGCATAGTAAACATTCCAGCCATTTGTTTTCAACCTATGTCTACAGTTGTACTTAGACATGACTTCTTTTTTACCCATTATGACAATCATTGCCTTCTAATTAAAGAGAGTCTATTAAAGACAGTTCAATGTAATTGTTAATACTGTACCATCAGAGCATAATTCTGCATTATTTGTTTCCTCTTTGGCACCTCTGCTTATGATGCCTCTGACATTTCCTCACCTTTTTTATTGAAATATTCTAATTTTCACCCATACGTATTTTCATTACGTTTTCACTAGTTGTTCAATGATTCCACAGTCTATGTCAAGTTTATTTTATACCACTTTACATAAAATGTATAAAACTTTAAATCATAAAACTAAACTTAACCTCGGGCCATATACTATCATAGAAATCTATAAATTCATGTCTTTAGTTTTTGAAAAAATAAGCCATTATTTTTTCAAATATTTTTTCTGCCCTATTTTCTGCGTGCTTCCTGTATTAGTTTGCTAGATTACCATAGCAAGGTACCATAAACTGAGGAACGTAAGTAACAAATTTAGTGTCTCATAGTTTGGGAGGCAGTAAGTAAGATCAAGGTAGGAGCTGGGCTGTTCTCTACAGAGAGCTATGAGGAAGAATCTGTTCCATGCCTCTCTCCTAGTTCTTGGTAGTTTGGTGGTAATCACTGATGTTCCCTAATTAGCAGAAGCATCACCCTTGCCTCAGCCTTTATCTTCATGTGTGTTCTCCTTGTGTGCAGATCAGTGACCAAATTTCCCCCCTGTTTTTTTAATTTAGTGTGTATTTTATTTCTCAGAGAGAGAGGGAGGGAGGGAGGGAGGGACAGAGAGAGAGAGAGAGAGAGAGAGAGAGAATGAGTGGGGAGGGGAAGAGAGAGAGGGAGACACAGAATCCGAAGCAGGCTCCAGGTTCCGAGCTGTGAACATGGAATCGGATACAGGGCTCCAACTCACAAACTGTGAGATCATGACCTGAGCTAAAGTGGGACCCTTAACCAACTAAGCCACCCAGGCGCCCCTCCCCTTTTGATAAATAAATCAGTCATATGGGATTAGAAGTCCACCTAACTCCAGCATGACCATCTGCTTTACTCGAAATAAATGTTTGTTAAGTATGCTCACAAATGCAGTATTAAATGATCAATGGCCTCATCGGTTTAAACAGTTTTGAGGACCTGATTTATATCGATTTCTGTTATTAGATATTAATAAAATAGATTACTTATGGAAGTTTCAGAAATTCATCTACCAGATACATTTCATGAATGATAGAAAATAATCAACACATTAATGTAATTTCATACTTTTTAAACTTTCTACTACCATGAAAAAAAAGAAACACAACAACAAATGCAAATTTCCAACTTTCCAGCCAGGTCAAATAAGGGCAAATGTGCAAAAAGGAGTAACAGTTCAGAATGTTCTATCCAACTTCTTAGGATGAAGTATAAATGTCCTTAGGGTTGAGAAGAATCAGCAATAGCAGTCAAGACAAAGGGGAAAAAATGAGACACCTGTCAAATGAAACATTAACCCTCGGGCTAAAAATATCTTAAATGGTGGCCTGAAAGGTATTATATCTGTTGAATCCAAATATTCCCTCAGGATTAAGATTTCTTTTCCACAAACTTTAACAGTACTATAAACACCAGTTATTCACAACACTGAGGACAATTGTGATCCTGAGTAAGCAGTCAAGTTTTAAACTGTGTTTAAAGTATGTTTTCTTCTCTTTAGCAAAGAAATAAATATGTGAAGAGTATATGTCCAAGATGACAAATGAAGTTCCTTGGAGAAATAGAATTCTAAACTTTAAGTGCTCTGTACCATTTACAGACACACACACTCTCTCAGAAAAAGCTTCAAGCATAGTTCTGTAAGAATCTGGACATACAAACACCTCAACTAATTGTCTCTGGATTTTGTATCATAATAACCCCAATTCATTTTTGAAACCACACACTTAAAGGTGTCCAATCAACGGTCAGGATCCTGTGCAGACAGGCATTACGGTGGCTCCAATGGTCCTGCGTATTGGTGGGCAGGGTTTTTGTCAGCCTTTCCTCTCGAGTGTGGCAAAGATGTGACTTGCCCGAACCAATAAAATATGGCAAAGGTAACAAGATGCCATACCCATGATTTGTTGGCGTCAATGAGATGTTTTCTCACTATCAGACTCACTTTCCTGCTTTCTTGCTGACCTTGAAGAAGCAAGCAGACATGGGACAAATTCCTTGTAGAGAAAACCACAAATGAGGCAAGTGTGGGTGGCTGTTAGGAGCTGAGAGCAGTTTCCAGATGACAGGTAGCAAAAATCTGCAGCTCTCAGTCCCACAACCAGGAAGAAATGAATTCTACCAACAACCTGAGTTTCGGGGTACATTGTCCTTCCAGTTAAGACTGGAGCCCAGCCATTCCCTTGCAGGAAACCTTCCAAGACCCTGAGTATGGGAAAGAGTTAAGCCAGGCAGAGATTCTGGACCAGGAGACAAAAGTGAGGTAATAAACCTGTGTTTTCTAAAGTCACTAAGTTTGTGGTACATTTTATACAGCACAGCTAACTAATATAACATTGTAAAATCATATTTTCTTCTTAAAAAGGCATTCTTTTGGTGGTGCCTGGGTGGTTCAGCTGGTTGAGCACCCGATTCTTGATTTCAGCTTGGGTCATGATCCTAGGGTCATGGGATCAAGCCTTACATCGGGCCCAATGCTGAGCATGGAGCCTGCTTAAGATTCTTTCTCTCTCTCCCGCTACTCCTCTCCCCTGCTCATGTTCTCTCCCTCTCTCTCTCTCAAAAATATAAATAATAAATAGAAAATAATGTCATTCTTTTTAACTCACTCACTTCTAATTGCCAAGCTATTGAGAGAGTACATTAATTTTTTACTGGGCCGTTTGCCCTGAGATGATTGGTAATCATTATTGAATTAAAGTTATTTTAAAATTTATTACTTATCCGTGGCTTGGTATCTACTTGGATTTAACATCTTACCTTGATACAGTATGGTCTATGATGCCAAAGAAATATTATTATTTGAATGCACATTTGTGCATTAATACACAACTATGTACCTCTGTCTGTATTTTTATATATAGATATGTTTTTTCTAATTAAAAGTTACACGTACTTTTGATGTCATATATATGCATAAGCATATGCATGTGTCATATATATGTGTGCATATGCATATATATATAGACATGTGCATACAATATTCATTCTGATAATTTAACCCACCCCCAAAATATTCACCACTATCTGAAATTTATAAAATACATGTGAGATATTTTAAAATCACCTGAACAGATTATAACTCACCTCAAAACCTGTATTACATTTTGGATCTGTAAATGAGCTACTCATACGTGTAGGTTTATTTGTATTCAAACTGTGGAAGATTTTTAAAAAGCTAAGAAGCAAGCTTCTCTCAAGTGTAGTAGATCAGGGGTAGACCAATGCTTTGTCAACAACTAGAGAAGCAAGACAAATTATAAAGTTACAAAATCAAATTTTATTAAAGTTTGGTCATATATTCCTTCACTTATTTTAAAGTAAGCTCTGCTGGGATGAGCACTGGGTGTTTTATGGAAACCAATTTGACAATAAATTTCATATATTGAAGAAAAAAGAAATATAACTTAGGCATATTAAAAACATTTCCAGGTAATAAATAAATAAATAAATAAAGTAACTCTGCACTCAAGGTGGGGCTTGAACTCATGACCTCAAGATCATGAGGTGATCTTGACCTTTACTGACTGAGCCAGCCAGGCACCCTCAAAATCACGTTTCTAAAGTAATCAGTGAGTGAGGTTTCAAACCAACAAGCACTTGGATGAACTCCATTTATACAGAGGGAAAATTGTATAGGTGTAAACTAAGTATTCACAGCTACTTTTTTTTTATTTCCTAGTTGCATGTACCCATTCAGCATGTGCACCTAGAGTATGCGGAGGACCTCATGGGGAGAATGAGAAATGCTTTTAGCACTTGTATAGGGATGCTTAAACAAAATGTGGGTCTTGACGGGTCTCCAACTCAGGACTGTTTTCCCCAAAAGCATTTTACTGCACGTTGAGGATGTTAAAGAAAATACAGGATTAAAAGGAGAGCATCTTAAAAGCAAAGTGCAGATCTCTTATGTGCTGTGCTGTATAGTGGACAGACTCCTGCTGCAACAAGGGATTCTTAGAAATTGAAAACTTGAACAGAAGGCTGAATTGGCCATGACAACTTTTATCTGCCTTTTATCAACAGTTTGCAAACACCAGTATAATGAGACCCATGATAAGAGTCCTGGTTCCTAGCAGAGGGCCACTACTAAAGGACAGAGTTATTAGCAGAGATTGTGGTAGAGTTTCTAAACTGAAAACATCAGAGTCTTTAAAGACAGTCTTCCCTTGAAGATATATGACAAATTTTTGAATCAAGACAGCTAGGCTGAAAGGAAGATACGAAATTCTCTGAAAGGCAGAAATAAATTGCCAACAACCTTTCAGGTCTAAGGATGCTAAGTCCAAGAAAGCTACCTACTGAAAGTTTTTGAGGGTCACATTCTGGTAATACGAGTGAACCACAGGTATGTTTAGACTGACAAATACTGAAACTCAGCCCTGACTCAACTCAGTCCCTAGCTGAATTATGGTGATACATCCTAGGATCTGTGTGATGATAGATGTATAAACCCTCTCCTGTGAAAGGTAATGTGATCTGAAACCTCTAAACTTCTTTTATACAGAGAGATCAGCATACATTGAAAATATAAATGAAAGAAGCAAAAGTATGTAATCAATAAACAAAATAAACATTAGACAATAGAAATGAACCAAAAGGTGACCCAGACAGGAAAGAAAGCAGGCAACGATTATAATGAATTTGTTACAGAAAATAAAGTAAAGATGGATAAAATAAATTGGTGAAAGGATGGAAAATTCTGAATAAAACTTTAATTATAGGAAATTACATAATGTGCCAGAATAAATGTGTATTATGACTGAAATTAAATGCTCAAAGGGTGGACACAGCAAAACACAGTTTAGCAAATGGAAATTGCATCAGAAAATAAATCAGTAGAAATCACAGAGAAAAACAAGAGTAGAAATTTGGATACTAGGTTAAAAGATTAATGGAAGACACCCCAAAATCCTAACATATATGTAATTGAAATTAACAGAAGGAGAAAGCAACACATGGGGAAAAAAATCAAAATTTGATGACATGATATCTGAAAACTTTGCCAAATTAATGGAAGACATCAATTCAAAAGGCTAAAAGGAAGAAAACAACCCTTAAATACCTCATTGCAAACCAAAACAAAGAAAACATCTTAAAAACATTAAATACAGACATGGATACTATTACCGGCTGTACTGTGTTCCTCCCAAATTTGTATGTCGAAACCCTAACCCATAGTACTTTTGAATGTGACTGTATTTGGAGACAGGTACTTCAAAGAAGAGATTAAGCTAAAATGGTGCCAATAGCACAGGGCCTACCCCAATCTGGCTGATGTCCTTGTAAAAGAAAGAAATACACGTAGACACACACACACACAAGAGATACCAGGAATGTAGAATCCCAGAAGAAAGATGTGTGAGGGCAGAGCAAGGAGGCCATGTCTCCAAGCCACCAAGAGAGGCCTCAGATGAAACCAATCCTGCTGATCTTGATCTTGGATTTCAAACTGTGAGGAAATGAATTTCTGGTATTTTGTTACGGCAGTCCTAACAAATGACGTCACATGCCTTCAAAGAAACAACAGCAAGACTGACTGCTGACTTCTCCAAAGAAAAGTTAAAAGCTTTTTTTAATGGCTGCTAAAAATAAGACAGTGACAACTAAAGAAAAATCATTTAAGTGAAGTGTATGCCAAAATATTCATACATTTCAAATATGCAGTCTCTTGCAAAGCAAGTCACAAATAAGTAAAGTACTGAATACTTCCAGTTACAAACACTACAAATTAGGCAAAACTAAAGGCCAGTTAGAGCACTCAGTTTGGAGGTTATTTTTTACTGGGTTTTGGTTACATAGTAATGATCTCTTTTGTATCTATATATATTTATTTAGAAACTACTTAAACTATGGAGAAAAGTAGTTAAAATTAAAGAGGAACTGAACTAGTTGCTAGCCTGCAATATTGAATTGAGAGAAGAAATTTTAAAACTAAACAGAGCAAGAGCAAAACCTCACAGATACAGAAATGAAATGGAAGAGGGAATGATGAATACCAGAAAGGGGATTAAGTCTAAAAGCACATGTGTTTTATGTGGTTTAACACATCTCTAGACAAGAAAAACATGACAATAGTAAGGCAGAAGGTAATGCACCTGAAGGTGGATATTGCATTCATCTGTTCTAGAGTTATTAAGTAAGTATTGCATTTAATTGAAAACAGTTGAGAATATATGATACCCTCTTTAGAATAAACTAGTAGAAATAAAAGAAAGCTATATTGTTAAATGGAAATAAAAAGTTTAAAATATTTATTAATTGAAAGAAGACAAAATAGGATTTTAAAGTAAATGAGTTTAATAGAAAATACAGTAACATCATAATAGCAGTTACTACAGTGAATATGGGTTAAATTCTCCAAGTTAGATGCTAATAAAATTCGACTAAATTTGAGTCAAAGCCTAAGCCTAGTCTACTCTAAACAGCTATCTTGTAAAAATAAAGATACAGGATGGTTGAAAGAAAAGTTTAGGGAAATATATCTCATGTAACATCTCAACAACAAAAACATCCATTAAGCATAGATTTGAAGGTAAGAAGCTATACTAGATATAAAGATGGAAATTTCATAATGATGGATTAATTACAAATATTTCAAATTCCGAACTTCTATGTACTCAGTAACATAGCTTAAAATATATACAGCAAAAATTGAGTGAATTATAACAAGAAAACAATTCATCATCTTCATGGGGGGCATTAATAAACCTTTTGCAATAGGTGCTAAATGAAATGGAAAATGAGGATGAAATGAAATATCTTTTCACATTATTAAAAAAATGTAGGGGAAGATGGCAGAGTAAGAGTATCCTTGGCTTACGTTATCCCGTGGATACACCAAATATTACACCCATATCAGCGTGAATGACCCAGAAAAAAGCCCCAAGACTAGCAGAACAGACTCTCCACAGCTAATCATAGAAAAGAAAATAGCAGGAAAAATGGAGAAATAGTTAGGAGCCAAATGGACCCATGAGACTGCTTGCAGAGTGGGGAAGGATGCAGTGGGTGTGGAGAGGGAAAAGGAGCAGAGCCCACACCAACCATCGCAAGCATGTGAACCTCCACTAGAAAGACAAATACCCATAACATTTGGCTCTGAAAATGAGAAGGGTTTAACTTCACGTGTTTTTTTGTCCACTAAGTTATTTTGAGAGAGACAGAGTTTGAGCAGGGGATGGGCAGAGAAAGAGGGAGAATCTCAAGCAGGCCCTGCTGTCAGCACAGAGCCTGACAAGGGGCTTAAACCCTCAAACTGTGAGATCATGACCTGAGCCAAAGTCAAGAGTTGGAAGCCCAACCAACTGAGCCACTCAGGTGCCCCTTGCACGTTTTTTAATTGGCAGGGCTTAACACCTGGAACTTGAAAAATTAATAGGCTTAGTTCTAGGAGAACTGGATGGCATAGGAAAACAAGTTCCCACCCTTCAAGAGAAGTACAACAAACACCCCTGTTGAGATAAAGTATATAAGCAGCAGTTTGAAAAACACCTGAGGTATATGGGAAGGTATATTCACTAATCTCACAGCACATGCTGGAGGGGTCAGAATCTGTGGAAGAATTCTTTAAGAACAAGGGAGTAGACAGGTGCCATTCCCTTTCCTCAACCCCCAGCCTAGATACACAGACACCTGAGGGAACCAGCCCAATCAGAACACTCTCCACCTAACTTGCAAACAGCGTGCCCTAAACCCACCCTGTGCTGTGGACCTGCGTCCTCTAATTTGCACTCAGCAAGACTTTTCCAAAATGGCTATAGGACAGGAATTTAACATAAAATGTGCTAACACCGCGCACTCTGCCCATGCACTCTCCTGGGCACCTGCCCCCTTCCACATGCGCTCTCCAGAAGCCCATTCAAAGCAGTGCCACAAGCCTGGCACTGTGAAAGCAGCCCCAACAGGGGTCAGCACCACCATAAAGTGACTCCTGCCACAGGGAGAGGGGAAGAAAATCATACAGACAAGTTCCATCCCTGCCCCAGCAGTGAGCTGAGGGCACACATCTGATCTGATTGCAGGCCCCACCCATCAACAAACACCTGTCAGGTGACAACACAGAGAAAACACCCTGTAATTCCCTGTGACTACAGCTCCTGCAAATGCTTAGTCAAGCCCAAGGTAGGTCCAGACTGGTCCACTAACAACACGGGGACAAAACCCTGCCCACAACAGGCAAAGAGTACCATTGCAGATGACTGGACTGAAAGCAAATGCAGCTTAGCCACAAGAGTAAGGTGCACAAAACATGCACAGCAGACACTCTTGGAATGCCAAGTTTCAGTAAATAAAGGACACTGCACTGCACGGCATTATAGGACCTCTTTTTCTAAGGCCACTACTTTCAGGACCAAGAGACATAGCTGACTTTCTTACCATATAATAACAGACACAGAAAGTCAGATGAAATGAGGAGACAGAAGAATATGTTCCAAATGAAAGAATGGGACAAAATCAAAGCAATGGAGCTAAAAGAAATGAAGATGAGTAATATGCCTGATGGAAGATTTAAAATGGTCATAAAGATACTCCCTGGACTCGAGAAAAGTGTGGAGGGCTTCAGTAAGGCCTTCACGAAAGAGACAGAAACATAAAAAAAAAAATTGGAAATGAAGAACTCAGTAAGTGAAATTAAAAATACACTAGATGGAATAAATAGTAGAATAGAGGAAGCAGAAGAATGGATCAGAAAAATGGAAAGCAATCAAGCTGAGCAGGAGAGAGAAAAAATAACAATATAAATGACAGAGAATAAGGGAATTCATAGAACAACAAAAAGCATATTAACATTCCCATTATAGGGATCCCAGAGGAGAACAGAGGAAAAGGTGGGCAGAAAATTTATTTGAAGCTGAAATCTTCCTGAATTTGAGGAGTAACCAGAAAGTGAAATCCAGGAAGCACAGAAAGCCCCTAACAAAATCAAGCCAAGGAGATCCACCTTGGGTTGGATATACAGTAATTAAAATGACAAAAAAGCAGTAATAAAAGAATTTTAAAAGCACAATAGAAAACAGTTACAGAGAAGAGAAACTTCATAAGGCTACCAGAAGGTTTTTTTAGCAGAAATTTTGCAGACCAGAAGGGAGAGGCATACTATATTCAAAGTGCTGAAAGGAAAAAACCTCAACCAAGAGCATTTTATCCAGCAAGGCTGTCATTCAGAACAGAAGGAGAAAGAGTTTCCCAGACAAACACAAGTCAAAGGAATTAAGAACCTCTAAGCCAGTCTTAAAATAAATGTTAAAGGGGATTCTTTCAGTGGAAAGGAAAGACCATAAACAGGACTTAGATAAGTAGTAATCACAAAATCAGTAACATAAAGAATATCTATACAGGGATGCCTGCGTGGCTCAGTCGTAGTTGTTTAAGCATCTGACTTAGGCACAGGTCATGAGCTCATGGCTTGTGAATTTGAGCCCCGTGCCAGGCTCCAGGCTGACAGCTCACAGCCTGGAGTATACTTTGGATTCTGTGTCTCCTTCCCTCTCTGCTCTCTCCCACTCATGCTCTATCTTGCTTTGTCTCAAAAATAAACATTAAAAAAAAGAATAGCTATACAAATCAGTCACAGTAGCCACAAAATAAAAATATGTAAAGTATGACACCATATACTTAAAATGTGGGGAAGAGAGGAATAAAAATTTAGTGCTTTTAGAAAGGATTCAAACTTAAATGACACTAATTCATATAAACTGCTATAAGCTTAAGATGTTATATACAAATTAATGGCAACCAAAACCCAAAAATCAGTAATAGATACACTTAGATAATGTTTCCTTAATTTTTGCCTATCACTAATGAAAACCAGCAAACTGTGAGAAAAGAGCAAGAGAAAAGAGGAACAGAGGAAAATGCAAAAAACCATAAAACAATTAACAAAATAGCAATAAATACATATAGACCACTAATTACTTTGAATATAAATTGACTAAGTTCACCAATCAAAACACAGTGTGACAGAATGATAAAAAAGTAAGACCCATCTATATGCCGCTTACAAGAGACTCCCTTTAAACTGAAAGACACATACAGATTTAAAGTGAAGGGATGGAAAAGCATTTATTATACAAATGAATATCAAGAGAAAGTCAAAAGAATAGTACTTATATTGAACGAAATAATCATTAAAGTCTGTAATGTGAGACAAAGATACTATATAATCATAAAAAGAACAATCCCACAAAAAGATATGATGAATATATGTATTTGTGCACCCAACATAGGAGTACCCAAATACATAAAGCTATTAGTAACAAACACAAATGAAACAATCAATAGTAATACAATAATAGTAGGAGAATTTCACACCCCACTTGTATCAATGGATCAATCATCCAAACAGAAAATAAAAAACGAAACAGTGCCTTTGAATGATACATTGGGCTGTATGGATTTAACAAATATGTACAAAATATTCCATCCTAATAGCAGACTACACACTCTTTTCAAGTGAACATGGAACATTCCTTGGAAGAGTCCACATGTTAAGCTGCCAAGCAGTCTCAACAAGTTTTAAAAAATTCAGTCTTATCACGCATCTTTTTCAATCACAACACTATGAAGCTAGAAGTCAACCACAAGAAAAAAATTGGAAAGAGCACAAATCCATGGAGTTTCAATAACATGCTACTAAACAATGAATATACCAGACAGAAATCAAAAAGGAAATCACAGACTGCATGAAGAAAACCAAAAAAAAAAATAAAATAAAATAACACAATGATCCAGAATCTCTGGGATGCAGCAAAAGCTGTTCTAAGAGGGAAGTTTATAGTAATACAGGTCTACCTTAAGAAGCAAAACATTTCTCAAATAACCTTCTACCCTTATACCTACATATGCTAGAAGAAGCAGTACACACACACACACACACACACACACACACACACACACACACACAAAATCCAAACACAAAAAGGAGAAATAACCATCCACACCACAGAAATAAAAAGGATTATAAGGAAGGGTGCCAGGTGGCTCAGTCAGTTGAGTACCAGACTCTTGATTTTGGCTCAGATCATGATCTCACAATTGTGAGATTGAGCCCTGCATCAAGCTCTGTGCTGACAGCATGGAGCTAGCTTGGGATTTCTCTCTCTCTCTCTCTCTCTCTCTCTCTCTCTCTCTCTCTCCCTCTGCCTCTCCCCTGCTTGCTCTCACTCTCTCTCTCTAAACAAATAAAAATAAAAATAATAAAAATTAAAAAAAAAACAGGGTTCCTAGGTGGCTCAGTCAATAATCATTAAGCATTAAGCATTTGACTTTGGCTCATGAATCTCACAATTCATGAGTTTGAGTTCCACGCCAAGTGGGCCCAAACCCTGCTTTGGGTGAGCACGAGCCCCACTTTGGGTGACCCCCGTTTTTTTCTCTCTCTCTCCCACTCTGTCTCTCTCTCCCTCATTCGCTTGTTCTCTTTCTTTCTCTCTCAAAATACAAACAAAACAACCACCACCACCACTAATGGAGCAAAGTTTATTTTAAAAAAAGGATTATAAAAGGTTATGAATAATTATATGCTAACAGACTGGACAACCTAGATGAAATGGATAAATTCCTACAAACATATAACCCCCCAGAACTGAATCAATAAGAAACAGACAATTTGAACAGACTGATTACCAGCAATAAAATTTAATCAGTAAAGAAAAAGAAAAACCCAACAAACAGAAGTTCAGAACCCAGAAACTTCATAGGTGAGTTCTATCAAACATTGAAAGAAGAGTTAATACCTATTCTTCTCAATCTACTCCAAAAAACTGAAGTGGAAAGAAAGCTTCCAAATTATTTCTAGGAGACTAGCATTACCCTGATACCCAAACCAGATGAAGTCACTACAAAAAAAGGGAACTACAGGCCAATACTTCTGATGAACATAAATGCAAAAATCCTCAACAGAACATTAGCGAACCAAATCCAAGAATATATTAAAAACCCATTCACCACAATCCAGTGGGATTTATTCCCAAGATACAAGAATGTTCACGTCAACAGAAAGGATACAAACCATGTGATCATTTTCAATAGATGTAGAAAAAGCATTTGACAAAGTACAACATCCATTTTTATAAAAACCCTCAACAAACTAGGTTTAGAGGGAACATACATCAATATGATAAAGGCCTTAGAAGAACAAACCTACAGCAAACACCATCCCCAATGGGGAAAAACTAAGAGCTTTTCTTCTATGGTTAGTAGTAAGACAGGAATGTCTTACCACTGTTATTTAACATAGTACTGGAAGTTATAGGCACAGCAGTCAGACAACAAAATGAAATCAAAAGTATTGAAATTGGCAAGGAAGAAGTAAAAGTTTCACTATTTGCAGATGACATGATACTCTATATAGAAAACCTTCAGGATTCCACAGGAAAACTACCAGAACTGATAAATCAAAGGATAAAAACTCAATATGCAGAGCACATGCACCCCCATGTTTATAGCAGCACTATCAACAATAGCCAAAGTATGGAAAGAGCCCAAATGTCCATCGATGGATGAATGGATAGACAAGATGTGTTTATCCAATGGAGTATTGGAGTAACACAATGGAGTATTACTCGGCAATCAAAAAGAATGAAATCTTGCCATTTGCTACTACGTGGATAGAACTAGAGGGTATTATGCTAAGCGAAATTAGTCAGAGAAAGACAAATATCATATGACTTCACTCATAGGAGGACTTTAAGATACAAAACAGATGAATTTAAGGGAAGGGAAGCAAAAATAATATAAAAACAGGGAGGGGGACAAAAAACATAAGAGCCTCTTAAATATGGAGAACAATCAGAGAGTTACCGGAGGGGTTGTGGGAGGGGGTATGGACTATATGGGTAAGAGGCACTAAGGAATCTACTCCTGAAATGATTGTTGCACTGTATGCTAACTAACTTGGATGTAAATTTAAAAAAATAAAATAAAAATTAAAAATTTAAAAATTTAAGAAATTAAAAAGGAAAAAAATCAATATACAGAATTCCACTGCATGTCCATACAATAATGAAGTAGCAGAAAAAGAAGTTAAGAAGACAGTCTTATATGTAGGTGTAGCAAAAATACTATACCTAGGAATAAACTTAACCAAAGAGGTGAAAGATTTGTACTCTGAAAACTCTAAAACACTGATTAAAGAAATCGAAGATGACAAACGTAAAGATAGCCCATGCTCACAAATGGGAGAACAACATCATTAAAATGTCCATTCTACCCAAAGCAGTCTACAGATTTAATGCAATCTCTACCAAAATACCACCACCATTTCCCAAAGAACTGTAACAAATGATCTTAAAATTTGTATGGAATGACAAAAGACCCAAAATACCCTAAGCATTCCTGAAACAGGAGAACAAAACTGGAGGTATCACATTCCCATATTTCAAGACATAATGCAAATCTGTAATAATCTATGCAGAATGGTAATGGCACTAAATAGACACATCAATCAATACAACAGGGAGCCCAGAAATAAACCCACAATTATATGGTCAATTAAAATTTTTTAAAAAAGGAGGCAATAATATGCAATGGGAAAAAAATCTCTTCATCAAATAATGTTGGAAAAAATAGACAGCTATAAGAGTAAAATGACCAGTTTTTTACACCGAACGCAAAAATTAACTCAAAACTGATTAAAGGCCTAAATACGAGACTTGAAACCATTAAAATCCCAGAAAAGAACACAGGCAGTAATGTTTCTGACATTGGCCATACCAACATTTTTCTGGATATATTTCCCGAGGCAAGGGAAATAAACGCAAACATAAACTATTGGGACTGCATCAAAGTAAAAAGCCTCTGCAAAGCAAAGGAAATAGTCAAGAAATCAGAAAGATAACCTACTGAATGGGAGAAGATATTTATGAATTACATCTCTGATAAAGGGCTAGTATCCAGAATAAAGAACTTTTACCACTCTACCAAAAAACAAATACTCCAAATAAAAAAATAGAAGACATCAACAGATATTTCTCCAATGAAGACAAGGGTCCAACAGAAGCATGAAAAGATGCTACAACTCATCATCAGGAAAATGCAAATCAAAATCTTGACAAGATACCACCTTACACCTGCCAGATGGCTTAAACAACAACAACAACAAACATAAGGAACAACAAGTGTTAATGAAGAGGTTAAGAAGGAATCCTGCTACTTTGTTGTTGGAAATGCACACTGGTACAGCCACTGTGGAAAACCGTACGGAGGTTCCTGAAAAAATTAAAAATAGAATTACCATATGATCCAGTAATTCCACTACTGTATTTAACCAAAAATTAAAAACAAACTAATTCAAAACATATATGCCTCCCTATATTAATTGCATTATTTGCAGTAGCCAAACTATGGAAGTAGCCCAAGCGTCCACTGATAGATGAATGGATAGAGTTGGTATATATGAATGCGTGTGTGTGTATATATGTATATATACAGACACACACACACACACACACACACACACACACACACACACATATACACATATATGATGGAATATTACTCAGCCATAAAAAAAGAATGCAATCTCACCATTTACAGCAACGTGGAACAACTTAGAGGATATAATGCTAAGTGAAACCAGATAAATCAAGATGAATACCGTATGATTTCATTCCTGCATGGAATTTAAGAAACAAACAAACAAAGTAAAAAGAAAAACCAAAAAACAGATTCTTAACAATACAGAACAAACTGGTGGTTATGAGAGGAGAGGTAGGTGGGTGGTGGGTGAAATAGGTGAAGGAGATTAAGACCACACTTAGCATCATGAGCAGTGAGTACTGTAAAGAATCAGTGAATCAGTGTATTGCACATTTGTCACTATATAACATTGTATATTAATTATACAAACAAAAAACTTAGCTTCATTTCCATATATAGAACCAGGCACCACAAAACTACAAAAGCCACCTTTTTTTTTCCCAGCTGGTAGAAAATATTTGCCAAATTTTACAGTTTGGCATAAAAAAATCCTAAAATATTAAAATGTTTTAATTTCCTGACCATCACGTAATTTAGGTATCTGTTTTAAAAAAGATAACTACAGTATTTCCCAGGTCCCTAGATATTAAACCATGCCCATGTGATTATGCTATAATTCAAACATGAAATCCAACAAAATTAGAAAACATGTAACTGAATAATTTATGAATTCTTGCAGGATGTAATTAAAACAGGGTGTAATGAAATGTATTTCCTGAGAGGAGTTAAGAAGAAAATATAAAGTATCATATATTTGTATTTGAAATTTCTTCTAATTCAACTAAGAAAGGAATAGAAAAGCAAAATATAGATACACGTAATCAAAAGTAGAAGCCTAAATTTTAAAAATAGAGAATTCAGACAAAGCCAAGAGTTGATTCTTTGAATAAATTAATAAATTTGATGATGATCTCCTATTACTATTCAGTTTAAATAACAAAAAACATTTTTAAACGTCAGAAGTTAAAAAGGGACATTACAACATACACCACAGATATTAATAATGAAAGTATATTACAAACTATGTTAAGCAATATGACAATAAGATGAAAATACTAAAGCTAATAGAATCAAAAATAGAAAATTTGCCTATCTTGTGGTCTATCAAAGAAATTTAATCCATTAGGAAACATCTTCACAAAAAGAAACACTCTGGTTCAAACGCTTTCTCCTTCCACCAGAGGAAAAGAAGTACTCTTGTTGCTAAAAACAGTTTCCAAGCCTTCCTTAAAGTTAACAAAGCAGTTCTACGATGCACCTTGTCATTTTCCCAATGAACCTTTATTTTTGAAAAGGCTAGAAACCTTGAGTTTGTGCAGGTTAACATAAAATAAATTAGATAGTGGTGGCATATAATAACAAGGTTTCAGCCTAGAGCCACGGTGGAGAATTTGGGATGGGGGATATGGAGGGGATATTCAAGGAAGATACTCAGAGACACAGAATATCTCTGTAAGGAGAGATACTCCTGTTCCCGGGTTGGATGTGAGCCCAGTTAAATAAAGTGTTAGGTACAGCCTGATACAGTAAATAAAAATGTCTTGACAGATTTTATGAAAGGGTTGAGACTTTTTTCTCCAGACACTAACAGTAACACACACAGTCTTAGAAATGATGGCTGCTGCTTTATGGGAGCTTCCGGAGGTAACAAAGTATCCAGAAAAAGCAGGGGGATGCAGAAAGACCAAATGTCCTTCTTTAGGCATATGTGTGGGAGAATGGATACTATGGAAGACAGCACAGTCTTCAAAATAAGGAGCCAGGAGGGCTACCTTGTGGACCAAGAAAATCTCAGTAATTATTTTCTTTAAAAGCAGGATTTGCAGGGCATTGCAAGAGTTCAATGAAGGAGCAAGAAGACATCCTAGGGGAGGTGAAGTCTGTGAATGTTTGCTCCAGAGAAGTTAGTAACAGAACAATCTTAACAGTCCTTTAAGTGCCTGACTCTAGATTTCAGCTTAGGTCATGATCTCATGGTTCCTGGGATGGAGTCCCATGTGCAGCATGGAGCCTGCTTGGGATTCTCTCTCTCCCTGCCCCTCCCCCAGTTGGCACTGTGTCTCTCCCTCAAAATAAATAAATAAACATTAAAAAAAAAAGGACAAGCATATGGCCCCTTTCTTCTTTCCCTCTACCCCAATTTACCCTACACTCATCCTGGAGACTCTCCACCAACAGGACACAGAGGTGGTACAGGAGTAAGTGACCACAACCCCGTGTCCTAGTTCAAGTCCCTGAGCTGAGGAAAATATGGTAATCTGACATGATATTGACAGTTTAAATTAGATATTAAACTTTTTAATCTAATTTTGATACTTCAACTATCTTAATTACCAAAGTGAGCCACTTTTTACTATTGAAACCTACTGGAAGGCTTTGGGCTATCCTTGAGA
Source organism: Felis catus (assembly GCF_018350175.1). NCBI lineage: Eukaryota > Metazoa > Chordata > Mammalia > Carnivora > Felidae > Felis > Felis catus. The sequence continues at coordinate 9,479,242 of NC_058371.1, read as the reverse complement.
TTTCTAAAAAAGGCAGGGTAGGGAGATCCTAAAGAGCTTGTTGGAAGACCATAGCTGGAAAAAAATGATCCATTTCCTCTCTGCACTCAAAAAATTCAGATTTTGAGGCAGAGTGGTTATAAAGTGATAAAAATATACATGCGTACCTTTCAACTTTCCATATATTTTAAATGAAATTTTTATCATAGCATAAAATTTATTTAAGCCCAATAGTGTTAATTTTGTCTAAACAAAATGAGCTTTCCCTTTCATTTATGTTATTTTGGCTTAGCACCAAGACAATATAATTATATATGTAATATATATGCATAATATAGATGCAATTATATATGTATACATATGTAATATACATAATATAGTATGCAGAACATGTAACATTTTGTATCAGACCTTACTTATTATAAATCATGTAATATTCATATATTATAGGGTACATATTCTATGTTATATATGGATTAGCATATACTGCCTATTATATAATATAAACTTTAGAAATTTAACATTGAAAATATAAAAAGCATATAAAATATTTTCATATTTGCTGTGGTTTTGCCTAAGAAAAACTATATATTGTTGTTTTTACTTTACATGTACATATGTATCTTATATTTATGAATGTAGAGAACTCTACCACAACCATACATTTATAGGTGTAAAAACTCATAACCAGAGAATGTTAGTTGAGATTATAAAATCAACATCAACATATGATCTCCAAAAAAAACACAGTCCACTATTTACAAATGTAAGAATGAACAAAAGTAAGTTTACTGGGAGTATTTTTAAATTTGCCAAGTTGTTTCCTTTTCTCCCCTGGGGAAGTCTTTGTTTCTCTGTGTTGTTTGAATAAATAAATGTTTTATTGTTGAATAGTGTAGTTGATACCTATGTGGAATACATTCCCGTACCTTATAAATTACCCTGACCATCTGTAAATGCATTTGAAAATTTCTATAGTTTCACATATTTCAGTAATACCAATATCAGAGACAGCCATAGTAACACAACATTGAAAATCTGTTTGGATATTTAATCACATTTTTTACAACTTTGAAGGATCAAGTAAAGCTTACAGTCTTTACATTTTTGTTGTTATGGTTGTTTTTTAATTAACCAGGATCACCTTGAAAACAGTACAAAGGTGGAATAATTTTCTTCCTGGACACATTAAATTAGTTGGTTTAAGCTTTCTTACTCATTTATATTGATCAACAACAGTCTTGCCAAGCTTAGGACTTGAACTTGTTTTTGTTGTGTTTTTTTTTTGTTTTTTTTTAAAGTGTGGATTACTTTATTCCTTTAAAACAATTTTGAGAAGAGTCAAAGCCAGGGTCATTTCAATTTGATGTGATGAAAACTAACATAAAAACTGGGTAGACATGAGTTGCCTTGATTTAACTTGCAGAATAATTGTTTCACAAATGTGATTTTATGAACATTAAGAGTAACAGAATATAGCTGGGCTAGAAACATTTTCTTAAAAACCATACCTCTTTGTCCCCTAAATCCAATTTTAAAACATATGCTGGTATAGTTTTAGGTCATTAAATAATTTTTTCATATAATTTTCCTCTCTCAGTTTTGTTTTTGTTTGTTTTTTAATTCAAATCTAAGATTAGGCCAGGGCACTAGACTTTGGGCTCCAAAAAAATTTAGGAGTATAAAAAAAAAAAAAATACCAAGGGCTAGCATAGCCTGACTACATCAAGCCTGGGAATCTCATGAAATTCAGAGCCTATTCTCCCCATTTGATATAATGCTGGGTTTTACAGCTACATCACAGAGGAGAGTCCACTCATGTAAGAATAAATTGACTCCCCTTAGACAATCAGTGTGAATTTCTCTTGTCAGCAACACAGCCACACAATCTAACCAGTTACCAAGAACGATATTCCCGTGTGGCAGAAACTTTAATGTAAATTATCTAAATTAAGAAATTATCAACCAATTCTTATAATTTTTCTCCATATCAAAGAACCATTTATTACCAGCAATTTTTGCAGGTTGTCAAGATGTCATATTGGAGCTAAATTATGTGTTTACTCTTACTATTTTACTCATACCTTCCTAAAATCCAACTCGGATCAAATCATATTGAATGGATGCACTTTGCATATGGGACTGAGAATTCAAAGCGGGAGACAGTTTGTCTCAATTCTTAACTTTGCTTTTTATGGTATCTCTCCATAAACTCTCTTCTCCCACCATCTCACACTCAGGTCGAATTGCCCCAACACAATATTCACTTCCATTGCTCTGATATTTAACTCATGCTACTGTGTCCTTTCCAAATGCAACATCCTCTTCTCCAGCCTTGGGAGTCCTACCACCTATCACACTTCAGTGAGATTTACCACCTTTCCAGCAACACTTTCTTCTCCCCTAAGTTATTTAGACCTTTTTCTGTCCCGTTGGTACAACCATTATAGCATGGAATGCTCCTTTCTTACAAAGCAAGGAAAATCCACCATGTCAGTATAATGTTTATTAAGTGGAGAACAGATCTTCACTGGATTTAGAAAACAACAACAACTCAACAAATGTTTATTCACCTGAAACTTGTGTAATTAGTAATCATCATGCCAAAGCTGGTATTGGCTATTGCCATCACCCGCAAAGATTACAATACCATTTCTGGAATTGCTACTTTGTAACAAGCCCCCTACACTGAGTTAACTGCGGGTGGTACCTCACTATTGCTTCGAATTCCAGCGCAGCCTAACGACCCCACCGCATTCTCAAGGTGTGGCTGGCAGTCACTCAAATCAGTTTGTCTTTAGTGCCTCCTCTCTAAATTCCACTAGGCTTACCTGGGGGTGGCGGGGTTCTAGAAGAAAACATCTGCATTAGGTTCTGCAAGTGTCAACTCGGAACTACTGAGTTTGTGATCAACTCAGAAACAGAACCATGGATCTCAAGGGTTAAGTCATTATGTGTCCTAAGTTTTTAAGTTAATGTTAGTAATTTAGAAAGTGATTTAGATACAAAAATAGCATTCTTTTAACTTCATAATGACCTTTATTTTTTAACTACCTTTTATTTCACAAAACAGGAGATCATGACCTGAGCTGCAATCAGGAGTCAGAAACTTAACCAACTGAGCCACCGAGGTGCCCCAATAAATAAACTAATTTTTAGAACAGTTCTCCTATACCATTCACGCAGTTTCTCCTAAAGGTAACGTCTTAGATTATTAGGTATATTTGTCACAATTCGTGAGCCAATAGTGATGCATATTTCCTAGCTAAAGTCCAGACTTTTCAGATCTCAGTTTTTATTTAATGTCCTTTTTCTTTTTTTTTTTTTAATTTTTTTTCAACGTTTTTTATTTTTACTTTTGGGACAGAGAGAGACAGAGCATGAACGGGGGAGGGGCAGAGAGAGAGGGAGATACAGAATCGGAAACAGGCTCCAGGCTTCGAGCCATCAGCCCGGAGCCTGACGCGGGGCTCGAACTCACGGACCGTGAGATCGTGACCTGGCTGAAGTCGGACGCTTAACCGGCTGCGCCACCCAGGCGCCCCTTAATGTCCTTTTTCTATTAAAGGATCCCATCCAAGATACATTTATTTCCTTATTTCCTTATTTTTAATTTATTTTTTATGTTTATTTATTTGAGACAGAGAGAGAGAGCACACACGTGAGCATGAGCAGGGGAGGCACAGAGAAAGAGGGTGACACAGAATCTGAAGCAGGCTCCAGGCTCTGAGCAAGTGTTCAGCACAGAGCCTGATGTGGGGCTTGAACCCATGAACTGTGAGATCATGACCTGAACCAAAGTTGGATGCTCAACTCACTGAGCCATCCCAGCATGCTGCAGGATACTACATTTAGGAGACATCTCTCATCCTATCTCCTCTTTGCAATGTCAGTTTCTCAGTCTTTTCCTGTTTGTTTGTTTGTTTGCTTGCTTGTTTGTTTTAATAAGGAGTAATAGTCAAGTATTTTGTAGGCTGCCCCTCTACTGGACTTTTTTTTGTCATGATTGGATTGGGGTTATAGACTTAGGGGAGGAAGATAAGAAAAATAAAATGTCATCTTCATCCCATCATATCAAGAGTACAAACTAGCAACATGATTTATAACTGTTAATGTTGACCTTTATCATCTGGCTGAGGAAGTGTCTGTCATATTTCTTCACTGTAAGGTTGCTTTTCTTAATCTGGTTTCTGTAATGTTCTCTTTTAGAAGGAATGTGCTGTGTAGCCCATACTATAGAATATGGATTGTGCTTTTCCTCCTTGAGAACGGAGTATCTCTATCAGTAGAATTCTTCTCCTGCAGGGGAGATTTTCTCTGCTCCACAATTTATCAACTTATTCACTTATTTCCGTATAATCATATGGACTCATGAATATCTGTTTTATATTTTGGGTTATAGTTCAATATTATTCCATTTGATTCCTCAAATTGTTTTAACACTAGCCATTATGAACCAGTTGGCTCCTCTTTCTGACGTAACCTAGTCAGTGTGCTTGCAGAAGGGTGCTTAGTTCTTTCTTACCTTCTGAAACTACAGGTGCCCCAGACACATCTGGTAATATTTGCTATCCCGGCCCTGTATTTAGGTGTTGCTCTAGGTGACATAATTCATTTTACTGGAGAACTAGAAATATCTGGGTGCGAGGTGGGCTCATTGCCACTGGTGTCTCATTTCCGTCAGGCTCTCTCAACTCACAAAAGAAAAAAATCTGTGTATACTAACTTGTGTATCTATAAATATTTCTGTACGTAACCATCTTTAGTAGGCTAGACCAGTACTTACATCTCTGAATCAATCTCAGCGCCACATGGCTTATTCTAGCCTTCCTCTCCTTGCTTGTCTATAAACTCACATTCCACAGTGAGATAGATTCCTGGCTCCCACCATCTGCCCTACAGAGATTTTGATTTTTCTCTTCTTTTCCTCTTTTCTTTCTTTCTTTTCTTACTTCCTCCTTCCCTTCCCTTCCCTCCCTCCCTCCCTTCCTTCCTTCCCTTATCACTGAGCTTTAAGAGTTCTTTGTATATTTCGAATGTACAAAATATGTGCTTTTAAGTTGTAGGAATAAAGCCATCCTCCACTTAAAATCATAGTCCAGGGAGAGGTCAATGCTCGTTCAGAATCTTTCGATGGAATAATAATTCAATCTATTCACTATATTAGTATCTTTTCAACTGTTTTTGTAAAATATGGTGTGTTTTTTTCTCCCACACATCATCTTTTACTGTTTTTTCCTAACACATTTATATTAGAAAAACAACCATGTAACTAACTAGATAGGATTTCTTCGCTCTTTCCCAGGAATAAAAATGTTGCATTCTCTGTTGAGTTTCCTTTACTATTTGTATTGCCCAGTTCATCTCCTATTTTTACCTCTTCGGAAAATAGAATCTATTCCTAAAGCCTTTTTAAATTCTATTGATTCTTCAAAAAAGTAGTAAGATGGATATAGTGCTTCAAGGTTATATATAAATACAAACACACATGTATGTAAAACCTAAAAATAACAAATAACATATAAAATAGAAAGACATTTCATTATAGCCTCAAATATATATATTACATATATATAATATATATATATTATATATATAATTTATATATATAATTATATATAATATATAATATATATTACATATTATATATATTATATATTATATATAATATATATTATATAATATATATTACATATATAATACATAATATATATAACATATATATTACATATATAATACATAATATATATAACATATATATTACTATATATATTAAATATATATATTATATATATAAAAGTATATATATATAGTTTTGGAAAATTCTGGAATCTGTATGTGTTAAATCCATCCTATTTTGTCATGCTTTAATATTTACTCTATATGCCCACCATTTTTCTGAACATTATAGATAAAGCACAAAACAGGACTGAAAATGTCTAAAATCTCATAGCCCTGTTTTCTAAAAGGAGATATCATGAGAAGATTAAGAAAATATTAATTAGAGACAAGTAGTATGATAAAAGCAAAAAAATGGTAGCTATTAGTATTTCCAAATCATCCCAATTTGTAATTACTTTTATAACTAAATTTATAGACAAAAAATAGCTCTTTGTTTTAATGTTAGAGATTTGTCCTCTTTTAGCTATATTTGTTTATGCTAAACCTTAATATATAAGATGCATCCAACATATATTTAAACCTATTTCTTCTGTATAAAGACATGGAATTTGGATGTAATGCTGTGTGTCAATATCAGCGTTCTTTTTACAATTTACAGAGTTTTTCAGAGAGGGTTAGAATATTATTAAGTATTAATATGTAAATATGTACGTCAGATTTTATTATTTTGGAGGCAAAGCATACAAAGATAAACATTTCTGGGTACATATGGGATTTGAAATCAACATTCTCTGATCTGAAGGCTCTTCTCTGTATTGCCTTTGAAATAGGATGTAATGTGACAATGATTCTATGTATTTATACCTCTAAAACTAATGATTTAAAGTGTCATCTATGGAGCTGTGCAGTACAGCCCTGTGGCTTCTATCAAGAACACTCTCAGGGCTGAGTGTGTGCTTGAATGCACTTATAACTGAATCATGTCCCTTGACATAGCCGAATGCCATGTGTGTGGCCCACCAACGTGCTGGTTTGTCACCAGTCACATCAATCACATGAATGCCTGCTTGATTTTTAAAACTAGGGATGAAAATACTTGTAAGAAAAAGAGCTACACTAGGATATTCTTCAGGAATAAAACTATAAACAATATATACAGTAAAACTATAAACAAACGCTGCGTGTGCACGATGTGAGGGGCATGTATGCATGACTAATATAGAGAAGTACACATATGGAGAAATAGAGATCACAAAACAAGTGTCATCATGACATAACACAAAAATGTGCTACATAAATTGGGAGGAACGGAACTGCAACATCAACGGGGGCTTGGAAGTGAAAGGAGAAATGATTTCTTGAGAAGCATGTTTCTTTCTAGAATCGGTGATAAAGGCCTAATATTTTCAGTAGGAGCCATTAAAATGCATCAAAGTTTTATTCGTTCTAAGGAGATACTTCTTGTATCGAAGTCAGAAAATCCTAACAATTTTGCCACAGGCCCTGAACCAAGTTTAAAAAACATACCCTTATGAGGTAATAAGTTGGAACTTAAAATGTTTTGGTAGAGGTTCAAATTTCAAAGGTCATCTGTCATGACCTAATATGGAAAGTTGATTGCAAAGCAGTGATAAATTTTAATATGGAAAAATTTTAATTTTATAGAAAAATTTTAATATGGATACATTTTAATATGGATAAATTTCCTAATATGGAAAGTTTATTGCAAAGCAGTGATAAATTTTGGGGACTCCCAATGATTTGGTTAGTTTACACTTTAGGTCTAAAATGCTTGAACAGTGGTATATCACTCGCCTAAAAGTGGATATTTGGAAAAAAAAATTGCTCTCCTGGATTGTGTATCCAATCACTTTAGGTATTTCCATCAGGGGGCAGGAATCTGAGTCCCTTATATAGTGGAAGGTAGGGTAACATTCAAGTGTCATATTACTGCTCATGAGATAATGCCAATGATTCATTAGACTAGGTATTTTGATGTTCTCTGATTTCTCCCTTTTTCTCAAAACCATACATTTATACAATATTTTATAAATATTATTTAACTGCAGTTTTCACAGGTAGGTGAGGAAATGACCATCGCCTCATTGTGTATGTAAGTAAACTGGTCTCAAAGAGGTTAAGTGCCTGGCTTCGGATCAAATATCCAATAAATGAATACCAGATATACAGATAGGCTATCTGTCCCCATCCTCTGTCAGTTTCACACCATGGATGCCAACTTATGGGAGGAAGGATGGAGGTCCAGGCATCCGGTGCCCAGGCATTGTACATTAACCAGACAATATGATTAGGATTTTAATTGAATTATATATGAACTAAGACAACGAGAAAGTTATTTTTTATTAGTGACATTTTAAGGATCTTCTTTAATATGATCTACCTCTTACACTTTGCTTTTACTTTTAAGTGATGCAACCTACTACAGCAGGAGAAATGTTAGATTGGGTCTGAAAACATGCTAAACATTCTAAATATTCTAACATGCTAAATATTCTTGGGACATTTCTCAATTGATTTAGCTTCAACGAAAGAGATTTAGAAAAAGATATGCTCCCAGACACACTTTGGCTATTAAGGGGTTTGATTCAAAAACGGAGGGATTATTCACTTACAGAATTCTTCTAAAACTACAAACCCAAAGTGTTAAGGTAAATTCTCCAATTCATTATTATTTTTTTTTAATTCACAAAGATTTCACTCTTCCAGTCTTCACTATTCATGAGGACGCTACAAAGCTTGAACATCATGCTTTATAGAAATACATCCATGCTACGAATGTGGATAATACAAACCCTCTTGGGCTACACGAAGCACGGTGACCGGAGCACCCTGGACTGATTCCCCTTTCTCGGTGAGCTTCCACACAAAACCACACCCAGAGCCCTCCTTGGTATCATCACGTGACCAAGAAGGCAGCACACTAACTTCGTGTGACTTAACTTCACAGTTTGAAACAGTGGCAACTTCTGCAGCAGGGGTGATGAAAGAAGGAAAATTACTCAGCTGTTTGCTCTTAGAACTCTTGCTTAAAATTCCCTGGAGAACAGCAGTATTGCTTGTCTAAGTAGCTGTTCATGAGAAATTAAGTACATTTTCTCCGTGAGAGGGTAGCAGTGGAGGGAGAGAAGACATTGGAATCAGTGTTGCCTGAAGCAGGTCGCAGATCCTGGCTTGGGTCTTGAGTTCCAGATCTCAAATCTGTAAACATCCATGCAAAATCCAACGAATAGCAAAGCCCACGCTTTTAAGGGGGGAAAGTCTTAATTAAGTCTAAGGTAAATATTCAATTAAAACCTCCTACATGTTCTGACTTTTTTAAAAAAATTAAGTCCTGAAGCCTTCAAACTAAGAGAAAAAAATGTTGGTCAAAAACGAAATTTGTAGCTGGACAAAGGTCATTTTTCCTAAACACTTACACAATCTCAATATTCTTCCTACTAGGTAGATCTATTTCAGTGGCACCCTACCTAACAACTTTTATTTGAAAATGCTTTTAGAAAATTCAGTCATTTTTGTTTTGCACACCTCATGCTAGATTTTCGAAGACATGTTCTGTGTCAGGAAGAGCTCCAGACTCATAATGACTTTTTATTTAATGAGAGATATGTTTGATTTTCTCCTGCCCCTTAAAGAGATGTATTCCAACACCCCTTGATGGTGACCAAAAGTCAACTCAGGCTTATTCTTAAGGATAAAAAAAAATCCCTTATAAAAGACCAAACTTTCAAATTAGTGAACTAATCTATCTCACACGAGCATGGCTTGAGTCATTGCACTGCTCACATCCCCGGAAAGTATGAAGAGCTATATTGTGCACAAGGAATTCTGGAAGGAAAACAAAGCAAAGCAAAGCAAAGCAAGCAAACAAACAAACAAAAACACAAAAAAAACAAACAAACCAAACAAACCAAAAAAAACAAAAAACAAGGAAGACAATTCCAGCAAACACAAATCAAGGGAACTAGAACTTTTCCAAATAACACAGATTTTATGGAAAACACTCATTTCATGTTATATTTATATATATATATATATATATATATATACACACACACACACACACACACACATATATATATAGATATAGATAGATAGATAGATATAGATATAGATATAGATATAGATATAGATATAGATATAGATATAGATATATAAAACTGACATGAGACCTGAGGACAAAATAGATGCTTTTAAGTATCATCTGACTAAGAAATGAAAGTTCTTATTGGGACTTATTTTTGTCTTAAGATATAGTGGCATTAATGATTTCTCTGGGTCCGCATTTAAGAGATCCTACATCTGCTAGTCATGTATTTATTTAGAGGCAACCCACATAGATTTATACAAGCTAATGACAAGTAGTACTTTATAATGAAAGCATCTTGTGACAAATATTAAATGCATAAAGAAAAAGTTTGCTATACCTGTGTGTGTGTGCATATGCATGTGTGTGTTAATGTATATATGAATGCATATAGTATTTTTATTTTGTTGGATTTTATTAATGGGGAAAAATAATGATCGCCTATTTGTGAAATACAGGTCAGACAGGTCCAAAATTTACTTGAAAAAAGTTATAGAGCTCTTTAATATTTATTATAGTTTCATTACAGTGGGGCAAAACAAAATGGAGATACGAAGGAAAATGTCCTACTCGTAAATTGACTCTTTCCCAGACACAATCAGTATCAGCAAACAATAATCAAATTTCATGAAAAACCCTATTTTCAGTTCACTTTTATAACTCTCTAGTGCTGTTCTGCCTTTCAATAATGGGTAATTGGAAAAGGCACTATGCATTTTACAAATGTTTTCCCTTGGATTTCCGAAAAGGTGACTTTTTCAAAAAGTCAAAGCCAAAGCATTTGTAAGTCAGAGAAATCTCATATAATTAAAGCTTCCAGCTGCATGCATTTTCAATACTACAGACAACATAGTAATTGACACGTGTGATTCTGGATCACACTTCAGATTTTAAATTATTTTACTCTCCTGAAATGTGTTTAAGTGCACTCACCAGATATACTTTCAGTAATTCGGCTTTTAATGACTATCCTTCACTTCAGAGCTACCTTTGATGTTAAAATAGTCTAAGAAATAATGTAATTTTCCCACATGCTGGTTGGGTTATAGTCAGATGTTTCTTAAATATTTCATGTAAGAACTCTCCCTGACCCCTACCACTGTGAAAATGTGAGGAGATTTTACTTAACAATAATTTTATATCTTGTAGTTCACTAAATTAACTGGCATGATCAGGACCTTAACCAAAATTGATTGCTGAGCCAAAAATAAGATCAAAGCAGTAAATCAAAAGGATCTAGCAGATGTAAAAATACAAATTACAAGAATAAGTTCAGAATAATTAATATTTGCAAAATTGCACTGAAAAAGACCTTCGAAGGTGTAAAGCTCATAGTACATTAAGATCTAAAATTTTAAATAGGCCTCTGAACCCGGAAAAGGCTACTAATTCCTACTTACTTGCTGTAAAGCCAACAGGCATGGTACAACAGAGCTCTATTAGTAATTATACTAATTTGTCTGCTTAGTTTCTCACCTTCCTTCAACTTCTTGCTACCAGACTATTCAGAAATATGAGCGCGTTCAAAAGATTTCAGTCACCTTTCTTATGTACCAGTCAAGGCCATCATTTCTGTACTCTTCTTCCTACATTGTTCAGGCAAAATATAAATATGTATAGAAGAAAATTATAGAAGGTATTATTTAATAAATTAAATTTGATAAGCATTCATTGGTCTTTCATTATTAAGGAGCTGTCAAATAGGGGCTGGACATAAAGAGCTGAAATCAAGTCAATCATCCCCAGGGAGTTTCAATCTACTGCCTCAGAACGTTTTAAGATAAGGGCATAAAAAGATGCAGTTTGTGAAGAAGAAGATAAATGCCAGAAAGCAAGTAAATATTATTATGAAGAGTTTGAAGAGTCTGGGTTTTACGTAGTTGAGACAGTGAGGAAGCATTTCATGGCAGTAGCGGCTTATGAGATGGGTTTTATTTTATTTAATTAATTAATTTATTTTTAGGAGATGGATTTCACAGCATCAGAGAAGTCTTTCCAGCCAAAGAATTAGTGTTGATAAAACACAGAATCACCAAATGTGGGGCACACACATAGATCAACAAGCAGCCCAGCCTGACCATGACCCAGCTGATGCTTGTAGAAACAGTGGCAATATGATTGGAGAGGTAGAGATGCCTGAGGTCTTGTTGTGCAGCCATGACCTGCACAACTCAAGGCCTCCGGTTCTTCTGACTAAATCACATCACATCTTCATAGTGACGTACACAGAAACTAGCCTGGGGGAGATGGTAATGAAGAGGCGAGAGCAATAGACTTTTTTTTTTTTTAATATGAATAATGGGAGAGAGAGAGAAAAATGAAAAAAAAATACAAACAACAGTATGTTAACATTAGGTCCTAAAAGCATTTCCCAGTACAAATAACTAAGATGAATTAATAAAAGCTTAAAATAATTTGATAATCCAACCACACCAAAATGATCAATAAAAACTATACTTGTATCATCGGGAACGTTAGGCTGACAAGCACATTTGTAAGACGTCTGGAGCATTAAATGAGATGTTTTTAAAGTTATTTTCAATTTGGTGAAAAAGTAGCAGAAAAACAATGCTGAATTATAAAATGAAACAAGTAAAACCCCCAAAACCAAAAATAAAAACAAACACTGAGCATGTGTAACATGCCAGAAACTAGGTTAAATTATTTATTGTATAGCACAACAGTGAGATTATCATCATAATTTGATAATGATGATAATATTACTTTAACAATAATTATTATTTCCACTTACTATGTGTAGGAAATGAGACTAAATACATTAAATTACTAGTCCAAGTTTGCACGGTTAGTGTTTTACAGGTTAAGACTTCAAGCTGTTTTTCCAACCATACAACACAAAGCAAAGCGAATGTGCATGGCATCTGGGAAGAAAAGTAGGAAATAAATCAGAAGAGTAGTTTTACTAATGCCAAAGAATCTCTAACAAGAGTCAAAATGAAGAACCATGAAAGTATGACCTAATGGTAATTGTAAATAAATGCAAGAATCAGAAAATATTTTGGACAATTAATTATATGAGCATTACCAATCAATATAATAATGGGGAAGAAGAAGAAGAATGATGCAAAACGTATTTGGTTATTTGGGTTAAAATTGTGAGACATCAACTGAATGGTTACTGATGTTAATAGAAAAGTTCAGGAAATTCAAAGGAGGACATCATGAGATATTTGGATATTTAGGACCTCTTAAAACTGTAGGCTCCAAGTAAGAGGATTTTTCTACTTTTGATTTCCAGGCAAAATTTAAATTCTCAGTCTTGAAAAATTTTAGTTGGTCATTAAATACTGGTATTAAAAGATGGGGATTGGGATGCCGAAAGTTTATTGGTTTGTTGCCTCAGGACAAAAACCTGTTGGGAATTCATATGGATTCTTAAGGGACCCTACACAGACAAAACTATCTTGATGAAGAGGAAAGTTGAAGGACTCATATCTCCCGATGTCAGAACTCACAATAAAGCTACAGTAATCAAGAGAGCATAGTCGGACACAGAGACAGACATACAGACAAATGAAATAGAATAAAGAGCCCAGAAACAGACTCTTGCATGTGTAGTCAAATGATTTTCAACAAGTGTGCTAAGACAATTTAACTGGACCAAGGAAAGTTTTTGCAGTAAATGGTACTGGTAAAAATAGATATTCACGTGAACAAGAATGAAGTTAGACCTTGACCTTTTCCCTTATACAAACAGTAACTCAGAATGGATCAAAGACCTAAATGTGAACATGAAAACCACAGGGAAATAAGGAAACACAGGGAAAAAGTTTCATGACATTGATTTTGGCAATGATATACTTGATGCGACAGGAAAACACAGACAATAAAAAGATACATTGAACTACATCAATATTTAAAACTTTTGTGCACCAAAGGACACTATCAAGGAAGTGAAAGGGGAACAAAGAACAGAAGAAAAAAAATTACAAATCATTTATCTGATAAGAAATTTACAGCCAGGGCCACGTGGGTGGCTCTGTCAGTTAAGCACAAGACTCTTGATTTAGGCTCAGGTTGTGATCTCACATTTCGCGAGATCAAGCCCCATGTCAGACTCTGCACTAACAGCACAGAGCCTGCTTGGGATTCACTCTCTCTCCTCCACTCACTCTCTCTCAAAGTGAAAGAAAGAAAAGAGAAGAGAAGAGAAGAGAAGAGAAGAGAAGAGAAGAGAAGAGAAGAGAAGAGAAGAGAAGAGAAGAGAAAGAAAGAAAGAAAGAAAGAAAGAAAGAAAGAAAGAAAGAAAGAAAAAAGAAAAGAAAAGAAAAGAAAAGAAAAGAAAAGAAAAGAAAAGAAAGAAAGAAAGAAAGAAAGAAAGAAAGAAAGAAAGAAAGAAAGAAAGAAAGAGGGAGGGAGGGAGGGAGGAAGAAAGAAACTTGTACCCAGAATATTCACACAACTGCTATGATTCACAACAGCAAAGCTCAATTTTAAAGAGGTCAAAGATTTAAGCAGACATTTCTCAACAAAGATACTCAGATGGCGAGTAAGGATATGAAAGAGACTCTACATTACCAGTCATCAAGGAAAAGCAAACCAATACGATGACAACATATCTATTACAGTGGCTGTTAATCAACTGAAGAAAATGGGTTGGCGAGGATGGGGAGAAATTACAACCCATTGTATCTTGCTGGGGGGGGGGAATGAAAAATCTTGTAGCCGCCATGAAAAACAGGCAGCTTCTCAAAAAATCAAACGTGAAATTACCATGGGGTTGCATAATGCCACTTCTAGGTATATGCCTAAAAGAACTGAAAGCAAGGACAAAGATACTTGTATACAAATAACATCATTATTCACAAAGACTAAGAAGTGGAAGGAACTCAAATCTCCATCAAAAGATATATATTTAAATAAAACGTTGCTTATACATGCAATGGAGTATTATTTAGCCTTGAAAAAGGAAGGAAACTCTTGCTTATGCTGCACAACAGGTGAATCTTGAAAATATTTTGCTAAGTGAAATAAGCCTGACATAAAAGAAGAAAATAGTGCATAATTGTACAAATATGAGTGCTCACACAGGTAGGTTTATAGACAAAGAATAGGCGAGTGCTTGCCAGGGACATGGGCAAGGAGGAGGTACACAGGCCTTGTTAAATGAGTACACAGGTTCACTTTGGGATGATCAAAGACTTCTGGAGATGGACTGTGGTGATGTTCGCGTAATAATGTGAGTGTATTAAATGCTACTGAACTGTGTGTGTACAAATGGTTAAAATGGAAAATTTTAGGTTATGTGATTTCACCATCATAAAACAAAAAGATTTTTACCACTATTTTACAATAAAACAAAAAGATTTTAAAAATAATGTTGGGGAATAAGAGAGAGAAGTGTGCTTGGCAGAAGAGGTTTTGAACTGCAGTGCAATTAAACAGAGGCCTCCGCCAACTCCAGAGGGAGCTCTGGACCTAGGACGTCCCTCCAGACTTGACCTGTCCTGAGGACAAGGGCAGGAATCCTTATAGCATCCACATTCTAACAGACTTTGGGTTGAGGTGCTTCCCAAGAGGTAGGTCATTCCTGAATGAGGCTGGTCTGACCTTCAAAGATTGCAAGGGAGGGCTGTAACCCAGAGTTATCATTCCTAGCAGCTGGGGGACAAGGGCCTCGGTCCTTCAGGGAAGACGGGGCATAAGCCACACCAGCCATTACAGCTCACTCTAGCGGACCCCTTATTTATCCCGCTACCACAACAATGGAGCTACTCTTCCTATACTGTTGGCTCTCCACCCACGCTCTGAGAGCCATCCTGGGTACCTGGTGGTCGGGAGTCTTGTGTCACAGGTGAATGCTTCCACAGTAGTAACAGAGCTGATATTTCACTTTTCTTGACCGAGCCCCCTCAGAATCCTACTCTTTTCCTTATTCCCCTGTTCCTCTTGTTACCTGTTGGATAAATCCTGCAGGCTCTTCAGCATCAACTGTATTATTACTCCCTAGCTTGAATTGATAACACTTACAATATTTCTGACAACTTTTATAATTTTTACCTATTTATTTCTTTAAGAAACACTCCTGATTACATAACTTCCGATGAGTAAAAATTGTAGCTTGTGTGAAATGGGAGAATGGAAGCAATATTTTTATAGCCTTATATTTTACACTATAAATATTGTCTTAATAATTGTGGGGCAAAATGTATCTCAATTTTAGAGAAGAGGATGGAGAGAGAAGAGACCAAGGGAAGTTAACTGACTTGAGAAGAATAAATAGCTAGCAAGCAGTAGAACAATTTGGCTACAAAATCTTTATCAACCACTTAATTACTGGTCATATTTATGAAAGCTACCATTTTCTGAGCATGTACTGTGTGATATATGTTATAAAAGTCACTCATAATTTAAATTTAACACTTAAAATCAGCCGGGAGGAAATAAGAAAAAGTAATACTCCAAAGGAACATTATTCCTGTATTACAAGTGAGAAACTTGAACCTCACACAGAGGCAAAACTCCTTGACACAAGCTCACGCTGCCTGCCATCTTTGTTCCAATTTGCTCCATTTTATGCAGGTGCCATACCCAAAATGACTCTTAGAACCTGAGGAGTATTCAAAAGTATCAAAGGAATACATACATACTACATGCACATACATACAGGCATATCCTATTTATGAATATGGAGAAAGAGACAGAGATAAGAGAGAGAGAGACAGAGACAAACATGGAATTACAGGGGTCTACAATATTCTTTTTGTGGATGTATAGCACCAATATCAAGGGAAATATTTCAATTCAGCAAAAAAAGGTCACAACAGAATAACCAGCTGGCAAATTTAAATGCTACATTCTCTACCACAAGATAGTTGAAATGTATCATTTTCTATTTAAACTGAAACAGAAAGCAAATCAAACAATGTGTATTGTTTAGAAATTATTATACTATATAGGGTACACGACAGTGATTTTAGGCTACTCAGGAAAAAAAATCAGAATCTCCTTTGATAGGGTATACTAAATATATTATTTCTTTTCTCAAAAATCCCTCAAGTTGGGTTAGAAATAAATGGAAATTTACTACTATTTCAATAAGGCTTGAATGATTTAAATTGGTAAGCCCAAATCACTTTATTAAAGCAAGTACTAAAACAGCATTTAATTATCTGTAGTAAATAGTACAATCAAATGGACTAAGCTATTATGCTCAAGGTTCCCAGAAGTAGATGGAGAACTCAACTGGTCCATAAGATTCAGGATTAGTAGACAGTACAAGGGCACTTGTATGGATTGCCTGCGCATGGAGTGTCTCAATATTGTACTCATTTGCAAATGATAAAACAAAACCTAAACAATCACCAACACTGAAATAAAATCTGAACAAATTACCTAAGGAAGATATGCCAGTATTTCAAATAACAACTAGAAAGCCTTAGAGAAGTTCAAGGCACTGTGCGGTGTCAATGCATTTGATTTGCGAAGTTTTAAATGTAAAGTGATGAGTTGGACGTGTATAAAGAAGAGCACATCCTAAGTTCACTCCTACGTTAGAAATACAGGAAAGAGACACTCTATCTTCTATAGCAAAGGTTCAACTGCAAAATGGGCTCATTTTACAAAGTTCATCCTAAATGGGTCAATAATGCTTACCTGTGTAATCTTGCTTTATTTAGTCTGCAAATATTTATTTGAAGATAACAAGTGGTGACAGCCAAGAATTACATTTAGTCTTTTTCCATCTTGAAGATAAATAGAAATTCTAGAAGTACAATTCAACGTAGCAGAATAATCAATGAAGTTATTCACTGAGAGTACGGGACACTCAGTTACCCACACTTGGAAAGTGATTTTAGAGCAACTGTTTCTTATCTGGATAATTAGAATTCATTCATCTTAATAAAATAGCAAGAACAAGGGTCCTAAACAGAACACGTGACTTTGTAGAATTGACAATACAACGGTAGAATCTGAGGAAATAAAATCCTTTCTTAAGTGGCCTATTAATATTTTACTTGGTTTTTTGTTTTTAATGACTTATTATAGAAATGAAACCAATCGGCAAAGAAAGTAGCAAAACAGAATGCATGTATCCTTCCCAATGAAGACTGAAGTTGAATATTGACATTGATAGAAAGAAGTAACTGTTCAAAAAAAAAAAAAAAAAGTAAACTGTTCAGTGAGACCTGTTCACATTTCTGCTTTCACACTGCAAAGACGAATCTTTTCCTAATCTTAGATTGCTCTCAAAAAAAAAAAAAAAAAAAAAAAAAAAAAAAAAAAAAAAAAAAAGAAAAGAAAAGAAAAAGAAACAACCTCAAGGCACTATTAAAAGTCAAAGTCATGTTGAAAAACGGAGCCAACGTTCTCTTCACATTACAAATATACATGTTTCAGTTGCTAATTGCATCACTAACGGAAAATTCAAGTCACTTACATGGAAAAAGGAAAATTAATCCACACAAGAGAGTTGATTTTGTAACAAATAACTTTCTAAGTGTGGCTAATGTTCCTGACAAGAAAGGACGGGCATGTGCAGAGAACCTTGAGAAAAAGTAGGGCAGGCATCCACTTGATCATGCTGCATGTGTATAGTTCCACCAAGCAACAGACAAGCTATTATAACTTTATTGTTTCAGGATATAAGCCTATTATACTCTGCAAATGAAGACACTGACATTTTGCTGTACTGGCTGAAATGATTAACAGTTCACAGAGAACAGTACCAACTGTGCCAAATTAAATATATTAAAACTTGAAGGTTTTACATTCAAGATGCCCTCCACTGTAGATGCACATACAGTATAGTTTAAATGGCCTCAGTGGCTCCATTAATAATGTAATGGCATGTCAGTTTTGGAGATGCAATTTAAGTCCTTGCTATTTTGTAATAAAATATGGCAGGGTGTGTTTTTCTAAACCATTAATAAGTATATCTAGTGTTGGTGGAACAGTAAAGCAGGGTATGTCTACGAGCCTATTCATATATATGTCCATCTGTTATATGGAGAACATAGAGATTCATGCATATAGAAGTCTATTAATATATATGTGTACATGTATGTGTGCATATATATGATCACTTGTGCCCTGGCACACCTCAACAGACTTAGGAAGCAACATTCAGAATACTTAGATAGCTAATATATTTTTTAATCTATCTTGAGTCTTGATAGCTTTTTTCTAGTCCTTTTAGTTCATTTCCTATCATTTAGTCATACATTTCCCTTTACTCGAAAGAATTCATCTCCTTTTATATGAATGCAGATTCCATGGCATCCTAAGTTATCTTACCTGTTTCTACTTCATTTACCTTCTATGTAAACTATTGATATTTATATGAAACCCACAGGTTTGTAGTGAGGATTAAATCAGTATAATATTTTAGAGTTTATCACAAGGACTAGCATACAGGGAGACTACAAAACCTGTTAAATAAAAGTGTTAATAATTATCTCTATCTCATATACATTGCATATTCGTCTGGTACTTAGATAAAATGACCTTGGAGAATCGGGAGCATTTCCTCAACTACGGAAAATATACCCTAACTTGGCCAACCCTTCTGCTTCTGGTGCCCCAGTGATGACACTCTGTCATCCTAAATGACCTCCATGTTTTCTCTCCAGATGCTGTGTATCTGGGTGTTCATTTCTACTTGTATTCAAGACTTGTTTCATTTTTAAATATAAGAATGTACTTAGCCCAGTGCTTATATGCACACAGCTATCAAGGGTCACATTTGTGTATTTATTCAACATGACAACTTATCTTAGTAAAACTTCATAGTTGGTATTTTCAGAGTCATGATGTTAACTAGTTTTGAATGTGTTACTCATGAAGGTTAGGAATTAATTTAACAACAAAAAAAGGAAGTAACTTGACAACACACTTGGTAAAATGTGTAGACCCAAACCTCTTGCAACCACTAATGATAACAAGATAAAAAATACGAATGTGAAAGAGGCCAAAGACTGTGGTTATCAACTGGAAGGAACTTTGCTGTTACCTCCCCAGGCTGGCGACATATCCTATCATGGATCAGGTAATTTCTTCAACTCCCCACAGGAAAAAAAAAAAAAAAACCCCACAAACTATTAGTGTCTCAAGCCATGTTTTCTTGGTTTTTACATTTTCAATTTATGACTATTGTAGATGTCCCAAGAAAATGCAATTATGCATTAAGAACTGTATAATCAACATACTGACTTTCTGTTCTCTATTTAGAGAGGAAGGAGAGGAGAGAAACAATATAAAAACAAAAAAAGTTAAATCGTGATATTCATTCTTGGGGTGTTAGGACAAGCATCATAAGTTGAGTTGCTTGTACGTTCTCTGCCTGATATCCTCAATATATGCACAGATACACAGATATAGATATACAAATATAAATGTAGATGTGTGTGTGTGTGTGTGTGTGTGTGTGTGTGTGTATATATGTATATATATACACACACATCTACTACAGTTCACCTTTGAACAATACAGTTTTGAAATGCACAGGTCCCCTTATATTGGCCTTTTTTTCCCCAGTAAATCAGTACGATGAATGTATTTCCTCCTCACAATTTCTTAACATTTTCTTTTGTCTAGCTTGCTTTATCGTAAGAATGCAGTAAATACTATGTATAACATATGAAATGTGTGTTAATCATTGTTTCATGTTATTGTTGAGGCTTCCAGTCAACAGTAGGATATGAGCAGTGAAGTTTTTGGAGAGTCACAAATTTTATGTGATTGTTCAACTGTGTGGCGGGTTAAGCACCCCTAACCCCTGTGTTATTCAAAGGTCTACTGTAGAATTCAAGGGTCTAATGCAGAATTAATTCCTTAAGGGAAGTGAGTCACATTTTTAAAGAGTGGTTTATATATATATTTTTTTAATTTTTTTTCAACATTTATTTATTTTTGGGACAGAGAGAGACAGAGCATGAATGGGGGAGGGGCAGAGAGAGAGAGAGAGAGACACAGAATCGGAAACAGGCTCCAGGCTCTGAGCCATCAGCCCAGAGCCTGATGCCGGGCTCGAACTCCCGGACTGCGAGATCGTGACCTGGCTGAAGTCAGACGCTTAACCGACTGCGCCACCCAGGCGCCCCAAGAGTGGTTTATATTTTTAAAATGAAACCATGAAACTAAATGTAACTAAAGTGCTAAGAGAGGCATATTATAAAAGTTTTATGTTAGAAAGAATTAAGAGAGGAGGTAATGAAAATGAGCAAGTCATGGTTTCGAGCCAACTGGTGACAAGGGAATAATACCCATATTTTGATACACTTCATGCATGTACTCAACTGTAACCATTCATAAGTAAGCATACAAAATATTCCTACTGAGTATGTTGGCCACACTCATAGGTTTTCTGGAAAAGGCAGAAGAAAAAAAAAAAAGAGAGAGAGAGGGAGGAAGCCTTGACATTACAAATTTCTCAATGTGTGGAATACATAGGAAAGCAAGTTTCACCCAGTTGACAATACTTTAAATTCTTGTCATTAATTATCATTATGCTCATTAATGATTTCATTTAAAAATATTGTTAAAATACAACTGATGAATGTCAAAGAGCTAGACTTAAAAATGAGACAATTCATGTAAAAAGCCAGATCACGGATGACAACCACATCTTTAAAGGACTCTGAAACATGGCTGCTTACTATGGGAGATTATTTTAAAAATAATCTGCTTAAGGGCACTGGGGTGGCTCAGTCAGTTAAATGTCTGACTCTGAAATCAGCTCTGAACATGATCTCTGATCTAGTCCCATGTGGGGCTCCGCACTAAGCACGGAGCCTGCTTGGGAGTCTCTTGGCCCCTGTCTCTCTGCCCCTCCCCTGATCACATGCTCTCAAAATAAAATAAAATAAATCTGCTTCATGTCAATTTATTATTATGAAGCATTGAAAGGATTATAAACTGAAGACATTATGTTGGTGAACTTCTAAATATACACCTCTCAGGATTATTAAGTAATCTTTAAGCTTGATACTTAATATTTACTTCCCATATTGTATATAAAGGAAGTTACTGAGATAATAACATTTAGAAGAGACTGTGTTATTTTACTTTATTTTTTATGTGTGATATATTTTAACATTGTTTGTGAAAAACACTATAGAACTGAATCGTTTCAATAGATTTCACTGTGAGAGATAAAAATGACTTCTCTTCCTTTCAAAGATATAAGATAGTGCTGGGTCTTTTATGACTTCCTTATTTTCAGCCATAATCAGGAGCATAAAGAAATATAAAGGATATACATATATACATACATGTCTGTTGTTTATAAATTTTACTTTCTAAATTAGATTTTCAAGAGACTCACAAATATGAATTTTAAATTAAATGTTAGCAATTTTATACATATAGGAAACCTGTTTTTAGACAAATGTGAGTTTCTCTTTACAAAGGTACTTGAATCACTAGAAGTCTTGCCAAAACAATCTTCTCATTGCCTTTAGCTTGATGACTCATAATTTCATCATATAAGCAAGAACTATTTACAGGAGGTATTATGTTGGTATTATACATTCTTTCCAGTAAGGCCAATACCCATGATAAAACCTGAAAATTTGGAAGATCAGCCCTAGGAAATCCATCTATGAGATCCAGTTCAGGGATCATACATATCCTAACTCTAATTTTATTTGAGGACAAACAAAATATAATGAGAGGGGCATTCTGTACCCCCTGTAAGAATTTATTTACATAAGAATAATCTGGAGGGAGTAATTAAATTAGAACAAAAGAGAGATGATAAAATCTGTGCTTTGAAAATTAATTTTTCTTAATGTTTTATTTGTTTATTTTTGAGACAGAGAGAGACAGAGCATGAGCAGGGGAGGGTCAGGGAGAGAGGCAGACAGAATCCGAAGCAGGCTCCAGGCTCTGAACTGTCAGCAGAGAGGCTGACGCGGGGCTTGAACTCACAAACCGCAAGATCATGCCCT
Source organism: Felis catus (assembly GCF_018350175.1). NCBI lineage: Eukaryota > Metazoa > Chordata > Mammalia > Carnivora > Felidae > Felis > Felis catus. The sequence goes on along the minus strand of NC_058371.1, from coordinate 9,456,625 downwards.
GAGCGGAAGTCCGACGCTTAACGACTGAGCTACCCAGGCGCCCGAAAATTAAATTTTAATTGGTAAGCTGATAGAATCTATTGGTAAATAATACATCTGTGCTGGGTTAGACCTTAATTTCACCCTTACTTCACTCACTGAAAATCAGACAGGTATGAATTATTACCATTACTTAGCTGTTTCAGATATTACAATCTGGAGAGCGATACCTGATATACATTTTTATGGATTAATCCATTATACTTTAAGCAGAAGATCTGAATACACTTCATTCCACCACTTAGCAAATCCACCTCTTCAACCTTGTACAAAGGAGACAGGGAAGGAAAACCAAACTAAACAATGTTTTGACTATCTTTAAAAATGTTACCAGAATTATCCGATTTATTTTCACTAAGTTAACATTATCATACTTTAAATATTTTACGGTTTAGAAAATCTTTCACAGGATACCATGAATATGTTTTAATACATCTCAAAACCAGATGAAATAAAATTTGAATCTCCTCTTTGGAAAAGCTAGAGCACTTCTTTTCCTAAAGTGGAAGAGGTCACTTACCCTGATGTTCATATGGCCCTGCAATAACCAGTGTCTCAAAGAAAGCCTACCTGCTATTAGGTCATAGGACTTGGTCACTCTCAGGTGAAGCAAGAGACACATTCTCTCTAGATTCAACCTCTAATTTCTACAAATTAATATCGAGCAGTATTCTTATCCAGCAAAGCGATTATTCAAGGCTGAAGGAGAAAAAAATGCACTTGTAGATAAGCTAAACTGAGTTCTTGCCACCACGAACCCCATTTTACGGACGGAGCCTTTAAAGACAGAACTTCAGAGAAGCAAAAGGATATCAAAAGTAGAGGGAGATACAAGGGGGCAGGTTAAAGAAACTGGTGAGCAGAGTCAATCGGAAATACTTTCTGTGTGTCACAATCACAACTCTTATCTTACACAGGATTAAGAACAAGACAAAACTAAAACACAAATTCACAACAGCTTAAGTCCACGCACTGGCCCCAGGCACTTAATGCAAAACAGGCTGCAGAATTAAAACGAATTAAAAAAAAAACAAAACAAAAAACAATAGTTGTGATCTACACATGCAAGAAAAAGTCCAAATGCCTACTTTAGAGAAAAACAAATGTACCCATCCCTCAAGACCCACACAAGCTTCACAGGCATATTTTCTCCATTTCGTATTCTCCAGAGTAAACGAGACAGAAGAGATTTTTTTTTCTTGTCATTTGTTTGTTGCACTCAGTCTTGCCGACCACCCTTTCAGTAACCCTCCTGCGATTCCTGCAGAATCTGAAGAGAGTGTTTTTCATGATGCCCTTTCCTACCTTTACGAATTACTTTTCTCTGCAAAGGAGATCATAGGTCCTACAAACACAATGTCTCATTCCAGCTAGCCCGGACCCTGCAGTGAAATATCAGTTTTATCTCCAGATCAGCAGGATGAATATGAACAGAACGAGCAGCGTATTGTCCGACCAATAGTGCTAGGCAGCTTTGCATTGCCAAAATAGTTCCATCTAAAATAGTTTTCTTGGATTTGTCTTATCTCTTATCACCAGTTACGGTATGTTCCCCACCAAAATTGAAACTGGCACAATTAAAAATCATTTAACCGTGGAAAGCACTCTATCTACATATTAAGATGGGTAAAATAGTACTGGAAATTACAAAATGATCCTTCCTTTGGCTCCTCTATGGGGTAAATTTAAAAACATGGATTTTCGTCCTCCCCATTGCTTTATTTGAAGTATCACACAATTATTTGGGCAAAAACATAATCTACGAGGTAAATAAATTCCTGTCATGACATGTGCAGTATTTACCTTTTTTAATTACCAGAAAGACTCATGAATAAAATGATATTCGCACGGTTTTGCTTATCATTTTGACCCAATATTATGAAATTTTGGGCCACGAGCAAATTATGCTTTAAATTCTTCTGGTCATCGGAATTGGTAACTTAGAAGTTTTAACTTAGTCTGTTATCGACGCAAAACGGAGGTTAACCAAGTAAATGCTGAGCCCAGATTTTCCAAGCAGCTAGACAAATCAGTGACTGAGAATCCCCTCACTCCCTGCTAAATTTGCACAACGGGGTAAGCGCTATGTTGTCCTGAAGTCAAGGACCACTCTTAACATGGTGTGCGTCGCACAGAGATCAGAAGGTGAGTCACACTCCTGTCTTTATTCCCCTTCAGGAAGTTGAAAAGGCAAAAACGATGTAGGGCTAAAATTCTTTGGTAGTAAACTCAGCATAGAATTTGTCAAGGTAAATAACAGGTGGTGTTTCCTTCAGACCAGATATTTTGTCATGTGGGAGGAGAAAGAGTCAGCCTGGAGTCAGTGTGACTTTTGCTTACGAGTATTATTGGTCCACATAATAAAAACCAAGTAAAAGGTCTTCCAGTGGTGGTGGGGAGGGAGCTCCTCTAAAACCAGAACCTTGCAGACACAAATACTCAAGGGAAGGGTACCCATAGCCTGCGTCAGGGCAGAGTCCAAGCAGAGGAACCCCAAAGACATCATGACAACTTAGCCTAGATCATGAGAGCTTAGATGAGAGTACTAACTAGTGAAAATCAGCTAGAACACCCTGCCAGATGTAAAGAACACAAAATCATTTTCAAGAAGTACCAGTAGAGTAAAAACTTTGGGTAAAACTCTACCCCTTCACTACTTCCCGTTTTCCAACTTAGGAGGCTTTGGGATGAAGTGAATGGAAAGAGAACAGTACGTGGCTATTTCTGTTCTCAGGCAGCAGGCAATCTGGCTGAAGCCAATCCTTTGTCTCACAATGGAGATTTAAATCAAATGCATAGTTATTATCAAGGACTAGGCATTCTAACTGTCAGTTTCCTACTTCATTTTGTGATCTAGGGTGCCTGGATACTTGGGTCAGTTGAGTGTCTGACTTTTGATTTTGGCTCAGGTTATGATCTAATGGTTTAGTGAGTTTGAGTTCCACATGAGGCTCTGTGCTGACAGTAGGGAGCCTGCTTGGGATTCTCCCTCTCTCTCTCTCTGGCCCTAATGACCTCTCTCTCTCTCTCTCACTCTCACTCTCTAAATAAATAAAATAAATTTTGAATAAATAAATAAAATTACCACAGGACCCCCCCCCCACCAAGAGAAAAATGAAGAATCACAAACCTACCAAAATTTTCATTTAGAGGTCAAAGAATCCCTCCCCCCATTCAACAATGTTAAAGGGATAGTAGGGACAAATAATAATCAGGTATATTAAAAGAATCTTACAAGTCATATCTGATCAATATTTGGATGCCATCTGCATAAATGAATCATCTTTTCTTCTACTCAAAGAAGGATAGATCGTATTTCAAGCATCAGATCAACTTAGCCTATAAAAGAAAGTGAAATGAGAAGGAAAACACAGTTTTCTTTCTTTCATCTTTTTTTTTTTTATGGTGCCCTCTTAGTATCACCATCTGGCGGTTTTCCTGTGACAATTATTGTAGAAACAAGTGGCTCTTATCCCAGCAGTCAATGGAACACACAATAGATATTTAGAAGAAAGAGAATCTCCAATCACAAGCAGCACAGATGTCAGAAATGTAAAGGTTTGGATATAGTTTTCTTTTTTCCCCGAGTTTCACAAGGCAAACAACATATTTTGATCAGCACCTACTTTTGCAGTGCAGTGATTAGCATAACACAGGTCTCTGTGCCTCGATGCTATTGACATTTAGGGCTAGATAATATTCCGTTGTGCAGAGCTATGTGCGTTGTACGATGTTTAGTTGTATCCCTGACCTTTATCCATTAAATTCTGGCACCTCTCCCAAGTTCCAACAACTGAAAATATCTCCAGACATTGTCAAATATCCTCCATACACTGAAAGTGTCCTCTCATGAGAACCAGTGGTTTACAAGTTAGCTTGCATACAAAAATATTGGTTTGTAATCTATTTCTAACATACTTTATTATCATTTTACATTTTTTAAATATTCATAATATTCCAGCACAAAATGCTATCTGTCCATAAATCTCAGTTGGTAAGAGCTGATATATTAAACAGTGTTGAAAATTAAGAGATGTGGTTTTCCAAAAGCTACCAGAAATCTTCAAAGACAGAAGTCTTTTTGGTACTATTAAACTGTGTCATGAAATTTGGAAAACACAGAAATACTTTTGTAAACTCATATTTCATTGAAAATGTAATAAAACATTATCTCAACTCGAAGACTCTAATGCCACCCCAAGAGCATGAAAATGTTGCTAATCCTAGCGCAAACTCCACAGAGTGAAACATCTATTACCCCAGATTACTCGAATGTCACCATAAAGGACATGGTCTTCCTGCTGCATTTTATTAGATTTATTTTATATGCAGCCATAACTGAATAATCTTATGAGAATCCATTATTTTATTGCTTTATAAATTTTTTTTAGTTTACTAAATATGGAAGATGCCAGTCACAGTGTAAAGAAAAATGTGTTGAATATATTTTGATTCAAACTGAATTTTCATTACTTTTTAGAAATATTCAGATGTTACCAATTAGTGATGTGTTAAACATCATTGAACACTTTTTTCAACTTTGAAAATAATTTAGCTTGAGAGGAGATGGTCCAAGATGGCAGCTTAGGAAAATCATGAACTCACTTCCTTCCATGGACACACCACATCTATAGCTACAAATGGAGTAATTCCCACTGAAAGAGAACAGAATACTAGATAAACGGCTTCCTCCACAAAAAGGGATAAAAGGGCCACACTATGAGAGGTAGCAAAGGCAGAGACACGGTCTCATCACAACTCCCAGCCCTAGTGCAGTGAACCCTATCAAGAGTGATAACACTGAGTTAGAGCCTCTCCAGAGTGACGGCTTTGTGTCCCACATCAGGCTCCTGAACCCTTGGGACATACATCAGAGAGACAAGGTCCTAAAAACATCGGGCTTTGAAACAAATAGTGCTTACATCCAAAATCTCTGGGGTGGGGTGGGGGGTAGGGACTGTGGGTATCTGAGATACTCCTTTCCAGAAGCGCATGTGCACATGCAGTCCTCCCAGGACCCAGGCCAGAGACACTGAAACATAGTCAAGATAGGGAATTAAACACTTATAAAGCTAGCATAAAGGTTGAAAGATAAAAGTAGTAAAATTAACTTTAATTGCCATTATTAAAAGAGATACAAAATAAAAAGAAGAAAAATGTGACATGAGGAATATAAAATAGGGGGGCAAAATGCAGAGATTTTAAAATGCATTCAAATTTATGTTTCCATCCACTTTATACATACACACACACACACACACACACACACACACACACACACATTTGTGTGTGTGTGTGTGTGTGTGTGTGTGTGTGTGTGTGTGTGTGTATAGATATGTGTGGGTATATATATCCATACATATCCATACAATATACAGTATACCAAATCCCTGGTGTTGCTTTTCATCCATAGTGTGGAAGCAGATGATCTCCCTGATATAGCATCAGAGGGTAGTAGCAGATTAATATTACATCACAATTCCTGTGTCATTCACCTCACTTTATCTTATCATACAGACACTTTACCATCTCACATCATCACAAGAAGAGCAAGTACAGTTCTATACATTTTTGAGGGGAAAAGAGACCACATTCTCCTTTTATTGTAGCACATGGTTATAATTGTTCTACTTTAGTATTAGTTGTTACTGTTCCTCTCTTACTGTGCCCAATTTATTAATTAAACTTTATCATAGCTAGGTATGTAGAGTAAAACATGTACAGGGTTCAGCACTATCTATACTTTGAGACATCCACCAGGGTTCTTGGAACATATCCCTCACAGATACGGGGGTGGGGGAGCTACTATACAGACTGTCGTATATGAAACACATGGTAATCATGAGGCAAAAACCTGTAGCACATACACAAAAGAAAATGAAAAAGGAAACTAAATACAACACTAAAGTAATCATAAGGGAGAGAACAAGAGAAGAATAAAGGAAGAAGGAAGTACTAAAGAAACAGCCAGAAATCAACTGACAAAAATATAGTAAGTACCTATCAATAATTTCTTTACACATAAATGGACTAAAATTTCCAAAAGACAGAGAGTGGCTAAATGGGTGAAATGTCAAGGCTCATCTATATATTGCCTACATATATGTATTGCCTACAAGACAGCTATAAGGACACACACAGACTCAAAGTGAGAGGAAGGGAAAAGATATTCTGTGCAAATAAAAGCCAAAACAAAGGTTCAGTAGGTGTTTTAAGCCTGAAAAAATAAACTGAAACAAAGTCTGTAATAAAAGACTAAAAAGGCATTACATAACGTAAAGGGGTCCATCCAACAAGAGGATATAGCAAGTGTAATTATTTATGCACCCAATAAAGTAGCACCTAAGAATATACAATAAATATTAATAGACCTAAAGGGAGAAATTTACGGCAATACAATAATCCTGGGGACTCTACTACCCTACTTACATCAATGGATAGATCATACAGACAGAAAATCAATAAGTAAAATTGGCCATGAATGGCACGTTAGATCAGATGGAATTAATAGATATATAAGAACATCCCATCCCAACCCAGAATACACATTTATCTCAATGCATATGAAACATTCTCCAGGACAGATCACATGTAGGCCCAAAACAACCATCAAGAAGTTCAAGGAGGTTGAAATCCTATGAAGAATCTTCTCCAATCACAATGGTATTTAGATAGACATCAACCATAAGAAAAATAATGGAAAAAATAACAAGTAGTCATTAAACATTATACTTAACAACAAATGGGTCAAGAAAGAAATAAAAGGATAAATCAAAACATACCTGGAAACACATGAAATTAGAAATACAACAAGCCAAAATCTATGGAACACATCAAAAGCAGTTCTAAGAGGGAAGTTTATGGCACTAAAGGCCTATCTCAAGAAACAATCTAATCAAGAAAAAAAAAAAAAAAAAGTGAAGCCCAAAGTTAATAGAAGGAAGGCAATAATAAATACCAGAGCAGAAACAAATGAAATAAAGAAGAGTATAATAAAAAAATTCATAAAACCAAGAGACAGTTCTTTGAAAAAATAAACAAAATTGGCAACCCTTTAGATAAATTTACCCAGAAAAAAAAATAATTCTCACATAAACAGAGAAATAAAATAGGAGAGGTTACACAACTGATGCCACAGATTTCAGAGGCCAAAAAGAGAATATTATGAACAAGTATATGCCAACAAATTGGACAACAAAGAAGAAATGGGTAAATTCATAGAACATACAATTTTCAGAGATGGAATGATGAAGAAAGACAAAATGTGAATAGCCTGAATACTAGAAAGGAGATTAAGTAATCAAAACCCTCCCAATAAACAAAATTCAGGACCAGATGGCTTCACTGGTGAATTCTACCAAGCAAAGGTGACTTAATACCTGTCCTTTCAAACTCTTCCAAAACACTGAAGAGAAGGGAACATTTCCAAACGTTATGAGGCCAGCATTACCCCAATACCAAAATCAGACATGAACAACCACAGAAAGAAAATTACAATTTCCCTGACAAACAGAGATGCAAAAATTCTCAACAAAATATGAGCAAAGTAATTTAACTTTACATCATGAGGATCATACACCATTATTAAGTGGGATTTACTGCAAGGATTCAAGAATGGTTGAAAATCCAACTATCAATATGGTATACCATGTTAACAAAATCAAAGATAAAAATCATACAATCATATCAACACATACAGAAAATCAAATGAGCAAACCCAACATCCATACAGGATAAAAACTCTCAACAATGGTTATAGAAGGAACCTACCTCAATATAATAAAGGACATAAAGGGCAAACCCTCAGCGTTTATCACACTCAATGGTGAAAAACTAAAGCATTCTCTTTAAGACCAGGAACAAGACAAGGATGCTCATTTTTGCCACCTTAATCAATATCATATTTGAAATCCTAGTCACAGCAATTAGACAAGAAATAAAAGCCATCCAAGATGGAAAAAAACTAAAAGTGATTATGTGCAGATATAATGATACTGTATATACAAAATCTGAGAGAAATGACCAAAAAATTGTGGGAAATAATAAATAAATTCAGTAACATTGCAGGATACAAAATCAATATAAAGAAATCTGTTGTATTTCCCTAAACTAAAAATGAGCTATCAATATGAGAAATCAAAAAACCATCCTACTTATAATTCCATTAAAAAGAGAAAAATACCTGGGAAATAATTTACACAAGGAGTTGAAAGACCTGTACTCTGAAAACTGTAATACGCAAGTGAGAGCAAATAAAGAAAACACAAACAGAAAGATTTCTGTGCTCACAGATTGGAATAATATTGTTAAAATGTCCATCATACCCAAGGAAATCTATAGATTCATTGTAATCCCTATCAAATTTCCAATAGCATTATTCACAGAACTAGAATAAAGCATCCTAAAATGTATATGGAGCCACAAAAGATCCTGAGGAGCCAAAGGAATTTTGAGAAAGAAAAACAAAACTGGAGGTATCATAGTCTCTGATTTAAAACTATACTACAATATTATCATAATCAAAACAGTATAGTGTTGACATAAAAAAAAGAAAAAAACCAGCGAGAGAGAGAGAGAGGAGAGAGAGGAGAGAGAGAGAGAGAGAGAGAGAGAGAGAGAGAGAGAGAGAGATCGATGGGGTACAACAGACAGCCCAGAACTAAACCCACACTTATTTGGTCAATTAACTGATGACAAAAGAGCCAAGCATATACAATGGGGGAAAGGACAGTCAGTCTCCAATAAATGGTGTTAAGAAAACTGGACAGCCATATGCAAAAGAATATGGACCACCTTACATAAAAACCGACTCAAAAATGCATTAAAAACTTGAATGTGACACCTGAAACTATAAAAATCCCAGAAGAAAACATAGCTAGTAAGCTCCTACCATCTTAGCAATGAATTTTTGGATCAGATTCCAAAAATAAAGACAACAAAACCAACAATTAAGAAGTAGACTACATGAGTGTAAAAAGCTTTAATAGCAAAACAAGCAAACCTACTAAAAAATGGCCAGAGGATTAAATACACCTTTTTCCAAAGCAAAATACACATGGCCAACAGACACATGAGGAGATAGATGCTCAGCATCACTAATTACCAGGGAAATACAAATTAAACCCACAATTAAATATCACCCCATATCTGTTAAAAAGGCTATCTAAAAAAGGAAATAGGCATCATTGGTAATATGGAAAAAAGGGAACCCTTCATACACTGCTAGTGGGAATGTAAATTGGTGCAGTCACCATGGAGATGAGCGTGGAGATTTCTCAGTAAATTAGAAATACAACTAATAGGTGATCCAGCTATTCTACTTCTGGGTCTTTATCCAAAGAAAATGGAAACACTGATTCAAAAAATATATAAACCCCTACGTTAATTGCAGCCTTATTTAAAATAGCCAAGATATGTAAACAACCTGTTTTCACTGATAGATGGATAAAGAAGATATAGGTGTGTGTGCGTGTGATGTGTGTGTGTGTATACACACACACACACACACACATATATATACACACACATATATATATATGCATATATACACATACATACATACACACACACACACACACACACACAATGGAATATTACTCAACCATAAAACAGAGTGATATCTTACCATTTGTGACCACAAGGATGGACCTTGAGAGTATTATGCCAAGTAAAATAAGTGAGACACAGAAAGACAGAGACTGTATGATTTCACTCAAATACAGAACATTAAAAACAAAACAAATGAACAAAGCCGAACTCCTATTTCTTTTATCAGTGTCATAGTTTTAAGAGTACAGACTTTTTACCTCTTTGCTTAAATATTCCTAGGTATTTTATTCTTTTTGATGCAATTGTAAATGGGATTTTTTTCTTTCTTTTTCCACTATTTCATTATTAGTGTAAAGAAATGCAATTTGAAATGACTTAATATGTGAACCATACTTTAATTAAACATTTAAAAATTAAAAACCCTCATAGATACAGACGATGGTGGTTATCAGAGAGGAAGTTGATTAGGAGGTGGGTAAAAAGGGTGAGGGGGTTAATTTAATGGAGATGAATAAATAACTATACTTATTGTGGTGATCACTTTTTAACGTATACTGATATCGAATTATAATATTGTATACCTGAGACTAACAGAATGTTATAAACCGATTTTACTTCAATTGGAAAAAAAAAAAACTTAGCATGTAGATTTTCTCAACTCATTAGAAATGGAAGTGTACTTGTCAGGGTCCCTCCCAATTAGGCACCTCCTCATGAAGACCTTTTTGTTTTTATTATCATAGCAATGATAAAGGCATAAAAAAAGAATGAAAACAGTTAAGAAACAAATAAAAGTATTCTTATCTAATATCATAATAATGCCAACTCATTATTTGAGAAAGCAGCCACTATTACATTTTGATAGGTATTTTTAATAGAAGAGAAACAGCTCAAAATGTTTAATGAGAAATAAAGAATCCTGTTTGATCAAACTGATTATTTTACACTAGAGAAGAACATACTTTATTTTAAATGCCTTTTTCCATTCCAAACTCTTTTCTCAAAAGATACCAAATTTAATCCTAAATCAGGTCAGCAAATAATCATGGCATAGTGTGTTAACTGCATACTTCTCTATCCTTCATTTCTAACGTGAGTGTGAATAAGAGTTTGAAGTCATGTGTATTCTTAAATGTGCACGGAGTATTTTCTCTCAATCAGATAAATCAAAATGGTATACTAACAAAAAGAAATCTATGTGGTGACATTTTAATAGCTTTAAAAAGTTTGGTCTACATTTCATGAGCAATTAAGTTACTACCAAAAAGTGGTCACATATGAATCCCTTTAAAAGTTTTTTTAAGTTTATTAACTTACTCTGCAACAGAGAAAGCAAGCTAAGGAGGACAAAGAGAAGGAAAGAGAGAGATTTCCAAGCAGGATCCACACTGCCAGTATGGAGCCCAATTCAGGGCTTGAACTCATGAACCACACGACCATGACCTGAGGAGAAATCTAGAGTCAGATGCTTAACTAAGCCACCCAGGTGCCCCAATCCATTTAAATTTCAGAACGTGTCAACTCTCAATCTCTGCCTCTCTAGGTTACAAAACTCAGACACTTTGATTTAAGTGACACTGAGGTCCTAATAAAGTCATTGGTTTAGCCAAGAATAGAAAGAATCTGGGACCACTGCCTCCTCTCAAGGATTTTCCTATTATCTCATCAAGGGCTGCATAAATTATTTTGAATGGAGAGAAAAAAAAATGTTGTGTTACTTCATGAAAAAAAATCTTTAAAAATAAGTACTAAAATTTGTACTGCAGGAGTGAATCTGGGACCATTAAAAGATTAAAAAATTTGTTTCTATGCAATAATGTTTCTCAATACTCTTATGAGATCTTATTTTCTTAACTCCTGGTAGCTACCCCAGTCCCTATGAACCTCATCTAAACTTCCTACTTTCAAAGGAAAGGAATTGACATTTTAACAATATTTATTCTTCCAACCCATGAGCATGGGATGTTTTTCCATTTCTTTATATCTTCTTCAATTTCCTTCATAAGCTTTCTATAGTTTTCAGCATACAGATCTTTTACATCTTTGGTTAGGTTTATTCCTAGGTATTTTATGATACTTGGTGCAATTGTGAATGGGATCAGTTTCTTATTTTTATTTCTGTTGCTTCATTATTAGTGTATAATAATGCAACTGATTTCCGTACATTGATTTTGTATCCTGCAACTTTGCTGAATTCATGTATCAGTTCTAGCAGGCTTTTGGTGGAGTCTATCTGGTTTTCCATGTGTAATATCATGTCATCTGCAAAAAGTGAAAGCTTGACTTCATCTTTGCCAATTTTGATGCCTTTGATTTCCTTTTGTTGTCTGATTGCTGATGCTAGAACTTCTAACACTCTGTGAAACAACAGCGGTAAGAGTGGACATCCCTGTCGTGTTCCTGTTCTCAAGGAGAAAGCTCTGAGTTTTTCCCCATTGAGGATGATATTAACCAAAGATGTAAAAGATCTATATGCTGAAAACTATAGAAAGCTTATGAAGGAAGTTGAAGAAGTTATAAAGAAATGGAGAAACATTCCATGCTCATGGATTGGAAGAATAAATTTGTTAAAATGTCAATACTACCCAAAGCAATCTACACATTCAATCCAATCCCAATCAAAATTGCACTGGCATTCTTCTTGAAGCTAGAACAAGCAATCCTAAAATTTGTATGGAACCACAAAAGATCCCGAATAGCCAAAGTAATATTGAAGAAGAAGACCAAAGTGGGAGGCATCACAATCCCAGACTTTAGCCTCTACTACAAAGCTGTAATCATCAAGACAGCATGGTATTGGCACAAAAACAGACACATACACCAATGGAATAGAGACTCAATAATTGGACCCACAAAAGTATGGCCAACTAACTTTTGACAAAGCAGGAAAGAATATCCAATGGAGAAAAGTCTCTTTAACAAATGGTGCTGGGAGAACTGGACAGCAACATGCAGAAAAATGAAACTAGACCACTTCCTTACATCATTCACAAAAATAAACTCAAAATGGATAAAGGACCTGAATGTGAGACAGGAAACCATCAAAACCCTAGAGGAGAAAGCAGGAAGAAACCTCTCTGACCTCAGCTGCAGCAATTTCTTAGTGGACACATCTCCAAAGGCAAGGGAATTAAAAGCAAAATGAACTATTGGGGCCTCATGAAGATAAAAAGCTTCTGCACTGCAAAGAAAACAATCAACAAAACTAGAAGGCAACCAATGGATTGGGAAAAGATGCTTGCAAATGACATATCGAACAAAGGGCTAGTATCCAAAATCTATAAAGAATTCACCAAACTCCACACCTGAAAAACAAATAGTCCAGTGAAGAAATAGGCAGAAAACCTGAATAGACACTTCTCTAAAGAAGAAATCCAGATGGCCAACAGGCACATGAAAAGATGTTCAGCGTCGCTCCTTATCAGGGAAATACAAATCAAAACCACACTCAGATATCACCTCACAGCAGTCAGAGTAGCCAAAATGAACAAATCAGGAGACTATAGATGCTGGAGAGGATGTGGAGAAACGGGAACCCTCTTGCACTGTTGGTGGGAATGCAAACTGGTACAGCTGCTCTTGAAAACAGTGTGGAGGTTCCTCAAAAAACTAAAAATAGATCTGCCCTACGACACAGCAGAAGCACTGCTAGGAATTTATGCAAGGGATACAGGCGTGCTGATGCATAGGGGCACTTGTACCCCAATGTTTATAGCAGCACTCTCAACAATAGCCAAATTATGGAAAGAGCCTAAATGTCCATCAACTGATGAACAGATAAGAAATTTTGGTTTATATACACAATGGAATACTACCTGGCAATGAGAAAGAATGAAATATGGCCTTTTGTACCAATGTGGATGGAACTGGTGAGTGTTATGCTAAGTGAAATAAGTCATACAAAGAGAGACAGATACCATATGTTTTCACTCTTATGTGGATCCCGAGAAACTTAAGAGAAGACCATGGGGAAGGGGAAGGGGGAAAAAAGTTAGGGAGGGAGCCAAAGCATAAGAGACTCTTAAAAACTGAGCATAAACTGAGGGTTGATGGGGGGTGGAAGGGAACCTGTTGGGATGAGCACTGAGTGTTGTATGGAAACCAGTTTGACAATAAATTTCATATTAACAATAAATAAAAAAATTTTTAAAAAGCAGCTCTGAGGTCTTCTGAGAGAGAAGAAACACATATCCCAACTCTTTAAAACAGAGCTTGTGGCTAGGGAGGTGGGCCAGGGTGTGTCCTGTGTCCCTGATAGACCCAGGGAATAGAGGAACTAGGAATCCCCAGAAATAAAATTTCTTTGAGGAAAGCACATCGATGCTAGGAACTTAGGATCCACAGAATTATTCATTAGGAAACCTAATTTCAGTTGTGGCTTATGCATAAAATTAATAATTTTTCTTTAAGAATATTTAGATTACAGCAATGAAAATTTGCAATAGACCCTAAATGACCAGGAGCTAGGTTTGTCATGTTTAAAATAACTAACAAAGTGACCAAGCATACGCAGTATACTAAGAATTTTATTTCACTTATATAAATTAAAAAAGACAAATGATAGAATCAAGACTGTTGGAAACTATGAAAAGGAAAACCCTTCTCTTGCTACAGAACACAAGCTAAGTGACAGACTCTCTCCTGGACCAAACCTGAGTCAGTCTCCTCTGAACTCTTCCCAATTAGACCTTGACCTCTGGGCTTTCTTGTTTGTCTTTGCATTGCCCAGTTATGGCAACAATCCTGCTATGTTAGATTAACATGACTCTCTCACTCTTGATGATTGATTTGCCTTGATACGCAATCAAATTTCTCATCTGCCGCCCTTGCTATCCAATAACTCTGGTCTTCTTCTACCAAAAATCCTGTCCAGCTGGTTTAGCCAGAATCCTCCCTAATACCTGATAGTTCCATTTATGAATTTTTTCATCCACAGACTCCCACCCTGCTCCTTGCCTATGAACCCCCACTTGTTCATGCAGTATTTGGAATTAAGCCCAGTTCTGTACTGAAGTCTTCTCCTCCTTATTGTAATAGTTCTTGAATAAAATGTGGTTTTACAGCTTAAAAAAAAAAAGCAAAGGAATGACCCAAAAAATATATAGTAACTAAAAATAAGCAAAACTTTTAGGTTTTTTAGTTTTGTGACATATATCAACGCACAGTGGATCACTGTGCAAATTAATGAAGGAGTCATTTAAACAGTAGTAGAGCTAATACAGTGGTAAAGTATGAAATAGAAAATAGTTCAATGTGAAACATTGCCTGACATTGCAACAAAGGGTCAACGGAGTAAGCTAAACTCAGTTTCATTAAGCTCATATGAAATTATGTCACCAGACAAAGGCATTGTTACAGATAAAAATTCAGGCTTCACTTAGACAATCACCATTCACCTCAGTGACAAGGCTTAAAGCTTATTTAATAAATTTCCAATGAAGTATTTATGAATGGATACAAATTCTAATTAACCAAGAGTCATTCTACAAAAGGAAACTAATAAAAAGCCTTCTAACCCACACTCTTCCTATTCGATACTGAAAAGAAATGATTGTACAGAGCCCATTTTTATCTTGGGGAAAGTACAATAAATATATGTTTAGTAACACCATTACTGAAATAATCTAATGAGCAAAATGAACCATGGGCTTTGTTTTTAATCAAAATAATTTGTGTCATTATTCTAGGCTTACTGGTACCACACTCAAAAACACTTAGTTTCCATCTTTAAGACAAGCTCTGTCAGAAACCAGAGAGTTTGAGAGAGTAGAAAATGCAACTGGGAAAATATTATATAGCTTTTCACTGTAATATACCTGGTTAACTATGGCAAGCTCATAGTCAATGGAATATGCCCCATCTAATTTCAGTGCATATAAATGTGCAATGAATTATACACATTTTTTTACAACTATGTTTTATTCCCAGTAAAAGTTGTTTTATTGCAGTGTAAAACTGAACAGTTTGTAAATAAGAAAGAGCAGACTCAACAGTGTAGATTCCTTAGTCAGGAAGATGGCATCTCTCTCCTTGGCATGACTTCCAGAAGCAGCAGGAAATTAGAGCTTTCTGACTCTTTTGGCTGCTAAGGTATCAGCAAGGATGAGTGATTCTACTGGGAAAGATATAATAACGATGCTGGTTTTCTCCAGTGTTACCCCATTGCCCATTGGAAATCCCCCACGCATCTCCTGCCCAGAAATTTCCAGATGCTTAAATTCACTTCTTGTTCCTCTGTCCATCCAGTCAGGGCAACTAACGAAAACAACGAAACTGGAAGAAAACGTATAACATATGAGGTGGTAATTAGTAAGAATGAGTGTGATGTACAGGCACACTTATTTAGGACTGCCGGCTCAGACTTCGCAGAGGAGGTGATTTTTGGATAGAAATACAAACGAAGGGAAGAAGACAGTCACTAAATTATCTTCAGGGGAAACAGTCTCAGCGAAGAGGACAAGTTCAAGGGTCCTACAGCCTGAGCTTATTTGGTCTCATCAAGACACAGCAATGAGCCTAGTGTGTCTGCAGTGGAATGAACAAGTGAAAAGGAGGTAGGAAAACTCAGAGAGGGAGGAGAAATTGGAAAGGGTAGCAGATCAGCAGATCATAGACGGTCACATAGGCCACTGTGAAGAATTTGGAACCTATTCTTGATGTCAAAGGAAACCAATGGAAGATGTGAAGGGGAAGAACGGCGTTACACGACTTTTCCAGAAAGAAATCTACCGGTTCTAGAAGGAAATATATAATATGGCATGCTAGTGTGAGTCAGTTCCATCAGGAGGGTGCAACAGACCTTATGAGAGATCACGGTGGCTTGGGAGACATGATAAGACCTGCTAAGGATAAGGATCTATTTTGAAGACACAGACAAGATGATTTATTACCGAGCGTTGGTCACTTTGAGAAATTCGTGGAAAGCTGCTCCTGTAATACATTTCAGAGATGAAATTCGACCTATTTCTCTGAGCCCTCAATGCAGGTTCTTCCCATGACTCTGTGGTTTCCAATCAAAGATGGTCACTGTAACACACGGCAGTATTTATCAAACACCAACTTGTAAGTCACACACCAGTCCTACAGAGTCAGACTACTTCGGAAAGGAAATCAGGCAATTACTGTTTCAGATATTCAGATACATTCACCTCATTTACAATGCGATGGTAAGTATGAAGGATGTGTGGATAAGATACAGCCTTAACACCATAGGAAAATGACTGCGCTTAGGGAATGTGGAGAAAATACTCGTGCCACCGAGCATTCCACACAAGAAATAGGTAAGCAGGGCCTAGAAGCACAAGTTATAGTTGCCGAAAGAAGAATGGATTCAAAGAAGTAGACTTCATACAGAAATAAGAGCAGGGGAAAAAATCAAATCCTGAACGGGCCCTTCTCCCTCTGAGTCTCTGAGAGGAGAAGGAATATTGGTAAAAACACATTTCTTGTTTTTTAAATTTTTTTTTCAACGTTTATTCATTTTTGGGACAGAGAGAGACAGAGCATGAATGGGGGAGGGGCAGAGAGAGAGGGAGACACAGAATCGGAAACAGGCTCCAGGCTCTGAGCCATCAGCCCAGAGCCTGACGCGGGGCTCGAACTCACGGACTGCGAGATCGTGACCTGGCTGAAGTCGGACGCTTAACTGGCTGCGCCACCCAGGCGCCCCAAAAACACATTTCTTACAGACATAGGTATCAAAGCAAGTTAAAATCCTGTGGCCTCAATTACCCCTGTGAGATTAGCTGGGGAGAAGGTAGATTATGACGGATATGTGGACCAGAGGCCTGAGGAGAACAGAGAAGTTTTTCAGTCAGGGAGAACAGAATGAACAGCTGACCAAGGGGAAAAAAAGCAGCCAGGTGAAATTATAGAGAACATATTAACATACAGGACATAAAGCAGAAATTATATACTAATCCAGCTAGCTGTGTGATTCTGGTTTACTCAGCAGCTTGGCATATGAAGAAAGACAAAGTACTGAAGACAGATCCTCGTCTGAATATATGTGGGGTTTGGAGGTGAAATTAGAGTTAAGAACAAATACTTGGGAGCTTGAGCAACTCATTTAATTTCACGAGTCCCAACTTCCTCATCCACACAATTGAGATAAATCTTAACTCATTATGCTGCGAGGATTAAATCAGATAAAACAAATGGATTATTGTCTGATATATGGTAGAAGGTCGAGAACTAATAACCATTATACCTATTGCTACTGCCAGAGGTATGCTCTTAAGGTGAATAAAGACAAGGTATCAGAGTTCAGAAGGCCAAGATTTTTGGAATATTCATTTGCAAAAATCATCAAATGCCAAGAATAATGGCAGGAGGCCTCCATTTGTAAATGTGGGAACCTGACACGAAGACAGTAAATTGTTTTTGTATCTTTCCAGCCTGTTGAGACCATCGTGTACATAATCCTGCCACCCATAGAATGTGTTTGCTGTAACTTGGAGCTTTGAGTCACCTCTCCCCTGATTTACTTCTATTGAGTGTGGCGATCTACCTAAATCCTTCCGGTTTTAATTCACGAAGATGAAAGCGAAGACTTGGAGGGTTACTGAAAGCATGTTGTTTGTTTTGTTGGTCACTACACGGGGGCGGTTTGCTCTTCCCCGCTGCCTGTTCACATCTGTATGCATTTTCAATGTGCTCATAGCTCCCTGAGCCACTGAAGAAGCTTCTCCACATAAAAATCGCAAGTGACTCTATGTAGCCAAATCCAAGTGACCATTTACAGTAATCACCTTCCTTGACCTTTCAGTATTGATCAAGTCAACCACTGCTGCTTGAAACCCTCTCCACCAGTCTCCTGCAAGATCAGACTCTTCTGGATTTCTGCCTACCGCGTATACGGCTCTGTCGGATTCAAACATGGAGGTTCAGCAAACACTGAATGATTATTTGGCAAATCGTTCCTGTCCTGTGACTCCTTAAATGCTTGTAAGAAATATGATCCATTCCCACATATATGGCTATTTCTGTTCCTCAGAATAGAGGGACTCTATCAGACTCACTTTTCCTCTTCTAATAGGTGACCTCTACATTTTAACGTTTTCCAGGGTGTGTGTGAGTCCTCTTTCCATCAGCTTTCTCCTTCGAAAGGAGGTGATTCTCACCCAAACGTCATTTAACACCATTTATGGACTGGTAATCTCTACATGCATGTGTCCAAACTGACTGTTATAAACGGTAAGACCACCAATCCAAATGATACTCTCTTAGAGATGTCTTAAATTCAGTATGTTAAAAACAAACAATGATTGAGTTTTTATGTTAAGCCTGTATGTTCCAACTTACTACAATGGATGCTTCCAACCTAGACCATTTTTTTCTATAAATTATATTTATACTACACATCTATAAATTATAAATGACATAATTTCCATTAAATAACAGGGGTATAATACCTTTAAGCCACAGACACAGCATTTGAGTTAGATCTTTAAAAAGCCTTCCATTCATCAGATAAAATCCGAATTCCACATGCAAAGTTAAGTGCTCTCCTCATCTGTCCTGGGCTGCCTTCTCTCATGAACCTCCCATCTACTGCCATGTAGACATGTCCACATCTATAACCTCCTTCCGCATGGCTGAAGACCAGCACTTTCCCCTGTCTAGGGAAAGCACTTGCTCTCTGTCCCTTACCTAGAACTCTATTCTCTATTCTCCTGACACAGCTGGTTTCTTCTCATGATTGAAGTCTCATATTAAATGTCACCTCTTCAGAGAAAACACCTTGTTAATATTAATCTCCTCAACCGGTCTCCACCTTTTCACCTTATCATTTCCGAAGCAGCACTTATCACACTTATATGTAATTCAGGTTTATTGTTCGTTATTCCCCACACAAAACAACACCTTGAAAGAGCCATGAGCCAAACCACACAGGTGCAATGCTCCCCATTCATTTTTCAGCACATAATTCATACCTAGCACATGGTAGGCAAACCAAAGAATTTTGAGTTGGTGAACAATTGAGGAATCAGCACTCTTTCTAACCACGCAAAAAAGATGTTTCTACACGCAAGTACATTTGGATTAGTAAACAGACCAAAAAGCTCCAAAAATGTTGTCTTGGAAATGTCCTTAAACAATATGTCCGTTTAGTTTTACATTTTACATTTTCTTTGACATAGATTTCTCATCTCATCATCCAGAGAGAAGAGTGATTATATCAGGGGAGAAAAAATGCCCAAGATCTGTACCATTTTTTTTTTTTTTAACCATAATAACGTTTACACTAAATGTATTTTAGGAAGATAAAGTTTTTCAGTGTGAGAGCTAAATCAAACTGGAAAATAATATTCAATAGTAAACATTTACAGTTTAGGATTACACTAATTTTTAAATCTTCAAGCAAATCCAGATTATATTTAGGTTGGTTTCATAGAAACAGTGTATTTCCAAAACTTCTGATGAACACAGCTTTCCTTCTAAATGCTAGAAAATGCATCAGAGTTTGGATATAATCCACCATACTGTTGTTATTTATTTTTATTAGTAATAGAGTTATTTTGTCAATATTTAAAAGTCATTTTGTAACTATTGTGGCGCTTGGGGAACAGGCAATGATACTGCCCTGAAAATGCTTAGACCTTACAAGCTACCATGAAAGAGATTATCACTTTGCTTCAAATTTCTATTTTTGTTATTGGGAATGTTTTAGTATGTCTTCACAGTTTCATTAAACGATTATGTTAGTTCATATAGATATAAAATAATACTCAAAATATAATTTTATATCCTTCAAAACTATTTTCAAAGGAGACTTAAACAAATCCACCTATTGTTAGTTAACTTTTCATACGTAAAAATATTTATCCAAAAATAACATATTCTTGCCACAGTGGGACACTGTTAAGCTGTCAGTCACTGCCCAGTGTATAACTAAAATTACATGTGAAAAAAAATTCGTACTGAATTTCATGGTTCTTCTTGAACAAAGAAAATCTGATTGATTGCAATCATTTACAGAGCCAGAAAAGAGAAGAAGAATAAAAAAATTCAAATGTATCATTTTAGGCTTCTATCTACAAAGCTTTGAGAAGGGAACTAAGAGGAGAAATCCTGTACTCCTTCCAGATTGCATAAACCAGCTGTGAATTCAGATTCCACACTCCATTTTTCATTTTGATGTGTATTCTTTTGATCCCCAGAAAGAAATATATTTATAATTTCCAAAAGAACTGCCTCAGAGGTAAGTGGTATCCAAATATTGTTCTGCAGAGATAAAAAAATATACAATGTCAGTGGTATTTGGCTGTGGATTGATGATACATTGCACATGAATATAGAGACATCAAAACCTATAAAACTTGTAACATTATGGTTTAGGGACTATTTAACCTTTAACACAAATCATTTTTATTTTCCCACTGGAATTTAAAGCACTTTATTCTGTTATATTGTATTTCTTTTTCTCCCCCATTTTCCCTGCACTACGCCCACTGAAATTGTTGCCTTTGGCAAGCTGTAATGAAGAAAAAAATAAGGAACAGGATTGCAAGGCATACAAACTGACAACAATGGAGAACCAATTTCTTGAGAAGGTATACTTTTAATGTAAATGAGCTTAAGTCCACAGCAACAAAAGATTCCTAAAAATTAGAAATAAATTGGTTACACATTTTTTTTCCAATCAGTTCTGCCAAACTGAAGAGTAAACAATAACAGACAATATAAAAAAAAAACATATTGGCAGTCATCAATTTTTGATAGATCAATTTATTTTATTTTAATAAATATATGTTTCCTATCCGGTATTGCACAATGTTCCATCAGAATTGCTCGAAGGCACCTCACTGACAGGGTGTAAAGAGAGGAAAACAACAAACTTTAAGCCATCTTGAAAACAAGTGAAAGAGTAGAATCTAAGAGATCATTGTGTTTCGTTAACATCCTGACATCAGTGACAAATTCTGAGGCCTTCTGCTGCTGTATTTGGTGAAGACGTGTGCATTTCTTGAGGAGTTCTTCCTATGTGGAGGAGATTTTATAGGTCTCTTCTTTCCACCCTGACAGAATAACACTGATGTTGGTGCACAGTGCCAAAGAGAAATATAAATAATAAAATATTTTGAGTTATATTTGGACAACTAACATGATTTGTTCTAACGGTTAAATAGGCTCTGAACCATAATGTTATAAATTTTATAGGAATGATGTCTGTATGTGGGGTCATACATCATCAGTTCACTGCCAAGAGCCATGGCATTGTACATTTCTAGTTTTGCAGGACTTTCTTTGGATAGCATTTCCCTCTAAACAGATCTCTCTAGATACAGGAGCATGGGACATTTTATGTAAGAATGAAATAGGGGATCATGACTCTAAATGGACAGGGATTCATTCAACATAAAGATGATTCGTGAAGTGCTAACCATGTGACTATGTTTTTTGTTTCTTCAATTTTTAAAGCAAACTCGTTCTTTCTGCACAGAGAGGGAAATGGTATGATTTAATATAAAGATTTGATTTTAGTAATTTTGCCTTCTTATAAAACATCCTTGATATGTGAGGGTTTTTCAAAGTTTACTAAAATATTTAGGAAGCCACTTTATAAAAGGATGCACAAATTGGCAATTATCCATTAAAGTCAGGTTATACAGTCATTCAAGAAACTCTAAATATTTTAATTAAATAAATGTCATATTCCAATGTTCTCCATACATTCCAGAAAGTTCAAGTGAATATTAAATTTTTTCTACATATGGGAAATATGTCAGACTCTAACTGTAAGAGACAACTTCATAATCATTATTTTCATGTGGCTTCTTCTGTCTCGCCCCAAGTTAGTAAAGGTATTCTGGACTAATAATTGCCAATTTGGTGGAAAAGCTGATTTTAGGAGATTTTCTGGAAAAGCCCTGGTGTCTTGTGTACATTTCTCTTAACTATGGTTTGAGAATAACACAGAATACTATGTCTTTACCACTTTGATGGAGCATAAAGGATTAAGGACATATTTATCCGCATATAACAGAATAAAATTAATTTTCGATAGCACCAAAAATTCTCATTTCTAGGTACCTTTATTTTATTTTGAGAGAGAGTGAGAAAGGAAGGAAGGGAGAGAGAGAGAGCGGGCGCATTCATGCACCCACAAGCAGGAGAGGGACAGAAGCTGAGACAGAGAATCTGAGCACACTCCATGCTCAACCTTGAGGCTAATGTGGGGCTCGATCCAAAACCCTGGGATCATGACCTGAGTCAAAATCAAGAGTCGCAAGTTCAATTAATTGAGCCACTCAGGTGCCACACTAGGTACCTTATAACGTAAGGCAGACATTATTATGTTCAGGATGAGCTGGATACATTTTTTCCAAATCTTCCAAGCATTATGTTAGGAGACATCAATTCATTTAACATTCTATTTATAGGCAAATACAGAGGGGCATATAATATACATGGGTGAAACTGTATTAAAAAATATCAACTGTCACAAATATCCAAACTTTGTATCTACTATTATATTGCAACAAAAGCAAGCGTTATTTGAAATCATATTTTAAAATTGAAACTGAAATCTCATGAGCTACAGAATTTTCTTCTGTAAGTATCACTTCCTTTGATTTGTAAAGCCAACCTAAAACCCCTTCCTCTGCATGAGCTGGCGGGTGCAGGAGGCAGGCTTTGCATCATGGTGTGCATTCCTGGGCACAGAGCTCAGCTCTCTGTCTCTTAGCTCAGCAATCGTTACTGTTATTCAGTTTCTGATTGGAAACCATAGTTACAAACTAAGACACTTCTCTACACTGAATTTTTACATCAAAGCTTTTATATTTACAATAGCTACTAAGAGGTTATCTGTAAAAGTCAGCCATCTCAACACTATTGCATTTAATCTTTGGAACTGGGCTACCCACAGGCAGGGATATCTAATCTTACTTTTTCTTTTCTTTTTCTTTTTTTTTAACCCCAGCTCTCCACTCACCTAGCCATATTATGTGATTGAATACCATGAGGTCATTATCAGTTTTAATCTGAAACTGTTTTATTTACTTACTTTATTTATTATTGTATTTTATTCCTTAGCTCCACAATATCAGGGATTTCATTCCAGGAGTCCTGTTGAATTCCAGAAGGGCATTTCTGACATGGAATATGGGCCAGATTAATCTTTGACAAAGGGGTTTCCCAAAGGCATAACTCACAAGAAATCAGGTAAGCAAAGCATATATGCTGTAACTATTTTTTTTAATTTTCTTAAATGTTTATTTATTTTTGAGAGAGAGAGAGAGAGAAAGAGAGAGAGACAGACAGACAGACAGACAGACAGAACATTTGTGGGGAGGGGCAGAGAGAGAGGGAGACACAGAATCTGAAACAGGCTCCAGGCTCCTAGTTGTC
The DNA here is from genome assembly GCF_018350175.1 of Felis catus. NCBI lineage: Eukaryota > Metazoa > Chordata > Mammalia > Carnivora > Felidae > Felis > Felis catus. The sequence continues at coordinate 9,432,682 of NC_058371.1, read as the reverse complement.
AGCACAGAGCCCAACATGGGGCAGGAACCCACGAATCGTGAGACCATGACCTGAGCCAAACTCGGACACAACCAACTGCGCCTCCCAGGCTCCCCTGCTGTAACTATTTTTATTCTATATAGTATTTTATAAGGTGTTGAGATAGCGAATAACAACAAAGAGACACTCTCATTGATCACATCCTTTGCTTGTAAGCAAAGATGGAATTTTTTATTAGATGACATGAACTCACTCCATTTTACGTTCAAACAGTCTTCTCAGTATCCAGTGACACATCGCCTAACTTCCAGATAGTTCACTACCTGATGGCTGAATCCATGGGAACACACTCAGAAGAGTGGCTTCAGCTCTGTAGACATCAAGAGTTGTGTTTCAATCCTGACTTAAAGCCAACTATGGTTATCAGTGAACTAACTGAGGGTAACTGGTATGTCACAGCTAATTATTTCTAAACAGGATTGTGAATTATATTAAGTCTGAAATGAACTGATCATCTGCTAAGAATTGTCTTTAGTCAGTTAACTTTATGTTAAACTTCTCCAGAATGATCCAACATGCATACCTAACTAGGTATGTGTATTTTGTATGTGCACACACAAAAAATCATTTCAGAGTGTGTGCCAGTCATAGATCTCACACCCACAATTTCCTTACCATATCATAATTCCATTGATAACGCATCACAAATTCACAACATCAGCAGTAGGTAAAAACAGCACAAACCAGGGGTATTTTTGTTGTTGTTCTTTTATTTAACTTCATAAGAACTGGGTATGTTTACCCATGCTTTCTATTTTCAACTGCTTGGGGAAGAGCTTTCAGTTAGCCTCGTATTCTCAAACGTTTATTTTTCTTCCTTTGACAAAAGCATCTCTAACCTTACCATTTTAAACAGTACTGATGTATGATTTTAAGTTTTTACTTAAATTCCAGTTAGTTGGGGCACCTGAGTGGCTGAGTCAGTTAGGTGTCCAACTCTCGATTTCAGCTCAGGTCATGTTTTCCCTGTTCATAGGGCTCATGCTTCAACATGGAGCCTGCTTAGGATTCTCTCTCCTTCTCTTTCTGTCCCTCCCCTGCCTTCTCTCTCTCTCAAAAATAAATAAATAAACTTTAAAAAATGAAAAGAAAGAAATCCCAGTCAGTTAGCACATAGTGTAATATTACTTTCAGGTGTACAATATAGTGATTCAACATTTCCATACAACGCATTGTTAAAATTGCTACACTACCCAAGACCATTCACACTGTTAGTGCAATCCCTATCAAAAAGCCAACAGCATTTTCAACAGAGCTAGAATGAACAATACTAAAATTTGTATGGAACCATAAAACACCCCAAAGAGGCGAAGCAACCTTGAAAACCAAAAACGAAGAAAATCTGGAGGCGTCACAATTCTGAACTTCAAGCTGTATTACAAAGCTGTAATCACCAAGACAGTAGGGTACAGGTACAAAAATAGACACAGAGATCAATGGAATAAAATAGAAAACCCAGAAATGAACCCCCCATTTGTGGCTAATTACTCTTTGGCAAAGTAGGAAAGAATATCCAGTAGGAAAAAGTCTCTTCATCAAATGGTGTTGGGAAAATTGGACAGAAACATACAAAAGAATGAAACCGGATTACTTTCTTACAACATACGCAAAAACAAGCTCACAATGGATTCAAGACTTAAATGTGAGACAGGAAATAATCAAAATCCTAGAGGAGAACGCAGGCAGTAACCTCTTTGACATCAACTATAGCGACTTCTTTCTAGATACGTACCCTGAGGGAAGGGAAATAAAAGCAAAAACAAACTATTGGGATCTCATCAAAATAAAAAGCTTTGGCACAATAAAGAAAACAGTCAACAAAAGGCAACTGATGGAATGAAAGAAGATATTTGCAAATGCTCTATCTGATAAAGGGTCCATATCGAAAATATATTAAAAATTTATAAAACTCAACACCTGAAAAATGAGTAATCCAACTAAAACACAGGCAGAAGGCATTTTTCCAAAGAAGACATCCAGATGGCCAATAGACACATGAAAAGACTTTTTTTTTTTTTTTAATTCATGATATGACTCCTTTTCAGAGTAGTGGTGTTCATTTGCATCAAAAAGATAAATCCTCTTAAAATCTTAGCCTTTTCCTTTCAGTTCATGGCATATCCTTTCCTTATGTTGTTCATTGCTATTACTGTTGCTTAAAAATGGAGACTTAAATTACAGTCTTTTAAACTAGATAAACTTTGTGTGTTAAATACATAATAGTATTCACCTCCACTAAATAATAGGTTTTTCAATTTCCCTGAAATGTTCATCTTCTAGATCAAACTTTTATAAATTTACTCTTGTTACTTACACAGAATTTACTTACACAGAAAAATATCTAGGTATTAAAAAAAACCAGAAATTTTATGGGAATGTAAGCTGGTGCAGCCACTCTGGAAAACAGTATGGAGGTTACTCAAAAAACTAAAAATAGAACTACCCTACAACCCAGCAATTGCACTACTAGGCATTTATCCACGGGACACAGGTGTGCTGTTTCGAAGGGACATATGCACCCCCATGTTTATAGCAGCACTATCAACAATAGCCAAAGTATGGAAAGAGCCCCAATGTCCATCGACGGATGAATGGATAAAGAAGATGTGGTATATATATATATATACAATGGAGTATTACTCAACAATCAAAAAGAATGAAATCTTGCCATTTGAGACTACGTGGATGGAACTGGAAGGTATTATGCTAAGTGAAATTAGTCAGAGAAAGACAAAAATCATATCTTTTCACTCATATGTGGACTTTAAGAGAAAAACAGATGAACATAAGGGAAAGGAAACAAAAAGAATATAAAAACAGGGAGGGGGACAAAACAGAAGAGACTCATAAATATGAGGAACAAACTAAGGGTTATGAGAGGGGTTGTGGGAGGGGGGATGGGCTAAATAGGTAAGGGGCACTAAGGAATCTACTCCTGAAATCATTGTTGCACTATATGCTAACTAATTTGGATGTAAATTTAAAATAAAAAATAAAACAAGTTAAAAAAAGACAGAACTTTCGTAAACACTATTACAAATGGAAATTGACACTTCTATGTCACAAGGAGGCAACAAGAGGAAGTCATAAAATGGTCAGCTCAAGAGCAGCCAGTGACCAGCCCTGCACAATTACGACTGTAGGGGGATGGGGCATTGAGTTTGTAGCTCTTCCAATTTTCCAGATAAGCCTGGGAATTCAAATTTTGACCTTCTGTCTCATGACTTTTTAGTGTTGACTCAAAATTTTTTGAATTTCTGTGAGGGAAACATGCATGATTAAACATGGATCTGACTCTCTGGACCTCCATCTCTGACCTCTAAGCTTCTGAAATCAACCACCACTTTTCCATAAAAGACAGAACGGAGATTCTGAAAACTGACGTTATCTGCCCACACTGGGAGAGGTAACAAACCTTAAAATCTGATACCGGAAGATATGAAATATACTATATCTAAACTGCCTACGTAAAAACTCCACCGTGATTAAATTTTGAATCAACCTGCCAATCAAGATTAAAGAACAACAAAGTTGGATACTCTACCAAAATAACATAGATCATCATCTGTCTTGGATTATTTCAAAATCACCCTGAATATAGGTTTAGACCAGATAATTTCTGAATGTTTGTGTTGTAGTAGAAGGATAAAGGCAGAACTTTCAATTACATTGTAAACCAAGCATCCTATAGATAAGTACATTTCAAAAGGTACAATTCCTCCATGATTTCAGATGGACATTAACAACAAATGTAGGCCAAAAATTCTGCATGACTAAATTGTCCTAACTGGCTCTTTGGACAGCGCCACACGCTGTTCAACCCTAGCCACGTAACTACACCCTCTGGCAATTAAATAGCAAGGCCAAAAGAAGCTCATTAAAACATTAAATGAACTTGATAAACATTCAGTATAGCCAGTGCCAGGTGGAAAATACAGTTCTCATGATTTTGCCAAACAGACTTTGGTGAGTATATGAAAAGATTATATAAAGGCATTTCCTCCCTCTCAGCAATACTGTCTCAAAATTATGTTACTTTTTTAGGCTTAAGTAAATAAAATTGTGTTTTGACATAAATCTTGTTAACTACATGCTCAAAGACAGTCAACAACTACTGGACATCTTTAGGTTAATTAGCTTAAAAGTTTTAAATGCTAAATACCTAACTTACAGCACTACAGTACTGTCTTTTCCTTAGCACAGAATATAAGGTTAAAATGTTCTCAATAAGATTAAGCATTTAAACACTTTTAAAATTGCCTCATGTCATTAATTGACACTCAACATTTTTCTGCAAATCCTTCCTGCAATTGTAACTTAGAAGAAGAGAAGCAAATTTTAGCATTATTCTTTCTTCCTAAATATACTGCATTAACCTTTGCCTTATAATTTGTTTGGCATAAAAGGAAGCCCTATAGCCTACAAAACTCAGACTTATTGCAGCTTCTTCTGAATTCATAGACATTTTTTCCAAGCATAAAATGCTCTTTAAATCAATATGCACAATGGGGACACCTCGGGGGCTCAGTCAGTAGAGTGTGCGACTCTTGATTTCGCTCAGGTCATGATCCCATGGTTCATGGGATCAAGCCCCATGTTGGGCTCTGTACTAACAGCGCAAAGCCTGCTTGGGATTCTCTCTCCTTCTCTCTCTGCCCCTCCCCTACTCATGGTCGCCCCTCTCACTCTCTCAAAATAAATAAACATTAAAAAGTAAACAAATCGATACGCACAATGAACGTGTAGGTGAACATTACCAGAAATGAAAGGAAGAATTACGGGCTACAATCAACTCCTCTTCCTTCCTCAACTGCGCAAAAAGTGAGGCAGAGACGTCAAATTTCCAAATTTGCCTTTGCCTTTGGAAAACTTCTTACCCTAGATAGACTTTAGCACCGATGTTTCTGACGTTTGCTCACCAATGACAATTAGATCAGATGACAAAGCTCTGTGAAGTGAATGACCTGGCTACTAGTCAACATTTTTTTCTGAGCTCCCCATTCACAGCACCTTCTGTTCTGCAGAGAATTCTGGGGCTGAATCCCTGGCTGACGTGTTCATTCAACAAATACTTCCTGAGTATCTAAGCATGCTCAGATGCAATTTTAGTGACTCTGTTTATGGCCACAAGAGAGGCCAAATCCCTGTCCTCGTGGGCTAACATTCTTATGGCGGAAAGACAAACAAGAGAAAAGGAAAATACATAAAAATCACACAGCCATAACTGTGGCATACAAAAATCCAACTGGGTAAAGGTCTTCAGTGGGCTACCCTTCATTTCTGAAAATACTAGCTAAAATTTTCCTTTTCTGAGCATGAGATCATGAGCCCTTATGCAGAGTATAAATATTTACATTTCTGTACTTTCTTGACTCTATCTCAGCAATTGGTCCTAAATTGATGCTATCATAATAGAAAGATGAAGCAGAACTGTTGTGAATAAAAAGAGTGGTGTTTCTGACTTTAGAGTCCAGACAGCAGTATGCTTCAATTTACATCGCATGCATGGCAGAAAGGGGCGACTCGTGCCCTGGGATCATCTTTCTACATGGGCTTCATCCTGATAAAATATTCATTCATGGGGTGCTTGGGAGGCTCAGTTGGTTAACCGTCCGACTTGGGCTCAGGTCATAATCTTGCGGTTCGTGGGTTCGAGCCCCACATCAACGCTCTGCTGACAGCTCGGAGCCCGGAGCCTGCTTCAGATCCTGTGTCTCCCTTTCTCTCTCTGCCCCTCTCCCACTCACGCTCTCTCTCTCTCTCTCTCAAGAACAAACATTAAACAAAAATTGTTTTAAGAAAATTAAAAAAAAACATTAGTTTGCATTTAGTGTACATGCTGCGGCTAGGAGGAGTTGTCACCTGATTCTTCTGCCATGAAATGGTCAATTATTCTACCCGTGGTTCAAAAGGCTAAGGTTCCGTAAAAGGCCTTCCTGAAGCTCCGGTTGAGATGTGAAGCCCTTGTCTATTAGTCAAGAGGAAAGAATCCTCTGGAGTGAAATTATCCTCATCCTCACTATTCAACGACCAGACAAATGGGATTTTTCAGCTGAATAGTGCAGCTGGGCTCTTTAGAGAATATTAACACATAAAGCGAGTGGAAGATTCAACCATTTATCTCGTGAAATCTGGCACATAAAATGCTTAATCTGATACACAGGCAACACAAGTAAAAACAACTACTTTGATAATATATATGTAACATCACTAGAATTCCTAAATCCCTGTATTTAGTTTAGATTTGGATTATAAGTGAATTGACTCTGAACACTATACAACTGTGAGATGATAATTTCTTTTTTTTTTTCAATCTGAGAAAGAGGAAGCAGGGGAGGGGCAGAGGGAGAGACAGAGTCTTAATCAGGCTTCACATTTAACACAGAGCCAGACACAGGGCTCTATTCCACGACCCTGGGAACATGATCTCAGCCAAAATAAAGAGTCAGATGTTCAACTAACTGAGCAGCCCAGGCGTCCCTATTAGTTCCCTTTTTCTTCATGATGTGGTCTAAGCTCAGGTTGATCATTTCATAGAACTTCTAAAAATTGTGTGACAAAGGCAAAAGATACAACTTTATCATTTCACTGGAAAAAAAAAACTACTTTCTTTTTGACAATTAAAGGCATGAGAAATTTTTTAGCTGGCATATTTCTAAAAAAAATTCATATTTACCCAACAATGAAAAGAAAAGCTGTAAGGCAGCCAAGCCAGAATTTAAAAAGATTTAAAAGACCCAAGGATAGCTGAATGCAGTCCACCTAAGGACAGAATAAATCTTAATATATGATGCATGTGTGTGTGCGTGCATGTAAAGCAGGTGTTTGGTTAATAACTCCTCCTGAAGGCAAAAGGAGGTGATATATACCAAGGATGTTTTTTATTAATGAAGTAGATCATCAGATTGTATAAATGTAGTAAGCAGGGATGTAAAAGATTAATTAGCTCATTATTTTAGATAAATTCTCAGGAAAGAATAGACATAGGTTATCTTTAACACCTTTATCTCGAAGATTTGTAGCTCTTTTAATTGAAAGAGAGTTGATATTTATGAGAAAAGGGGCAGGTGGAAAAGAAAGCAAGAGGAAAGCTAGTGAACACTAAATACATTTTGCGAAAACATATGAATTTTGTTATATATCTTTAACATGTTGATGACTCACAATGCTTTGACCTTTCCTCCAAATTCAAACCAGGGGAGAACCTATCATGTTTTGTTTACTGTATTGTGGTTAAAGTTAAATACAATCTCTTTGGTAGTAACTAGGAAACCACTACACTAAAACTTTAACTAAATACGCCCAGACAGTAAAGATTACACTGGTTAAACACCTGATGGATGAAATCTATAACATCAGGGAAGGTATTCATGGGCAAGGTATTATGAGGGGCAAGAGATGGGAGCAAAAATAAAAACCTTAAGAAAATCTGGAGCAGCATTGCTTTCCTTCCTTCCTTCCTTCCTTCCTTCCTTCCTTCCTTCCTTCCTTCCTTCTTCTTGTGTCTCTCTGTCTCTGTCTCTCTCTCTCTCTCTCTCTCTCTCTCTCTCTCTCTTTTTTTTGAACAGACTCAAGAGTCTAGTAATTACATCAGAGGGCAGACCTACAAAAATGAGCATTTTCATAATCAAGTCTGTAAGAAACCAAGAGAACAATTTTATGCCAACCCTGAGGGAACCAATATGTCAATCAGACAAAATGGTTTAGTCTCATTTTGCAGGGACCTAAATTGATGTTGTTCTATGAGCCCTAGGAGGACCAATGGTCAATTCTGTGGCCAGAAGTCCTTTCCAAATACCCTCATTGACTCTCATCCACCTCAAAATAAAATGGAGCAGCTTTTTGTTGACTGATTCACTCATTCATGTTGCTAATAAAGATTAATCAACGAGAGATTAACCTGGCCGAACACATACTATGGCTACGTAAAACAAACGCCAAAGAGAATAGAAAACCTCTAGCTATTCGGAATCAACTCTTGACAAGAAAGATAGGCAAATAAATAAAGTATCTGAATGCAAGGAGTTAGACTCATAGTATAGATATAAAATGCTACAGAAACGCCAGTTTGAATGCCTGATTCTGTTATTTTAGTTGTTTTATGTTAGATAAGAGTGCAATGTCCCAGGAACATGTATCGAGACCCATTATTTCCAACAATTCCTACTTGCGAGGCCCAGACTTTCGGCCAAGTGTTAGTACAACAATCTAGTAAGAGCTGAGGCAGTATAAACAGAAAGAAGGAAGGGATAGAGACAGAGGAGGAGGGAGCGGGGGAGATAATCAAGTGAGTAAAGGGAATAGTTCCTTGTTCAATGCTCTTCTTAAAATAATGATTACCTGCCTGGGGTCCACTAGGGATGAAAAATCATCTTGCTACCAAAACCTGTTTTGTAGACTCATGGAAGAGATCAGCACTCACAGTTTACTTTCTTCTAGAAATTAATGACAGCAAGAAAATGAAAGAAAACATTTCAAAAGTAAAAAGTCTCTTGAGTTGATTAAAGCAATTAATGTTGAGGAAGTCATTAACTAACAGGCTAGAGAAAAAGCAAGTTGACCCGCCTAGAACCTTCAGGCATTCTATACACACAGGAACAGAGTCTTGGAAATATCCGCAAAACAGTACATTTCTGTGTTGACACAAGCGTGATAAGAGGCAGAGTTAAAGAGTTACCTAGTTTTCAGTAAATTTGATGAAGAAAGAAAAGCAATCTAGAAAATTCTACATCATGGCTTTTTTTAAAATGAATTACATTCATTTTCACCTAATCAACTTTACTGTAGAGATTTCAATAGTACCTCTGCACTGGTATCTGTAGCTCGTACTAAGTGGACTCTAAATATTATCCCATAGCAGAAAGAAAAAGCAACCTAACTTGTGTTTAGAATCAGTTCAGATCTCAGTTCCTGTTTATTTTCACTTTGCTTTCCATATGCAAATGCTTTGAGCAAATATTTACTTTTTTGAGTTAATTTTATCGTGATTCAACTCTACCTTAATTTCCATGCTCTGAGCATTATATATTATACAGTAAATCAGGTAGCTGTTCAAGTTTACAACCTCTGGAATCTGAATGTGACTTTTAGCGATTCATTTCTACTGTCGTATGGTCCCCTCTAAATTCAATTTACAGTCTTTTCTGAAGTTTCTTCAGGTAGCTTAAAAATCTAATTGATTTCCCTTTTGAGAATGTGACTCCACAGTTTGGAAGTATTAGAAGTATTCAGGTCAGCTTGGTAACAATACAGGCCTTAGCAGTATCATATACCTAGCAAAATTTAGAACTTGCATAAAACTTTTACATTCTTGGTTTTATTTCTCCTGCAATGTTTTTACCCCTCCTCCAATGCTTGCAATAAACTTTTATGTTAGAAAAGAAGAAAATATACGAACTAGAAGCCAGTACCATATATTTTTAAGAGGTAGCCTTTTATAAGAAGATAAGGATTTATCACACCATGGCAATTTGATCAAATTCCATAATAAACACAATTAGCGGGTCTGCTGTTCCCAGTTAGCAAGGTTAGTAATGAAGCTTGATGCTCAGCTCTAAGATTATATTAAAATATTTTAAGTGGAACATTGAAAAATGTCTATAAACTATTAATTGTCCTCATGATTTTCAATCCTCAAAACTTTACAAAGAAAGGTATTTCAGTTCTGTTAGTAGACGTATTATCCAGAAACCACAGAATTTCAAAACATATAGTAAGACTGATTTAAGTTTGACTTTTTGCTTCATATACTATTCAGGTTACCAAAGATAATTAACGTGATGGCTTCTGAATAGGTTCATCACAAACAAGAGATGCATATCCTCTTGACAAAAATAGCCTAAGACTAAATAAAAGACATCTTAACCTTGAAATCCTTAACACTGGAATAGAAGTACTGTGTAGGGTATCTTGTACATTGTCTTCCTATATTGAGAGAATTTATTTTGTGATAAACTGATCAACCCATTTTCCAAAGATGTGTGTTTTGAATTTCACTTCAGTAATCACCTTATCTTGATCAAGCAAAATAAAATCTGGTAACATGCAAAGAGAATCCTGGAATGCAGTTTTCTTTTTTTCCCCCTATGCTCAGGGTAAAGGGAGAGTGCATCTAACTCCAAGAAGAAAAGTAAGTGGAATCTCGAGGGAATGCATTTTATTGATTATAGCAAAGAAAGGGGAGCAAGTTCAATTGGCTCATACTACTTCGTCTTGACAGAGATGCAGCTTCGCTGAGAAGAAAATGAGTATGAGGTAATGCCATCATAAATAATTGCTTAAATCATCTCGGCACTCTGGAAGCAGAAATTTTGTAAAAGGAGAAAGCCCTGTAAATGTAAAAGCATGGTAAAGGCAAGCTCTTAAGGTAATTGAGGATTTTTCAATGGACAGAAGCTTCATACAATACACAGCTTTAAATCTAAGTATGGAGTTCCCTCTTATAACTGCAAATCAAAGCTCTTACAGTTTTTACTATTAGCTTTAGCTACTACAAACAAAATTCAGGGGCTAATGGAATGTACACAATTAAATAGGCTTCCATTCAATGTTGTATACTGACACAAGGAGGAGGGGGTGTTTGTTACAAATAGCCCCGAAGCTCTTAAATGTATTTCTCGTCTAAATATTGAAATCAATATTGACCTGTTTATTTAAAAAAGAAAGGCCCAACAATGGATTTAATGAAGACCATTATGACATACCCATATAATTTCCAGGATTTATTCTTGCCCCTTTTGGGAAAGCCTAATATTGAAGAAGGAGTGGACAACATTGTCCATTTTTCCAAAAGTACTTCCTAATTTCAACGTATAAAGGTTCTGCTATGGTCAAATCTAAGTCAACATTTACGAAGATTTTACTTCTTTTTATCTAGGATGTTAACAAAATTACATAATAGATGATAATAAAAGGCGGGTACCCGGCTAAGTGACTTCCACCTATCATTTCATTTCATCTTCATGAGAAAAACTTGATGGGAAATCATCTCATTTTGCAGTTGTGGATAGCACAGTGAGGGTAAGTGATGGACATGAGCTCCTACAGCCAGTAAACCAGAGGCCAGTCCTTAACAAGGGACACAGCATGGTAGCAGCCTAAGAACGTGGGCCCTGGAAACACACCCCAGAATAGGGATCATTTCTGCCACTTGCCACCTTTGTCTTCTGTCAAACTGGTTCAAGCTGCCTCGGTTCCCTCTTCAGTAAACTAGGGTGATGGCTTCAAAGGCTTGTAATATTAAACGTGCTAATATCATTAAAACACTACAAAAGTTTTGGAAAATAAAAGAGGTATCTGTAACTTTTCAAAACAGGATTTTCTCCGGTATTTTACAACACTGCCCCTTTGCTACCATCCCAGAGTGGTTTGTTTCATTAGACCGTATCGTGCACTAAACCGTATAGGAGGCAATATGGAAAACTGTATGTTGCACAGGGTTGGTAGGTTTTGGTCAAACAGAACTCATTTAAGAAACAGGCAAGAGGTGGCGCCTGGGTGGCGCAGTCGGTTAAGCGTCCGACTTCAGCCAGGTCACGATCTCGCGGTCCGGGAGTCTGGAGCCTGTTTCCGATTCTGTGTCTCCCTCTCTCTCTGCCCCTCCCCCGTTCATGCTCTGTCTCTCTCTGTCCCAAAAATAAATAAACGTTGAAAAAATTAAAAAAAAAAAAAAAGAAAAAAACAGGCAAGAGAACTCATGAAAATCATGTAAGAGGAAGATTTTAATGTATTCCTGACAAACCATCAGTTACAAAGAACTGTTCATTTTCCACCAAATATTGTTTTTAACCAAATATGCAATGCTACTTCAGAATGCACTTTACAAACTGTGTTCGTACCTATAAAATTGTCATGAGAATTTTAAGTAGGTTATTTTTTCAAAGTAATTCTCATTTAAAATTCAATTTCCTATAAAAATTATTTCATCAAAGATACAAACACCAGTTCTTATTCACTCCACTTATTTACCAAATGTTGTATCATAAATTAATGTTAACCTACATTTATATGTCTTACTTGCAAATACGACCTTATCCTTAAAAAAAAAATCCTAGAAGACACCTGAGAATTATTCTACTCAAAACATACAGAAGTAAAATAAAATTGTTAGATGCAATCATTTTGTCTACAAAAAAAACCTTATTTTTTAATCTGCAAGAAAAAAATGCCAAAAAAATTAAATTTTTTTGTTTATACAGCAATGTGTTCCGTTGTATTATGTGGTAAGTCCTTCACTGTACAATATACAAAGGTGTGCAGTATAATGCAAGAATATGTCTTGACAGAGTAGAAAGACTAAGATATAAAGACTAAGATGTAAGGCCTTATGACATAGAAAGACTAAAGCTTAGATCTTATTTTAATTCTCCAGTATAATAAGGAGACTTGTGGTAATCTAATTTGGTGTTTTTCAATTTCCTTTGCCCATAGGTCTAAATTCTATTAAATGGCTAGTATTAGGCAATCCCCTTTCACATTTAATCATACATTGGCAAAGGAAGCAGTGCATCCTGTAAATATTTAAGAACATGAAATGAGAATGAACTTCTTACTTAATAGTATCTCTACCAAGTAATAAAAGTATGATACAGTGATAAATATAATGTACTAAGCAGATTAAAGATATATTTCATTTTATTCAACAGATGCCTAAAAAGTTGTCTATTAATCACTTTTTTTTTCTAACTGAACAATGATTTAAATAAAATTGAATATGTAGAAAGATCTGTGCCCTTCCTTCCCTTTCTCCTGTTGACTGGGACCACATCTGACCACATAGGGGTTTGGGGAGGACTCAGTGGTGTGTCTGTAACTGGGGAGAGTGTCAAAACTTGCAGATAGAGAGACCATGAGTCCAACTGGTTGCTTAGATGGGGACCTGATAACTGACTGGCAAAATGTCACTTTATCACTGAGAGCAGGAACTATTGTGCCCCTACCTCTCACAGGATTTCAGCCAGTTGATAAATCCCATTACCAGAACCAGAGAATAAGAAGTGTGAGAAAATGAACAGACTTCAATTGTCATAATGGCCGAGACAAGAATAAGCAAAAACACTCAGGGAAGGCAGAATCTAATTAAAAAAAAAAAAAAGTTTGAAAAAAAACAGGCAAAATTTGAACACCACTGCAATAACATGGAGAGACCTGACACAGACTTACATCTAGATTTCAAAGGATAGGATTTAGCAACCCAATCCTTGCAAGGTACCAAAAGAAAAAAGGTACAAGAAAACAAACTACTAAAGAGACAAGTCAAACCAACCATGGCATCTGCAAACGTAGCACAAGATGTTAGAACAATATAGTCTCTATAGACTGCAGAATGATCAGGATGCTAGGTTATGAGTTTCAAGTCAAAATATCCTTGTTATCACAGTGAAAATGGATACTTTTGGAAACGCAATGATGGTGACAATTTTTCACCTATCTACCTAATGTAAGGAAAATATTCAAAAAATAATTCTAAATGAGCAACCAAAGCAGCACTCATAGCAGAGTATACAAGACAATGAAAAGATAGTAATGAGGAGGAAGTCACTAAGCCTGTGACGTGTATGTACATATACAATGACACTGCCCAGGGACATCTCGGTTGCTCACTCAGTTGACCATCCAACTCTTGATTTCAGCTCAGGTTATGATCTTACAGTTGGTTGGATGGAGCTCTGAGCTCTGCACTGTCAGTATACTACTTTCTTGGGATTCTGTCTCTGTCCCTCCCTGACTCATGCTTTCTCTATCAAAATAAGTACAAAAATTAAAAGAAAGAAAAGAGGCATCTGGGCGGGTCAAGTCAGTTGAGCTCGGGTCTGACTTCCGCTTGGGTCATTATCTGTCAGTTCATGAGTTTGAGTCCTGCTGGAGGCTCTTGGCTATCAGCTCAGAGTCTGCTCTGAATTCTCTGTACCCCCCCTTCTCTGCCCTCCCCAGCTCGTGCACTCATGCACTCTTAAAAATAAATAAACGTTAAAAATATTTTTTAAGAAAGAATAACACTGAATAGCTTCAATATTACATGTGGATTTTTGAAGAAATACACTGCCAAGGGGAAAGACACAGTAACAGCAGAATAAAAAGTAACAGCCATCTCAGGAAAAGCTAGATGCTTAAGTGGGCTGTGAGATTACAAACGTCCTATTTAAGATGTCCCTCTTACTGGAGGAAACAGAGAAAGTAGGTAAATATAAAAGCGTTCAGTGTGTCCTGTTTTATTAAGGAAGATAGAAAGAGAAGAAGTAGAGAATTTGAGAATTTCATAAGACAACAGAGTAATATATGGTAGGTTACAATTACTATGAAAGAGGAGTTAGTTCTCGTGGGATGAAAGATGCTTAAAAAATTCCAAATTGAAAAGACAACTCGATTATGCCTGCAAAAATAAATGAGGAAAAATGAAATCGAAGACAATAAATATTAAACGAACATATGATGGAAAAATCAGACACAACTATTGTCATACTACATGAAAACTGACTCAATTATTCCCTTACAACAACAAAAAATTTTGCAAAGAAACGCATGTGGAAACATTAATTCAAAGAATTCTACAATGTTTTCTTTGAGCTAAATAAAAAACAAAACAAGAGGAGAAATGTTATCATGGTGGGATTTAATAATAAATCCACTAAGTAGAAAGAGTACTCCTAAATTAACCTTTGGATTAACAAAGAGAATTAGAGACAAAGGAAATTTTCCATTTTAGGAATCTTCATTATAAAAATAGAGTAAGGAACGAAGTATAGAGTGATAAAATTCACAAGTTATGAAAGAGGATGAATAAATATCCTCTATACATCAATACATCAAATAATAATAATAATAATAATAAAACATAATTTTGAAAACATATTGACAAAATAAAAATGATCCTGGGAAATATCAATAGAAAATTTTCAAAATTATGTAGTCCAGAGCAAAAAGCTTCAGTAAGATCATCAAGAATCTGAGTAATACAACCAGCACAATTTTTCAAAAGGTGGATCCTTCAAACTGAGAATGCATTTACATATCCGCAAAACTAAGAAAAATTAATCATGCGTGTACACAATTTCTGATATAATTTAAATAGATATTAATGAAAACAATAAAAAAAAGATTACTTACATGTTTAATCTAAATGGAATTTAAGTTCATACAGCTACAAGTAATCTTTGGATTGAAACCAATGGATGAGAGTGAAGTCCTCCTTTAAAAGGAACACTGGTTCTAAAATATTGTAGAAGAAAAAAGCTATAAAGCAGAGTAATTTATTAACCATTGTTAAGAACCTGGGAAATGCATAGCAAAATAAAGGCTTAAAATAAGGTAAATTATAATAAAAATTTTTAGTACCAAACAAAGTAGAAGGCAGACAAGAATTTATAAATAAAAGCAAAGGCATTTTAAAAAATCTAGTGTGCATGAGAGACAAGAAGACAGAGACAGGAGGTATGGAGAAAGTAGCTTTGGGAAGACTCATTAAAGAAAAAGAAAGAGTGTGAAAATAGGTGAGTTCAGAAAACAGTGCCCACAATAGACAGAAGAGGAGTTCAGATTCCACAGTGGTAGAATGTGGGACAAAGGCAGGGCTGTGAAGAAAAAGGTTAAAGTATTCAGCTAAAATTTTTAATTAATGGCTAAAGGCCAAGTGTAGGCTGTTACAACAATTAGAACCCTTAAGCACCACAGCCATAGCAGAGTTTACGCCCACTCACAGATTTGTCACAGATTTGTCAGAGACCATCAATCTGCACTCACTCCTGAGAAACAGAAGCAGGTCAAGAAATTGGGAAAAATCAAACCAAACCAACCCCAACACTGGGACAAATCACAAGAGAAATAGACCTGTTCGTAACCAAGTTTGGGAGAAACTTTGTTCCTATTTCTTTCACACAAAAAGAAATCAATATGTATATAGATGTCTTAAAAAACAAGTTAACAACCTCGATATAATTTGTCCTAATTGATTTTATTTCCTAAATGTGCATCTGTGTATCTTATGACCCTATAATTCCACTCAGCAGAAATGGAAATGAATTGCAACCAGACACATGCGAGATTTTTGTACAACAGTGAAGTATTCCAAAAGTAAAACTCTCTCAAAATGCTATCAGTGGAATGGGTAATTAAATTGTGGTACATTCATATCCTACAACCATGAGAATTTTTGAAGATGTGCTGTGCTCAATAACATGGATGAATATTCTAAACACTATTAAGTAACTATGCCAGACACAAAAGAATAATTACGGTATGATTCTATTTATACAAAGTTTGTTAAATAGACAAAACAAAACTGTCGTAATTAGGAATGTATGCTTTAGTCATAAAAGTATGGACAAAAGCAAGGAAATGATTACCATGAAACTCAGGATACCAGAAGGGTGTAATTATCAGGAAGAATCCAGTCGTTTCTGGGTGTTAACAATGTCCTAGGGGCGTCTGGGGGACTCAGTCGGTTAAGCGTCCGACTTCAGCTCAGGTCATGATTTCACGGTCCATGAGTTCGAGCTCCGCATCAGGCTCAGTGCTGACAGCTCAGAGCCTGGAGCCTGCTTCAGATTCTGTGTCTCCTCTCTCTGCCCCTCCCCTGCTCACACTCTGTCTCTCTCTCTCAAAAATAAATAAACATTAAAAAAAAAAAACAAACAATGTCCTAGGTCTTAACCTTGATTACACAGGTTTTAGTGGGTGCTAAATCACTTAACAATGTATTGTGCTTTATTCACTCATTTCTATATGTTTGAGGGGCTGAGAATGTTAAAACACTTAAGACAGATTGGTGTCCAAATATGGCAAGCTATTATTAATTGTTACAGCAGGGTGATGGGTAGATAGGGATTTGTTATATTATTCACGACTTCTGAGTTTGAAAGTTCCAATAAAGTTGAAATTGCATTTAGAATGTAAGATATACACAATTCTATTTTCTTTTGTTTTGTTTAGTTTTTTTTTTTTCAAATTAATGATCATAATTGATCAAGAGCTATCGTCTCACCTCTAGTAGTATCTTAATTGTCAGACTGGTCAAGGAAGTTATTAAAGGGAAGCAATGAAATCAAAATATAGATGTGCACAACAAAAGGGTCAAAAAATATATAATAACCAAATGAGCTTGTGCCCTGGTGGTGTATTTCTCTAGAGCCTTGAAATACAGATTATAATTAGTTTCTAAATCTTGAAGGACTTTTCTTAGTAACTGGACCATTTAACATTCAAATACCAATTCCCTTAATAGTTTGGGATTTAAAATTAACATCTGGATTATATTGGTCCAGAGACTACCATTGAACACACAACTACAGGGTTCTAAGACATGAACATTGGAAATTATAGAAGTACAAACACTAATTCCCATTACCAAGAGAAAGAAATCTGGCTAGATTTTCAGAAAACGACTTTTACACAAACCATTAAGAAATTCCTCCATTGTTTTCACTTTTAAGAAATATACTTCCAATATAACATTTAAATATTTCTATATGCAAATATGGCATTTTAGCTGTTCAATCCTAGGACTTCTCAACTTCATCCTAAATAGAATTTAGAAATGTCCCTAAGGTAACTCAGCAATGTGTAGTGTCCGTTTTAATGTTTCTTCTATAAAACATAATTTGGGTCTACGATTGATTTTTTTCCCCCTGATGTTCTCTAGGTGTCTTAACTACATTATGCACAATGGTCTTTCTCTCTCTTCAACAACTTATCCCCAGGTCACCAACCTCCATGTCATGTTTTCTAACAACGCTAGCTATACCTGGCAAGACATTTTTGTGAGTCCTACATTTAGTAAATCTCCTATTTTTGAAAGAATGAACTCATGTATCTTAAATATCTGCCTAAATGGCCCAATTATCTCCATGTGTACGTGTATATAAGCCAATGGAATGTCTTAAAGTGGTCAAATCAGTGATCCTTCTGTAAATGCAAAAAATCTAGGTGGGTTTGTTTCATGTGTATTTTTTAGGGGAAAGGTTTACAGTTTCATTAGTTTTTAAAACATTTCTGTAATCACAAAAGTATTTTAAAATATACATATAAATGGACCAGAGCTAAATTATCTGAATTAATCTAGTATGGCATTTTCATAAAATATATCATTTAGAGGTCCAAGACTTTCTTCCCATAATCTAAATGGGAAAAATAAAACTAAATGGAAAAAGTCTCAAAATATTTTAGTCTTTTCATATTGTGCAGAAGAGAAGAACAAACATTATAAGAGAGAATCATGATCAATTATTTTTAAGTAGATGTATGAACCACAGCCAGATAATAGTCACAGCAAAAGACAGAAAACTCAAAAGTTAAGGGAAATCATTCTGATTAAAAAGTATTCATATAAATAAAGAGCTTAATTGTGTGCTGTAAACTATAACATGTTCACCAAGTATATCAAGACTCTCATTGCCTAACCTACAAAGGAAATGAGGAAAATACAAAAATATCTTGAAATTAAATGTAGACAAAAAAATATTAAAATAAGGTGAAAAACCAAGCTGTTATTACATTGATTCTTGCAAAATACCATCAGATAACAGTCTCACCCAAACGTTTGGAAAAAAAATTGGGGAGAGGTTATATATTCTTGTGTTTTAACCATACAGATAGGTTTTAATCATGCAAACACAAGGGTGCCTGGGGGCTCAGTCAGTTAAGCATCCACCTTCAGCTCAGGTAATGATCTCATGGCATATGGGTTTGAGCCCCCAGCTGGGCTCTGTGCTGACAGCTCAGAGCCCAGAGTCTGCTTTGGATTCTGTATCTCCCTCTCTCTTTCTCTGCACCAACCCCCCCCCACCTCGCCCCCGCCGATACAGTGTGCTCTGTCTCTCTTTTCTCTCAAAATCAATAAACATTATTTTTTTAATTATGCAAACACAATGTCTTTAGCGGTCACACATTTCTCAACATTAAGAAAGTTTCTTGAAATATGTCGTTGATAATGATCATGTTCAATAAAATCAAGTTGCTATTCAACCTTTATACCACTACACCATCGCTAAATATACTGTACAAAGAGAATCAAAATCATGCCCTGTTTTACAGATGCATTAATAAGGTAGCAGTAATTCTGAAAAAGTATTTGAGTAGTCAATAAGGGGGCAGAGATTATCAGCATAAATTGAACATCAATTAAATATACAAAAACATTTTTATTCCTTGCTATCAACTTTAGTTACCATTCCAGGCAAAGAGAACGCATGTAAGTTTCCATTTGTAGCATAAAGCTTGCTATCATTTCCTACTATGGCTCATTTCTCAATCTGAACATTTTTACATAGACTTTTCTCTGCTTCTGAAAGAAATTGTCCTTGTCAATGGCCACTTTAACTAAGTACATTTGTATCATCCAGTTTCCCAAATGGATAACACAGAATCCAGGTAAATCCAGAAAAACCTAACATTTGGTCCTCTTGTATTGCTGTAACAGCAAACAAGTCCTCCTATTTCAGTAAATGTGTCGGGATTATAATACATCATTAACTGAATACTTTAAAAAATTATAGATAGCAACCTTTCTGAGAGATCACTGTTGAATTATCAAAATTATGCCTGTCTTCTAATAAGAAAACTTGGTACATGTAATTATTATTAACCCCATGCAACTTAAGAAAATTGTACACCCCTTTTCTTCTAATAGTACTTCGAAATTCAAAAACCCAAATTCAATGTGAAATAGTATTAACGATAGTTTGACATCATAATTGAGAATAATTTTTCATGGCCTATCATATTGCCACGATGAAAGGAAAATACCGATTTGAGCACCTAAAATATCTCCTAATCACCAACCGCAGAAAAATTTACTCTATATTTATACATTGTGCCTACCATAGCATGGTACAAAAAAAAAATAATAATCCAAAGACCTATCTCTTGAATTCTTGCTGCTTGCTGTCCATGACAGAGGGCATCATACCTGGATGCGAAGCAGGTCTGGCGGGGACACTAGTTTCATTTGTAACTGACCGTGTTGAGTTGTCACAATGAGCAGATGGGGTTAACAGCCCCCCGGAGAAGCCGCACCTGTTTTTGGTATGAGACTCACGGTTGAAATTTCACTTCTTACCACAGAACTGCCTGAGATCTGCACTCTCTACTTTTGATAAGTCCCATGGGATCCGGGACCTCATTGGATTGTCACTACTTCATCCCCAGCAGCCAGCACACCGTCCGGCACATATGGGAGAGATGACTGAGTGGCATCAGAGAGAGACAAGACACGGGGGAGAAACAGAGGAAACAAACATAATAAAGGGAGGAATTCAAATTTCACAATGAATGCTTATAGAAGGTAACACTGACAGGTTTTTGTTTTTTAAAGTAAAACAAACTCATTTCTGTTAGTTTCATGAAACTCTCTCTAAAGGTAAACAATTTAATGAATTTAAGGCCTTATACTACGAGGTTATTTAAGTAATAGAATTTTATACCAATTTTAGTTGTATAATTTTAACTGCATTTAAAACACGTTTTTCTCCAAAAAATAATTTTAGAAATGAAATAAATGCATTTTTTAAATCAAATATCCATCTCCAGACTTTCAGAGATTTCTCTCTCATGTGAGATTATTTCAATTTTTTACAAATTAATCTTTTGGAGTTCAACAGATAACTCCTTTGTTTTCTCCACCCTTCCAATTCCACACCCTAAAATATTTCTCTATGGTCACATTCCAAACAAGTCCAATATTGCTCAATTAAAGAGGCAGGAAAGGAAAACTTCTAACAAAAACTAGGAGGCCATCAGCTGTGGTGGCAGCCTAGCAGGGCCTGGGATACACCTGTCCCCTTCCCATGGCTTTCCATTAACAGTGTTCTGGTTCGGGGACAATCAGCCTTGCTGGTAACAGGTTAACAGTCACCCACAGAGAAGAATCATCTATTCAGCTGTTAAGTCCCCAACATCGGGTTTCAAGTCAAGTTACTGCCATCTTCCCTAACATCCTCTCCTCCTCACCATGCCTCAAACAGGGCAGCAGGTGACACTGAGAAAGAGTGTTTTCTTGGTAGGGAGTACCCATCACCCGAGTACTCTCAGGAAGAGTCCAATTGCTCGAGCAGCATCCCAAGTACTCCATCGCCACTGTCCTGCACAAAAGAGACTTCCTGAAGTGAGCCTTGTGCAGCAATATAAATACTCTAAGACGGATTAAGACGCGCAATTTAACACACTCAATCCTTATTAGAAGGGGAATTACCTCTGTGTGCCAATTAATCATCTTATAGTTGGAAGGCATAAGGAAACAAAACCACACAGTTACTAGCCAGAAGCTTTCTTGAGACAATGGTAATTGTGATAAAGTAAGCACAGTTCGCTTGCACCATTTATAATGGCATAAAATATTTCAACTTTCTCATACACTTTCATTTTATTTACATGCTAGCCATTTTGTTATTGCGAATCAATTTAGAGAGGTGAGATTTCTGATTCTCGAAACAAGTTATTTTCCACGAACCCTAGAATCCCTTAGCTAACTATAGCAGAGCTATAAGCCAAGTCCTGATTTTTACTTTTACCCAAGTCTAGTGCCTTTTTTATTATAGGACCTCCACCACCTGTCACCTCTTTGCTTTTTTCATGTAAGGTGGTTATAAAATTTGAAAGTTCCTTAAGCAGATTATGGCTCTAGTTTTCACTCCTGAGATGAAACAATATGTAAGAGAAAGCAGAAACTTCTCCAAAAACCAGGCAATGTGGCCAGCAAATTAACTTTTGGTCCCCACATGGCATTGAGTCTGTTGAGATCTTTTCTGAACTCTCTTTCCCTCTATTTTTACTGCACCTGGGACTAGAGGGCTTAACTGCGAGTCAATTCTTTCCCTGAAACAAGAAACAACTTGAGCTCTGTGCTGAATAAACATTCTGTTTGATAGAATACCATCATAAATACATTTACATTAAATTGCCTAAACTGCCTTAATCTTTTTATTTTTAATCCCCAGACTATGTTTATGAAAAACACTATGGGTACAACAATGCTCAGACTACGCTTGTTATTACTAATATTAAAAACCTTTACCCAGGAATGAAAGTTTACATGCTTCCTGTTTGCTAAAAAAGGAAAAAAAAAAAAAAAAACACAATAGCATTAAGTATTTCCCATAGAAGTAAACTGTCCATTGTTATTACTGGTTTCAATGATGGAAAGAAGAATTATAATTACTTGAAAAAATAGTGCTCTCACAATGTCCATAAAAGAAGTTAATTTTGTAGTTGTGTTTCTAAAATTTTTCTTTTCTTTTTCATTAAAGTTGGTTTCTTAGGAAATACTGCTTTACTTAACTTTTCAATAACCAAAATTATACTACCTAGCATTTTAAAATTTAATCAGAAACTGAAAGTAGATATGAATACTGAGCTTTAAGTATCACAAGATTTGCATATCAACTATTAAATCATTTAAACCAAAGCTAAAATTGATCACTTCAGTGATGTCACCAGGAATAGCAAAGTAAGGACATCCAAAAATCCACTCTCCCTTAAAGCAATGAGAACACTAGAAAAAATATCAAAATCTACTTTATCAAAACTCTGAAAATTAACCAAAGCCTTTCAATAATCGAGGGGTACTTGTTGGATAAAAAAAAAATGGCTGAACAATTAACATTGAGTTGTTATAATTTTCCCTATTCTCACACACCAGCTCAATGGTAGCCTTGAAAATTAATAGCCCTACAATTACAATACTAAGGCAAACCAGCAGCCGACTGGCCCATGGAGGTGTAAGGGGAGTTGGACAGGGCATGGCTTGGAGCTACCCAGACACCCCATCTTCAGAACATTATGATAGTCCAACAGTTCCAGGAAACACCCACCACAGGACTTGCCTTTACTTGACCCGACTCAAAGCTTGCTCATTGCAAACAGTGTTTTCGTAGGGCCATTTGTTAAAAGCAATCAGCAGAACATGTATGAGAAAATGCATGAAAAGAATTGAATAATAATGAACAGAAACTTGGATCTGTGGTAAAGTATCAATTGTACCAACCTATACATAGTGAGTCCCAGAAATAAAGGAGAGAGAAGTAGTTACATTTTGAAGTTGACACGATTTGATTAAGTGATTCCCCTAAACTTTCCATAATTGAAGACATGCATTTATCTAACCAAAAAAAAAAAAAAAAAAATCAAGGAACTTCAAGTACAATAAAGTTAAATGTAAATAAATATGTAAGTATATATAGATTATTTTCCTTCTTATCAGATTTAAGATACCGCTGCAGAAAACAGTAATTATTAAACTGTATTTGTGGGCATATAATGTATAAAGATGCAACTTTTGTGATTATAGTAACATAAAGGAGGGGGGAGTGGAACAATGTAGAGATGAGATCCATAGATTATCTCATGTTAATCTGAACTAGATGACTATAAATTAAGATTTTAACTGTAATCTACAAGGAAACTACTAAGAAAATAACTCAAAATTTTTACTATACAAGTAACAGGGGGGTGGTACCTGAGTAGGTTAAAAGTCCAACTTCAGCTCAGGTCATGATCTCACAGTTCTTGGTTTCAGCCCCATGTCCGGCTCTGTGTTGACAGCTCAGAGCCTGGAGCCTGTTTCAGATTCTGTCTCCCTCTCTCTCTGCCCCTCCCCACTCACACTCTGTGTGTCTCTCTCAAAAATAAACAAATATTAAAAAGAAAGAAAGAAAGAAAGAAAGAAAGAAAGAAAGAAAGAAAGAAAGAAAGAAAGAAAGAAAGAAAGAAAGAAAGAAAGAGAACGAACGAACAGGGGGATTAAATTGTCCAATGGAAAATATTTAACTGAAACAAAAAGACATAACAGGAAAACAGCAGAATGGGAGGTGTAAGTGCCATTTTATTGGCAGTTACGTTAAACACAAATGATTAAGACACTCAAATTAAAATAAAGATAGGTGTACAATGTATTTTTAAAATGATTGGACTATTTGCTGTCCACAGCAGACACACTTTAGACCAAGATACAAACAGATTGAAAATAAAAATAGAAATATATACCATACAAAGTAATACCCTACAAAATAGATTTTAAGACCAAAGTCGTTTCTAGAGGCAAAGAGACACATTTTATATTGATATAAGAAATAGAGAAGTAGTAACAGTTGGACACATCAAAAACCCTTTTCAATAAAGAATAAAACAACTACACAGGAAATCCATAAAAGTATAGAAAATTTAAACAATACTATAAACCAACCAGGCCTAGCAAACAAGTGCAGCCTACCCAGCCCAGAATTAGACAATATATATTTTTCTCAAATGCACATGGAACATTTCCAGTACATCTATATGCTAGGCCATAAAACAAATCTGACTTTTCAAGAATTAAGATCACACAACATACATTCTCTAGCAAAATGGAATGAAATTTAAATTGAAAAACCAAAGAAAACACATAAAATTTATAAATATGTAGAAATATGTAGAATTTTAAATAAGTCAGGAAAGAAATCATAGAAGAAATTGAAAAATACCTTGAAATGAGGGAAATATAAATAATACACCAAACTTCATGACATGTAGCTGAAGCAATACTTGGAAGGAATTTGTAGCTACAGAAGTCTATATTAAGAAAAATCCCAAATCAATAACCTAGTTTCTACCCTAACAGAAAACAGCAAACAAAATCAGAAACGAGAAGGATATAATAAATATTGCAATGAAAGCAAATAAATAAAGAATAGAAAAACAATGGAAAAATCAACAAAACTAAAACTGGACTATTTGAATAAAACAAAATTGAAAAAACTTTATGCAGATAACAATAAGAAAAAAGACTTGAGTTACCAAAATCAGGAATCAAGGAGAGACCATTATTACCAATGCTACAAACACAAAAAGGATTATCAAAGAATACTGTGAACAACTGCCTGCCAATAAATTAGATTCCTTAAATGAAACTGACAAATGCTAGAAACATAACTGCTTGAAGAGACTCAAGAAGAAATAGCCAATCCGAATAGATCTACATCACATGGCTTCACAGGTGAATTCTACCATTTAAAGGAAAATCAACAACAATTCATTACAAACTATTGTAAAATAATGGTAAAAACTGAACGCTTTCCCTGAAAATTCACTGTGTTTCTATATCCTAGCAATGAACCATCAAAAACTTTGTTCTAGAAATTCATTTACAACATCAAAAATACTAAGATACTTAGGATTTAATTAATGAATTAATCCATTAATCCAGTGTTAGTGTAAAGCTTATGTTGTATCATATTTTTTGAATATGTTAATCCATAATTGAGGCTGCATTAACCTCCATCGATCAAAGATAAGTAAGGTTTGGTGTGGTAGTTTCAGAGAGTGATAAATGTCTATTAAAGCCTATTAAAACATGTCACTATCAGCCAGTACAACAGTATTCCACTAAAGCAGATAATCTAGCACAATTTCTTTGCCCTAGTCTCTGAAAGCGGTAACTTTTCTAACATGATGTTATAAATCGACAGCAATGGTGACAGCAAAATGTCTAGTCTCCCATGTTCTTCTACTATTCAACCCGTTCTGGTGTGCCTGGGGTTTACCTAGTTATCAAACTAAATGCTTCACTTTGTTGGAACCCACACATGTGCCAGAAACAAATCGCCTACTCTGTGCCCTAGCTGAATTCTAGACCCACACCATCTGAGAACTTGACACAACGGTTACCTCACCACTTCATTCTGGGATGGCTTGTTAATGAGCAATAGCAAATGGGACATCACTTGCCTCACCTGCTTTTCTGTTTGTTGCCCCTAGGTTTCTTTCTGTAGACACTTGTTATCTCTTCTAACTCCAGTACTATGACCTGTGTTCACCTTGCTTTACATCTTTAATTAGAGCTCTCTGCTTATCTGATTATTGGTCTTCTTTCTCTCCACTGCCCTATTTAAGTACTTCTATGGCCCGCAGCAACATTGAATTAATTGAATGTTGTTCATTTCACATAAATATCAAATTCCATCAGATTTGTGCTGACCTTTTTGCAGTTAATGTAAAATAAGACTCAAATAACTTGAAATCATGTACGGCGATAGTGAACTCTATACATGTGGTATTAAAGGAAAAATGTATACGGGCTACTCAATTCTAAATGTCTATAGGTAATCTCCAAATCTCTAAAAATGATTTTTTCTCTAATGTTTGTCTTTCTGGATACTCACTACCGATGTCAAAAATAGCATTTGCCCTTCATTTCTATACAATTTCAAAAATGGCATTAAACTAGGGGAAATTCATCTGCCTTTATAATAAAGGTACGGTTTACCTGTATACATAAGATAGCTTTTCATTCTAAATGAAGCACAAAAATGAATATAAACGATTGTATATTTTCCATTTTTGTAGTTTATGATAATTACAATTTCTACACAAGTTTGCGGTAAAAGTACATGTATTACATTTTTAGGCAAATTATCAGAAATGTAATGGAAACATTTATATCTGTAAAAGCTTACCCTGTTTCTTAGAATGTGATCGTGCGTCATTAGATCCAAGCTGAAAAACGAATATTATTAGGAAGTATTTATTTCTTAAAACATTTAAGTGTCTTTTTTCTCCCAAGTTGAGACACTCGGAGGAAAACATTTACTACTAGTGTCAGAAAACCTTGTTTTGTTTTTACATTGCAGATTCTTTAAACTTTTCATACTGCAGCTATGTTACATGAAAATTCACTTCAGTGTCTTGTTGCAATGCCCCATGCTTTTGCAACGTTTTCTGCCAAAATTGGACAGGAGAAAATATACAAGTATATGAGTCAAAGTATACACTTCAAAATTGCCCCATTGATAGCAGGGTAGAAAATAATTGGCTATTTTCACATAAATAGTTCATTTTGAACAGATGCAATAAGTATCTTTTGTTTCTCATGGCCGTATTATTATTTATATAGTGAAATAAATTACTGTTCTCAGAAATGTGAAGCAAAAATAAATACATCTTAACCTCCTGTGAGGATTTTGAAATAGCTATATCCAAGTAAATTTGTTACTACCTCCCAAGTGTCTGAAGATGAATCCAATCTTTACTACATATCAGCTTATTTTTTTTTAATCTTGGACAAGTTCGTCTCATGAATACACTATGAATAAAAATAATGTCAATTAAATAGCACTCAGTGCTCAAATGCTCAATACCCGTTCATTAATTTATAATTGCTATTATTAAATCAAAGATAAGTAACATTACTAGATACCATAAGATTCATGAAAAAGAACATACTGTTTTTACTGTTTAAAGTTTGCAATACATTATGTTCCTTTAAAGTAATCCTTTACCTGTCAAACTCAGTTTGCTATTTGTACTCAATAGTATGTCCAATAGCAAAGTAGCCTGATAAAATTAATGTAGATAAGCCATTATTTCTGGTACTTAAAACATCCTGTCCTTGAATTCAAGCAAAAGCTCACTCTTATCTTTCTAACTTGCGTTCTACTTTTTATATGTTTACTTAGATGTTTTTCCTTACTTTCCAAGTCAAACTATCTGAATAAGATTTATTTTATTTTCCCCAAATCAATATCCTCCCCAAATCAACTCTTCTCCAACTGGACCCCTTTCTTTCTCTTTTGCCACGCAAAACTCAATCTATCACAAACATTTGTTTCTTTCTCTTTTAGACTATGTGTCTGTTTGCTAAACATAGCCAGATCGGTCTTTGATTCGGTCCATTCAGTATTTTTAATTAGTCTAACCCTTTTTAACTGGTAGAATTTTCAGAGGTTTATCATTAACATTATAGTCTTCCCTCAGTGGATTGGTTTTAATTCTTTCATAGATACAGATGTTTGCTACCACAGAAGTTGGTAGCATTATTTCAGTAGCAGTTTTGCCATATCAGTAAAATCTCTTCCAAAAATAACTTCTGGTGGGTCTTCCCCAGGGGGAAAATAAATGGTATTGTTTATAGTATGAACTACTTTGACATTTCTGAAACAGTGAATGTGTTTTTACTGTTTTCTGATGGAACCATTCACAATACCGCTAATTTTTCATGAGGATACAACTGTGTTCCAGTGGAATCAGCTAGTTCTATTTCTCATGTTTTATCATTTTGACGTTTTCAGACAATTTGGCAAGTTTCATTTTAAGGTGTGCTGAGATGTCATTTGTAAAGCATCATGATTTGGCATTCTATAGCTTGGTCAAGTGCTTTCAAAACTCCAACTACTTTCAAGATTACATGCTCAAGTTTTTGGTAGAAGAAGATTTAAAGTCACATTTATTTGTTCCCTTCAAAGCTCATATTCACAGCCAAGGTAAACCAATGTGATCATCATAATCTTCTGTAATAGCAGAGTCTTACCACACAACCTTTTGAAGTTCCAAATACAACTTCATCTAGGTACAAAGCTATCTGAAAAAAAGGTACTATCTCTAGCATCAAAACAAGGAACAGGGTTGGAGAGAATAATGTTCAACCAAGGACGATAGGCAGACAGATTAAAATACATATTCTCCAAAGCAATCTCCCCCTTGTTATTCAGGGCACAGTACTGATCAGAGTGGTGGGGGAGATGCCAGCTAGCTCAACACACCATATTTCAGGACTTGATTCAAGAACCTGGAGTTTAAAAACACTTCCATCTTTTTCTCAAGCATGAACATAGTTATTTTTTCCAGGAACCGTGTGAATACTAAAAACAAAAACAAATCGAACAACAAACTATCACCATAAAAGAGAAAATCAGAAGATTCCCAGTTAAAAAAAAAAACATTTGCTAATTTCATAATTTATGAGAAGATTTGTCTCTATAAGCTTGCATTTAAAAAAATTCTTTAAGTTTATTTATTTGTTTTTTGAGAGAGACAGAGCAAGTGGGGGAGAGGCAGACAGAGAGGGAGACAGAGATTCCCAAGCAAGCTCTACATCAGCCTGGGCTTCAACCCACGAAACACGAAGATCATGACCTGAGCCAAAACTAAGAATTGGATACTTAAACACCCGAGCCACCCAGGCACCCCTAAGCCTGTACTTTTAAATGGCAAGTAATGCCTGGAACTCTGTAGCAGGCACTGCCTTCATATAGAATAGGCATTCTTTTTTGCTTTTATTTTTTAAAGAGTCAGCGTGTGACTGGGCGAAGGGCAGAGAGAGAGGGAGACAGAATCTGAAGCAGGCTCCAGGGTCTGAGCTGTCAACACAGACCTGGAGGCGGGGCTCGAACTCACCAACCAGGAGATCATGACCTGAGCTAAAGTCTGATGCTTAACCGACTGAGCCATCCAGGTGCTCAGAATTCTTTAGCTATAATGTTCTTACACCATTGCGACCCTTTGTATTTTGAGTTTTCTACTTTGGCCTTTAAAGTCTCTGCAATTTTCGCTTTGTTTTAGGTCTACTGCTGTAATTCTGTTGTGAATCATCACATTTGAGTTAATCTTGACCTTCCAGGTAGCATACTGCACAGTTTGTCTTTGTAAAACACGATGGCAAATGCCCATGAGATACTGAAGGCTTACAGCCAACAACCTAATCTCTGAACATGCCTGTGTCTTCAGCTCCCACCAGTTGGTTGCATGCTTAGCTAACCTTGGTTATACTTTCTCTAGGCCACTTTGTTTATGCCAGGTAAAACTGTCTTTGAAATTATGTGATTTACAAAAATCTTCCTTAATCAATCAAATGTATGTTTCTGTGAAAAGAACGAACGCTTCCAGAAATCTATGTAGATATGAGACCCCTGTAAAATATTTTCGTTATGAAAATACAGAAATACGACAGGCAGATTGCTTTTTAACTATTGAATTTCGATTTAAACTGTAAAGGAACTAAAACTAGAAGTGCAGGAGAAATATGATAAATCCTGCGATGCATGTAACAAAAATCCAGCACCGCTATATACAGGACTAAGATTCTTCATGTTTATGGAACAGTTTTTCATCTTGATTGTAGCGATAGTTGCAGAAATCTACACGTGTGGTGAAATTCCAGAGAACTATGTATTGAAAGGAAAAGTGCGCATAAAAATGGGTTAAACTGAAGTAAGATCTCTGAGTTAACAGTATTACACCAACATCAGCTTCCAGGTATTCACAATGCGCCATGGTTACATAAGATACGAGAAAACTCTCAGCATAATTTTTCCAACTTCGTTTAAGTACTAAAACATTAAAAAACTAAAAGACTATAAACAAATAAAAATAGAGAAGACACTGTGCACAGTCTCTTTTACAAATATTGACATGAATTTGTGCTTCATTGTAAAGAAACCAAAGTGACACTAAAGATATTCATATGATTTATGCAGTAAAATTTAAGTGCCTCTATACAAAGCAACTATAGCCAGCCAAAAGATCTTGAACCACCATAAAAAAGGTGAATGAATGCATTTTTAATTTTTTCAATGAAAACAAAATGCCTATGTTAAGTATAGATCATGCCTAGCATTCTGCTATTAACATTTTTTCAATATAATTAATTATCAGGTTAGTTAACATACAGTGTATACAGTGTGCTCTTGGCTTCAGAAGTAGATTCCCATGATTCATTGCTTACATACAGCATCCAGGGCTCATACCAAAAGGTGTCCTCTTCAATGCCCATCACCCATTTCTCCCCCTCCCCTGCCCTCCATCAACCCTCAGTTTTTTCTCTGTATTTAAAAGTCTCTTATGGTTTGCCTCCCTCTCTGTTTGAAACTATTTTTTCCCCTTCCCTTCCTTCATGGTCTTCTGTTAAGTTTCTCAAATTCCACCTGTGAGTGAAAACATATGACATCTTTCTCTAACTTATTTCACTTATCATAATACCCTCCAGTTCCATCCATGTTGTTGCAAATGGAAGATTTCATTTTTTCTCATTCCTAAGTAGTATTCCATTGTATATATAAACAACATCTTCTTTATCCATTCATCAAATGATGGACATGTGGGCTCTTTCCATAACTTGGTTATTGTTGATAGTGCTACTGTAAATATTGTGGTACATGTGTCCCTGTGAATCAGCATTCCTGTATCCTTTGGATAAATTCCTAGTAGTCATATTGCTGGTTCATAGTGTAATCTGATTTTTAATTTTGGAGGGAACCTCCAACTGTTTTCCAGAGTGACTGTACCAGTTTGCATTCCCATCAACAGTGCCAGAGGGTTCCCATTTCTCCACATCATCACCAGCATATGTTGTATCCTGAGTTAATTTTAGCTACTCTGACTGGTGTGAAGCAGTATCTCAATGTGCTTTTGATTCATATTTCCCTGATGATGAACAACGTTGAGCATCTTTTTATGTGTTGGTTGGCCATCTGGATGTTTTCTTTGGGAAAGTGTCTATTCATGTCTTCTGCCCATTTCCTCACTGGATTGTTTGACTTTCAGGTGGTGAATTTGGTAAGTTCTTTACAGATACTGAATACTAACCTGTTATCTGACATGTCTTTTGCAAATATTTTCTCCTATTCCATTGATTGTTGATTGTGTCTCTTGCTGTGCAGAAGATTTTTATCTTAATGAGGTCCCAATAGTTCATTTTTGCTTTTATTTCCCTTGCCTTTGGAGACATGGCAAGCAAAAAATTGCTGTGGCTGAGGTCAAAGAAGTTGTTGTCTGCTTTCTTCTCTAGGGTTTTGATGGTTTCCTGTCTCACATTTAGGTATTTCATCCATTTTGAGTTTATTTTTGTGTATGGCATAAGAAAGTGGTCCAGTTTCATTCCTCTGCATGTTGCTGTCCAGTTTTCCCAGCACCTTTTGTAAAAAGACTCTTTTTTCCATTGGAAACTCTTTACTGCTTTGTCAAAAATTAGTTGGCCATACATTTGTGGATTCAACTCTGAGTTCTCTATTCTATTCCATTGGTCTATGTGTCTGTTTTTGTGCCAATACCATACTGTGTTGATTATTACAGCTTTCTAGTACAGGCTAAAGGCTGAGATTGTGATGAGTCCCACTTTGGTTTTCTTTTACAACATTGCTTTGGCTATTCAGTCTTTTGTGGTTCCATACAAATTTTAGGATTGTTTGCTCTAGCTCTGAGAAGAATGCCAGTGAAATCTTGATTGGGATTGCATTGATTGGGGTTGTATACACTGTATGTGTAGAGTGCTTTGGGTAGTGTTGAAATTTTAACAATAATTGTTCTTCTAATCCATGAGCATGGAATGTTTTTCCATTTTTTGTGTGTCTTCTTCACTTTTTGTCATAAGTTTTCTATAGTTTTTAGAATACTGATCTTTTATATCATTGTTTAGGTTTATTCCAAGGTATGTTATCGTTCTTGGGGCAACTGTAAATAGGATTGATTCCTTGATTTCTCTTTGTGTTGCTTCATTATTGGTGTATAGGAATGAAAATGATTTGTGTGCATTGATTTCATGTCCTGCAACTTTGCTGAATTCATGTATCAGTTCTAGCTGCTCTTTGGTGGAGTCTTTCAGGTTTTACATGTTGAGTATCATGTCATCTGCATAAAGTGGAAGTTTGACTTCTTCTTTGCCAGTTTAGATGCCTTTTAATTTTGTTGTCTGATTTCTGAGACTAGGACTTCCAACACTATGTTAAACAACAGTGATGAGAGTGGACATCCCTGTCATGCTCATGATCTCAGGAGGAAAGCTTTCAGTTTTTTCCCATTGAGCATATTAGATTTGGGCTCTTATATATATATGGCTTTTATGATGTTAAGGTATGTGCCTTCTATACCGACTTTCTTGAGGGTTTCTATTAAGAAAGGACTTTACATTTTGTGAGATGCTTTTTCTGCATCTATTGACAGGATCATTTGATTCTTATGCTTTCTTCTGTTAATGTGGTGTACCACATTGGTTGATTTGTGAATACTGAACCAGCCCTGCAGCCCTGTAATGAATTCCACTTGGTCATGGTCAATGATTATTATAATATACCGTTGAATTCGATTTGCTAGTATCTTGTTGAGAATTCTTGCATCCTTGTTCATCAGGGATATTGGCCTGTAATTCTCCTTTTTAGTGGTGTCTCTCTCTGGTTTGGAAATCAAGGCAATGCTGGCTTCATAGAATGAGACCATAAGCATTCCTTCTGTTTCTATTTTTTGGATCAGCTTGAGAAGAATAGGTATTAACTCAGCTTTAAACGTCTGGTAGAATTCCCGGGGGAAGCCATTTGGCCCAGGACTCTTATTTTATGGTAGATATTTGAAAACTGATTGAATTTCTTCGCAGATTATGGGTCTATTCAAATTTTCTATTTCTTCCCTTCGAGTTTGGTGGTGTATACATTTCTAGGAATTTGTTCATTTCTTCCAGGTTTTCCAGTTTCTTGGCATATGATTTTTCATAGTATTCTCTAATAATTGTTTATATTTCTGTGGTGTTGGTTGTGATCTCTCCTCTTTCATTATTTTATCTATTTGGGTTCTTACTTTCATTGTTGAGAAGTCTGGCTAGGTGTGTATCAATTTTGTTTATTCTCTTAAAAAAACAGCTCTTAGATTCACTGATGTGTTTTACTGTGTGTTTTTTTTTAATTCCATATTGTTTATTTCTGCTCTAATCTTTATTATTTCTCTTCTTGTACTGACTTTGGGGTTTCTTTGCTGCTCTGCTTCTGGTTCCTTTAGATGTGAGATTAGGTTTTATATTTGGGATTTTTCTTGTTTCTTGAGATGACCTGGACTGCAATGTATTTTCCTCTTAGGACTACATTTGATGCAACCCAAAGGGTTGGAACTGTCATGTTTTCATTTCATTTGCTTTCATATATTTTTTTTAATTTCTTCTTTAATTAGTTGCCTGGTTGAGCCATTCCTTCTTTACTAGGATGTTATTTAACCTCCATGCATTTAGAGGCTTTCCAAATTTTTTCTTATGGTTGATTTCAAGTTTCATAGCACTGTGATATGAAAATAGGAGTGGTATGATCTCAATTATTTTATATTTATTGAGGGCTGTTTTGTGACCCAGTATGTTATCTATCTTGGAGAATGTTCCATGTGCACTCTAAAAGAATGTGTATTCTGCTGCTTTTGGATGAAAAATTCTGAATATATCTGTCAAGTCCATCTGGTCCAGTGTATTATTCAAAGCCATTGTTTCTTTATTGGTTTTCTGCCTAGATCATCTGTTCATTGTTGTAAGTGCCATATTAAAGTCCCCTGCAATTGCCTTACCTTATGAAAAAGATGACTTATGTTTGTCATTAATTGATTTATATATTTGGGTGCTTTCAAGTTGGGGGAATAAACATCTATAATTGTTAGCTCTTCTTGATGGACAGACCCCGTAATTATGATAGAATGCCCTTCTTTATCTCTTGTTACAACCTTTAGTTTAAAATCTAGCTTGTCTGATACAAGTATGGCTACTCCAGATTTCTTTTGACTTCCAGTAGCATGATAGATGGTTCTCCATCTCCTCACTTTCAATCAGAAGATGTCCTCAGGTGTCAAATGAATGTATTGTAGACAGAACATAGATGGATCTTGGTTTTTTATCCATTCTGATGCCCTATGTGTTTTAATTAGAGAATTTAGTGCGTTTACATTGAGTTATTATTGAAAGATATGGGTCTAGTGTCATTGTGCTATCTGTAGGTAACATGCTTGTGTTGATATCTCTGGTCCTTTGTAGGCTTTGCAGCATTCCACTCACAGAGTCCCCCTTGGGGGGGGGGTGGTTAGTGGTCATGAACTGCTTCAGGTTTTGTCTGTCTGTGAAAGCCTTTATCTCTCCTTCTATTCTGAATGAAAGCCTTGCTGAATAAAGGATTCTTGGCTGCATATTTTTCCTATTCAACACATTGAATATTTCTTGCCACTCCCTTCTGGCCTGCAAAGTTTCAGCAGACAGGTCTGCTACTACTCTAATGTATCTACCCTGGTAGGTGAAGGCCCATTTGTCCCTAGCTGCTTTCATAATTCTGTCTTTATCTTTTTATTTTGTCAGTTTCACTATGATATGCCATAGTGAAGGCCTATTCTTGTTAAATCTGAAGGGAGTTCTCTGTGCCATTGGATTTGGATGTCTGTTTCCTTCCCCAGATTAGGGAAGTTTTCAGCTATAATTTGTTCAAGTAAACCTTCTACCCCATTCTCTCTCTCTTCTTTGGAATTCTTATGATATGGATATTATTATGTTTCATTGAATTACTTGGTTCTCTAATTCTCCCCTTGTGGTCTAGTATTTTATCTATTTCTCAGCTTTATATTTTCCATAATTTTATCTTCTATTTAACTTATCCTCCCCTCTGCTTCCTCCATCCTTGCTATCACTGCATCTAGTTAATTTTGCACCTCATATACAACATTTAATTGGTCATGAATATTTCTTAGTTCCTTGATCTCTGCAAAAATAGATTCTTTCCTGTTTTCTGTGCTTTATTTCAAGCCCAGCTATTAATCCTATGACTAGTATCCTAAATTCTTGACCAGATATATCGTTTATATCTGTTTTGAGCAATTCTCTAGCTGTTATTTCTTCCTGTAATTTCTTTTGAGGAGAATTCTTACATTTCATCATTTTGGCTAGTTTTCTGTCCTTTACTTGTTTTCATAGCTTGCTATGTGTCCTGCGAGCACTACTCTATCAAAAAAGAGGTCATATGCTGTCCAGGGTCTGGCCCTTCAGTAGGTGTTTTTAGTGGATGTTGCATGTTCTCTGTTGTTGTGACCCTGGTTACTTTATCTCCCTACTCATAGTGGTGGTTTGGACCTTCCACATGGTGTGCTCTGATTTGTTCATTGAAGTAAACCTGGAAAGTTTTAAAAAGAGTGGTAGAAGCCTTATCCCATACTAAGAGAGAAATGACAGGGGAGAGGAAAAAGAAAAAAAAATGACCAGTCAGAGAATCATAGAAACTAAATGGCTTAACACACACAGAGAGAGAGAGAGAGAGAGAGAGAGAGAGAGAGAGAGAGAGAGAGAGAAGGCACGCACAAAATAAAGAGGGAGATACAGAAGAGGTGTAAAAAGAATAGATCAAAACGTCTGCTTAAACAAACCAACAACCAGAATAGAGAAGGGAATAAGAGGAAGAAAGGAAAAAAAATAATTATATATATAATAAGACTTGATCAAGAATCAAATCAGAAAATGCAAAACCACTGGACTGATATCTGACGGTGCCGTGGAACCAGTGCCTGCACTGGTCTGGAGGAGGGGCTGTCTGGTTTGGTCAGTGTTAATCTTGCTCTGTTAGATATGCAGTTACCAGGCACGGAGGGGCATGGTTTTGTGGTTTGGCTAGGCGCGTCCCGCCTCCATTGGGGGCCACTATTCTGTTCCCTGAAGCCCCACCTGGGTGATGGAAAGAAAAATGGTGGTGGGGCGCCTGGGTGGCGCAGTCAGTTAAGCGTCCGACTTCAGCCAGGTCACGATCTCGCGGGTCCGTGAGTTCGAGCCCCGCGTCGGGCTCTGGGCTGATGGCTCAGAGCCTGGAGCCTGTTTCCCATTCTGTGTCTCCCTCTCTCTGCCCCTCCCCCATTCATGCTCTGTCTCTCTCTGTCCCAAAAATAAATAAAAAACGTTGAAAAAAAAATTAAAAAAAAAAAAAAGAAAAATGGTGACACCCCAGTTCCCCACCCACCCCGGACCAGGTGTCCCAGCCACTCTGTTCAGGCCATCCTCACAGGGCTGCACAGGTGCAAACAGGCAGTTTGTTCAATGTCATAAAGGATCCCATTCTGCATGCCTCAGTTCCAGGAAAGTGCCACCCTGCCTCACTGAAAAAGGGCCTCTGGCTCCTCACAGTGCACTGTGGGCATGAGCAGGCCAGTTTGTCCCACTTCACAGTCTTCTGCACCTCCCAGGTGCTAGGCTGGGATTCAAACCCCAAAGTCTTAAGGGTTCTGCTCCGCACACCCCAGTTCTGAGGTACAGCCACTCTGCCAGCCAGATGACAAAGGGCCTTTTGTCCTTGGAGTGGCTATATGCCTTCTCCCCATAGCACTCAAGGAGGGGAATGCTCTCTCCATCTGTGCCTCTGAGCTAGCTACTAAGCCCAGGGCTGGCTCCCTTCCTCCCCAGGCATGTGTACAGGCATGCCAGCCCCAGTCCAAAGTCCCGCACGGAACGAAATAGAAGTTGGTTCTTTCTCCACTTGTCCCATTATCCAGTTTGTGATTTTTATTTTGCCCAAACACAATCCTACTTTTCCACAGCCTCTCTTTCGCTTCCTTTTGCCTCTCCACAGAAGGGGACCACTCCCATCCATGCCTATGTGACCTGTTTTATCTCTCCCAATTTGTAACCCCATACCTATGGCCCACCAAGCTATCCCCATGGGACCTGGAGATGTTTCTGTCACTCTGTAGCCCATATTCCTGGAATTCCAAATCTTCTGGCCTTAATAGTGCTGTGTTTGAGGGACAAGGGAACTTAAGGCCCTCATACTTCTCCACCATGTTGACTCCTCCTAAGTAACCAGTTTTGTTTTTGTTAATTAGACAAGTTCTAATGAATCAACTCAAAATAGGAAAATAGGACTGCAGAAATATAGTTTTTTGACTTCTGTTACAATTGTCAACAAAAATTACTTCCACTTTCATCTTGCAAAAACATCATTTCAACTTAATTATTATTGACTTTCAATTTAGAATTTAATACAGTAGATTCATTAGTTATAAAATATATACCACTCCGGTGGGGGTGTTGATAATGGAGAAGCTGTGCATGTGTGGGGTAGGGGGTCTATGGGAAATGTCTGTACCTTCTGTTCAGCACAGCTATGAACATTAAACTTCTCTATTAAAATGCTTTTCAAAATGACACAGACTCTTGGGGTGCCTGGGTGGATCAGTCGGTTAAGTGGCCGACTTTGGCTCAGGTCGTGATCTTGCAGTCCGTGAGTTCGAGCCCCACGTCGGTCTCTGTGCTGATAGCTCGGAGCCTGGAGCCCCCTTCTGTTTCTGTGTCTCCCTCATCTCTCTGCCCCTCCCCCATTCATGCTCTGTCTCTCTATGCCTTTCAAAAATGAATGTTTAAAAAAATTTTTAAATGATACAAACTCTTAACATTTACATATTACAACTCCAAATCTGACACTCAAAGTTCCCCACAAATTGAATGTAGTTTTTCTCACTTCAGTAAGAGACTGCTGTGAAATTCAATATATACTATTGTTACTAAAAAGTTTAAACTTTATTTTAATTGATGAGGCTACATTTTCACATAATTAGAGAATATTAGAAAAAAAAAGGACATAAATTAGCATATACTACCTTTCAAATAATGAAAATTATTCATCCCAATAATTTTAAGTTCCTGAAGTTGCAGATGACTTGAAAACATTTTGTATGAGTAGGATTTGAACCACATTTTATAGGAAGTTCATGTAAGTGGTGATATGGGGTAGCCCTTCAAGCAGGGGAAATCAGCATTGGCAAAGGTTAAAAAGAAAAAAGCCTTTGATACATCTGAGAAAACCTGGATAAATCAGAAGGTTCTTTTTTAGGAAAAGTAATTAAAAATTTCTGAAAACAGTTTTTCTCTTTTAATTATCATTTGGGCCCGTCTCCTTTGGGGACTACCTCCCCACTTTATTTGAGAACTATTCCTCTTGCAAGTATGAAGTTCCTGTAAGAATCAGACAGGCTTGGCACAGGACTCTGGCCAGTACTATTAAGAGCACTTTGGGGCACCTGGGTGGCTCAGTGGTTGAGCACCTGACTTCAGCTCAAGTCATATCTCACACTTTGTGAGTTCAAGCCCCATGTCAGGCTGTGTGCTGACAGCTCAGAGTCTGGATCCTGCTTCACATTCTGTGTTTCCCTTGCTCTCTGCCCTTCCACCACTCACACTCTGTCTCTGTCTCATTCTCTCTCAAAAATAAATAAACATTAAAAAAAAAAAGAGAAAGCACTTTGTAGGATTCCATGAACCAGCATTGAAAGAGAACTCTCTTTGCCCAGTGACTGAAAGTAAGAGCATTTTTGGTTACCACACAAACCCCATATCAAAGAAAGTATCATCAATACAAAGTCAGCCCTCAGAAGCAGAGAAGTGGGAAACAGGTGCTCAAGACAAAGGATTTTTAATGCCCAGGTGTATCTTTGTGCTTCTTGTAGCTTGACATTTCAACCTTTGCTTGCACATTTGGAGCAAATGTATTCCATTGCCCTAAATTATTTTGATTAATGGTTTCTCACTAACACTTGTATAGTGCCCTATTTTGGATTAATTTAGATAGAGGCTATTTTTTGTATACGATTAGAAGTTTTGAGAAAATCTATTACATCATGTACAACAGAGAGATTGCATAACTTTAAGCAGAGATGATATATAACATAGCAGCATGAAGGATGTATTTTTAAGAGATGATAAGACTGAAACAAAACAATAAGACATTTCTTTAATAAATAATGCTTGCTGTAATAAAGATTTAATTTATAGTATTAATCCTAGGAACACAAACATTAATGGTTTGTCTAGATTAGGATGGTGTCATTAGGGAATGATATCTTTGATGATCTCTATTCTTGGAACTTTTAGAGACCAATCAGATGCTAAATGTTATAGGATACATCCCCACATCCATGACTCACAGGTACAGGAATTGGGTGGAAAAGGCAGTGGCACCACTATTACCTATACTGACCCACTATCAGGAAGTTTGCTCCCTATCCTTGCAACTTTATAATCTTCTGGCCTAGAAATCTACATTCTAAGAAGAGGAATGCTTTCACCAAAAGATACAAAAATGATCCCATTGAGCTGGGAGTTACGATGGTCACCTGGCCACTTTGAAATCTTCATGCTATAAATCAAAAGGAAAAGAGAAGAGTTTCTATGTTGGCTGAAGTAACTGATGCTAATTACCAAGAGGGAATTGGATTTTATTGCACAAGATAAATAAGATTATATCTAGAATAAAGGAGATACCTTAATATGTCTCTTAATATTACCATGTCCATGTAAACGGAAAAGTTTAATAATCCAGTTTAGTCAGGACTACTAATGACCCACATCCTCCAGGAATAAAAGTTTGGATCATACCACTAGGTAAGGAACCACAACCAGCTAAGGTGCTTTCTGAGGGCAATGGATACATGGTATAGGTAATGTAAGAAGGTACTGATAAATGCCATCTACAAACACATGACAAGTTACAGAAACAACAATTTTAATCATTATAAATATTTCTTATATTATTTTGGATATGTTTTTGTATTTGTATAGCAAATATCTCAGGCTTCTTCTTTTCTTATCCCCTTATATAACATAAGATGTGTTGACTCTATATCATAATATTCAGGTATTGTTAACTTTACATCATATAAAGGTTATCAAGGAGAAGTGTGAATCTCACCTAAGGACTTCGTTTCCTCTTATGGGTAAGGGGTTACTGCAATTTCAGTTGGAGAGTGGGTAGTTCTAACATGTTAGGTCTAAGTATGACCTTGTCTTTCTCTTTATTTAGAAATTAAGTATAGCTTAAAAAATGTATATGGGTACCAAGTTAACATGGGGTGAACTTGTGATGGTCAATTTTATGCATCAACTTGGCTAGGACATGATCCCCAGTTATTTGGTTAAACATTACTCTGGAGTCTGTTCTACAGGTAGTTTTTAAATGAGAATGACACTTAAATCAGTAGACTTTGAATACTGCACATTACCCTATAGTGCTGATACAGCTCATCCAATCAATTGGAGGCCTTAAAAGAAAAAAAAAATTAACATCCCTCAAAGAAGAGGGAATTCTGCCAACAGACTGCCTTTAGATGTGAAGTGCAACACCTACTCTTCATTAAGTGTCCATCCTTCCGGCAGCCTTTTCATTTGCCAATTCCGTAACATCAAAATCTCTGTCTGTTGTCTGTCTCTCTAGAGAACCATGACCAGTGGAGATTTTGTAGGATATACTTCCCATACAAGGAATCCTGCAGAAAATTATCTTACCAGAAGACAATAAGAGGGTTTATTTAAAGTACTGCAAAAGAAAAAAGAAAAAAAAACATTTTTAACCAAGATTTCTACATAGAGCAAAAACTATTCTTCAAAATTAAGAACTCAACACTCCAAAAGAGACAAAAGCTGAGGTAATTCATCACTGCTAGACCTGTCTTCAAAAAAATGCTCAAGACTTCAAACTGAAATGAAACGATGACAGAATGCAATACAAAGCATATAAAACATAAAATATACTCATAAATACAGAAACCAGTATTATAATATTGAAACTCCTTTTTAAATTTTCTATAGGATTAAAAAAAGCATATAGGGGCACCTGAGTGGCTCAGTCAGTTGAGCATCCGACTTCACCTCAGGTCATGATCTCACGGTTCATGAGTTCAAGCCCCACGTTGGGCTCTGTGCTGACAGCTCAGAGCCTAGAACCTGCTTCAGATTCTGTGTCTCCCTCTATCTCTGCCCCTCCACACCTCATGCTCTGTCTTTCTCTCAAAAATAAATAAACATTAAAAAATTTTTTAATTAATAAATAAATTAAAAAGCATACAACTAAATACAGCTTTATGTTAATGGGTACCTGGAATATATTGTGACATCAATGACAAAGTAAGGCATGCAGAGTTGTAAAGGAGTTTTGTAAGTGATCAAAATTTACTTGGCATCAGTGTAAAAGAGATTGCTGTAATGTTAGGACATAATATATAATCCTTATGGGAACCAAAGACAAAATCTATAGAATGTACTCAAAAGGAAATTTGAAGGGAATCAAATGTGTCAATAAAAAAAAAAATAATAACAGGAAAGTAGGTGGTAAAAGAATGAACGAGGGACAAAAATGTATAATATACAGAAAATAAAGTGGCAATAAAAAATACTTCTATATCAATATTTATTTTAAATGTAAATGGATTGAACTGCCAAAATACATAGATTGGAATGAATAAAAAACCAGGACCCAAGTACAAGTTGTCTACAAAAGAATTACTATAGGTTTAAGGACAAACAAAAGATTTAGTACCTATTCATCTCAAGTTATTTCAAAAAATTAAAGAGAAAGGAACTCTTCCAACCTTTTTTTTTTTTACAAGGCTAGCATTTCCTGGTATCATATAAAAACAAATATGAACACCACAGAAAAAAGAAAGAAACAAAAGGAAATTATAGGCCAATATAAAAGAAAAACAGAGATGCAAAAATTCTTGCCAGAATATTAGTAAATCAAATTCAACAATATGTTAAAAGGATTAAACACCATGATCAAGTGGAATTTATTCTAGGAATCCAAGACTGGTCCAATACACAAATCAATATGATATACCACTTCATGTCAAAGGATAAAAATTTTATGATCATCTCAAATGATGTAGAAAAGACATTTTACAAGATTCAACATCAATCCATTTACAATAAAAACCCCAACACAGTGGGCATAGAAAGAATATCCCTCAGCATAATAGGGCCATATATGACAAATACATAGCTAATATCATACTCAATGGTGAAAAGCTCAAAGCCTTTCCTATAAGATCAGTAAAAAGACAAGGATGCCTAGTGTCACCATCTTTATTCAACACTGTATTGGAAGTCCTAGCCACAGCAATTAGGCAAGAAAAAGGAAAGAAGAAGCATCCAATATGGAAAGGGAGAAGCAAAACTGTCACTATTTGCAGTCAACACAATACTATTTATACAAAATCCTTTGGATTCTGTGTCTTCCTCTCTCTCTCTCTCTCTCTCTCTCTCTCTCTCTCTCTCTCTCTGCCTTCCCCTATTCATGTCCTCTCTCTCTCTCTCTCTCTCTCTCTCAAAAAATGAATAAACATTTTTTAAAAAATTGAAAAAAAAAAGAGAGAGCCCAGAAAT
This sequence comes from Felis catus, assembly GCF_018350175.1. Lineage (NCBI taxonomy): Eukaryota > Metazoa > Chordata > Mammalia > Carnivora > Felidae > Felis > Felis catus. The sequence continues at coordinate 9,389,994 of NC_058371.1, read as the reverse complement.
ATACTGACATTATTGTTCAATATTTTTGCCAAAAGAAGCAAAAATATACCATGAGGAAAAAAAATTCTCTTCAATAAATGGTTCCGGGAAAAGTGAGCAGCAACATGCAAAAGGATGAAATTGGACCCCTGTCTTATGCTATACACAAAAGACAACTCAAAGTAGATTTATAGATTTGAATGTAAAACTCAAAACCATAATACTCCTAGAAGAAAACATAGGCAGTAAGGTCTTTCCTATCAGTCTTAAGCATACTTTTGGACCAGCCTCCTCCAGCAAAGGCAACGAAACTCAACAAACAAATGGAATTAACCACTAAGTCTGCATAGCAAAGGAAACCATCAACAAAACTAAAAAGTAATCTAATCGATAGGAAAGTTATTTGCAAATAATATATGCAATAAGAGGTTAATATTCAAAATATATAAAGAAGAAAACTTGTACATCACCTAAATAAATAAAGCATCTGTTTAAAACATGGGCAGAGGATCTGAATATACATTTTGCCAATGATTACATACAGATGGCCAAGAGACACAAGAAAAGATGCTCAGCATCACTAATGAGGCAAATGCAATCAAAACCTCAATGAGATATTACCTCACACTGTTCATATTGACTATCATCAAAAAAACAATATAAAAATAAGAGTGATAGTGCAGAAGTGGAGAAAAGGAAAACCTGGTATATTGTTGATGGGAATGCAGCCACTATGGCAAACAGTATGGAAATTCTTCAAAATATTAAAATTAGAAATACCATACAATTCCACTTATGGGTAGTTATCTAAAGAAAATGAAAACACCAACCCAAAGGGATAGATGCAGCCCTATGTTCAGGGTAGCATTATTTACAATAGCCAAGATATGGAAGCTGCCTAAAGTGTCCATTGATAGATGAGTGGACAAAGAATATCGATGGATAGAAGCCACATAGCAAACTAAAGAAAACAGAAAGGGACTCATAGATACAGAAAATAAACTGCTGTTTAACAGGGGAGTTGGCTGGGGGACCAGTGAAATAGGTGATGTGGATTAAGAGATTCAAACTTCCAGTTATAAAGTAAGTCAGAGTAATGTAATGCACAGCATAGGAAATATAGTCAACATATTATAATAACTTTTTATGTTGACAGATGGAAACTAGACTTATCATTCAGATTTCACAATGCAAAAAAATAAGAAATCACTATGATGTATCCCTGAAAGTCATAGGATATTGTGTGTCTATCATACTTTAATAAAAAAGGAAATCAATAGCAGAAAAAAACCGTAAAAATCTACCAATTTTTGGATATTAAACAACATACTCTCAAGAGGTAGGTCAAAGAAGAATTTATATGGGAAAATTTTCCTTGTGAAAAATAAATATGAAAATTAACAGCAAAATTTATGAGATTCAGCAAAAGTGCTATTAAAACTGAAGTTCATTGCTATATATCCTTACATAAAAAAAGATTACAACTCAAACATCTAGCTTTACACCTTAAGGAATTAGAAAATGAAGAAAACAGGGGCACCTGGGTGGTGCAGTCGGTTAAGCATCCGACTTCAGCCAGGTCACGATCTCGCGGTCCGGGAGTTCGAGCCCCGCGTCAGGCTCTGGGCTGATGGCTCGGAGCCTGGAGCCTGTTTCCGATTCTGTGTCTCCCTCTCTCTCTGCCCCTCCCCTGTTCATGCTCTGTCTCTCTCTGTCCCAAAAATAAATAAACGTTGAAAAAAAAAATTAAAAAAAAAAAAAAAGAAAATGAAGAAAACTAAACCCAAAGTAACAAAAGGAAAAAAATCATTAAGATTAGAGCAAAGATAACAAAACAGAAAACAGAAAATCAATGGAGAAACTCAATAAAATCAAGACTTGATCCTTCAGAGGACTCAGCAAAAGTGACAAACTTCTGGTCAGACTGACAAACCAAAAAAAGAAAAAAGTAGAAGTCTCAAACCAAATAAAAACAAAACAAAAAGAGACTAGTACTACTGACTTTAAGAAAAAAATCACTGTAAGACGGTACTATCAATTATACTATGCTGAACAATTGAGTAAAATAACTAATCCTTGGCAACATGCAAATCAAATCCACACTGAGATACCACTTCACACTAAGATCATTGTCTGTAAACAGAAAATAAAACAACAAGTGTGAGCAAAGAGGTGGAGAAAATGGAAACCTTGAGCACTGCTGGTTGGAATGTAAATTGGTGCAACCACTATAGCAAACAATACAGTCGTTCCCAAAATCTTGAAAACAGCAATTCTATATCACCCAGAAATTCCACTGCTGGGTAGATACTCCCCCCAAACTGGGACTCAAATAGATATTTGGACATCAATGTTCACAGCAGCATTTTACACAAAAGACAAATGGTGGAAGCAAAGGAAACATCCATCAATGCAAGAATGGAGAAGCAAAGTGTGGTATATGCATGCAATGGAGTACTATTCATCCTTGAAAAGGAAAGGAGTTCTGATACATGCTACAACATAAATGATCCCTGAAGCCATTCTACTAAGCAAAATAAACCAGTCAACAGAACAAATATTCTTTTTTTTAATGTTTATTTTATTTTTGAGAGAGAGAGAGACAGAGAAGAGACAGAGTGCGAGGAGGGGAGGGGCAGAGAGAGAGGAAGACACAGAATCTGAAGCAGGCTCCAGGCTCTGAGCTGTCAGCACAGAGCCCGATGCGGGGCTGGAACCCATGAATGGTGAGATCGTGACCTGAGCCAAAGTCAGACACCTAGCCGACTGAGCCACCCAGGTGACCCAGAACAAATATTCTACCACTCCACTTACATTGGGTACTTAGTCAATTTCACAGAGGGAGAGATGATGAAGGTTACCAGGGGCTGATCATAGGGGGAGATAGGGAATTACAGGTACATAGCTTCAGTTTGAGAAGCTGAAAAAGTTCTAGAGGTGGAGGGGATACAACAATGTGATACAATAACAATGTATTTCATGCCACCAAGCTGTACACTTAAAAGCAGCTACAATGATCCATTTTGCATGTATATTTTACCATGATCAAAGGAAAAAAAGCATGTATCTATGTATATGCATAGAATGCCCAATTTTATTTTTACTTAATTTACCTTTGCTTTTATTAAGCACATATTCTTTCAAAATCAGTATTACATAAAAAATAAAAAAGATACGTTACAAATGGAGACCTCCCCAGGAAAATCTTAATATAAGTGACTACTTTTTGTAATCATCTTAAATTATGTAATCATTACATAATTATCTGTAATTATAACATCCCAACTATAATTATAACTATATGCACATCTCCCAAGCATCTACAACATGCCAAGGGCTATACCTAACAGAAAAACATTTTATTGGCTTTGTCTCTTTCTAATTTCAGCAGGACCCTTTGCCATCTTAATCTTTTGTTATCCAAAGAACCTCCTCTTCGAGTGAGCCTTCTGTAAGGTTTTCCTCTTCTATGCCTACTTTCTAGACCTTAGAAGATTTTTAAAGTAGCCTAACAGCCTATTAACAATATAAGGAGAGAAGCCATCATACTAATTCTTATTTATAAAAAAAAAAAAAAATCCCCAAGGTATTTGTATTTATAGGACTCAAAATAGATGTCCTATTAAACTGTTCTGAGGTTACATAAAAGGAGAAGCACAAAAGCTTGAAGGCAAATAGAGAGAGGTTGAAAATGTGTCTAATGTATTTGGATGAGAAGAATTCAAAGGACTGCAGATTTAATCACATGCAGAACTTTGAAGTCTAATTATAGGGGTCCATCATCTGGAGCCAAAGGCCAGAAAACTAATTCTCCCTCGTAACTGTAACTGAATTGAAGCTCATTTTGCAGGAGTATCATCTGAGCTTCATGGAGCCATGACTGTTTCAGCCCTTTGCTCGATTTACTTTGTCGGCAAAATTCTGCCGGAATATAAAACCAATTTTGGAACTCTTCCGTTAGAAATCCCTTAATGCATTTTCAGAAAGGGAGAACTTCTGACCTAAAGCAGTCCCAATCAGGAAAATTACATATATATCCAATAACTGGGCTAAACTATTAAGCATAACATATTGCTGTTAAACGGAGTCCTTAAAAAATATTTATACAAAATATATATACAACAGTATTCTTCCTGAAAACTAAGAAGTTTATTTTCTTGTTACAATATATGGAAAACCAAAAGAAAAAATCATTATATGCATAAACAGAATAAATTTAAAATATGATAGGGAAATCCTTAAGACCAATGACTATGTGGATATGTTTCATGTAATCCAAGAGAATGAATTAGGTAGCAATATTTTTACATCTGTATCAATGATCACTGCATTGCTGAAGAACTGAATTATTTACAAAGCAGACTAGGCTGAAAAACAAATTCTGATTATCCTTTCAGGAAGAATATACTAGTTTGGTAATGTGAGAACATATTGTACAAACTGACATTTAACCCTTGGCTTATTTCATTTATACAGGTTTCAATCAAGTGTTTCAGATGCTTTTTGTAAAATGAATATATCTCATCTGCTTAAGTAATACCTGACACACAGGAGACACCTTCTAAGTATTTGTTCAATGAGAAAGTATCTGGATGTAGTTACACTAATATTTCAATTATAAGCAAAATGGGTGACTTTTGCCTCATTGGTAACAACAGTGTAGTCCCTGAAAATGAAAAGCACTTTTTCTTTGGATCAACAATGGACTCACACTCTCTCAATTACAAAAGCAACAGTTAAAAGTCTTTGGGGAAAGAAATACCAGCAGTTTCCTGTTGCAAAGTGTCTGTTTCAGATGATGCTCTGCTAATTCTAGCAACAATGACAAGTAAATAGTTCCTGCTAAAACCTGGGAAAACTGAAAAGTTCTGAAAAGGGTGAATTTTTGAGAGCTTCCTCCAGCTTAAATTCTATTGTATTTGCCTGAGATTTACAGACTCTGTGAGTTTTTATCAGAAAATGGTTCTGCTGATAATATTCAGTTCAGAAACAAAGATACGAGATAAAAAGAAAAGTTAACCACCATCATAATCCTATCAGTGTTTAGATAATAATTGTAGATGGCATAAATTTTTCTCCAAATGCCTTTTTCCCAATGCCCATTAGTGTTCCTTGTGTTCCTTTCTTCTTCTTTCAAGCATATTTTTGTCATTTTTTGTACTTTTTACAAATGCACCACAAGCTTGGGAACAAAGTTTTGCTGCAAAGGAGTACAATCCATGGAAGAAGTAAGGACACAGTGAACTGAGCAGGTTATAAGACATGGTCTCCATTAATAAGCACTTGTAGAAATCAAAAAGTAACCAAAATAGGGGCTTGCGGCATATAAACAAATACAAACCAGCAGAACACAGGAAATAACAAAGAATAGAGCAGAAATTAATGCTATCAAAACCAAAAACACAGTAGAACAGATCAATGAAACCAGAGGCTGGTTCCTTGAAAGAATTAACAAAATTGATAAACCATTAGCCAGTTTAATCAAAAAGAAAAAGGAAAGGACACAAATAAATAAAATCAAGAATGAAAGAGTAGAAATTACAACCAACACAACAGAAATTCAAACAGTAAGAGAATATTATGAGCAATTAATGCCAATAAAATGGGCAATCTGGAAGACATGGACAAATTCCTAGAAACATATACACTACCAAAACTGAAACAGGAAGAAGTAGAAATCTGAACAGACCAATAACCAGTAAGGAAATCAAATTAGTAATCAAAAATCTGCCAAAAAACAAGAGTACATGGCCAGATGTCTTTCCAGAGGAATTCTACCAAACATTTAAGGAAGAGTTAACACCTACTCTCTTGGAGGTGTTCCAAAAAATAGAAATGGAAGGAAAACTTCCAAACTCTTGTTATGAAGCCAGCATTACCTTGATTCCAAAACCAGACAGAAATCACACTAAAAAGGAGAACTATAGACCAATTTCTCAGATGAACCTGGATGCAAAAATCCTCAACAAGCTATTAGCCAAACAGCTCCAACAATACATTAAAAAAAATTATTCACCACGACCAAGTGGGATTTATACTTGGGATGCAGGGCTGGTTCAATATCCACAAAACAATTAACGTGATTCATCACATCAATAAAAGAAAGGACAAGAACTATATAATCCTCTCAAAAGATGCAGAGAAAGCATTTGACAAAATATAGCATCCTTTCTTGATAAAAACCCTCAGGAAAGTAGGGATAGAAGGAGCATACCTCGAGATCATAAAAGCCATATATGAACAACCCAATGTTAATATCATCCTCAATGAGGAAAAACTGAGAGCTTTCCCCCTAAGGTCAGGAACAAGACAGGGATATCCACTCTTGCCACTCTTATTCAACACAGTATTGGAAGTCTTAGCCTCTGCAATCAGACAACACAAAGAAATAAAAGGCATCCAAATCGGCCAGGAGGAGGTCAAACTTTCACTCCTCACAAATGAGAGGATACTCTATATGGAAAACCCAAAAGATTCCACCAAAAAACTGCCAGAATTGATTCATGAATTCAGCAAAGTTGCAGGATATAAAATCAATGCAAAGAAATCAGTTGCATTCCTATACACCAACAATGAAGCAACAGAAAGAGAAATTAAGGAATTGATCCCATTTACAGTTGCACAAAAAACCATAAAATACCTAGGAATAAATCTAACCAAAGAGGTGAAAAATCTATACACTTAAAAGTATAGAAAGCTTATGAAAGAAATTGAATAAGACACAAAAAAAAATGGAAAAAGATTCCATGCTCCTGGTTAGGAAGAACAAATATTGTTAAAATGTCAATACTACCCAAAGCAATCTACATATTCAATGCAATCCCTACCAAAATAACACCAGTATTCTTCACAGAGCTATAACAAATAATCCTAAAATTTGTATGGAACCAGAAAAGGCCCCGGATAGCCAAAGCAATCTTGAAAAAGAAAACCAAAGCAGGAGGCATTACAATCCCAGACTTCAAGCTATACTACAAAGCTGTCATCATCAAGACAGTATGGTGCTCGCACAAGAACAGACACTCGGATCAATGGAACAGAATAGAGAACACAGGAATGGACACACAAACGTATGGCCAACTAATCTTTGACAAAGCAGGAAAGAATATCCAGTGGAATAAAGACAGTCTCTTTAGCAAATGGTGCTGGGAAAACTGGACAGCGACATGCAGAAGAATGAACCTGGGCCACTTTCTGACACCAGACACAAAAATAAACTCAAAATGGATGAAAGACCTCAATGTAAGACAGGAAGCCATCAAAATCCTCGAGGAGAAAGCAGGCAAAAACCTCTTTGATCTTGCCCACAGCAACTTCTTACTCAACCCATCTCTGGAGGCAAGGGAAACCAAAGCAAAAATGAACTACTGGGATCTCATCAAAACAAAATCTTTTGCACAGCAACGGAAACAATCAGCAAAACTGAAAGGCAACCGACAGAATGGGAGAAGATATTTGCAAATGACATATCAGATAAAGGGTAGGTATCCAAAATCTTTAAAGAACTTCTACAACTCAACATCCAAAAAACAAATAATCCAGTGAATGTGCAAAAGACATGAAGAGACATTTCTCCAAAGAAGACATCCAGATGGCCAACTGACACATGACAAAATACTCACCATCACTCATCATCAGGGAAATACAAATCAAAACCACAATGAGATACCACCTCACACCTGTCAGAATGGCTAATATTAACTCAGGAAACAACAGATGTTTTTGAGGATGTGGAAACAGAGGATCTCTTTTGCATTGCTGGTGGGAAGGCAAGCTGGTGCAGCCACTCTGGAAAACAGTATGGAGGTTCCTCAAAAAACTAAAACTAGAACTACCCTACGACCCAGCAATTGCACTACTAGGCATTTATCCAAGGGATATAGGTGTGCTGTTTCGAAGGGACACATGTACCCCCATGTTTATAGCAGAGCTATCAACAATAGCCAAAGTATGGAAAGAGCCCCAATGTCCATCGATGGATGAATGGATAAACAAGAGATGGTCTATATATACAATGGAGTATTACTTGGCAATGAAAAAGAATGAAATCTTGCCATTTGCAACTACATGGATGGAACTGGAGGGTATTATGCTAAGTGAAATTAGTCAGAGAAAGACAAAAATCCTACAACTTCACTCATATGAGGACTTTAAGATACAGAACAGATGAACACAAGGGAAGGGAAGCAAAAACAATGTAAAAACAGGGAGGGAGATAAAACAGAAGAGACTCATAAATATACAGAACAAACTGAGGGTTACTGGAGGGGTTGTGGGAGGGAGGATGGGCTAAATGGGTAAGGGACATTAAGGAATCTACTCTTGAAATCATTGTTTCACTATATGCTACCTAGTTTGGATGCAAATGTTAAAAAATTAAAAATAAAATTAAAGAAAATTAACTTTTTAATTCCCTGTTCTATTCTTTGAAAACAGAGTTATAAGTTAGGTATCTGTCAAGCCCTTTACTTAAGGTCAATGTAATCAACAGACCACTGTAAGGTAGAACCTTTAATGCTTTCACTATGTGTATTTCTAATTTTTTAAAACTTATTTTATTCAATACTATGCTGCTTGGCATGTAGTACACATGCATTGAAGATTATTTGTTTGACTTCAGTTTTCTTGTGTTTATGTGTTAGATCCTGTATCCCCATGATAAGACTAAAAGAAATGTTTTTGAAGGAAAAACGAGTAAGATGTATCAAATCCCCCTTTTAGTGCCTTGTAGAATGGCAGCCCTCACCACTAATATGGTTGGTAATTTTGCCTGAGCAAAAATTCATAAGGATACAGACCATGAGAATATAGGGTTTGGGAAAAGCCTCAGAAGTTGTGGTATGGTAATGCGTACCCCTATAGTATATGAAGAGTGTTGCCTTGACACGTTTCATTTGATTAAAAACAAAAGATGAGCTTAGAAAATAAAGTTTGGGGCTGCTTGAATAAAACAGACTTATAAAACTTGTTCACAAAGATGAGAAATAAATTGTAAAAGGAATAACGTCTAAATAAGGTCAATAAATGTTAAATGAAAGAAAAACAAGGTCAACGTTAGAAGAAAGAAAAATCATCAGTTTGAACAAGAAAGGAAGAAGAAAAAAAATTCTTCTGAATTTGATATGTATGAGATACATATCATCAAGAAGGAGAGGCCTTCAGAAGATAAGTATTTTTCTTTGCCCTTTTTGTTTCAAGCCATTAAATATTAGTTAACATATAATGTAATATTAGTTTCAGGAGTAGAATTTAGTGATTCATCACTTACATATAAACACCCAGAGCTCATCACAAGTGCCCTCCTTAACATCACTCACCCGTTTAGCCCACCTCCCTCCATCAACCCTCTGTTTTCTCTCATTAAGAGTCTCTTGTGATTTGTTTCCCTCTCTCCTCTTTTTTTCCCCTCTTCCATGTATTTATCTCTTCTATTTCTTGAGTTCCACATAGGAGTGAAATCATATGGTATTTGTCTTTGACTGGCTTGTTTCATGCCACAGTTTTTTCTAACTTCAGCTTTGATTTAAATACAAACTGAGTTTTAAAAGTAAATTAAATGAGATGTCTTGTTGCATAACTCTGTCTAGATCAGAGCCTAAAAACATAACTAAAGTAAACTAATATAACTCTTCCAGGTGTTAATGAAGAAATAAGATAATAATACAGGCTGAACTATGGCCTAAGGGGCAAATAAATCCCTGAGGTTTTTTTTGTTTGTTTGTTTTGTTTTTGTTTTTTTTTTTTTTTGGTTTTCAGTCAACAAAGTTTTATTAGAACACAGTCATGCTCATTCACTTGCATGTTGTCTGGTCTATGGCAACCTTGATGATAGTAAGGTTAAATAGTCACAGCAGAGACTTTACCTATACAGCTTGCAAAGCCTAAAATATTTACTATATGTCAGCTTGTAGAAAAAAGGTACTGAACTGTGTGCTAGAACCTCAGAAAAACATTTCTGGAGAAAGCGAGTCTGTAAATTTCTTAAGTACTGTTAGGAAAAGGAGAAAAGATTTTTTAAATAATGATGGTATGCCAAACATTGGAACACTTTCACATATGCTTGCAAAATCTCTAGGAGATAGGCACCATTATCATTAAACAAATGAGGAATCAGAGATTCTGCATCTGTAAAAATAATTGCCCAGCCTAGGGTCTCTTCAGACTCTTGTGCGGGTTGATTATTAAACATGTGTGTCACATTTAAGGAGGTACCATTTGTCCACAGTCATAATTGTCGTGATAAATATATAAATACATCATCAGGTAGTTGGCAAGAATATGTATGTTAGAACAATCATTATAACAATTGGAAATAAAGCATATTGAGATAGGATGCCATTAGACTGAACTTACATGAATGAAGTTGTCACATGGTCTATTGATATTGATTCATAATATCATACTATACCATACTGAAATAATGAATTACATTATTGGTTTGAATTGAGAAATCATATAAAGAAAACAAGAATGAAGATTCAATGAGCAAAGAGCATTATATGTGCTTTGGGTTTTTTTTTCCCCCTCCCCTCATTGAAATTGTCTAAGACAATTAACATAAAAATGAACATAGAACAAAAATACAGCCCCATATTTTGCCACATCAAGTTGTTACCTATTCTTTATGGATACTACTTTTGTGCATACCCTGATTCTAGTGTGCTATTAACACATAAATTTTGTTAGCAACACAAATAACAGAATTTCTGTGAAGTGTATGCATATCCCATACAGCTGGTCTCCTTTTTATATTAAAGGGAAATGCCTGGCTTACACTTTAATATTTAGAATTATAGGATTCAGCTTTAAGCATTTTGACTGAATATCCGCAGGAAATAAAATCCTCTAGGCCTGGTGTATGTACTTCCAAAATAAAGCCAATCTTCTATCGGTAGCTCTTAAGGTCATTCAACAGAACAATGTTAGCATTTTCACAAATTCTAATGACAAAATTCTGAGCCACTTATATTAGTCTACCTGAATATATACATACATATTCATATTGCTAAAATAGTTTCTAACTGAACATTTAATGACTTGACTGTTTTTGAAGTTTCTCCCTCCAAAGAATTAAAAAATGGTGTTAGAGAGTTATAAACACATTTACTAAGTATGTTTCAGAATAAATTCAGTGATATCCTAGAAATTGGTACAATGTAGCACAACTGGAAGGGAACTTGCTTAAAGTGGAGGGATTTCATGGGCTGATATCTCAACCAATTTTTATCCAAGAGGTAGGATTAGAACCAAAAGAACAGGAAGAAATCAAGAATTTCTCTGAGAGAAAGCCGTTGTGAAGATAACCAGGTAGACGTTCCCATGAGACATTTGGGACTAGGAATCTTGCAGAAGTCAGTCCAAGGATGACATTTTGGGACTTATCTCTGTGAATAAACAAAAACCTACTTTAGGCACACAAGATCACTAAAGGTGACCAGACTGAAAATGAGAAACAAACAGGTCCTCAATATTTGGGGGACACCCATGTTAGACTGTCACAAAGAGTGAGAAGGCAAGCATGAGAAGCAGAAATAACAAAGAAGGTGTGAGAGAAGATGACAGACTTCCAAAGATGTGGTAACACTGTCAAATGCTCTCAAGAAGAAATAATGGAAGGAGGGAGAGAAAAGGGTGATGGACTTTGTCAATTCCAGGATTAAAAATGACACTGGAAGAAAACAATTCCATCAGACATGAGGACTAAGGGCAGAGAAAATACATTCACACCTGTTCCTTGGTGGTTTGTAACAAATTCAGGAACTGGTTTTGGGGAAATGGTAAGAGTTCCTAAAATTATCTTTTCATTTTTATGTGTATATGTGTATGTACAGGTGTATGTGATTAATTTGGACGATAACTGAAATCTGAGCATGCTCATTAGCCACACTGCTCCAGTTAAATGAAATTAAAGATGTAAGAGACTAAAGATAGCTGATGTCAGAAAACATTGAAAAATATGCTCACTCCATTTGAATGTTCTAGAGATAGAAACATCTGATAAAATAAACGTAATAGCACACTGACCAACATTTAAAAGAAACTTCAGGGTTCTTTGAAATATATCTGAAACCAGGAGTGAATACATTGAGCACCACATATGCAATAATCATAGATAGGTGGGAATCATACTGTTAGTTTCCACCATTACCTATTGGACCTAGAATATTTTGGTATAGTTACTTTACTTCTGTGTTTAATGAATTTAGCAATATCTTACACATAAATATTTAAGTCAAATTAAGACATTTTTAGACATAAGAAGCTATTTTAAATTGTCTTTCAAAAACACAACTTTCCTCGGAATAAACATCTTTTAAAAAATTACACTAACAAACCTCCAGGGTACAATAACCCCACTCAACAGAAAGTGAGAAAAACTAAGCATCTTTGAGAGTGAACTAAAGAAAATAAAATTACCTATGAACACAAATTTATGCAGCACTGAAAAAGTGAATCAGATACTCCTCATTTCAGCCACTTCTGAAGTATTTCACTGGACAGTATTTCAGTAGGAGCATACTTAACCCTTTAATCTCCTCTGCTCTCTCCACAAAATCCCCTCTTACAGCTGGATTTGGGTAGTCTGCCCTCACCTAACCCATAAAGCTCATCCCTTAAGACAAACCATCTTTATCAAAGTTCTTGGATTGTCTTTCTTTTGAAAGTGATGTAATTCCTGGTCAATGAAAATCTGTAACCTTCAAAAGGCAAAGCCTCAATCTATCTTTAGTAGAGAAATAGTTCTTTTTCTTTGGTGCAAAACCACAACAGCAAATCAGCTCACAATTTTTTTAATGATTTTTGTCTTTGCAATTCTTCTGACAATAATCGTTTGGTGTCCAAGTACATCCAGTGTAAATAAACATGTTACATCCCAAGGCAGTTCACTCATGGAAGGGACAACACAATCAGGCAGAAAGACATTAATGGCCACTGAGGCTGGACCAAAAAGCTGCCTCAGAAGGCATTCCCTCTGTGGAGAAAGAGACAGGCACTTTCACATGTTCCCTGGGTTCTTCTAAACCTGTAGGACCCTATTCATTTAGCCAGAACCTTGACTGGACTTAGTTCTATACTGAATTCCATACATACTTCTGAGTCTCTGCCCAAGTCTACTTTCTGATTTTGACAGCCCTTAATGGCTCTCAACCATTACTGAGATGCCCCTTATTTCTTTTATATCTTAAATGCACCATTTCTCACCTTGTCTCTTCCTGTCTAGCACCTAGCAATGGCACCTCCATGAACATACCACAAAGAAAGAGATAAGGAGATATTTCTACATATGTTTTAATCAAAGAGAAGTTTATTTCATTCCCTTGGGCCACTATCTTTCATAAGAGAAAGAAGTAAATAAACATATTGAATGGAGCACATACATATCCTCTTCCATGTAGGAAAAGGGATCCCAAAGAGCCATCTGACATTGGCCACATTTTGGCCTAAAACACATCTCTCATTTCATCATTTAATGATCTGTAAGTAAGATCAATTAGACTACCATAGTTCACATTTGCAATGGTGACGATTTCACTCACGTGAGGGCGCAGTACTAGAATGGGCTGTAAGAGGGTGAGTCCCTTCAAGCTAAGTAAAAAACAGTAGTGCAAAATTAACTGACTCTTGTGGATAGTTCAGATTCATAATACAGTAGAACTGCATTTTATGTATTCAATTTTTATGATTCACTGGGGCCCATGAACGATCAGTGTATGGTACATTTACACCCATTGCGTAGAAAATGGAGCAGAGTTTTAGCATTTAAAATTATTACACAAATTTATAGTTGTATGTCTTGCTTTATGACATTTTTCAGTCATGTCTATGATTTATCTGATGCTTGGCCTCCCACATAACGTCAAATTGTAACATTGTTCCTATGAGGAAATATAAAATTTTTATAACAACCTGCTCTACAGTCAGGCTTCTAACAATGCATTGTGGTGACAAGTAGGAATATGCCATTGCGGTTTTATGAACTCTACTTCGCACAGATTTATGATTAAAGAATAAAATGCCCCTGGCAAATATTTAACAGCTCATGTAAATCAAAATTGTAAATGTTTTTTTAACCTTGACCTTTAAATTTTCTCTAATGCTTATTTATTTTTGAGAGAGAGAGAGAAAGAGAGACAGACTGTGAGCAGGAGAGAAGCAGAGAGAGAGAGAGAGAGAGAGACTCACAATCCGAAGGAGGCTCCAGGTTCCGAGCTGTCAGCACAGAGCCCCATGCGGGGCTCAAACCCACAAACCATGAGATCATGACCTGAGCCGAAGTCAGAAATTAATCTTGACTTTTAAAACCCGGTTTTAGGACTACCTCTGTGACATATACTCCTTTCTGCATTCCTGTCCTGACCAGAGTCTCCTAAAGATGCCATCTGTTGGGTTCATTTCACACTCAAATATATCCTGCCTTGTACTGCAACCATATTCTCCCAGTTTTTCTTTCCGATGTCCATTAATGTGGTGTTATTTACATGGGAAGACAAGTTTTGTTAGCCTGAATTAAAGAATACGCATGATACTGCTTTCAGAAAGAGCAATTCAACCCCATACACACACTAATTTGTGGTTTATTAATAAACACGTGATGATTTAGGAACATGTAAACCTCGATTTACTCAGAGTTTATTACATTTGCACAGACAGAATAGAAAATAAAATCACTGAGGAAAATAATAACCCTGACTCATGGCACAAACATTACAATAATGACTGAACAGAATTTCATTTTAAATATTTTTAAAGAGAATGATTATAGATCATACTAGTCATTATTTAGAAAATTAAGTTCATTGGAAGACTTCAGGTGTAAAAACACCTTAGATTACTAAAGAACCATTCTACAAATATTTATATTTAGATACCTGTCACAAAAATATTCTGAGGTATAAGTAATTGTAAGGAAGTTCTGACAACTCATATCTAAAGATCTATGTTCAAATACCAGTGTCTGTAGAATATGAAGATATCATCATAAAACTCACTCTGCCCTCAATGGATCACTATGGATGAAGTTATTACAGCTAGAATCTGACCTTATGCTGCTATAAAACTGTTTTCTCCCCAAGATGATACGGGTCTCAGTTGGTTTACCAACCAGATCTTCTTACCCTTTAGCATAAAAACATGATGTGAATGAACATTTAAACTCTTATACATGAGAAATTTCTCTGTCCATTGTATTAAATACTTTAATAATGTAGAAACTGATGTATGCAGCGGTATTTTCTGTTACTCTGAACCACAAGAGGGTATTACTCCTAAAATTGGATAATAGATAATAGTATCCAGTGCCCATGAAGTGTTTTTCTGAGAGACCATCTCGGAAGACACCCATGAAAACAGACGCTTTAACACAAGTAATACTGTCTTCTCTCTGGCAGAACTGTTGCAAACAGTTTTAAATATAAAAGTATTTTAATTAATCAGAGAAGTGTATTTCGTTGCATGAGAGCTCTAAATGGGAATTATCAGGCATTAGTCCTATTTTATAATCTAACAAATATGTAGTGCATATCTACCATGTATCAGCTACTATTCCAAACATCGGAGAAAAAATGATAAGCCAAAGAGACATGTTATGTTCCTCTCACCTACCATACAGTCTACGGGCATTATGGAGAAAAGGAAGCCAGAACACAAAATACAGTGATTTTCCTGCTACTATTTGAGTAAGAGAAGAGTAAGATTAGAAGAGGAGGAGGAGGTAGGGAGAAAGAGAGAATGAAAATTCAACTTTTGAAAACCTAAAAGTAACTTAACTGTAGAAGAAAATGCGTGGGTGGATGGCAGAATGGAAGAGATTAATGACAATGGGTCATACCAGAGAGAAGAGAATGAGCTTTGGTAGTCTTAATTTAAGGACTTTGCATTGTCTCCATGTGGGGGAAAAATTCATAATTATCATTTGAATCTATCAAAACTAGCAAACTCCTTTAGATGGTGTTGGGTTGTTTTGTTTTGTCATTTATTTCTCTACATGGTTTCATTTCTTTCTGTTGTGGCTGATACCAAGCATGTTGGCAGAAATTAGGTGGCATGTTTATTGAATTAGAATTTATTAATTTATAGCCTTCTTTTCATACGTAATCCTATCTAGATAAAGCTTTGGTGTCTTAACCCATAAAAAGAGTTCTATTATGGGGCGCCTGGGTGGTTCAGTCAGTTGAGCATCTGACTTCAGCTCCGGTCATGATCTCGCAGTTCGTGAGTTCGAGCCCCACCTCAGGCTCTCTGCTGACAGTTCAGAACCTGGAGCCTGCTTCAGATTCAGTGTGTCCCTCTCTCTCTGCCCCTTCCCTGTTCATGCTCTGTCTCTGTCTCTGCCTCTCAAAAATAAAGAAAACTAATAATTTTTAAAAAAAAAAAAAGAGTTCTATTATGTTCTCTAATTGTGGGAGATTGAGGAAATCAGATTTTCAATAAGCTATTCTTCTTAGGTACTAATAACATGGTAAAGGCATAGTATAATAAACTTAAGGTTAAGGTAAAGTATTCTATGAAATGGTGAATATTGATAAGAGAATATTAGGTGCAAATGTCCTAACTATGCAGAAGTCTGCCCCCATCTAACAAAATGCAACACAATTTTAATTTCTGCCCGTGTATAAATTAGGAGGTATTTAATATTTCTCCTGTTTAATCCATGTGCTTGGTAAGTTTTATTTTAAGCTATTCCTGTCACCTTTGTTGAATAGTTAAACCAAACAGCAGCATAAGAACTGCACTTCATATAGGTTAAAGAATGCGCAACTGAAGTAACAAAATCCCATGGTACTGATGTAGTCTCTAACACATTTTTATTTTGGTTTTCGATTTGTTCCGTTATTTTTAAAAATGCATCAATGCTAGTCTTCTGTAAGTTTTATGCCTCCAAAACAGATGGTTATTTTTTAAATTTTGTAATGATTTCAGCTCAGGTCATGATCTCACAGTCGTGGGATCAAGCCTCCCATTGGGTTCTGTGCGGATAGTGCAGGGTTTGCTTGGGATTCTCTATCTCCCTCTGTCTCTGCCCATCCCCTGTTCGTGTTCTCTCTTTCTCTCTTCTCAAAATAAATAAACTTTAAAAATAAATAAAAAATTAAATGCTGTAAAAGGTAACTTTTCCATTATGTCATATTCTAAGTTTACAACAAAACTGAGAAGAATAAACAGAAGTTTTTCATATATTCCACTCCCCCTACCCAGGCATAACCTCCCCCCCCCCACTTCCATCGCGCACCACAGAGGCATACACGTTGGCAAGGATGAACCTACAGTGACATATCAGAATCACCGAAGTCCATAGTTTGCGTTATGGGTGTAATGCAAGATTACAAGACGCACAACATGCTGTGCATCCTGTGGGATTGGACAAACGCATTCCTAACATATGTCCGTCACCATACTGTCACACAAGGTATTTCACTGCTCTAAAATCCCTCTATGCTTTCCCTATTCAACTCTTTCTACTTCCTCCATTCCCTACACCCTGGCAACCATCGATCTTTGTCGCCAGTTTTGCTTTTTCGAGAATGTCATATACTTGGAAACATATACTGTGTAACCTTTTCACATTAGCTTCTTTGACTTAATACATGCATGTAAGGTTCCTTCATGTCTTTTCATGGCTTGATAGCTCATTGATTGTTAGTGCTGAGTAATACTACATTCTCTAGATGTTCTACACTTTATTTACCCGTTCACTTACTTAAGAATATCCTGGTTACTCCGGGCTTTTGCAATTATAAATAATGCTGTTAGAGACATCCATGTGTGGGTTTATAGGTGGCCATAAATTTACAACTCCATCAAGTAAATATCAAGAAGCCCAATTATTGAATTGCATGGCAAAAGTACCTTTAGTTTTTTAATAAACCACTAAATTGTCTTCTCAAGAGGTTGTGTCCTTTTGCATTCAGTGATGTGTGAGAGTTCCACTGTTCCACATCCTCACTTGCATTTTATAGCATCAGTGTTAGGGATTTTTGAAATACTACTAGTGTTATCTCATGGTTGTTTTAAATTGCATTTCCGTGGTGACATATTATGTGGAGCACCTTTTCATATGCTTATTTGCCATATGTGTATCTTTATCTTTGGTGAGATAACTGGTAAGGTCTTTTGGTGGTTTTTTAAATCAGGTTGTTTTCTATGGTAGAGTTTTAAGAGTTCTTTGTCCATCTTGTGTAACAATCTTCTATTAGATATGTCCTTTGCAAGTATTTTCCCCCAGTCTGTAGCTAGAAGGTTGTTTCATTTTGGTAGAGCAGCTTTACATTTTCAACTCCAGCTAATCAATTATTTCCTTCATGGATTGTGTCTTTGATATCCTATCTAAAAAAGCGTCAAAATACCCAGGGTTATCTAGGATTTCTCTTGTGTTCTCTTCTAGGAGTTTCATGGTGATGCATTTCACAGAGATCTATGATCCATTTGAGCAAATTTTTGTGAAGAATATAAGGGCTGAATCTAGATTCACCCTTTTGCATGTCCACGTCTTTTTGTTATATCATTTCCTGAAAAAACTACCTTTGCTCTATAGCATTGCCTTTTCTCCCTTGTTCAAGAAGAGTTAACAGTATGAGGTGTCTATTTCTGGGCTCTCTATTCTGTTCCATCGATCTGCTTTCTTCATCTTTCACTAATATTGATTGATTACTATAACCTAACAGTATGTCTTGAAGTTGAACAGCATAAGTCTTCCAACTTTGTTCTTTCCCTTAAATACTGTGTGTGCTATTATGGGTCTTAGGACTCTACATATAAACATTTTTTTAAGTTTGAGAGCAAGAGAGGGAGCGAGTGAGCAAGCAGGAGTCAGGCAGGGGAAGAGAGAGAGAGAGAGAGAGAGAGAGAGAGAGAGAGAGAGAGCGCGCGCGCGCGCGCGCGCAAATCCCAGGCAGGCTCTGTGCTAACAGCACAGAGCCAAATGAGGGGCTTGACCTCATGAACCATGAGATCATGACCTGAACCTAAATCAAGAGCCAGACACTTAACTGAATGATGCACTCAGGCACCCCTTTATAAAAACTTTAGAATCAGTTTGCAGATATTCATAAAATCTTTCTTTCCATTTTGATTGAGATTGCAAATCTCAATAATATTGAGTCTTTCCATACATCAACATAGAATATCTCTCCATTTATTTAGCCCTTCAATTTCACTCATCAGAATTTTAGAATTTCCTCATCTAGTGCTATAGATTTCCTTCTCGTCACTACTTTCACTGCATCCCATGAATTTGGGTAAATTGTGTTTTTTTCATTTAGTTCAAAATATAAGTTTTTTTAAAGTTTATTTATTTTGAGAGACACAGCACAAGTTGGGGGAGGGGCAGAGATAGAGGGAGACAGAGAATCTTGCACTGTCAGCATGGAGCCCAATGTGAGGCTCAAACTCACCAAACCATGACATCAGGACCTGAGCTTGAACCAAGAGGTGGACATTTAACCAAATGACCCACCTAGGTGCCCCCCCCCCAGGTATTTTTCTATTATGGATTTCTAACTTAATTCCACTGTGATCTGAGAACAGCTTTCTTTGATTTTTCTTTCAAATTTATTAGAAACTGTTTCATAGGACAGAATGTGGTCTGTGCTATGTATGAATAGATGAATGTGAACTGGAGAAAAATGTGTACTCTCATGCTGGATGAAGTGGACTATAATGTCATTTATATCTAGCTGATTGACTATGTTGTTGAGTTCAACTGCATCCTTACTGATTTTCTGCCTTCTGGATCCTTCCATCTCCGAGAGAAGTGTGTTGAAGTCTTCAACTTTCATAACAGTAGATTCATCGGTTTCTTCTTGCAATTCTATCAGTTTTGCTTCATGTAATGTGATGCTCTGATGTTTGGGACATACATGTTAGTAATTGTTACATGTTCTTGGAAAATTGACCCCTTTTATCAGTTTGTAATATGCCCCCTCTGTCCCTGATAACTTTCCTTACTATGAAGTCTACTGTCTGAAATTAATATAGTGATTCTTCCTTTATTTTCATTAGTGTTATCATGGTATATTTTTCTCCATTCATTTAATTTAAATCGTATTTGTGTTTAGACTTAAAATAGGTTTCTTTGTAAACCACATATAGTTGGGTCATATTTTCCGACCTTCTTGGACAATTTTAATTAGTACATTTAGACCACTGATAAACTGATATTGATGTAGCTGAATTAGTATTCCCTATTTTTGTTATCATTTCCTATTGTGTTAATTTTTGCCTATTTTTGTCTTCTATTCTTTATATCTAGTATTTTTTTAACTGAGTATTTTGTATGATTCCATATTTTCTCCTTCCTTAGTAAATCAATTGTACTTTTTAAAAATTTTTTAGTGGTTTCCCTAGATTCTATTCCAAATAACATAATACCACTTTACAGGTAGTTATCAACCCTTCCATACATCCCTCATGATATATACATATATGGATACATATTATATGTATATATCCCTTATATATGCATAAGCATACAAATTCAAATATCTTGTTGCTCTTATTTAGAACAAATTACTGTGTATTAGGTCATTTTCCTCCTCACTAAACAACTTTTACAACATTTCATGCAAGGCAGATCTGTTGGCAAATAAATTACTTCTGTTATTTTTTGTCTCAGGTCGTTTCTTTCTTTCCTCTTCACTTTTGAATGATAATTTCACAGGGCACAAAATTCTGGATTTGTTTGGGGTTTTATCCCCAACATTCTAATTATTTCATTCCACTTCTTTTGGTTTGCTTTGTTCCTGAGAAGTCAGATATAATTCTTATCTTTGTCCTTCTATCAACCCACAGGCCTTTTCAATACTTTTTCTTTACCTTTGATTTTCTGTACTTTGAAAAGTATATGACTAGGTGTAATTTTTGGGAGGACATTTATCCCCCCCCCCTTTTTTCTGAGCTTCCTGGATCTGTGGCTTGGTATTAAACATTAATTTGGAGACATTATCAGTCATTATTGTTTTAAATATTTCTTCTTTTTCTTTCTATTTCTACCATAGTTCTCATTACATTGATGTTACGCCTTTTTTAAGAGCCCCACAATCCTTGGATAGCCTGTCCTATTTTTTTTAAGGTTAGTATTCTCTTGGCTTTTTGGCTTGAAGATTCTACGGGCATATCCTCTAGTTCAGAGATTCTTTCCTCTGTTGAATGTGGCCTACTTATCAGTTCATTTAAAGTCTTCTTCATTTCTGTTATGGTGTTTTTATATCTGGCATTTCTTTTTAGTTCTTTGAATTTCCATCTTTGCTTATCATGCTCGTCTGTTCCTATATGTAGTCTACTTTATGTTATAGTCCTCAGCACATCAATCATAGTTGTTTTAAACTACCAGTCTAGTAGTTCCTTTAATCCATGCCATGTCTAGGTCTGATGCTTTTTCTGTCTCTTCAGATTGTGCCTTTTGCCTTTGGTGTGCCTTGTAATTTCTTTGTGATAGGTGCAAAGTATGCACTGAGACAAAGACACTGATGAAAGTAGGTTGGTAAAGTGGTTGTGGGGTTTGGGGGAGGGTAAGAGTATAATCCTATGATGAGATCTCAGTTTCTCATGAGCCAGTGTCTCTGGACTGTGAACATGACAAGTTCTCATTGCTGTTCTCCTCTTTTTGGTGGGACAGGCTGGCTAGAGTGTTCTGGGGTTGGGCATTTCCATTCCAGTCAGTTACGCTTCAATAATACCCTACTGGGTTGGGTTCTGATTAACTCATTTCCCTTGGCAACAACAGGCCTTGGTAAGAACAGAGTGGTCTCAAGTCTTTAAAAAGTTGTTCCTTTGCCCTTTCCCCTGACGGGGCTTCCTCAGAAGCCTGAGAGGATTTTTCTAAGATAGTTACGATGGAATGAATCTGGTTGAGCTCCTGGAAGTAAATCTCACAATGTTTTGCATCCTCCCACCCCCAAACCATGACTGTATCTCCCTGAGGATTTTAAAGCTTTGAGTCGTCCACAGTGAGCCTCCAGCACTTCCATCAATTCCAATTCAGGGTTTCCTCCCTCCACCACTGATTTCCATAGTGGTTTCAGCCTGTGAGTCTCTGCTGCAGTCAACTGTGACTCTCTATTTTTCTGTATGTTTTCTCTTATCTCGGAGGCAGTGGTTTACCTTGTGTCTTCCTCTCTTATGGATCTAGGAAGAGTTGTTGACTTTTCAGTCTGTTCAGTTCAGATTTTTCCAGGTTGTCAGGAGAAACTGGCCTAACCTTCAAGCACTTTACATAAAAAACTGGAAATGTGGTCATATGATTTTAGTATTTATTAATATATTTTTTAATAACAGCTGAAAATTTTTAAGGTAATAAAATAATTATACTTAATACTAACATAATTGATTCTGTAATCATAAAAAGAAAATACACAAATATTGTTCCCAACAGGAAAAAAATAAAAATTGTAATACAAGCATCTGTTAACTTACGCCACACTTATAGTTCATTTAATTGGGATGAAGTATGCTACAGAGAAGTGAGCATTTAGGTGTTTTATTCACATTTTAGTTCTTGTTCAGGTTCTATTTTTATCTAATTATCTAGTGATATGGGTGGATTCACTGAAATTGTATCCACAATTTTCTGTGTAGGTATAAAATGTCATTTATTCATCTTTTTGGCAAGAGTGTCCATAATTTTTGAAACATCTCAACTAGATATGTCTACAAAAATAAGTGGAAATTATCACTTGAAGCCATCAGAAACACCCTTCAGCCAGTAAGTTTTTATAAAGATATATTTATATTGAATGCTACATTTGCATTCACCTCTCAACCACCTGAGAGAAAAAGAAAATACATCACAATTTTGGGAAATAATTTTGCCTACAGGTTCAGGAAAACTCTTCAATTTTTAAACTTCTATGTTTTTTTTTCCTAATTCTGTAGCTATCAGCAAATATTTTCATTATTGAGGTAATGGATGCCACACAAAATCTCAAATGCACCAATTATCACTGGACTTAAGTATTCAGTTATATAGTTCTTATAAGCTGAAATATGTTTCTACAAAATTCGTATGTTGAAGCTCTAACCCCCAATACTATGGAACATTAATGTATTTGAAAATAGAGCCTTTAAATATGTAAGTTAAAATTTAAGTTAAGGCCATTGGATGGACCCTAATCTGATTTTACTGGTGTCCTTACAAGAAGAGGAAATTTGGACAGAAAGATGGAAAGGAAACATGCACAAAGATGAAAGACCTTTATGTGCCTCCCCATTAGCTATACCTTGTCTGCATAATGGAGGATTATTGTCCAAAGTTCTCTCAATGCCAACACTGCACACTCCGATACTCATACCCACAGGATTATGCTGTGCAAATTCCTACCAGCCTAGGCTCACCTGCACCCTGGAGGATTGTTTCCAGGGGAAACCATGTGATCCATACACAGAACGATGCCATGACACATACTATGTGCCTGCCAACCAGCCTCAATTCTTCTCTGCCCTGGGTGGTTATCCCTCATGACACTTCTACACGGATTGTGCACACTTCAAGTTTCCCAACCATGGGGGCTTTCCAGCTTCTGCTGCATGCACACGTTCCAGGCTCAGCCTACCGGCACATTTCAGAGTGATCACTTGATTGGCAGGGAACTGGGGTAACTCCAACAGAAACAATCTAATGTACATCTTTGCCATTAAGTGGGCTGAAGCCATACCTTCTCTAATGAGGTTTAATCCCAAGCCTCAGAAGTACATCCCTGATTTCTAATCTTGTTCCTTCTTGGTGACTCTCACTGCTCTAGGGTATCCATTACTTATCTTTACCTCTTTATAGTTTCATATACTAATAACGTTTCATACTTATTTGTATTAAACTTCTGTATAAATAACTATGCCATTTTGTCTTGACTGGAACCAGACTGATATGTGTGTTTTGCCTAATAGGCCATTGGATTTCTTACAAGCAAGGGCTTTAAAGAGTGTTGGGTGCTTGTACTTTCTCTTATTTCTTTATAGCCATAATTAGTATATTCTAAGGGGAGCTGGGTGTCTCGGTCAGTTAAGCATCTGACTGGCACAGGTCATAATCTCATGGCTGGTGGGTTCGGGCCTCACATTGGGCTCTGTGCAGACAGCTCAGAACCTGGAGCCTGCTTCAGATTCTGTGTCTCCATCTCTCTCTGCCCTTTCCCCACTCACGCAGTCTCTTTCTCTCTCCCTCAAAAATAAATAAACATTAAATTTTTAAATAAAAATTATATCTTCCAAAGAAAGCTATCCAGGTGAAGGAAGAGGATTCTAAGCATGAAAAACACCTGGAACAGGAGCAGAGTTTTCACAACTTTTCAGGGAGCAGAGCCAAGACTGGCAGAACTGCCTACATGACCCACAGCTGACTGCAGGTGCATCAATGAGTACAGTTTTGACCAAAAATTTTGCCCAGTCCATACATTTGTTAGAAATATATCCTCAGGGGCGCCTGGGTGGCGCAGTCGGTTAAGCGTCCGACTTCAGCCAGGTCACGATCTCGCGGTCCGTGAGTTCGAGCCCCGCGTCGGGCTCTGGGCTGATGGCTCAGAGCCTGGAGCCTGTTTCCGATTCTGTGTCTCCCTCTCTCTCTGCCCCTCCCCCGTTCATGCTCTGTCTCTCTCTGTCCCAAAAATAAATAAACGTTGAAAAAAAAAAAAAAAAAAAAAAAGAAATATATCCTCGTCAGGGCACCTGGGTGGCTCTGGTTAACCATCCTACTCATTATTTCAGTTCAGGTCATGATCTCACCATCATGAGATTGAGCCCCACATCAGGTTCCACACTGAGTGTGGAGCCTACTTAAGATTCTCTCTCCCCCTCCTCAATATGTGCATTTTTTTTCTCTCTCTCTCAACAAATAAAAATAATTTTAAAAAAAGTATATCCTCATTGTTTGGAGTTATCAGACTCGGGTAGCTCATTACACAAGAATACTTTGACAAAAGATAACTGATACAAAAACCTGTATTTATGTGGAAATCCTAAACTCTAACTCCTGTATGAAGCTGATAATCCAAGTTTTAAGAAGAATAAAGCAAATAGTGAAGACAAGAGAAATTTTAAAATCCCCAATTTACATAGTTCAATCTGTCGTTCAAGTTTCATAAGCTACAAAGAATACAGAAACTCAATATAAATTAGCAAAAGGAAAAACAAATTGAACGAGCACCTCACTAAAGATGATGATCAAAACATATAGCAAGTTGCTCAGCACTATTGGTCATCAGTGAAATGCAAACTAAACACACACTGCACGACTACCGCACGTGGACTCTAATAGCTGAAGAAAAACAAAAACTGAACAATATACTTCCAGTTATTTATTGCAGAATAATGAACTACCTCACAACCCAGTGGCTGGAAACATCTCAATTTTCCATCTTATGATTTCTGTCTCATATCTCACGTTTCAAGAATTCTATCAGTCTTACATTGGGAATTCCTATGTTCTCCATGGCCCTAAAGGCAGTCTAGTGGCTGGGCTAGTGGGAAGTATTTGAGACCATCTTGAATCTGAGTAGTCTGGCGATCAAAGGGACACTATATAACTTTTGAAGATAAATCATGGTGTGACTGAAGTTCCTACCTGATTCCCTTGGGTTCCTCCCTCTTAAAACCCAGGTCAAAGGGAGCCCAAGCAACCCACTGAGAACCAGCCTGGAAAGAAACCGTACTTTTGATGAGCCGATAGCCGCCAGCTTGTGCCAGCATGCCAACCACATAGGTAAGCCATCTTTAAAATCAATACCCTAGCCCTGAATCAGTCTGCCTTAGCTGACACCAGCTGGAGCCAAGGCGAGCGGACCCATCATAGTCATGCTCCCATTACAGGGTTATGACCACAAATAAATGACTGCTGTTAATTTAAGCCAGTGTATTTTGAGGTACTTTTAATGTAGCTATAATAACTAGGAATGTGATACCAGCAACGAGCGCCTGAGACATTGCTGTTGGAAACAGAAAGCAGGTAAAAGTCTAAATGCTTTCCGAAAAAAGTGTTTTAGTGAAATTGCTTTAGTAAAAATTGTTGTAGTGGTTTACTGAAATCCTCAAAGGCCTCAAGGAAGCTGTAAGTAAAGGCTTAAAAGGATATGTTACTGGAAGTTGGAGGAAAGAAGTCCCATGTCATACAGAGGCAGAACCGTTAACAATACTGTCACCTGTCACACTGTGGAAGGCAGGCAAAGTGCCCAGTAAACTGGACGACCTCGCTGAAGGAGATTTTCAGGTAGAATATTTGAAGTGCCATCTGGCCCCTTCTCACCCTTTATGATAAAATGCGAGAAAAGAGACACAGCATAAAGAAGTGTTTAAACTTTAAAAAGCCAAGACATACTGGGTTGTAAAATAAAATTGTTTCTCATTTCCAGCCTCTCCCAGGACAAAATAGTCTCAAATTATCAAAGATTGAATCTCAGATAGGACCATAACCACCTTTGTTAAGGCTTCAGAAATATTTAAAGGAGTGAGGCATAAAATTTTTCAGACAAGAAAAGGCCTAAAACTACCCTCGAGGCATGCTTTTCAAATCTTCCTCATTAGGCAAGAGGGCTTCTAAGACTCCTGAAGGAATTGTGCTACAGCTGTCTTAAGGAGAGAAGGCAGGGAAGAATCTGTGGCCGTGGGTTTTGTCCGATGTAAATGTGGATGGGCGCACAAATCGCATACATAGCATACACATATATATTAAATAGAACTGTCGCTTTTGGTCATTGGGTCTTCTACAGGGGTGCACAGCACAGCAAGGGTAACTGGAACACTGTGGTATATTGACACAAAGCCATATGACTGGAGGGCGAGACAGTCTCCCTCCCTCTCTGCCTTCCACCGCTCAGGCTCTCTCTCTCCCTCAAAGTAAATAAACATTTTTTTAAAAAAGAAAAAAAAACATACCAAAAAGCAAAATATGCCAATCATGATTACTAATTTCTTCAACTGGATAAACCATTTGGATTAAAAAAAAAAAAGTCAAAACGGCTTCCCTGATAACCTGCATCCCAGGTTTGTGGTAACATTGGTCTATCCTAATAGTGCAATGCCCTGGACCACCGCCCCCACTCCCAGCCCCACCTGGGAAGGGAGGGGGAGTTGGGTGAGGGGGAAGAGCCACAAGGCATTTAGTCTTAACAGTGGACAGGTTGAACACCCCTGAGCCTCTATGTCTTTAAACTACTTATTATGGGGGCACCTGGGTGGTCAGTGGGTTGAGTGTCCAACTCCTGATCTTGGCTCAGGTCATAATCCCAGGGTCGGGAGATCAAACCCTCCCTCAAGATCTGTGCTGAGCATGGAGCCTGCTTGGGATTCTCTCTTCCTCCCTGTGTCCCTCTCCCTTACTTGTGCATGCTTGCTCACTCTCTTAACAAATAACAAAATAAGTAACACTTGACTTTATACTTCCATTTTCCTCATCTATAAAATGGATAAGAATACTGTCTACTCTACAGGTTTTATAGGGATTCACTGAAGAAAGTCTTTAGAAGACTGCCAGGTACCTAGTCACAATTGGGAGAACAATGATTTTATGACTGTCATTTCTATATAAAAAGGAATCAATGCTCATCAGAAATAATGAGAGCTTCAAGTCCTAAGTTCATTACTTTGATTCATCTCTACTTACCTAGATATCCTCAAGAAATTTTTCTTTCTTTTTATTTTTTAAGGTAGAGTACATGTTGCCATATTCCCTGAATTCCTACATGCTCATATTGGAAAAATGTTGTGACTTTGTGTAATATTCTTGGGTCATATTTTCTTTCCCTCAGTACTCTGAAGACGGGTGTCTCATTGTCTTCTGATCTTACTACTGTGGACAGGTTGGAGACCAGGCTAATTTTTCCTGAATTGAGGTGGTATTTTTTGGTGTGATGGTCTAAAGAATTATATCTTTATCCTGAAGTTAAAAAGCTTAACTTTGGGCTAAAAGCAGTCTTTGTTAGAATACCATGGCTTTTGCTAAATGTCCCTTGGCAGGGTTCATTTCCATTAATTTAGTAGTGTATCCTACTCACGTAGAAGGCTACCACTGAGTTTCAGATCATTTCTCCAACTCAATACATAAGCCTAGAATCTATTTTGTTGGAAAGAATCACCCCGTTCATTTCACCATGTTGTACACCTTTCTAGCTGCTAGTAGTTTCCATTCTTCCTCCAAGGTGGGCAAAGTGTGCTCACTCATTTATTCATCTATACACTTAGACATGTTAATGGGCATTTCTTGGGATTTTAACATTTTATCAGGATGGTGTCAAAGGGAAGAAGTCACTTTTAGGAACCGTGATTTTTCGTTGCTTTTCCTGCAAGATTCAATTAAGTGAATCTTATATTCTTCCTTTGCTTGAAGTTTGGAATGTGATTTCATAAAGTTATATCCCTTCCCTTGTTTTGTTTATGCAATTTTGTTTTTTCATTTGTTGACTAGCTTTTTCTAGTTTTTGTTCATTTCGTCAGGATTTCCAAAGGGACATTCTGTGAAGTTTAAATCCATTGTCTTACTTATGCCCTTATTTACAGCTTTCCAAGAGGCAATTAAGGATAAGTGTATTCAAAAGAGTATTTGAAGGAGAAACCTTTCATGGAGAACTCTAGATAAACATAAGAACTTTCAAAAAGTCAGTAAAACAACTTCAAGAAAATAATGCATCTTTCCTAATAAGAAATGAAAAATATGGGGAAGTGGTTTTTTTAGTAAATCAAGAGTCAGAAGCAAGGCAAGAATCATGTGTATTTTGTACAACCATACGAAATATTAGGCTGATGGTTTTTAATCTTACACCTTTATTAAATGCACATAAGCCACTATTTTCTAATGTACACTGTGGAGGATGAAGTTAATGATGTTCTCAAGATACATCATCAGTAAACTAACTGAAATTCATAGCCATTTTGCAACATCACCAGAAAGGAGAGATAAATGATTAAATGACAACAAATACTACAAAGTATATTTGCACATTTAAAAACTCTGATTGTAAGTGCTAAGAAAAAAATAGGAGTTACCAAGTGTTAAAATCTTAATTACACGTTCATTATTCTACCCTGTGGGTACAGAATATATACAGGTTTATTATAATTTTCAAAAAGTGACTTGCTTTTCCCACATTCTGGTGTTTCTAATTCTGCATGCTGTTATCAAACATGATATCCATTAAAAGATTAATTTTTCATTATAGATTGGTATCTGGCTCTTTAAAAGAAATCAACACAGAATTTGAAAGGATCCTAGAATTTTAAACCTGAGTGGGATGATAGAAATCAGATACTATAAACTCATTCATTCTGCAGATGAGAAAAGAATCTCATAGATGTTGAACCTTGCCACGCTTCCTGCTTACATACATACCTAGTAACAAGAGAAAGATATAACACTTTCTGTAAAGAAGGGAATATACATGTTGTCATGTTTTAAGGAAATAACTTCTATTATTGTTTAATTCCTAGAACAAGCACAGATCTCTGTGTACAACTGTAATTGCTTTTGAAATGTAATCATGGCAGCATTTTTCATGTTTTCTGACATTGTCAAAAATTAAACCCTTTCTGCAAAAATTAATAAGTATTTTCAATATTTGCTTAATCCTTGGCTTCCAGTTTTCTAGATAGTTTGTGGTCATATGGGCAGGTGAATGGGAAACTGAAGGAACGCCATTTTTCAAAGGCTCCATTTCTGCTGTTTTTCTGCCAGGTCCCATTTACTCATGTGTATTTACTCACTCTGTTATTTTGCATCTGAGTAAAAACCAAAGAAGCCATCTTCCCGCGCCAAGGGGGAAGCAAGAAAATTAATCTTTCTCTAAGTTTTGTCAGAGGCCCCCAAATACCTGGTGACATCTAGTAAGAGCTGGATCCCAAACAGGTTGCAGGACGTTAGTTTGAACAAACTTCATCTGACACC
The DNA here is from genome assembly GCF_018350175.1 of Felis catus. Classification (NCBI taxonomy): domain Eukaryota; kingdom Metazoa; phylum Chordata; class Mammalia; order Carnivora; family Felidae; genus Felis; species Felis catus. The sequence goes on along the minus strand of NC_058371.1, from coordinate 9,360,158 downwards.
GACAACCACACCCCCTACTTTGATAATTTGTAAAATAATACCTTTATTTGCCTGTCACTTGCATTTGGTTGGACAGCACACTAGATTCCTGAAGGAACAGGTATCCAGGATTCCTTTCCAATACAAATCCCTAACCCCAAACCACTAGGAGACTATAAGACTCGTTCTCTTTTCCTGAGTCTCCCGGACACCACGTCTACTCTACCTGTCATTCGCCCTTTTCAGTAAACTCTGCTTTTACTTCCTTCTGGCTCATGTCCAATCTCTATCCTACACAAGGGAAAAGACCCTGTTGGCTGGTCCAGCATGTTCAGAGTCAGAAGCCCCCCAGGTTCCCATACCCAGCCTGCTAACCTCAGGATTTCTTGAATCCTAGCCAGGATTTAGCACACATGTAGAGCTAGAATCAGGATCTGAGTTGTGAGCTGTAAATTCTCATCTCATAGAATCCTAATCTTGCTTCTACAAGTATGACCAACAACACTCTACAGAGGGGTACTAATGATATGAAATTGAAAAATAAATTTTAAAATAGATTATTTCTCTCAGAAATGACACATTTTAATTTTCTGGAATGAAAGAGTGCAACAGAGATATTCTCTTTCCAGTTACATGTCTTTGTTTACAGAGATTACAAAAGTCTTAGATTTCTGAGAATACGCAGTATTTGGAATGGAGAAAACTCTCATTTAAGTCAGGACAAGTGTGAGCAGATGTCACCTAAAACCTACCTGAACTTTGCAAATAAACATCTCATTAGGATAGAGTTCCTAGAATTATTGCACAGGTAATCTCTAATAATAGTACAAAAACAAAAGTTCAAAGGGACTCAAAATGGTACAACAGTAATAACAATTTTGAGAATAACCATCATAATTTCTAGAGAAAGAGAAACATCAGCCCTCTCTCCCTAGTCTTTAGATTCTAGAAAATCTGAGACACCTCAGAAAAGGAGGTTCAAAGTAAGCTGTGTCACTCTGCTTCCTTGTTTTTCAAATTGTTTCACTGTATTGTTAATAAATCATTGACATCAATCAGCGGATATATCTATTTTCTAAATATCATCTATTTATCAGAATTATGGAAATATTCCTTTATCTCCAGCTTTTCTATATAGCTTTGCAAGTAACTCTTTGTCTCTTTCTATTGATGCAAGATATCTAACATTTAAATTATTAATCAGTCTCCTATTGCCTAGCTTCACAGAGTCAAGGAATTATATCATCAGACCTCTTCCAATTTTCAGTAGGTAATCTTGGAATTAGAAATATTAAAGTCTATTGGATCATATTCCTTCCTACTTTTGGTGCAGCTAAGTTTAAGAACAAACTCATGTTCAAATTAGCAAAGCTCACTCAGAATACAAAAGGTACATGCTAATTAGAGACTCATGTTCTTCCTTATAATAATTCATACTCAGCCAATATATCCAGGCACCATACCCAACCCCCCCCCCCCCGCCCCGGCACACCACCTGTGTCAGTCATCCCCTCCAGTGCAAGGGCGATATATTCTATTCTGTTTTGTTTTGTTTTTTTCAATTCAGATACTAATATGTCTCAACCCACTTCTCATTCCAATCTCTAAGAATCTGGCGATTCTTCCAGTCTCTAGTATTTACACCTTTCCCTTTAATCATCCTGTGTATCTTCTCTTTTCCATGCTCTTCACACACAATGTCAATCTTATGTACCATTTTAAGGATCCCAGTGTTTTCTTCTCCCTTAACTTTAATATATTTCTTATAATTTCGTGGAATACCAAACAAAATCCCGAGAAGGGTCTAAGTATCTAGACTGCAAGGACATATTACGTACACACCATCCATGCTTCATTCTAAGTACAAGTTGGTAGAATGTTTGTCTTCCCAACGATGCTAAGCTCTGGGTGCCTATACTGAGAACTTAAGATCCTTTATTCCTTCCCAAACCATTACAAAACCCATTTGATTCTTTTCACTGGTACGTTTTTGGGTGAATCCTGCTTCTTGCCTAAACCATAATATATTACCATTATGCCAAATGGTAATAATTAATAGCAAAAACTCAAGATTTTGCTTGATACTGTACTAGTAATTTGTTTAGGGAAGCTTATATCATGAACAGAGGACTTTATCAGCTGGTTGTCAGTTAATCTCTATTATTTAGAAAAAAAGTGGGGAAAAATTGAGGGAGATGATCATTACTAACGGACTTTCTGGAGATTTGATTTGCACGTGTACAGTTTTCTCAAATAGTAACTGAAGATGTCTAACATGGATTAAACCCATTGTATCAAATACAAGTAGGTGACAGAGAGGAAGATGGTGGTGTAGGAGGACGCTAGGCTCACTGCATCCTGCTGATCACTTAGATTCCACCCACACTTGCCTAAATAACCCAGAAAACCACCAGAAGACTAGCAGAATGGATTCTCTGGAGCCAAGCGCAGACGAGAGGCCCACGGAAGAGGGTAGGAAGGCCGGAGAGGCGGTGCGCACTGCACGGAATGGTGGAAGGGAGCCGGGGCGGAGGGGCAGCCCACTGGCAAAGCAGGGCCCCCGAGTCTGCCTTGCAAAAGTGGAGGGGCTGAACGGAATGTGTTCTGACAGCAAGCAGAACTTAACATCTGGAATGTTGTAAGTTAACAGCTCTGCTCCTAGAGCGGGAGGGCTGGAGGACAACAGGAGGGAGAGTTGTTGAGCCCCTGATGACAGAGCTCAGCTTGGTGGAGAAAAAAGGTGCTCGCCAGTGCCATCTCCCTCACCCATCCCCCAGCCAAAATCCCAAAGGGAACTAGTTCCTGTCACGGAACTTGCTTGCACCGTGCAAACACCCAACACTGTGCTTCTGTGGATCCATCCCTCCGGCAGTGAGTCTGACTCCCTCCGGGTGTCACAGGGCCCCTCCCGAAGTGGATCTCCAAAGGAAAAGCGAGCTGAGCCTGCCCCTCCCGACCCTGTGCACCTTGCCGATCCACCCCAGCTAATACGCCAGATCCCCAGCATCACAAGCCTGGCAGTGTGCAAGTAGCCCAGACGGGCCACCCCACCCCACAGTGAATCCTGCCCTAGGAGAGGGGAAGAGACGGTACACACCAGTCTGACTGTGGCCCCAGCGGTGGGCTGGGGGCAGACATCAGTTCTGACTGTGGCCCATCCACCAACGTAAGTTATTCAAAACAGCACAGGGGAAGTGCCCTGCAGTTCTGCACCACTCCAGGGACTATCCCAAATGACAAAATGCAAGAATTCTCCTCAAAATAAACTCCAGGAAATAGCGAAAGCTAACGAATTGATCAAAAACGATTTAAACAATATAACGGAAAGTGAATTTGGAATAATAGTCATAAAACTAATCGCTGGGCTTGAAAACAGTATAAAGGACAGCAGAGAATCTATTGCTACAGAGATCAAGGGACTAAGGAACAGCCAGGAGGAGTTAAAAAATGCTATTAATGAGCTGCAAAATAAAATGGAGATGACCACAGCTCAGATTGAAGAGGCAGAGGAGAGAATAGGTGAACTAGAAGATAAAATTATGGAAAAAGGAGAAGCTGAGAAAAAGAGAGATAAAAAAAATCCAGGAGTATGAGGAGATAATTAAAAAACTAAGTGATACACTAAAGAGAAATAATATACACATAATTGGTATTGCAGAGTAGGAAGAGAGAGGGAAAGGTGCTGAAGGTGTATTTGAAGAAATAATAGCTGAGAACTTCCCGGATCTGGGGAAGGAAAAAGGCATTGAAATCCAAGAGGCACAGAGAACTCCCTTCAGACGTAACTTGAATCGATCTTCTGTACGACGTATCATAGTGAAACTGGCAAAATACAAGGATAAAGAGAAAATTCTGAAAGCAGCTAGGGATAAACGTGCTCAAACATATAAAGGGAGACCTATGAGACTCGTGACAGATCTCTCTACGGAAACTTGGCAGGCCAGAAAGGAATGGCAGGAGATCTTCAATGTGATGAACAGAAAAAATATGCAGCCGAGAATCCTTTATCCAGCAAGTCTGTCACTTAGAATATAAGGAGGATAAAGGTCTTGCCAAACAAACAAAAACTGAAGGAATTCATCACCACTAAACCAGCCCTACAAGAGATCCTAAGGGGGACCCTGTGAGACAAAGTACCAGAGACATCGCTACAAGCATGAAAGCTACGGACATCACAATGACTCTAAACCCATATCTTTCTATAACACTGAACGTAAATGGACTAAATGCGCCAACCAAAAGACATAGGATATTAAAATGGATAAAAAACAAGACCTATCTATTTGCTGTCTACAAGAGACTCATTTTAGACCTGAGGACACCTTCAGATTGAAAGGGAAGGGATGGAGAACTATCTATCATGCTACTGGAAGTCAAAAGAAAGCTGGAGTAGCCATACTTATATCAGACAAATTAGACTTTAAATTAAAGGCTGTAACAAGAGATGAAGAAGGGCATTATATAATAATTACAGAGTCTATCCATGAGGAAGAGCAAACAATTATAAATGTCTATGCACCGAATACAGGAGCTCCCAAATATATAAAACAACTACTCACAAACATAAGCAACCTTATTGATAAGAATGTGGTAATTGTAGGGGCGCCTGGGTGGCTCAGTCGGTTAAGCGGCCAACTTCGGCTCAGGTCACGATCTCACAGTCCGGGAGTTCGAGCCCCGCGTCAGGCTCTGTGCTGACCGCTCAGAGCCTGGAGCCTGTTTCAGTTTCTGTGTCTCCCTCTCTCTCTGACCCTCCCCTGTTCATGCTCTGTCTCTCTCTGTCTCAAAAATAAATAAACGTTAAAAAAAAAAAGAATGTGGTAATTGCAGGGGACTTTAACACTCCACTAACAGAAATGGATAGATCATCTAGACACATGGTCAATAAAGAAACAAGGGCCATGAATGATACATTGGATCAGATGGACTTGACAGATATATTTAGAACTCTGCATCCCAAAGCAACAGAATATACTTTCTTCTCGAGTGCACATGGAACATTCTCTAAGATAGATCACACATACTGGGTCACAAAACAGCCCTCATAAGTATACAAGAATTGAAATCAGACCATGCATACTTTCAGACCACAATGCTATGAAACTTGAAATCAACCACAGGAAAAAGTCTGGAAAATCTCCCAAAGCATGGAGGTTAAAGAACACCCTAGTAAAGAATGAGTGGGTCAACCAGGCAATTAGAGAGGAAATTAAAAAATATATGGAAAAAAAGAAAAATGAAAATACAACAATCCAAATGCTTTGGGATGCAGCGAAGGCAGCCCTGAGAGGAAAATACATTGCAATCCAGGCCTATCTCAAGAAACAAGAAAAATCCCAAATACAAAAATCTAACAGCATACCTAAAGGAAATAGAAGCAGAACAGCAAAGACACCCTAAACCCAGCATAAGAAGAGAAATAATAAAGATCAGAGCAGAAATAAACAATATGGAATCTAAAAAAACTGTAGAGCAGATCAATGAAACCAAGAGTTGGTTTTTTGAAAAAAATAAACAAAATTGACAAACCCCTAGCCAGGCTTCTCAAAAAGAAAAGGGAGATGACCCAAATAGATAAAATCATGAATGAAAATGGAATTATTACAACCAATCCCTCAGAGATACAAACAATTATCAGGGAATACTATGAAAAATTATATGCCAACAAATTGGACACTTATATACTTTCAGCCTATCGATCAATCAGAAAAATGCTACCAAAATGGCCCTAATGAAACCTCGCCAGTCTTGACATCAAAGATGCTGCAACACTGCCAGGTATCAACCTGACGACGTGACATTGAGTCATTATGATTTGATGAGCTAGGATCCAAGAGTGATGAGAACCAGGTCTTTGGAGGTCTTTGTGTGGAAATCATGGCATATCAACCTTTTAACCTTGAGCAAATTATGTAATTTCTCTTGACTCAGTTTCTTCATCTTAAAAGTGTAATTAACAGATACTTCAGAGTGTGCTTGTGATTAGCAAAGCAATTGTTCAAAAGCACACAGAAGAGAGTTTAGAAAGGATTAAAAACCAGTGAATATTAACTATATTTAAGACAAAGAAAGGTATCTAATCAACAATCCTGCACTCCAATAATATAGGTATTTCAGAAGAGAAATTCTTAAGATTATTACTCTTATTATCCTATGGCTTCCCAAATTCTTGCATTTGTTTGAGTAATACTGTTACAATTCTACTGGTATGAAGAAAGGTCAGGCAGCAGAACCCTAAGAGTGGCTAAGAACTTGGGTACAGAGCCACAATTCCTGGCAGAAATTTGTCTGTCATATCCCTAATTTCCACATTGAAGACATAAAATAAAAAGCTGTAGGCCACTGGTGAGCTGAATACAAGCTGTAAGTGAAATAATATTACATAGATGGTATTTGATTAATGGAACGAACTCATAGGGTGGATAATTCTTCGAATATAAGCATTTAAATGAGCAAAACCAAGGGACAGGGTAACTTGAAGTCAAGACACAGGGACTTGGTGACTACCAAAGGCAAATTGTTTTTGAAGAATGTTGTGGGATTCCACTGATGTGCTCGGCTCTCTGTTAGAGCTGCGGGAGTGTCAAGTTAAAATTATAAAAGTGCCTACAAATGTTTACCTCAACCACCATGTTTCAGTGAATTACAAACTACATGTTGGTCTATTTGAATTTTAGATGAAAAACTCCAAAATAAGATGAAAAACAAAACACAAAACAGAGCTTTACTATGATCTTCAGCTTTAATTTTTTTCATGTAGAAAAAGGTCATGCTAAGTTTAAATCAGGAAAATTATTTTAAGGACTTCAATGGAAATGGCAAACGCTTAAAGGTAAGAAATTTGCCTTGGCCTCTAAGAAAGAAATGATGCTAATAAAAGTGAAGTACGAAAAATTGACTTAAAATGTGATCAACAATATTAGGAAAATCAAAGAAAATAATAATAAAATGCTGAAAATATAATACTTCTAAATTAGTAGCAAAAGACCAAAGAGACTTTTAATGGATTGTAATTTTAAAAACTTACCAATGGACTACTACAAAAGGAAACACATTTATTTAAATGTCATTTGGTTGTTCTTTTTGTCATGAATGGCTGCTGGGTGATATTCACAAATACTTGATATTTCTCAAAGCTGTGTGTCTCATGGACAATGTTTTAATTTATTTTCAAGTCAACTCCCTTCAGGATGGTTGTTTATCTCTTATTTCCTTTCCCCAAAACATAACTCAGCTTGGGTGGCTGTTTTTTCAACACTGCACATCTCCTTAGGTATTATTTGTTTATTTCTAAATGGTCTTTCCCTAGGGTGATGTATGCAACATTTGCTTTGTTTATAAGAAACAATGACTATGTTTTATTAATGAATAGTTCACGTTTTAGCGTGTAAAATCTATATACACAAAATGATTCTGTGAAATTTGTATATAAGAAAATATCTTTAGTTTTCTGTGATTTAAGTTGAATCTATAGCATTTACATTTTAAACTCAGTCACATCCTACATTTCTAACACAAAGAAAGGAACACACCTTTACTTTCAAGCTCCTCAGAGTTGAGTTGTTTTTATACTAGAGCCAAGAGTACTGTACTGAGATCACAGTTCTTCTACAGAGACCATTTCCAAAGCTGGTGGAATGAAATCTAACACAGTTTTAGTGTCTCCATCCCCACTTCCTAAAAAAATCCAAGTAATTCCTACAGGACTATATCATTTCATATAGATTAGAACAAATCTGCCAAGAAAATTAGAAGTAATCAAAGTATGGATAACAATTTTAAAAGATATGAACATGTTGTCTACAACTGAGAAGGTGACTCAGTCAATTCTCTGCACCCACTGCATAAGCTAACACTAGTTTTCTTTCATAATGAGATAGGATGGAATGATTTGGGCTCGGCCACCCACCAGTGACCAGTATAGTATAGTTTCTGTGCATCTGGCTGATTGATTTTATTTTTTCTAATTTTTTTTGGCCATTTATTTATTTTTGAGATACAGAGCACAAGCAGGGGAAGGGCAGAGAGAGACCCAGAATCTGAAGTAGGCTCCAGGCTCTGATCTGTCCCAGACAGAGCCCGACGCAGGGCTCAAATTCATAAACAATGAGATCATGACCTGAGCCCAAGTCAGATGCTTAACCGACTGAGCCAACCAGGCACCCCCTGGCTGACTGACTTTAAAAGACTCTGGGCACTTGCTCAACTACCTCAGCCTTCATTTTACTTGAAATTGTGATTGTTCTTAATATTTTCCTGGGTTCTTCTACTCTGGCCAACCAATTAGCAATTAACACTTCAGGTTATCCTATGACAAAAATTCCTATCAAAATAAAGTTAAGCATTGTCACTTTATTTACATTTATAAGTCATCTCACCCTTTAGTCATGTTTCTATGGCTTTCCCTGGTTTATTTCCTGTAACAGCTTCCCAGAAAGTTATGTTATCTCTTCTACAGACACTTGTCTTTAAACTAGCCATCTTTAGATAAAGATATAAAAAAATGAGTATTTTAGGAATTGAAGAAAATATTCCTTGAGTACTTACGTAATAGACATTTTTCTAAATATTATTTCATTCAGTATTGAAAAGATCTTTTTCCTAACTAATGAGTAAATGGAAATTCAAAGGCATCATATAGCTTCCTTTATATAACGTGGATCATCAAGCAGAGAAGCTATCCTTGAAACTCTATCTTGAAATCTGTATTTTTAGGGCTACCTAGGCTGAAGAATATCAAAAACATACACTCCAATTCATCGCTTTAAATTACAAGGTTTACTGTCAAGTGTCACAAAGCTCTGACAGAAAGCAAAGTGTTGGGGTATTTTTTGTTTGTTTATTGTTTTGGGGTTTTTTTAATTGGTGTTTGGGGTGGGGGGGCAAGGAGAATCCTGCTAATACCACCGTGAGATAATTATAAGCTTGACAAACTTCAGATGACACTCTCTACAAGTCCACTTAAAATTCTCAACTGGTAATGTGTTTAACTTTTATTAAAATAGTAGCAGACCAGGAGACTTCCAGATTCTGAAGCGGCAGATAGGCACTCAAAAGTCATCACTGTGTTCTAACAACAAGTAAAAAGGTGAAAAAACTGAAAAATCTCACCTGTTCTTACACCCATCAGGGAAGTGAGGTCACAGGGCATACATCATTGTCCCCCAGAGCAGAGAGACAGATAGGCAAATTTAGAGAAACACAACTTACCTGAAGAGAATCTTCCATGGGAACCAGAATCAGTAGGAAAACCTAAAATGTAACTTATAATTTGCCTGAGTCTCATATAGAACCATTTAAGCATTTCCAATTCTACAGGATCTGGTCACAGGGAATCCCCACACTTGTATGACTTTGGTGTCCAGGAGCTCAACTTGGTTATCACAGTGAATATTGGGGGGAAAATCCCCTCAATCTCCCCACAGAGATAGGGAAAAAGTAACAATTTTGAAATACACCATATTATGTTCTTCTTAACCAGGCCTACCTTTAGAAGAAACCCTTTTACCAGAGTTTTAACTAGTGAACTTTGTCCAGGTCCTAACAGACAAGAGCAAAGAGAGATTCTTAATTCCAGCATAATCCAGCCATCCTGCCCACGTTGGCGGGAGGGGCGGGGGGGTGGGGTAGGAAGGGGACCTCAGAAACACTCGTGAAGTTCACAGCAGAGAGGCACAAGCTCATTTAAAGACTGAAACTAATCATAGGACCTTGGAATATTCCTGCTCTGTATAACATATCACCACATTACTAAAGGCCTATTTACAGCAGCTCCTTTTACCCACTACATTATGTCTGGTACTCAAGAAAACAATTATTAGGTAAACTAATAGGGGGAAAAAAAACTGCACTGTTTTAACAGAAAGAGCATCAGAACCAGACTCGAATAAGGCAGAGATGTTAAAATTATCATACTAGAAATTTAAAACAATTATGATGAATATCCTAAGAGATATAATGGATATAGCTGATAGCATGCAAGAACCAATAGGAAATCTAAGAAAAGAGAGGACATTAAAAGAAAGAATTAAAAAGAAATGCTAGAGGGGTACCTGGGTGGCTCAGTCAGTTAAGCGTCATGACTTCAGCTCAGTCATGATCCAAGGGCTGTGGGATCAAGCCCCGCATGGAGTTCTGTACGGAGCATGGAGCCTGCTTAAGATTCTCATTCTCTCCTTTTGCTTCTCTCCCCTGCTCATGCTCTCTCTCTAAAAGAAAAAAAGAAAAAGAAATGTCAGAAATCAAAAACAGTGTCTCCAAAAATACAGAATGCCTATGAGAGGCTCATTAGTAGACTGGACATGGCTGAGGAAACAATTTCTAAAGGGTATTAGGATATTTCAGTAAAATTCCCAAAACTACAAAGACTGAAAGAAAAAAAAATCCAAATCCCAGAATTCCTAAGAACTGTGGGACCATTATAAAACACGTAGCATATGCATCATAAGAACACCAGAATGAGACAAGAGAAAGCAACCAAAGCAATATTTGCAGTAATAGTAACTATGAATTTCCCCAAATTAATGTAACACCAAGCCACAGATCCAGGAAGCCTAGAAAATAACAAGCAAGATAAATGCAAAGAACAACAAACAAACAACCATCCCTGCATATCACATGCAATCTGCAGGAAATCAAAGATTTAAACAAAACAAAACAAAAACCTCTTCAAAGTAACCAGAGTCAGGGTGGAGGGTGAGGGGAACACACCTTACCCATAAAGCAGCAAGGGTAAGTAGTACATCTGACATTTCTTGAAATCTTTGCAAGCAAGAAGAGCACAGAATGAAATTCTTAAAGTGATGAGATAAGGAAAAACAAAGAAAAAGACAGGGACCTGGAATTCTACCTTGCAAAGCATACTTCAAAAGGAAAGGAGAAATTAAGGCTCTCTCGAAGAAATGGAAAAAAAGAAAAAAAAAAAAGAAAAAAGGATTTCTAAGGCAATGAAACATAGAATCCTGTAATTGTGACTATGTGTCACTATGTAGTCAAAACTGTGTAACTCTAAGAGAAAACCCTAATGTAAACCATGGACTGCACCTGATGATCAAGTGTCAGTGTAGCTTCATCAATAGTAGCAAATGTACTGTGTGGTGTGGGATTTACACATCAGGGAGGTTGTGCATGTGTGAACAGAGGGCATACACCAAACCTCTGTGCCTTGCTCTCAATTTTGCTATAAGCCAAAAATGCTCTAAAAAATAAAGTCTATCTAAAAATTACAAAAATTACTAACAGAACAAACAATGGGAATAGAATCGGATTTTGACATTTCTGCTCCATGTCTACACTCAGATTCTCTTAATTTCTTTGCTAGAGTCTTTTCTCTGTAGCACACTGACAAGTGTCCGATATATGATGATAAATGACAAAAAAAAAAAAAAATACTCCAAAATGAGCCAAAACAAATGCTGGAGAACTTACACTCCAGACAGACAAATATAGTGTGATGTTGATGTAAGGAGAGATATGTAAACAAATGCAACTAAACAAAGAAACAGATTCATATATGTATTAATTAATATCTGACTAAGGAGCCCAGGTAATTTAGTGAAGGAAGATTCTTTTCAGAAAAAGGTACCAGAGCCATTGTCAATCCCTAAAGAAGTCAACTCTACTCCTTACCTCACACCATTTATGCAAAGTAATAAATTCACCTAACACTTAGACCTAAAATTATTACTTTCCTAGAAGAAAACATAGGGCCAATCTTGTGACCTCAGGTTAAGAAACTATGTCTTAGAGATTTTTTAAAACTTATTCAAAAAGGAAAAAATTGTTCAGCTTGACACAAAGTTTAAATTTTCTTAAACTCCTAAGACCTAGTTTTTTTAAAAAAAATAATAAAAAGCCACAGACTATAAGAAAATATTTTCAAAATGTCGATCTGATAAAAGATTTGTATACAGAACACATAAAGAACACTTACAATTCAGTAATAAGACAAATACAATTTTAAGACGGACAGATGATTTAAATAAAGAATTTAGCAAAGAAAACATTCAAAAGGCCAATCATCATGTGAAAGGATGATTAACATCATTAGTCATTAGGGAAATGCCAACTAAAATCACAAAATACCATCACATACCCAGTGGCTTAAAATCTATAGTACCAAAGTTTGGTGAAAATGCAGAGGAATTTGGAGGATTTGCTAGGGAAAATACAAGATGACCAAGTCATTTTGGAAAATGTTTTGGTGGTTGCTTATGAAATTAAACATATACTTAATACCCTTCCCAGCAATCCCCCTACTAGGTATTTATGGAGAAAATGTATTCACACACAGAGACTTGTACTAGAATACTAATACTGCTTTCTTTGTAAGAGCCAAAAACTAGAACTCAACCCAAGTGTTATCAACTGGTAAGCAAATGAGCAAATTGAGATACACCCATGCAGTGGAATTTTATTTAGTAATAAGAAATAAATAGTATCATGTATAAACTCAAAAGCACTGTGCTAAGTAAAAGAATAAAGACACAGAAGGATTACATGGTTCCACTCAGCTGAAATTCCAGAAAATGCAATACTTCGGCAGATAGAAAAAAATTCAGTGACTGTAAGGACCAAGGGATTAGAGCAAAGGAATGACCACAGAGGAAATGTGGCAGGTGAAGGAAAGGTCCTATATCATGATTGTGGTGGTGGTTACATGACCATTTGTTGAGATGTATCAAATTGTACATTTAAATGTGAATTTTATTTTCTGTAAATTATATCCCAATACAACTGACTACAAATAAAACAAAAATAAAGTTGTTCTGAAAACTAATCATCACACATGGTGTGGTCAGCTTCCTGCCTAGAAAACAATGCACGAATGTGAGGGACTAAGTAGGAGGCTGCTATCTGTGGAAATGTGTGAGTTCCGACTTAGAACTGAAAGGTCTGGAGGAACACAAGCCATCCAAGGGACAGGTGTATGTAGCCTCCGCTGGGAACTCAGGGGAAGCCTCTGCTGCTTGAGGCTCAAGGTCAACACTAGCATTTCATTAGTTTTTACCATACTCATGCAGGGAGAACAACCAGGACACTGAGATTCCTTCCTATGTCCCTAGATTATGGACCCTAACTCTAGGTTTTCCTGCATTCCCTACATAAACATTCTCTCAAGAGATCCATTTTCTCTACACTAAGAGTAATGGACTCTTGTGTTTGCTTTGCTTCTATTTGTCTCTTGTTTTAAAAATAGTGTATTTTGAGGGTACCTGGGGGGCTCTCAGGTTAGTTAGCCTTCAACTCTTGATTCTCCAAGATCCCTTGGTATCTGAGATCGAGCCCCCAGTTGGCGTGGGATTCTTTCTCTCCCTGCCCCTTCCCCACTCACTCACTCTCTCTCAAAATAGTAAATAAATTTTTAAAAATAGTATATTTTTTAAAAACTTTATGATTCCAGCAAAGCACAAATTAAAAAATGAGAATTGCCTGTAATCCCATCAATGATATATCAGAACAGATAATACATGACTTTTTTTCCAAAGGGACCAACAAAGAAACATATTTTGGTGTGAAAATACATCATTTACCAGTAGCAGATTCTGAATTTCTCCTTTTGCTCCCTTACCCCCCTCACTCTCCTCTGCCTACTCCTTGCTCCTGTTCTGCATTTTCTCCAGTCTGTCCCTGGGTCTCCTCCTCACATGATGAAGCTTCATGGCAATAACCTCTCTGGTTGGAGAGACCTATAATGAAGGATCCAAAGGAATGACTCTCAGAAAGAGCTTTTCAAGCCCAGTGACAAGAAAGATTCTGGGTTATGGATTTCTGCCCAGCATTCTTCACAGATATAGACCATCCCCTGTTTTTAAAACTGACCCTGACTTAGAATCAAGCTGTCACCTTTAAAATAACTATAGCAGCCATTCTTTGATCATTCATGGATGAGGAATACAGACTTCTGAATAATAGAATTCTCTCTTTCAAAAGGTTTACTGTAACATGAACTTGGTCTATGAACTGAAATATTGTTAAATACCTGATTTCATGTTGTGAAATAAAATTCAATAGATCGTTCACTACTCTAGGAGAATTTTATAATCTTGAATCCCCTATTGTATCACATTATGATTTTTATGGTTTATAGTATCAGGCACTGTTTAGTGTTATCTTTCCTTGTTACCATAGATACTCTTGCTCAGAAAGCTACGTCAATTGCACCCAGTGTAACTTTTAAATACAAGAGCCTCAATCTAAGCCTAGCTTTCCTTTTAATCACCCAAAACCTATTCTCTTGCCAGAGCAAGCATTTTGAGTATCAAGTATCTTTGAGCCTCAGATGTACATTTACAAATTAATAAAACGTAACTTCCGATTTTTATTTCTACATGTACTTCTGAAAACAAACTCACCTTGAAGCCAATTATTTGGTATTTGATAAAGTTTACACTGAAACTACAGAATCATCCCCATGTGTCCCATGATACCTTCTTTCTTGCTTGCTTCCTTTTGGCATTTTTGTGTTACTTACTTTTTGGAGCATTTCAAAACAATGAGTTGATGGCAAAAAGAACTTAGGGTTTTTTTTTTTTTTTCAAAATTTGGGATTAAAAAAAAACATTTGTTTTGAGTACAAAGATGAGACTATTTAAGACAGAAAGTTACTATAGAATAAGTGCCTTTAAAAGATGTAATTTAACCCTACAATTTACAGACTTGGAAATATGGATATTGAGGAGTGTTTTGCAAGACTAAGGCATGAATTCAGCAGTTCATGTCCAAATGAAAGTCTTTGAAAAAGGATTTAGTGATCTCCTTAATCTTGCTAATGGTGGAGTGTCCACTTCAAATATCTAAATTGATTTCTTTCTCATTCCGTAGCTTAAACAGAAAACCATAGGGCTGGGTTTAATATCTACAAATGAACTATGCTTTCTACCTACCAAGTAACTCCAGCAGGTCAAGTTTAAAGCCATTACTTAACTAATCTCTTTTCCCACATTGGATCAAGTTACTTCAGTAACTGATGTCAGATACTTTTTAAGTTCAACATTTAGCTTTTATTTCAAGTCACTTTCCTCTTAAACCGGTTCCTGAGGGCTATTTGGTATAATATGAACTGAGGTCAATTCCTTGGAAGCGTAATACAAAATTACCTCTTCTTTCAATCTTTGGGGTGCTGTCATGGCTCCTTTTCCTAGAAAAGAGAATCTGACACGGTAGTGGAGGCACCCAAGTGGACTGTTAGGCAATGCTTTCAGCAACAACCTTTGTAGAGAAACCACCTTTGATGCCATTAAGACCGGACAGAAGCTAACAGCAGTACATTTGTTACAGAGGCCTCAGGTGACATACTGACTATCTGTGATGGCCTTTTTTAGAGAGGTCTTCAACTAAGGCCAGTGGGCTATGTCCTGGTATTGCTGCAAAGGTGGGCGGCATAACCCTGTGGGCAAGGAAGCTCCTTCAGCCAGGGACAATTCTCAGGAGGGACCTGTTGTTTGCCCTCAGAAGCCAAAACCCCCAACAACTGGGAAATCAGTGCTTTGGTCCTACAAGGAACATCTGTCTCCACAATGTTCAACAGCTTTCCTTACGTGTCCCCAAGGCACACTTAACCAAATTTATTTCCTTTTCATGTGCCTGTAAGGTGTGTGGATTCCAATTTTAGATCAATTTCCCTGAGTAAGACAGTCATTCTCAGTATGTTTTCTGTGGAAATCACTTGTCTCCAATGTATACTAAAGTGTTTACCTTAGGGGGCGAAAAGCCACCACCATTTAGTACTTCTTTTTCTGGATTGGAGGATGTTCTGATTTCCGTTAAAATTATTTGGCCAGAACAACAAGACCTTTATCTTGGCAATAAACATTTGAGTATGGTTTCTCGTGGAGGAAAAGAAAAAAGTCTTCAAATACAGAATAAATACCAAAAAGTATTGGGTAGAGATAAAGCAATTTAAAAAAAAAGTGGGAGTGATATTGACTAGAATTTCAATAAAAAATTGGAAAAAAGAAGAAATAAATGGTAGTGCATTTATGGTACAATAATTTCTATCAGAAAAATTATGTCTCACTCTCTCATATACCACTTAGTATCCAACCAAATTCTAAGCAGATTTCTGGAGCTATTTGTGTACCTCCTCTCAAATATCTGCTCCCAAATTTCAGTCGGCCTTCATTTATCCAAATTCTGATCATCAATTCGTTGAGACCACTGTTTTCTACTTATGTTTACCCTCTGAACTCCATGAACAGGAAAGGGTTCCACTCTATACGAAGAGATGATCCTATGGCATGCCTAAGGTGTTTCCCATCTTTTTCAGGGATCATAGTTCTTTACTGTCGTTCAATTTCTGAAAACAACTGTTTCATCTATTTGGTCCATACATACATCCTTTTTTCTTTTAATTTCAGGAGGGCATGCCCAGTAGCAGTTACTATGACATGAGCCTGAGTGAGAGCCCTAAGTTTTGTGTTTTTTTTGACTCAAGTACAAAATATACAAATCCCAAAATACATGTATTTAAATGGTATATATCAGTAATTGTAAAAATCTTTAAATAAATCAGCAAATAAAATCAATACCAAGAAACAATATGGAGCATATCTCATACAGTCAAGAATAGATCTAAATTACAAAATCTATTATACTTCAACATATAATAAAATCAAAATGAAAATGGTGTGATTATATTCATAGATGCAGAGGTTATATTATTCAACAGATTGATTTTTGGTGTTTTAAACGTTGCATCAAGTAGATGTCCTTCCGATAATTTTAAAAAAATCTACTCAGCCAACAAGTTGTTATTCATATTGGGTATCTACTACAACAAATTTTATTTAAGGTTTTCAAGGTACTACAATAATAAAAGGCATAAAGAAAGACTAATATAATCACTATTTGTAAATAATTTCATTACTTTAATACAAAATTGCAAATATTTGACTGTAAAATGGCATAGTATTTAGAGATATTATTATGGCAGCTGGATTCAGTATTATCAGAAATACATCACTATCCCTCCTGTATATAAAAATAACTTGTTAAACCAAGGACTGGCTCATTGAAAAGATAAAAAAAAAAAAAAAACAAACATTCAACACTTTAGCTAGACTCACCAAGACAAAAAAAAAAGGACTCAAAATAGGAAATGAAAGAGAAGACATTACAACTGACACCACAGAAATAAAATGTCCTAGGAGACTACTACAATTATACACCTCCAAATTGGACAACCTGTAAAAATAGCTAAATTCCTAGAAACATACAATGTTACAGGACTGAATCATGAATAGAAAATCTTAGCAGAGTAATTGTAAGTAAGGAGATTAAATCAGTAGTCAAAAACCTCCCCAAATCCAGAAGCAGACAGCTTTAATGGTGAATTCTACCAAACATTCCAATAATTAATACCAGCCCTTCTCAAACTCTTCCAAAAACTAAAGATGAAGAAATATTTCAAACTCACTTTATGAAACAAGCACTACCCCAGTGCAAAAACCAGACAGTAACACCACAAGAAAAGGCAATTACAGACCAATAGCTCTGATGAACATACATGTAAAAATCCTCCACGTATTAGGAGACTGAATTCAATCATACATTAAGAAGACGATACGCCTAGTGGAATTTATTCCAGAAATGCAAGAATTATTCAACACCTACAAATCAATCAATGTAACACACTAACAAATAAAGGAGAAAAAAGATATAATCATCACAAGAGAGGCAGGATAAGTATGTGCCAAAATTCAACATCCATTTATGATAAAAAAAACACATAACAAAGTGGGTATAAATGGAAGATACCTCAACATAATAACAACCATATAGGACAAGCCCTAGCTAACATCAGAGTCAACAGTGACAAGCTAAAAGCTTTCTGTCTAAAAACAGGAACAAGACAAGAGTGCCTACCCTTACCACTCCTACATACTCCCAGAAGTCCTAGCCAAAGGAAACAGGCAAGAAATAAGATCATCTGAATCCTAAAGGAATCAGTCAAATGGTATTTGTTTGCAGATAGTATGATTTTATATATAGAAAATCTTGCACTTGAGAGTCGGGGTGCCTGGATGGTTCGGTTGGTTAAGCATCCAACTTTTGGCTTCGGCTCACAATCTCACGGTTGGTGAGTTCAAGCCCCGCATCAGGCTCTGAGTTGATAGCACAGAGGCTGCTTGAAATTCTCTTTCTCCTTCTTTGTCTGCCCCTCTCCTGCTCCCTCTCTCTCCAATAAAAAAAAAAAAAAAAAAACTCAAAAACAAAAAAAAAAAGAAAATCTTATACTTCTCGAAAGAAAGAAATGAATTCACCAATATTGCAGGACACAAAATCAATATTCACAAATGCTGCACTGGTATACACTAAAAATGAACTACCACAAAGAGAAGTCAAAGCAAATGTAATTTACATTGGCATCAAAAAAGAATAAAATACCTAGGAATTAATTTAACCAAGGTGGTGAAAGACCTGTATACTGAAAATGCTAAGACATTGATGAAAGGGAAGGAAGACACAAGTCAATGGAAAGATGTTCTGTGCTCATGGATTAGAAGAATTAATATCATTGAAATGTCCATACTACCCTAAGCAATCTACATACTGGATGCAAAATCTATCAAAATCCCAAATTTTTTATAGAAATAGGACAATACTAAAATTTGTATAAAACCACAAAATACCACAAATTGACAAGGAAATATTGAGAAAAACACAACAAAACATAAAAGCTCTAATTCCAAAATGCATTACAAAGTTTTAATAATAAAAACAGTAGTAATTCGCCTAACAACAGACACACAGATCAATGGAACACAGTATAGAGGCCAGAAATAAATCCATGCACAGTCAATTAATTTATGACAAAGGAGCCAAAAATTTATGAAGGGGAAAAGATAGTCCCTTCAATAAACGGTGTTGGGAAAATAGGATATACATGTGCAAAATAATGAAACTGGACGCTAATCCTACACCAAAAATCAACTGAAATGATTCTAGAATTTAAATGTAATATATGATACCATGCAACTCTAAGAGGAAAACACAGAGGGTGAAGGGCTAAGCTCCTTGACATCAGTTTTGGCAGTGATTTTGTATTTTGTATTTGTAAAAGGCAACAAAAGCAAAACCAGTAGGCTGAAGACTATACCATGCTAAAAAGCTTCTACACAGCAAAGGAAACTATCAAGAAAATGAAAAGGCAACCTATGGATCAGAAGAACACATTTACAAAACATTTGTCAAATAATGGGTCAAATACCTTGAACAAAGAGCTCACATAAGTCATCAGGAAAGAAATAAACAACATAATTTAAAAATGGGTGGAGGCGAGGAGACTGGGTGGCTCAGTCAGTTAGGCTTACGACTCTTGATTTTGGCTCAGGTCATGATCTCACGGTTCGTGAGATCGAGCCTCAAGTGGGGCTCCGTGCTAAGCGTGGAGCTTGCTTGGGATTCTCTCTCTTCCCCTCTCTCTGCACCTCTCCCACTAGCTCTCACTCACTTTAACTTTGTATATATAATATATAATTATACATATATATTTATATATATATATAAATAATACATATATTTTTATACATATATGTGGATCTAAAGAGACATTTTTCCTAAGAAGAACATATACAGGCACATGAAAAGATGCTCAACATCACTACTCATCAGAGAAATGCAAATCGAAACCACAATGAGATTTTATCTCCCCTCTGTTAGAATGGCTATCATCTAAAAGACAAGAAATAACCAGTGTTAGCAAGGATGTGTAAAAAAGAGAATACTTATATACCGTTGGTGCAGCCACTAAGGAAAACAGTACAGAGCTTCCTCCAAAAATTAAAAATTTAATTACCATGTGATCCAGCAATTACATTTCTGAATATTTATTACAAGCAAACAAAAACACTAATTTGAAAGGATATATGCACCCTGTGGTCACTGAAGCATTATTTACTATATCTAAAACATAGAAACAACCTCAGTGTCCACTGATACATGGATAAAGAAAATGTGATACACACACACACACACACACACACAATGAAATATTATACAGCCATAAAAGAATAAAGTCTTCTACTTGCTACAACATGGATGGATCTTGAGGGCATTGTTCGAAGTGAAATAATAAAGAAAAGGATAAATACTGTATAATTTCACTGAAATGGTTTTTAGGTTTATTTCTTGTTTCTGTGGTTGTTTTTTTATTTAGATTCCGCAAAGAAAACCTGAGGTTATGGATATAGAGATCAGATTGGTGATTGCGTAAGGTGAGAAGTGGGGGGGTTGGCAAAATTGGTTGTCTCAAAAGATATAAATTTTCAGTTGTAAAATCAATAATTCAACGGGATAGAATACACAGTGTGGTGACTATAGTTAATATTGTATTTTATATTTGAAGGTAGCTAGGAGAAGATCTTGAAGGTTCTGTTCAGAAGAAAAATTTTAACTACATACAGAAACAGACGTCAACTACTGTTTTGCAATATATACAATTATCAACTCAATGTTGTACACCTTAAATAATTATGCTATTATGGCAGTTCTACTTCAATTTTAAAAATAACATCTAAAGAAAACAGGGAAAAAGTTGAAAATATTCATGAGCCCATTGTAAGATATAGCGGTTTACCGATGAAGATTTAGGACCATGGGTAGGGAAAAGAAACAGACATATTTATTTGTTTAATGTTCAAAGAGTGCACATGGAGATTCTTTTTACTATCTAGGTATCATCAATTCCTGTTTAAACCCAGGTACAGCGTCTTGGGGTTTTTTTTAATGTTTATTTATTTTTGAGACAGAGAGAGACAGAGCATCAACAGGGGAGGGTCAGAGAGAGAGGGAGACACTGAATCCAAAGCAGGTTCCAGGCTCTGAGCTGTCAGCACAGAGCCTGATGCAGGGCTCGAACTCATGGATAGTGAGATCATGACCTGAGCCAAAGTTGGACGCTTAACCGACTGAGCCACTGAGGTGCCCCAACGTCTTATTGTTTTTTTATTATTAATGCTCCCTTCCTAGTGAACTTGTCTAATACAATGCTGTTATTACTCATAATGCCATGACTCTTCAGAACCTTATTGTATTGGAAAAAATATAGACCATTTTTGCTTCTGAAAACAAACAAATAAAACCTCATTAATAATATAAGGGGCAGGGGGAAGACAACTTATAAACATAGATAAACTTTAAAGCCAGTTCAAATCTACATAAAATATTTTTAATATTAGTGACAGAAATACAGACAACTTGAAATAAAGGCATGGAATACTTTAAGAAAAGTCAGTATCCTAAAGCATTCAATTCTCCCAGAGTGAGTTTATGTGCCAGCCATGTTTGAATGGACAGGATTCATGAGATATCATTTTCAACCATCTTTAATATTTTTCTCCTACTCTCAATTTAAGTGTATTTCCTGGAACCAGTTCTTTCCTTGCTTTTGGATGAAATTACAAGTTCTGTTCATTTTCTTGTCACTTTTGGTAACAAAATACCTTTGAGTTAGAAATCAGTAAATTTTGTCCAGCACTGTAAATGTATTTGTTTGCTAGGGTTGCCATAACAAAATACCAGTCTAGATGGCTCCAATGGCAAGTTTTCTCACTGTTCTGGAGGCTAGAAGTCTAAATCTACCTGTTAGCACTATTATTTCTTCTGAGGTCTCTCTCCTTGGCTTGTAGATGGCCATCTGCTCTCGTCTTCACATGGTCTTCCCCCTGTTCTGGTCTGTGGACTCCTCTCTTGTAATAACACTAGTCATACAGAATTAGGGTCCATGCTAAGGACCTCATTTAGCTTTAATTGCTCCTTTAAAGGCATCATACCCAACTACAGTGGCATTCTGAGGTCCAGGGCATTAGGTCTGAAACACAAGAATTTCAGGGTGGGGTAGAGGACACAAGTCAAGCCCTAACAATAACCAAACTTTAAACTGTTCAAAGCTACAGGTATCATCCCTTCTCAAAGCTTCAGCTTGTTGACTGCTAAGCACTTGGAAGATGGACATTTACTGACTTGTAGTCATTGTTCTTTGTGCCTTGTGCTTGTGCTCATTTGCCATCTGGGAGCCATGAACTTTGACCTCTCCAAGATCAAAACAGATGGGAGAAAAAAAAGAAAGGAAACGGCTTTTTATTTGACCAGTGAGCATCATCCTCTGCACCAGCCAGATATTTATTGCTAATTTGTTCTTAGGGTCTTCTTGTGAGTTCTTTGGGGAATTCCCTAAAATAGTTTCACTTGTAGTTCTCTTGGTGACAAGAATACACTCTTTGGTTAGCCACTGAATATTTTCTCCTGGCCTCTGCTTTTTCTTGATCAAAATTTTCTGTTTAGAGAAAAAACTGGGCATCTCTTTATATATTTATGAAGATATAATCTCTAATATATGCTAAGATTAAAAAAATTAAGGTGCACATGAATATATTTGTGTAAGGCAGAGAATTTTGCTGCCTACATAGCAAAATGTTACATGATTAAATTTTGGGAGGGAACCTGAGAGGCTATAAAAGAGGATCTTTTATAATTCAACTATTTGTACCATTTTATACAATGTGTACAGGAAAAAAAGTTATTTTGGGATATAAATAAATAAAATTTTCATTCTGTTAAAATGTCATCATTTAGGGTGTGCCTATAGATTTTTATTTAGTTGCAAAAAGATAAAATGAAGACACACAACAATTTTCTTTAAGAAATAATCATAGCTGCCATTTAATGAGTACTTAACATTTGTCAGGAGTTTAAATTTGTTATTCATACTCCTAGAAGATATACAGCATATGGTTTACATAAAGGCAATGAAGTTTTAAAAAGTTATATAATTTTTGCAAGGTTACAAATAGCGTTAGAAAACAGAAATGGGAAGATTTTAATCCAAATATATCTCTAAAGTATGTAGTTGTCAAATTAGATACAGAAAGCAATGGGCAGAGCAAAGCATACCATGCAAAATCTTTTAGCAACCAGGAACTTGCTTTTTTCTTTGGAAAGGATCCTGAATCTCTCAATACAGGGGACAACAGGGGGAATTAAATCAGAAAGAGAACCACCATTTTTAAAAATTATCTGTGAATAACTTATTTCTATATTGTCCATCAAATACCCAAACACATCCTAAAAATGAACAAAACACTCCCCATTTCCTATCATGAAACCTCCCAACATGCAGAAATACCTCTATAATTTGTGCAATGTAATATAAAAATGTGGGGGATGATTGTTTAAAATTAATAATTTCAACATGGTAACAGCAGAGCATTAAACCAAGCAGAGAGTGCTTGAAGGTGGGGCTTTGAGCGATTATATAAAGTCACATACCCATGAAGCCTGCCCTTCTGCCCCACCCCCATCCCGTCAGCCCCATATACCCTTAGCTTAATCATGACCTCTTCATGTCCATTAACACAAAATCATGCCGTTGTTGAATGCATCAGGAAGTATTTGCAACACCACATTCTCTTGGTATTCCTACCCCTTTCTTTTATAATTTTTGCTATTTATCTTCTTTTGTCTCCTAATCTATAAATACCTTAGGGCTCTATCCTCAATTTTTTCTGTATGGATACTCATTCAATTGATATTCTCATCCAGTTCCATCATTTTAAATACCATCTATATAAGCAGATAACTCTAAAATTTGCATATCTTATTCAGTCCTTTCTCCCAAACTATAGACATGAATATCTTCCTCCTCGACCTTTTTTGGATAAATATCTAAGAAGTGCCTTTAATTTAAGAAATAATAAATTGAACTTCTCATGTCCCCCACTAAAAACAAAACAAACACAAACTTTTCCATACACTCCTTCCCATGTCAGTAGATATCAACTGAAATCTTCCAACTACCTAAGCCAAAACCTTGAAATCTTTGTGTTTATCTTACAATCTGCATCCAATCTAATAGCAAATCATGTGTCTTAATCTTCATAAGATATGCAGAAACCAACTATGGTCATGAAATCCACTACCAATATCCTGCCTACCTTCATTATCACCGATCTGTGGAATTATTGCAATGGCCTCTTACATACTGCTTTGTTTCTTCCTTCATCCCTACAGTCATCACCAAAACTTTTTTTTAAGCGTACTTATTTGCATATTTTGATAGAGAGACACACACATGCAATATCAGGGGAGAGGCACAGAGAGAAGGAGAGAATCCAAAGCAGCCTCCTCCTGTTAGCATAGAGCCTGATGTGGGGCTCAAATCCATGAACCGTGAGATCATGACCTGAGCCAAAACCAAGAGTCAGACACTTAACTGACTGAGCCAGGCAGGTGCCCCTAAAGTCATCGTTTTAATGTGTTCCTCTGTTCCATACCCTATAATGAGTCCTTATTGTACTCAGAATAAGAGGCCAAGTCTCCACAATGGCCTAATGACTGATAGGCCCCTAAGTCATTTCACCCCTTGCTACCTTTCTCACCACCTCACCCTACTAATACTGTCTCCCCAGCTCACTCCACTTCAGTAATACAAGGTTCCATGTAGTACCTCAAACATACTTAGCAGGCTCCTACCCTAGAGCTTTTGTTCTAGTTGGTCCCTCCAGCTAGCACATTCCCCAGATATCCCATTCATTTAAGTTCTAATCAACTCTTTCCTCAAAACTTGCCATAAAACTTCACCTCATCACCTTACTTAATCCTGCTATCAGGTACTACCTGGCACCCTCCCTCATGCACTGTGTATCTCCCTCACTACTCTGTTATTCGTGTCTCCTCAACACAATAAATTACTGATTATTATTTTTAATATCTATCTCCTTATGCCCAGACATCAATGAAAGATTCACAGGCACATTTCGTTCAATGTTGTACTCTAAGTTATGCAGATGCCTAGAGTAGTAACTGGAACCCACTAGATGCTACATAAATACTGATTAAATAAATAAGCTCAAAAATATTTTCTAAAACAATGTGATTTACATTGTTATGCTTCTTCCAATGTTTCCATTTTCAGTTTACGTATTAAAAAATCTTTAACCTTGACAATGATAGAACAATGTTTTTATAACCTCTTTCACCTTGGCATTCAAAAAGTCTGAATTCTTAGAGTTCTTCTACTAGGCTAGTTCATGCTTGGGAATTGAACTCCTAGCTTTGCAGAATATGCATTTTCGGGGAATACCTCATGATATTGAGTAGACTTTTTACTAAAATATATGTATGTACACACACACACACACACACACACACACACACACACACACACAATCAGAGAAAAAGAACCTGTGTGATGTTTCCTGATCACTGTGACAGAAGAACATTTAATTACCCAGTAAGTGGCCTAGGACAAGGCACCCTCCTGGTCACATCTGCCCTAGCCATGATTAATGGCTAATCAACAAGTGGTAAATGTATGAAATGCATTGCCTTTCATTACAGATTTACACTTGAAAATAGAGAAGGCAAACTGATTCTAATTTTATCAAATAATGTCACAAAGAAAATAAATTAACTGTATGTCCCAGTGTTGTATTTATCAATTTGCATTCATCCAAGTAAAAACTAGTGTCCTTCTCAGCATACAGCAACTCCTTAATAAATATTTTTGTTATTAATACATGACTGAATTGAAATGTTAACAAGAAGCCCAGCAAAATTAATAAAAATAGCAAGGCTGTCCTATATTCTAATATATTCTGCAAATAGACTGCCATGTTAAGAAGAAAAATAAATGAATAATCTTCCTTTTTAAAATTTTTTAAATTTTATTTTAGAGAAGAGAGAGAGAAAGCATGCGTGGGGGAGCGGGGCAGAGAGAGCAAAAGAATCCCAAGCAGGTTCCATGCTCAGTGCAGAGTCCAATGTGGGGTTTGATCCCACAACCCTGGGATCATAACCTGAGCCAAAATCATGAGTTGGATACTCAATCGACTGAGCCATCCAGGCACCCCTAATCTTTGTCCTTTTTAAGAGAATCAGTCTTGTTGTAGAGTGGAAAATGGTTCCGAGTGGGGCAAAAAATGGAGAAAGAAAGATAAGTAAGACAATATATGGCAATGTTCCTTTGCAAAATTATAGTACCTCAGAGTATTAACATTCAGAAAGGAGAACAGAGGCACGGTCTGCATTGGAATTATCCAAGATCCAGTGGATCCTGAATGCCAATACCATCAAAAGATTTTACTGAAGCACTGCTACATGCACACGTAAGTTTGGTGATCAAGTAAGAAAGTAACATAGAACAACATATTTTTAGCAGGATCCATAAGATAGCTGCACAATACAGTGATATGACAAAATCAGTGAGAACAACAAGAAAAGAATCAATGAGAACACGTTTTAAAAAGAGACATTGATGATTGGTTACTTTTTTTAAATTGAAGTATCTGTGAGATATAGGAGTAAAATGTAGAAAACCTGACTAAGAAAAGAGGTCTTGGCCAGAGATAAGCTTTACAAGCCGTCACGAACTAAGAACATGGATGAGATGTTGGAGAACTGTATTTAATAACAAAATGCATTTCATAACCAGAAAACCTCTCCACAAAGGTAGGAGACAAAACAATTTTATAACTGAATAAGCATTAAATCTGAATGGGATATGACTTACTGAACGATTTTTTACCTCACTACCCGGGGTTCACTTTTTCGCCATGTCAAAGAATGAAGAGGTAGACACAAAATGAGCAGCAGGCTTGTTAGAGTTTAAGATCAGAAAGTAAAAATAGTATGGAAATTCTCTTCACAGAGAGGGGACGTTCGAAAGTGAATGCCGGTGACTATAGCCAAGCGTCCTTGTTTTAGAAGGTTCTGGTCAGCCCTCACCTCCCTTCCCCTCCCCATCCCTCAACCCTGTTCCCTCTGAGGTCCTACCCTTATTGGCTTGATAGCTCTAGGTGCTGGCTTGTCCATTCCTGAATGGCTTGATTCCATTGTATGAGGGGTGGCCTACGGCCATATCATTCCATGTGGGTTATAAGTTTTATGGTCTACTCCTTAATTTTAGTCAGGTCTTTTGTAAAATTCCTGTGGAGAACATGTGGGGGAGTGGGTAGTGTCTGTTGCATTCTTAAGAGGAACTTTAAGCCTGAGGGGGGTCTACTAAGGTCAGACACTCCCAGCATTTTTCTAAAATCTGTGTTTTTCCCCCACCCAGGGACCTCAGGTCCTAATCTTTCCCTCTCTGCCTGCTGAATTCTATCTATGGTAGCATCACAGGCAATCTGCTCAAAGATTACAAAGACAAAGAATTCTCACCCTTTCAAAAAGATAAGTGCATACAATTCATTACACAGAGGTTCTCAAGATTAATAGTAATTAGCCCTCAGGTAAAAGAATTCGACAGCACCCTTTACCACACAGCCTATCCTAAGTTCACCTGGAATTGGTGACCATCTGTGTTAGTTACTTGGCTTCCTAAAAAGGAAACACAACCTTTACATAGCTTTATGATACAAAGTAGTTCTGCAACTTGGAGGCAGCCTCCAGATGAAGTTAGGCTCCTAACCATTCTCAGGAACTGAGAAATAGGGGCTGGAAATTCCCTATTTTACATCCCAAAGAGATGGCTCTCAGGTCCTTGAGAAAAACATTCTTGGGATTTAAATTTTAGCTTTTTGAAAGCTTCACACACACTTCAAAGCAATGGAAAACTAGCCTACGTGTTCTTTAAAGTAAAGGCTCTAAAAAATGGCAGAGGGAAGCAAAAACGCCAGAGGAATCTCTATCCTCACCTTCAATACGTAGAATTAAGTCACTTACTTTGAATTTGTATGGGCCATTACAAAGATCATTTAGTGAGAGAATGCAAGTTTAAGGAGTAACTGAGGGCAATCCCTAAGAGGAACCAATACTTGACATTTAGATGGGGAAGGAATCAGCAGCAACTAAGAATATATGTGACCACTATTCCAAGTTGGCAGGGGTGGCTGGGTTTTAAAAACACACAAAGAGAAAACTGAACCTATTTTTAATAAAAGGTAACACTGTTCTATGAACTGAACCATATGCTTCCAAATTCATACATTGAAGCACTAACCCCCAATATGACTATGCTTGGAGGTGCATTAAATGAGGTGTTAAGGGTGGGGCCCTGATCCCATAGGGCTGGTGTCCTTTTAAGAAGAGGAGAAGGCACCAGAGCTCGCTTGCTCTCTTTCTCAATCTCTACACACACACACACACACACACACACACACACACACACACACACACACAGAGAGAGAGAGAAAAGACCCAATGACAACCCACCAAGAAGGCACTGTGTGCAAGCCACAGAGAGGCCTTAGGAGAAACCAAACCTGTTTGCTCCTTGATCTTGGGCATCCAGCCTCCAGAACTGAGAGAAAACAAACGTCTGTTGTTCAAGATGTCCAGTGTGTGGTATCCTGTTACGGCAGCCCTAGGACCTGAATACACACAATAACAAGTTAAGATATTCTTGAGAAAAGGGAGCTAACCAAAGACTTGATAAGGAAAAGCATCCAGAGGACAACTGGAGGAAATGCCCTTGACAGAAAAAGACAAATGGAGACGGATTTGTAGACTTTGTGAAGAAATTCCCATCACATGACTGTTTCTGTTTCTCGAGAAATATCATGTTGTCATCAGCTGAATAGGATGCTGGCTGAGGGGGTGGAAGAGATTTGAGGTGGAGATGGAAAGAGTCACCATAATCCTAAAAGAGCATACATAGCAGTGAGACAGGGTAGCATTCTAATGACCTTTCTGATCAGATGCTTAAATCTCATGCATTTGTCCAGAAGCATTCTTTGGTTGGATGCATGGAAACAGACTGACCATGGAGTTCAAGGTAGTTAGTTGCACTTTCTCCAGGTGAGGATGCTATAATGAGAGAGAGGCAGAAAAATGTGGGTATTTTCTTGACTGTGATATTGACAAGAGAGCCTGGGATTGAAAAGCAGTAGGCAAACCCAGGCGAGGGTTAATGAGTACCAAGAAAATGCTGGGGTCAATGAACTTGGTAACTGGGAAATGGCAGAAGAAATATTCAAGGGGGTGTATTGAATCAGGTAATATGAAAAGAGTAATGATGGAACCTGGAATACTTGGACTACTTTAGATTTTATTAGATTTATGGACATTTCTGGGGATAAGATCCTTGAGATTGTTATGATTTGAATTGTGCCCTCTCATGCCCAAGATATGTTGAAGTTCTAAGCCCTGCTACCTGTAATTATGACCTCATTTAGTCAGGTGTCCTTATGAAAAGAGAGAAATTTGGTCACAGGGATAATATCATGTGAAGAAAGAGGCAGAGATTGGAGTCATGTATCTCCAAGCCAAAAATGCCTGAGGCTATCGGAAGCTCAAAGAAATAAGGAAGGATCCTCACCTAAAGGATTCAGAGGAACCTGACAATACAATGATTCCCAATTTTTAGCCTTCAGAACTGTGAAATAATTCATCTGTTTTTTTAAGCCACCCACTTTATGCTACTTTGTTCCCATAGCTGTAGGAAATTAATCCAGTGATGTTACCATAGGAGTGAGGAATTACGTGGGGTAGAGAAATTGTTTTCTGAAAGTCAAAAAAATGGAAAGGCAAAAAAAAAAGCCACAATATGTGATAGTTCATCCATATGCTTATGTTCCTCACCAATGATAAAGATCTCATTCAATATGGTGGAACGATGAGATCAGAAGGGCGTGAATAAGGTGACTTAGCTGGTGCAACATGACCCTCAGGTGGGTAGTTTTGGTTTTGGGTATTTCCAGGAGTACTGATCTGAAAACAATGACAGAGAGATCCTGATGCCTATCTCCTGACCTTAAACTTCTGACACTGGTGAATGAACCAGGGGTGAGTTACTTCCATAGTCCTTAAGTTGAGAAATCAAACCCATTGTTCTGGTCTCATCTGCTTCACTGTGTTGTATTATGGCCTTCACAATGCTGGTATTTGGTGCTAGATCAAATAGTCTATTGCTATGGACCAAATTGTGTCCCCCCCAGAATTCTTATGTTGAAGCCCTAATTCTCAAGGTGACAGTATTTGGGGATGGAACCTTTGACAGATAATTAAGATTGGATTATTACTAGAGGAATAATTCGAATATAGTTGTCCAAGATTGTCCATACATCTTGGTTGAAGCCAAGAAATTCATACATACATGAATACTGTTCATATATGTTCCCTCTGAATATATGTATTTTTATATACACATGCATATATATGTGTATATGCATAAATGTATGTGCCTCTGAGTGTCTGGTGTATATGCATATACTCAGGGAATTTTTTTTATAACCTGTCAGGTTTGGAAAACATAATTTAGATCTTATCACTCAAAACTGCATTCTGTTTGAGCTAGGAGCCATGAGAAAGAAGGGCAGGACATGAACCCAACCCACATCTACTGCATCTGAATGTTTAATTTCGCAAGATCCAAAGCTCAGTCATGCTAACAAAGCATGAGAGGCACTGTTCACAGATACCCGAGGGATCTTACAGAGTACAGAGATGAAGTCAGAGATCGTAGAGCACATATCAGGAGAGCGTGTCAAGAGTTACTATATGAACTTCACGCAAACGCAAGGAATTCAAGATGGAATGACAAGGTACCAATAAACAGATCCAACCAGGCAACTAAAACCCAGGATCAGGCAATTTTAAGTATCAGTGAGATGTGTAATGGCGACCAAGTTCTTCCAGGCTGTGAGAAGATGAGAACCACACACATGGGAAAACTCAGAAACTCTTGGAAAACTCAGCAACTCTTTCATAACCCAGGAAATCGAAGTGTTAAAAAATGTTAAGAAACACAGGTGGTCTATAATGGGTTTTGGTAAAAACCATCATCCGGAAGAGATGAGAAACAATACCAACAAGCTTGCACTCATTCCACTCTACATTTTGGGTAATAAGAATATTCCAAGAAAAGTAAAAGGTTAGGAAAAACAATGATAGTCTTCATGCAAAATAAAATCCTACGTGGTTGGTTTGGGGAGCCTTCTCTAGCTGAACCTGTGTTAAAATCAAGAACAAAAAATAGAGAAGCTGGTGATTCAAGACCAGGGTCTGACGGTTCCAAGTGGATTACTATGGTGGTGATGGTTTGCCTTCCCAGGCTGCTTGCTGCACAGCTGTGGGTGAGCATGTACTCTCTCGCCACAGGCCCTTTGTGTACTCAGTCTTTCAAAGGGCAGAGTGCACTCTAAGAACCGTACAGATGTAACTGGCTTGCGTGGAGGACAGAACTGCAAAGTCAGCGTGATTCGAATTAAAAGGCCTTCCCCTGTACTAAAGGATGAGAACTACGTATTTAAACTACTTGTTAAAGGTTCATTGTTTAAAACAGCTTTTTTTTTCTGTCCCAAATTAGCTGCCAAATTTGCCTCCTTGACTGAGTTCAAATGATAATTGCCATCTTGCCAAAACCCGTATTTAAATTTCATCTCTGAGAGGTTTAAAAGTACTACCTAGGGCATATGCATCCAAATTTCATGCTCAAAGCGTATGTTTCGCCAGCAAAATTATGTCTATATTCTGACTTTAAAAGTGTCAGAGGTTGTGTCATAAAAAGATATGAAATGAGGATTGAAATAGTACCAGGGAGTTTTACATCCAACACTCACCACTACCTACAGATCTGAAGAAGAACCATAATACAGTTTGCCTAATTTCCATTCAAAAAGAACCCAGGAGCTTACAGGAGCTCTTGATTACGTGAGAAATTTATTAAAAAGAAAGAGAGGCCACAAGTGGCATCAGGGAATGGGGTTTTCAGCTCTTTTTTGTTTTAATTGGAAGAAGCAGTTTGCAAAGAGGAAAACACTGAAAATAAAAAAAATTTAAAAAACTTGCTCTGAACGCTCTGTAAGCATCATTGTTGTGATGATAAAAATGTAAAGCTGAGATGCAGTGGTATTTGTGAGAGCATATTCACGTGCTAGGATTTGGAAGGAGTCCTGGCCCAGCATGCAGCTTTCAGGAGGCCCTAGATTGTATACCCCAGGCTTCCCATGCAGAAAAATTCCTGCTGAGGAACAAGGCAGATGAGAACTGTCATATCAGGATGGCACCAATGCTCCAAGCCAGAGCAAACCAGCCAAAAAAGTTAAATTTTAATAAAATTCCAGATGTAACACCCGTGTATCTGAGTGACTCTAATGGTGTTCTTTCATACTTTGAAACATGAGCTTACATACAGTTTAACACTTAGATAATGTGCATCTCATTTAAACAGCAACGGACTTTGAACAACATAATCCACTGTGTGCAATGCAAAGTGGAAAGTCTTATTTTTGGCCCTGCTATGGTTTGTTAACTATAGACTCATATTTCTACTGTGCATCAACACAGAACCATTCACAAGCTGCCTCCCTGACTCTTAAAGTTGAAAGAGGTGATTAGAAACTGAAATCATGTTCTGAAAAAGAGCCTCCTTTCTTCCCCCGCTTCTCCCAGGTTAGGTGAAAAATCCACAAGCAGAGAATTTCCACCCTGGGTGAATGTGTGTATTTTCATAGCCTAAAGGCAACATAATATCCTCGCTATTTTAGACAATTTTAAAGTCTTTTATATGGCACCAGAACATATTTAAGATTATTTGACTAAAGAAAACATCTAGGGAAAGGATTTTAGAGATAGAGTTCAAAGTTGTTCTTGAAATTGGGCAACACTGGGTTCATTTCTGTTCATTGCCATTTTCTGAAGAGAGGGTACAAGCTTTCTTCATCGACTCGAAGCAGCTATGGAACCCAGTGATTTAGAGGCACTAATCTAAAGGTTAAATAATGTTTAGTGGCCTTTACAAGAAAGCTTAAAAAGCACTGTACTGGAGATGAAAAAACCAACACCCATCTAATGCCATTCTAAAGATCCTTCTTGGCCACGTTATTTCTCTCTTCATGACCTCAATTTTGTCACCATTAAAACATCAACAGTGGAAGTGACCTCTGAGAGACACGCAATAAATTTTATGACTTGACTCAGTCCTTGGTCTATTACACCTGTTAGGAGTTGATCTATGTTACCACCCGAAAGATATGCTCAAGTCCTCACCCCCAGTATGTCAAAATGTGGACTTGAGAATAGCACATTATGTGCATGTTTTCAAGTTAAACGGCATCTATAGATTAGACCCAAATCCAGTATGATTGATGTCCTTGTCCCAGGGGAAACTTGTACACAGAGACATGCACACAGAGAACACAATGTGAAGATGAAGGGAGAGACAGGAGTAATGTATCTACAAGCTATGGAAAGTCAAACACAGCCAGCAAGCCACCAGAAGCTAGGAAAAGACCCTCCCTTAAAGCCAGGAGGAGACAACTCTGCTGATACCTTGATTTCTGACATGTCGCCACCAGAACTGTGAGACAGTAAGTGCCTAAGGTTTAAGCTACCCCGTCTATTATATTTTGGTGTTCAGCTCCAACAACCTAATACAGGGCGTAAGCCAGACAAACAGCTCTGATATAATCCAGACTATAGATCCGTTATGGAAAAGCAGTGAGAACAGTGACCCAGTGTCTTTTCCCCACCCACAACCTGCCTTATGTTTGCTGACTTGCCCTATGTTGTTTCAGGGCTTTCTATCTTCATTTCCAGGCATGCCTATTCTGGCCAGTAGTGTGGCCACACATGAGTACTTTAACAGCCAAAGGTCCTCAGGGAAAATGACATGGTTTTAAGTTTCAGCTGAATATCTGATCAACTGAAGAGCTGTATTGACAAGAGTTTCCCAGAGCCTGGGTATAAATATCTTAGAAAGGATAAATAACTTTTAAAAAATTCTTGTTCCAAGTGTATACCATCATCTGCTGCTCCTGTGTGTATTATTTGAGCAGTGAATTCACCTCCACAAAGCAGGGTAAAAAGACCCTGATGAAAATAGAAAACAATATTCCCTTCCCCAAGCCTCTCAAGTGTCACTCGTGACCCTAAAGCAGGATGTGTGATTCTAGCCTGTTGGCTAAATTGGTATTACTTAGATTTGAAAGTTTGCTTTAGCTTGACCCTCTGTGGCAGGTGTAGCTTAACTCTCCTAATCAAGCTTCTGGAAGACTGGCCTGCCATTCGACACAGTGATTTCTAGCTGTTGCTTTAGCTCTTACACACGCCATTTATTATTTATTTTTTCCTCAAGGACCCCATCTAGCAATTCTCTTAGACTAGTAATTTTTACAGATTTCTTCTTGGCTATTGGACATCCCATCCATCTGTCTTTTTCTAGTAATTTTCTCTCTGCTGTCCTTTAGTGTCATTTTCAGCTTATCATTGTTCCTTGGAGCCTTAGAGGCTATTCGATAAAACCATCTTCTTTTTGTCTCACCCTGGTGCCTCGAGCACGGCTCATGCTTCATTGGCCCGCCGCTCACCCTAGGCATCAATGCTTATCCAGCCCGTGCTCATGGCTAGTGGCCCATGCGTAATGAGGACAGAGGCATACCCAAACGATGTGCTGATTAATGGGACGCAGTTGGAAAAAAATCCCTTCCTGATCCCTGTGATTGGAGAGATGGAGTTTTTAAAAAGACTTATTATGGACGACACTTAAAGATGTATGAAACAAATTTAAAGAAGAAAGTCAACTTACTTCTAAGGAAGGGCACTAATAAATGTATTCTCTGTGTTCTGTGTCCTAAGAGATCATTTTTTTGGTCATATGATCAAATCAGGAAAACAACCAGCAGTAAGTAACAGATACCAAAAGACTCAATTTTTCCATTACTGATAAAGTTTGTCAAAAGGAGGAAAAAATTAGGGTGTTCTAAACAACATTATGCATAAGAAAAAAAGATAGGCGCAGCTTTTAAGCAAGAATAATGACAATAATAAGAGGACAGAAAAGTCTCTACATCATGGGGAGTAGAAAAGGTTTTAAGCTGCTATTTCTCACTGACAAGAACTGAGCAATGAGTGTAGCCGAGCTCCTTTGTCTACTGAGGAAAGAACAGCATAACATATTTGAGAGCTCTGTGAGCTTCCTTACCAGTCACTTTTATCTAGCACAGAGAATATTTTGAATATTTTCTATCTCTTTTCTTACTCTAAGGCCAGTTACATTTGTGACACAGTTAAAGCCATCCCCTTTGTTTTCTCAGTCTGCTGGAAATATTCAATAGCAGGTAGAACATGGCAGCAGGAAGAATAAAGAAGCACGTATGGTTTTATTATTGTTAATAATGAAAAACTCATTTTGTGGTCATATGAAGTAGGGATAATAGTTCTGGGAGTCTGATCTGGCACTCAATCCAAAGGTTAAATATTGTTGATCTCAGCTAACAGTGAAGACTGGATTATTCTCCTCAATTCTCGACCCTAACCCAGTAAGGGAATTACACAACCAGGGCCTTTGCTGTGGGACTTTATAATGCCCCCACCCCTTGAGGAAGAGATTGCTTCTCCCCATGCTGACATTGAGCTTGTCTGTGTGACTCGAAGGCGGGCAGGCATAGGGTATCCCAGGTCCTATCAGGAGCCTTACATGTGCCTGTGTGGTTTGGGCTGCAACTCCTGGAGACTGCATCTGCCAACATCAGGAAAGCATACTCCCATCATCCATTAGCTCCATAATGAGAAAATGCTCAAAGGACCTTAGCGTGACCTGCACTGTGAAGAAAAAGCCATAACCTCTGACCTGCGGTCCTGTGAATGAGAAAGATTTCAGAGACAAAGCCCCTGAAATATTGGGGGTGTTTGTTTCACACTGTTATGGCAGCAGAAATCTTACATCCTCCTTAACCCTGGTGACTTTACTCTCATGGGCGGTTGCGGTAAGCATGAACATATAACGCTATTCTAGATTTTATAGGGTGTGTACAAGGAAATGGGCTTAGGGGGAGAATTTTCCTTGCTAAAAAAAGGCTAACAGCAGGAAATGATCTCCTATCCCATCTGTGTGGTCATGCTGCAACCATCCCACTACCAACAGGTAAAGCTGAAAAAAAAAGCTAGCACTCTCAGGATGATTCAGGAACAACAACAACAACAACAACAACAATGCAAAGAACCTGTGTCTTTAATAACGTTGGTGAACTGCTAAAAGGATCAGTTTGTGAAGTCTGGAACTATCGTCAAATGACACTCTGGTACCTGCAACTGAAAAGGT
The DNA here is from genome assembly GCF_018350175.1 of Felis catus. Classification (NCBI taxonomy): domain Eukaryota; kingdom Metazoa; phylum Chordata; class Mammalia; order Carnivora; family Felidae; genus Felis; species Felis catus. Next base: position 9,324,202 of record NC_058371.1, on the reverse strand, counting down.
CTTGTATGAAACAAATATAAGTAGACGTAATGTAGCAAATGCATCTGTTTTTAGTTGTAGAGAACTAAGAGGGTCACAAAAAATTTTCTGTAAAGGGTCAAATTTTAAATATTTTAGGTTGTGTGGGACATGTATTTTCTGTTGCAGTTACTCAAATCTACCAATGTAGTACATAGATAATATATAAGTGACATGACTGCATTACAAGGAAACTTTATTCACAAAAACAAAGGGCAGTGGCTGGATTTAACCTATAGGGTATAGTTCGCTGACTACTGTGAAATGAGGGATAATGAAAGCTGCAATGATAATCCGTTAATTGGCATGTATTACAGAGAGATTTTGTTTGGATGAAAATAACACACTAAATGGGACAATATATACTTACAGCTCTTCCTCAGGGAAGATTATACCCAATTACCCAAAAATGACCTAAAAAAAAAAAAAAGACACTAGCTAGTCAATTGTTAGTTGTCTTTTCAGGGCAAAAGCTTTGACAGAGAGGACATCTGCTTCTAGCAATATGGAGATGTAGATAGTCTGAGATCATCTAAAATACTAATCAGTTGGGTAAAAATAATGATAATACTTGTTATCATCATGTTCAAAGGAAAGAGAAAATACTCTATGAGCTACCAGGAACAAGTCAGTCAATGACTGTATCAAAATGTGCAAATACCACACTGCCATCAGAGCTCGCATGATCAGGACAGAACAGGACACGGAAGTCCTATGAGCAGTAGTTATCCTGAACCAGCAATGGCGGGGGAGCCAAGCCATGTAACCCTGAGCATGACTCTTCAAGTAGACTAATTTGCTTCAAGACTTAGTAGCTCTGAATCTGATCAGAGGCAGACACAATTTCTTCCCTTTAGGCTTGGAAAAAAGTCATCCTTTAAAAATTACGAACTTTCCAAAAGCAAAGATTAAAGCAAGAAGGACGTGACACAGTATCTTCAAAGGGATTTAAAACAAAACAAAACAAAACAAAAAAACCTGACACCCTGACCAGAAATTGTTTTTCATAAGTAACAATGAGCTTGTTTTAAGGGGAAAAAAAAAAAAAGATAGTTGACAGCAAATCGCCCTTCACTAAAGGACCTCCTGCAGTCTATGTTTCAAGAGGCAAAGACAGCAACACTAGAACCATATTAGGAGATGAAAGAAGCAGAAGCAAGTGATATACGAACATGTTGGAAAATGAAAGCAAACACTGGAGGCATCTCATTAATGCATGTGATGTGTGGGGTTTAAGAACTAAAGGGGCACCCGGGTGTCTCAGTCGGTTAAGGTCTGACTTCGGCTAAGGTCATGATTGCGCGGTTTGTGAGTTCAAGCCCAGCATCAGGTTCCCTGCTGACAGCTCATAGCCTGGAGCCTGCTTCAGATTCTGTGTCTCCCTCTCTTCCTGCCCCTCCCCCACTTGCACTCTCTTTTTCTCAAATATAAACATTAAAAAAAAACTTTTTATGGCGCAAAAACCGACACTCAGATCAATGAAATGGAATAGAGAAACCAGAAATGGACCCACCAGCATATGGCCAACTAATCTTTGACAAAGCAGGAAAGAATCTCCAATGGAATAAAGACATTCTCTTCAGCAAGTGCGAAAACTGGACAGCAACATGCAGGAAAATGAACCTGGAACACCTTCTTACACCATACACAAAAGTTAACTCAAAATGGATGAAAGACCTAAATTTAAGACAGGAAGCCATCAAAATCCTCGAGGAGAAAGCAGGGAAAACCTCTTTGACCTTGGCCACAGCAACTTCTTACTTAAGACATCTCCAGAGGCAAGGGAAATCAAAGCAAAATTGAACTATTGGGACCTCATCAAAAAAAACCTTCTGCATAGTGAAGGAAATTATCAGCAAAACTAAAAGACAACCGGCAGAATGTGAGGAAATATTTGCAAACGACATATCAGATAAAAGGTTAGTATCCAAAATCTATAGAGAACTTATCAAATCTCAACACCCAAAAAATGAATAATCCAGTGAAGAAATGGGCAAAAGTCATGAATAGACACTTCTCCAAAGTAGACATCCAGATGGTGAGCAGACACATGAAATAATGCTCAACATCACTCATCATCAGGGAAATACAAATAAAAACCACAATGAGATACCACCTCACCCCTGTCAGAATGGCTAACATTAACAACTCAAGCAACAACAGATGTTGGCGAGGATGCGGAGAGAGAGGATCTCTTTTGCACTGCTGGTGGGAATGCAAACTGGTGCAGCCACTCTGGAAAACAGCATGACGGTTCCTCAAAAAACTAAAAATAGAACTATCCTACAACCCAGCAATTGCACTACTAGGTATTTAGCCAAGGGATACAGGTATGCTGTTTCAAAGGGGCATATGTACCCCAATTATTATGGCAGCACTATCAACAATAGCCAAAGTATGGAAAGAGCCCCAATGTCCATCAATGGATGAATGGATAAAGAAGATGTGGTCTATACATACAAAATTAAACTTAGAAGATAAAAATCAATTCTCTAGTTTCAACAACCTAAAATATCTTAAATGGTTGTGGACATTAATTTCTATCCTTGTTTTTCAAATACACATATATGTATTATATATGTAAGTTATTTATAGACATACATATATATGAAAATACATAAATTATTTGAAATATACATACATATGATTGTGTGTGTGTGTGTGTGTGTGTGTGTGTATATATATATAACTAAAAGTTTGTAAAAGCAAAGTTTACGATAGTATACTTAATTTCTGCTTTTTTCCCTTTCCCTCAGTGCTTCTCAAAATGCAGTTTCTGTTCACTTCTTTAGGCAATATATGCCCTGGTTGGAGTTTAATCATCAGCCACCAACATGTTATTTCTAAGCAGAATACTTCCATCTCACTTAAAGCCAAACAAACTAAGCTCGAAAGCGTATCGTGACAGCAAGAAAAATCAGAATTTTCAAGTGGATTTCATCTTATCCATGGCTAATCCCCAAGGATGACAGACCATCTGAACACTGTGTGCTGTGGCATCTTGTACACAATTTAATGAGTGGGTTTTTTTTGTTGTTCCTCATTGGAAATGGAGTTTCTAGGCAGCTGCTCATCCAGTCCTCACTACAGTCCTCACGTTGCTTTGCTTTTCTTTACTGCTGGGTACCTGTTGTCCTGTGGGTGTTATGCACACACAACTTCTTCCTTTCTTTTTGGCCTTCTGTTTCAGGATCACAATGGAGAATTTCTTTTAGAAGCCTAAATAAAGTCTATTTTTTTTTCTGACTCTGAATCACCAACTAAGGTATACTCAAAAGTAGGGACTTTCTTCTATTTGAGTTTCTGCCCACCAGAGGAAAAATATTTTATTCTCTTTTTTCCCTGTTTCAGTTTTCATCTTGTGGTTCCCTTTCCTTTGATACAGTGATTACATTTTCTCGTTAGCCGACTCTACCATCAGCCACCGGGGTCCATTCTCTTCTCTCATTCCTATCGGGCACATCACTTTGTCCCACAAGCCCATCATCGAGAACCTGCTGGATATTCCTCCAGTACTCTAACCAGGAGTCCTTTGTGCAGACCTGCTCTTATTTTCTGCTTCACTAGTCTTTGTTCAGCATTAATTTTGCAGACTTCAAGGGAGAAGTTACATGTTTGTTCGTTTTGCTGCTTGAGTACACAATATTGTGAACCACTGAGAAAAACCCACATTTTAGCCATAAAAAAGCTGAAACTCAGAATTCTAACAGCAACCTGATCATCAGCAGTCTGATCATCAACTAGAATTGTATGTCTATTTAAAGCTTACCTAGACCCCATATGGTTTTCTGGGAAAAGAAATGGTAACTAGCAGATTCACTTATTCCTATCTGCCCCTGATGCATTGTTTCAGCAAAGGATTGGCAGAATTCTGAAATTTCTTTTAGGGTATGTTTTTCCATTGTCTCCCTTTGCAACTTGGTGTTCATACTGAATAGCCTTCACAGATCATAATTGGTATCATCACTGTAATAATAATAACAACCATAGTGAGCATCATTATCAGCATCTGATCTTTATTGTAGTTATGGCCCCTGAAACTGAGAGGCACTGTGCAACGGAAATTAAACGTATTAAAAAATCAGTCATTCTCTATTTCTCTACGTCTTTACCATTATTACAATATCTTTCCCTTTTTTTCCTCAGTCTTCCCATCTTCAAGCCTAGAGTGACCTTACATCCTGGGTTACCAAAGTTGGCCTTGGCTCATACCCGTTATACAAACATAATTATTAATGGAGCTTCCTTTTATGTTCACAAGAGCTCTAGTTTTGGGTCCTTATGTGATTACTTAAACCCCAGAGGAGGGTGATCCTACCTTTATGAAACTATCCCAAAAGGCTACCGAACTGAAATTCTATTAAGACAAATAGCCATTTAAGAAGATAAAGTAGGGAAATAGGAGAAAGATCGCTAATGCTACTGGGGTCTCCATTTTTTTAATGAAAACAAGGTGAAAAATATTCTCTCCCCCACTCTCCTTGATCCCATCAGCTCTTAGGCAGCCAAATAAAATCCTGTAACAGAAAACCCAAAATACAACTGGTTTAAATGCACAAGGGTTGATTCTATCAAGTAAAAAGAGGCCCGTGAAAAAGATGTGTGTTTGGTATGAAAGTTTCTATTCCTCAGAGACCAAGCTCCATCTAAGTAACCATACTAGCGTGGTTCCCATCCTTGAGGTCGCTCTGAGATCCAAGATGGCTGCCCAAGCGCCCATCTTTCTACTTGCATTGAAGCCAAAAGGAATAAAGGAGGAAGAACACATGAAGGATGAAGACACAGGTACACAGTTGCACACATCCAATTGTTTGACTGAGTACCTACCCGCTTTTCAACTGCCTTTCTTCAAAGCCCCCTTAACTCTTGTTATCATTGGTCAACACTGAGTCACACCCAAGGGGAGAGATCACAGCTAACGAGAAAGGTGAATTACCAAAGTTCTCCTTTAGCTGGGTATTGCATTCTCAATAATGTGTATGTCCTACTGGCATGGAAGTGTGGGCAGGTAGGTGTTGGCAAGTACAGCTGTCATCTCTGAACATCCCTTGCCACAACACAGTGCTCTGGAGGGCTTGCAGCATGGGGTCTGTGCCAGACTCCTTGCTAAACATGTGCGTGAATTATTTTAATCTTACTATGACTTAGTTTCCTACCAGGGAGACTGTGACAGTTTACTTCAGAGAGCTGCCTTGAGGACTGAGTTAATAAGTATCAAGTAGTCTGAATAGTTCCTGACATACGCTATGCTTTCTATAAACATGGGGACATTTCCATGTCCTTAAGTAACTGCCCTTAGTATAGTGTCTCATTCAATAACCCGCCTTAAATGCAATAGAGTACCGAAATTCCGGAGCCTCTCTTTAACTCTATTTGTTAAGTTTAATAAACAATGTCCGTTAAGTTTCATTTGATTCATTAGCATAAACTCTATAAATTCTCAGAACAGCACAGGTAGATTAAGGAGTTTGAGAATTTCAGAGCCCAGTGAAGCTGGTATCCAAGGGTATCCCCTTCAGAAGAAGCTGCCAAGCTATCTTCCAAAAGGTCTCATAGCGTAAAACTTATCATGCTGGTGAATTTATGCAAGGTTGGGCTCTCATCCCTGCAGGCTCAGAAATCTTAATAGCTCACGCAAGGGGATTGGTCTCTCAGCTTGCTTTTCATTAACCCAAATCCCTAAGTTTCCATTTAAAATGGCAAAGGTAACCCTAACAGGGACTAATCTTCTCAGATATCCAGATCTACAAAGGAAAAATACTTTTCATCAAATGGTGTTTGCTGAAGGTTAAACTGAAACAGTATACTTTTAATGTTTCGAATCATCTCCACAAAAGGTATCCATTAAAAAAGGTATCCATAAAAAAAGACATCATAGTGGTTGATGTTGATTATACTTCACTCTCATGTCTACAAACAATTGCTGGGTGTAAATCTTTCTGGGCTTCCCTTGCTTATCAAGTCTTTTGGTTGACCCATTCTTTCCTTAGGTGCCGAATGCATTCAATCAGGTTTCAAGCAAGACTTGTATATCCAGCAATCATTCTGCCTTTTACTGCTTTTATCTGTCAAGTGTGTGTGTGTGTGTGTGTGTGTGTGTGTGTTGTAAAAAAGTCTACCTGTCCAACATGGCATGTCCTTCCTTCCTAGCTCATGGAGATTTTTGCCTATAATAAACAAGCCACTAGTGGCTCAGGGCATACCCACCATAGTGGCAGGAAATCAAGACTTAACTGGAATTTGCTCTACTTCAAATAGCGATAGGTAAAAGAACAGACATTAAACCAGATCTCCCTGACTCTATGCCCTTTTCTCTCATACTAATGCATTTGCTTCAGATTCTTCTCAATATTTTCTTTCACTCTTTATACTTTCACATCTATCCCTGCTGCACATCACCCAAAGTTTTGTCATTTAACATATAATCATTTATCTGGAGGCAAACAGAAAAACAAAACAAAACAAAACAAACAAAAAAACATGAGTTCATGATTTGGCAAAAGCATGAAATATACTGAATGAGTTATGCACCCCACATTCACAGATAGATGCTTCACTGAAGGGAAATGTACTTTTAATAGCCATGTTTGGTGAGAGATAATATTCCCCAAGGACAGTCACCTCCATAATCATTACTCCTTGCTTCTCTCCCTACTGGCTCTTTCAAAAATCTCTTCACCAGCAGGCCTTCTTGTTGTCTTTGCTTTTACAGCAGCTTTGCATTGTGGTGAGCTGGGTGGTTGCACTATGATAATACAGTCCATGTTCCCACAACAATAGTAGAATCAGGAATGATTGAAAATTACGGACAGTCCAATTTGTCACAGCTCAGTACAATAGTCCCAGACTGGTATTTAAGCAGCAGGACAGACATAATCAAGATTCTACTTCTTGTGGGGCCATGTAGACACATTTTACTGAATAAAATCAACAAATATTGTAGGCATATCTAACTCCATCATAATCACCTAGACTTCTTTCATTTGTAAACATAATCCATAAGGTCAAAGGGAACACCTAGTTCATAGGCCCAATGAATCAGTGTTTTAGATATACAGCATCCCTCAAAGATTGTCTAATCCAGCCTTTTATGTGAGATAGCACATTTTTTCTCCAGGAAAGGAATCACTCTTTTTTTTCCCCAAAAAACAATCAGTAACAAGGAATTTACAATAACCCAGAGTAATCCATGCTTTCGTAAAGGTGTAGTTGATAAAATGTCCTTTATGTAAAATTTCTAATACACATAATAGAGCATCTCTGTTCTGTATTACAGTTTGGGTTTTCTAACACAGTCAGGGTGTCCCTCACATGGATTCTCCTTTCTAGGAATGTCTCCAACCACCCCTGATGAGACATAATTTTAAATCCCTTCACTTTCCCTGGATGCACTGCAGTTTACCAAAGTCTTTCTTACAGTATTTTTGCCAAAGTTAAATACAGTTGCCTTTGAACAACATGGGTTTGAACTGCATGGGTCCACTTATATGAGGATATTTTTCAATCCAGTACTGTAAATGTATTTTTTTCTTAGGACTTTCTTAGTAACATTTTCTTTTCTCTAGCTTACTTTAAGAATATAGTATATAGAGATGCCTGGGTGGCTCAGCTGGTTAAGCATCTGACTCTTGGTTTAGGCTCAGGTCATGGTCTCACAGTACATGGGATCGAGTTCCATGTCCAGCTCTGTGCTGACAGCATGAGTCTGCTTGGGGTTCTCTCTCTCCTCTCTGTGCTCCTTCCACTCCCCCACTTGCATACACTGGCACTTACGCTGTTTCTCAAAATACACACTTAAAATAAAAAAGAATACAGTATATAAGCATACAAAAAATACATGTTCATTGCTGTTTATGTTATTCTAGTGAATAGCACGGTATTAGTAATTAAGTTTTGAGGAGTCAAAGGTTATACATAGATTTCCAGCCGCTTGGGGGTCAGTGTCTCTAGCCCCCACATTGTTCAAGGGTCAACTGTACATAAAGCCAGATATCATCTCCCTCTTGTCATAATGAGGAGAATGTATATATTAATACAATGCAAGATAATAATTTTTATTGGGCATTCTGAGCAGAGAACCAAATGGATCTCTGAAAATAATTACAATAGCTAACTAATTAAATGCTTCCTCTGTTTTGACCACTATCTTACGATAGTCCTATGAGCTTGGTACTAGTAACAGACCCACTGCGCAGATCAAGAAACTAAACCACAACGAAGTTCAAGGAAACCAACTATTAAGTGACAGAATTCAATTTGGATTTAGGGAGGCTGGTGCCAGAGCCCCTGCTGGTAACTATTACTCGATACCAGTAGTTACCCAAGGGTGGGCTCTGGACCAGCATCACCAAAAATCCTCTAGGAACCCGGTAGAAGTGGGTACCATCAGACCCCATTCCCGATCTACTAAAACAAAAACTCAGAGTAAATTGATGCAACTCCGCCAAAAGCTGTCTGGCAATGGCAGCTGCTGTTCTACACAACCCGCCTGCACGTTCTTAAAAATGCAAAGTACACACGAGCCTCACAAAAGATCACTGGACACAAGAACAAGCCTTCCAAACGATGGGAGCTGGTTCTCAACAGGCGTGGACCAGAGAGGATCAGAAAGCCACACACAGTAATTCCGACAACAGATTTTTAAAGAATAATTCATCCACTAGGCATCTCCCGTTGAACGGTGTGTGAGGGTCAAGAGCTGCTCTTTTGTTGCTAACATCATCTTGGAAAAGCTATTAGGGCCTCTTAAACTGGGGAACTGAACCGGTACCATTCCCCCAGTCACTGTTGATATTTAACTTAGAAGAGTTTTCTGTTTATACGGAGTTAACAGATTTCTGACTTCACTTTTAATGCCTATTTTCCCTGTGATCATAAAAATTCAGTCGGCAATTCCACAACTGATTTTGTATCTCTAAAAACTCATGAATGGAAAATGGATTACTTGTCCTAGGCATAGTGAGGATAATAAAAATGAATGCATTTTCTTGAACTATTTAAATATCTTATTAAGTGAAGTCAAGGTCATTATAATCTCTTGGGTAAAATATCTATGATACTTCTACAAGACTATTGCTGAATCAATCTCCATGATTATTGGGTTATAATTATTTTATTGTTTATGTGAAATTACAATGTGTGGTTATCAGTCGCAGACACAGTAAGTAATAACCATCCACAGCCAATTACAATTTATAGTCACCATAGGTGCAAGACCAGTCAAAATATATCTAGGTGCACTAATTGGCCCTATAATTTAATAAGACAGTCTCATAAAGACTTGTGCACCTGCCAAAAGGTTGGGCTGCCTGTGGCAAGAGTAAAAGTCCACGAGCAATTTCTGTTATCCTACTTCTCAAGTTACTTGTTTGCTTAACCTTACCTAATCCAAAAATATCCCTAAGAAGGATAAACATATTTTACTATTTGGTTTTAATGGTGAGAACTACATAGAATTAGAGCCCCATGTATATGTAAGATACGCTAATCATAATCCCAATTATTTCCAATTATCCTCCCAAATTTAGATGGTGAGGTGGCAGCTGTGGTTAATAAAAATAGCACTTAATTTTGGAATCAGAAGACCTCAATTGTTTTCTGCATACCATCTGTGTGACCTTGGGCACCTCATCCCAATATCTCTGGGCTTTGTTGCTTTCTATGTAAATGGTAATACTAACACTTTCTCTTTACCTCATAGAATGTGGAGAAGGATTCCTTGACATTTATAGGGAATGGTTTGTGTAAAAGGTAAAATTACGCTCAAATGGTTTCAAGTTATTTTACTAAAACTACTAATTTTTTTTTCAAATTTCTCCCCATGAATCCATTTTCATTCTCCCTTAAATATTGGGAGAATATTTAAATTTTGATATTTCTTTGACTTACAATGTCATGTTTGCTTTTTAATATTGCAAAAAAATGAAAAAACATTTACATGACCAAATATAATCATACTTTTGATCTATGTTGTGCTTTTCTTCTATAAAGTCTTAGTGACTAGGAAAAAGTAAATTAACACTCAATTAAGGCATGCTTACAAGTAGTTTTTACTGGCAGAGTATGTCTTTGCTAGAAATAGAATCTAAAGATTCTAGATTCTAGCAATAGAATTAAGACTAAAGATTTAAAAATATGTTTCTAATAAGCATTTGCAAATGTGTCAAATTGCATGGAGCAGAGTAGGCTTTATGAAGAAGATTTTGACACATTATTCAAAGCAGGAGACAGTCTATTTCCTCTTCGTATATGAAATTGTGTTTTTATCTGTGTTTATAGAAAAAAATAAGAAAAGTGAAAGAAAATGTAAATTTCCTATCATTCCTTATTGTCTCCATCACTAGATCTTGCATTTAACTGAATTTCTACAGTAGCAATAGAAAAAATAAACCTCCAGTTTGAATGGACTCTTATCCAACTGATAAATATCTCCATGCACCTGTCTTCCGGCAGGAGTGCTTCTAAACCATAGTTAGGCTAAACAAGAAATAATCAAATAACCTCCATCCATTCAAATAGTTCCTTCCAGCATCAGACACTCAGACTTTTCATTCTGCTCAAATCATACACTTCTGAAAACATGTTTATGTAGATATAGGCATTAACTTTCCCTTTATGACACTGTTATTGTCATTATCTAAAATTATTTTTCAAACATCAATTGTGTAAATGGAAAAGGTCCTTCCAGTTAAGAAAGGGTAACTCTCCTTAGGGAGCTGACAGCATAACAGAATGTTGTTTGTATTGAAAGTGCAATTCTAGCTGAGGTTTTATTTTTAAAATACCTAATAATCCAAATTATCACAAAGTCGAATCTACTCCCTGGTGGTGTATTAGAAAGCTGTATTCGCAAGGGCACTAAGTTACTATTAAGTAAGTTTCTGCTCAGCACAGGGCCAAATCCTGTTTTTAATTGACTTAAATTAATATTTTCTTATGGTGACAAAGAAACAGGATTCGAACAATTAGAAATGAAAAAAGCTAACTATGTATGTGATGTTATTTCATTTTAAAGAAGACCGCGACCTCTGCATCTACATTTTAAAGGGAATCATGTGACAAGGAATCCTTTAAGGGGACAAAGTTGTTCCTTACATAATTATCTTCAACCAGGGTACACACCAAAGCCAAATGCCTATTTTCTAGAAGTAACAAAGTACAAAAATAATGGTGGATATGTTTTCCGTGGTGAGGTCAAGCATGAGGCTCCACAGCTGGAAGAAACAACACAGAGAAGGCGGATACCACTTACTGGCTGTGAAAACAACACGTCATTTGTTGGCCGAAGAGAATGAACTCAAAAGCTGAGCTTCATAGTGACGCCTGGGTGGCTCAGTGGGTTAAGCGTCCAAATTCAGCTCAGGTCCTGATTTCGTGGCTTGTGGGTTTGAGCCCCACATTGGGCTCTGTGCTGACAGCTCAGAGCCTAGAAGCTGCTTTGGATTCTCTGTCTCCCTCTCTCTGTGCCCCTCTCTCACTCAAGCTGTGTCTCTCTCTCAAAAATAAACATTAAAAAAAAATAAAGAAGAAAAATTGAGCTTCATAATCAGGAAATTATTCTTTGTACCTAAAGAAAATATTAAGGAAATCGTAAGAACAAATACATTTATAGTAATGAACATACATATATCAAAAAAATCCTGTATATGTGGACCTACACATTTGAAACCTGGGTGGTTTGAAGGTCAACTGTACTTAACTTAGCAGCTTTTTGTCTATAAAAATGGGATATAAATCCCAGGTGAGGCTCACTTGGAAGAGTGCATAAGAAATAGCCCTGACTGACAAGGTCGGAAGAGTGAATTTCACAAGAGGAAATGGTCACCAGGATCTAGTCCTGAAAAGAGGCCAACAAAAATGAATACCAAAGAGCAAGGATATAGTCAGGGCAATTAAAGATACGGAGATTCGTGGAGATGTTAGTAACATCAGCAGTCACCACTTCAGAAAAAGTGAGGGTAAAAATACTATCTAGAATGGTGTAGATTGAAAAATACATAAAATAAGGGGCTAGGAATGGTGGGTCTTAAAGGAATAATCATTTTAAGAACAAGATGAAGATACTGACCTAAAAGTGGCAACGTGAAGGAGAACTCATTGAAAAACCAAGCTCTAGACCTGAGCTAGACACAGTGTTTTAAACATTCAGTAGTTTACTCGATAAGACTCAAGGGGCATTAATATCCTCAAAGAGAACCAATACTCAACCAGTACAAGGGGAGAGAACATCCAACATGCAAGAGACTATAGAAGAGTGATTACTCAAGAAGTTCCATAAGCAAGTTCTAAAGGGAGAGATGGGAAGGACCGGGATCCGGGTCAAGCCAGGAAGCACAGAGCAAGCATTATGGTCTTGATAAGTGACTGAAAGGTAGGTAGAGGCCTGGAGACCTATCCTGGGTCCTGACTTTTAATGTCACAAATGAGAGAGAGGTCCTAGTCCTAATGCACAGGCACTTTGCTTTACTTGACCTTGCTTTCTGTCATACTGGAACACAGTCATAAAAAATTGGGATATTGATCTTTGTGAAAAATGGTTTCTTGCTCAGTATTTAGCCACTGATGTGCCTTCCCAAAGCTGTAACCTGTTTTATTTTATATGCTGCTTTAGCAAGAATGAAACCTTGGAGTCCCCTGCTTTTTCCTCTGAGTGTCTGATCTATGAGGCATAAAATTTTCCTCCTTACCCACTTCTCTCAGAAATATGTTAAATTGCTTAGATGTTTTTAAAACTTAATTACATCCTTAGTTCCAGAGAAAATAATGTTATTTTTTACGTTTCCAGAGCAGTACTTCCCAAACTTTGGTCCTTATACAATATGCATCTCATTCATTAAAATATACATTCTTGAGCTCTTAGATCCACTGCATCAGAATTTTTGAAAAGTAAAATTGACAATATTCCATTGGAATCATCTTCACTAAACCTTGAGAAGCAATTTTTGCCCCCAACCCCAACCCTGCCCTTAGAGTTAATGACAACATTTCTGAGAAAAGGAGTAGAAAGAAGCTTTTGAGTTCAGGAGGGGTTAATAAATACTCTGGACTCCAGGAGACCCTCAGGTCTGTAAAGAGTTCCCATGTTTAGATTTGCAAAAGGACAGGTGTGAGAACTATCTAATTCTGGTGTAGGATCACTAAAGAAGTGAGGCTTAGATGATGGCAAATAGGTGTGACTAACAATAACTGGCCTGTGAAATCCACAAAGTGATGTACTAGTTAGAGCACAGCACTAACAGCGCATCCCTCCTAGATGCTAACTCCAACACCCAGGCAGCCGTGCCATCACTGCAGAAGGGATCAGCTGGGTCAGATGGGGCAAGTAGGGGATCACAGGAAATAAGGGCAGCAATGTCAACAGTACGCTGACCCAGGAGCATACCCACTCAATGAGCCCACAGGATGATCCAATGGAGTGAAGTACTCCAAAGGAGAAATGGATGATCCAATGGAGTGAAGCACTCCAAATGGAGAAATGTGTCATCTTCAACTCAGGTATTGGAATCTTAAGCAAATTTAAATGTAATTTTAAAGAAAATATTTGGGGGAGCAGTTACTCTGGGTTACTTTTTTTAAATAATGTAAATATGATATCCAATGCTAACTGAGAAAATGAAACAATTTGATTGGGTCAAATTTCTGTAACAGAAAAAAAAATTATTAGAGAAAAAAACATCAACCATAGTCTTTAATGATGTCAAACAGAGACTGACACCACAAAGATGGCGACATGGTTGTTTTAGCTTAGCTTCCACCTCACAAGAACAATGAACAACTATTCAAGAATAAGTACTAAGAGAATACTTCAAGACAGGGGTGAGGTTGAAGTATACCTTCACCACAGAGAGTAAGACAGACCCTATTAGAAGGTCAGATATAATGCCCTTCTTCATCTCTTGTTATAGTCTTTATTTTAAAGTCTAGATTGTCTGATGTAAGTATGGCTACTCTGGCTTTCTTTTGTTGACCATTGGCATGATAGAGGATTATCCTTCCCCTTACTCTCAATCTGAAGGTGTCTTGAGGTCTGAAGTGGGTCTCTTGTAAAAAGCATATAGATGGACCTTGTTTTCCTATCTATTCTGTTACCCTTTGTCTTTTGATCGGAGCATTTAGTCCATTGACATTTAGAGTGAGTACTGAAAGGTATGAATTTATTGCCATTCTGTTGCCTATAGAGTTGGAGTCTCTGGTGGTGTTCTTGGTCCTTTCTAGTCTTTGTTGCTTTTGGTCTTTTTTTTTTTTGGTCTTTTCTCCTCTCAAAGAGTCCCACTTAAAATTTCTTGCACAGCTGGTTTAGTGGTCACGATCTCTTTTAATTTTTGTTTGCCTGGGAAACTTTTAATCTCTCCTTCTATTTTTGAATGACATCCTTTCTGGATAAAGAATTCTTGGCTGCATAAATTTTCAGTTGAGAACACTGAATATATCCTGCCACTCCTTTCTGGCCCTCCAAGTTTCTGTGGATAGGTATGGTACAAACCTGATCTGTCTTCCCTTGTAGGTTAAGGACTTTTTTCCCTTCCTTACAACTGCTGGTGGGAATGCAAACTGGTGCAACGACTCTGGGAAACAGTATGGAAGTTCCTCAAAAAATTAAAAAGAGAACTACCCTACCACCCAGCAATTGCACTACTAGGTATTTATCCAAGGGATACAGGTATGCTGTTTCCAAGGAGCACATGCACCCCAATGTGTATAGCAGTGCTATCCACAAAAGCCAAAGTATGAAAAGAGCCCAAAAGTCCATCAAAGGATGAATAGATAAAGAAGATGTGAAATTACAATGGATTATTACTCGGCAATCAAAAAGAATGAAATCTTACCATTTGCAACTATGTGGGTAGAACTAGACGGTATCATGCTAAGTAAAATTAGCCAGTAAGAGAAAGACAAGTATCATATGACTTCACTCATATGAAGACTCTAAGAGACAAAACAGATGAACATAAAGGAAGAGAAACAAAAATAATATAAAAACAGGGAAGGGGACAAAACATAAGAGACTCTTAAATATGGAGAACAAACTGAGGGTTGCTGGAAGGGTTGTGGGAAGGGGCATGGGCTAAATGGGTAAGGGGCATTAAGCAATCTACTCCTGAAATCAATGCTGCATTATATGCTAACTTGGATGTAAATTAAAATATAAGAAAAAAATAAAAAAATAAGTAAAAAAGAAAAAAAAAGAAGGTAAGAGAAGCAGCTACACTTTGACCTCATTGCCGTCCCCCCAGGCCAGCGGAGCACCACTTGAAGCTGTCTCCCCATGAGACTCTGGTTCTTCCAGTGGAAAAGGAAAACCCAGGAGGGGCAGGCAAGCTCTCGTAGCATTGCAGGTCACTTTGTAGGAACCACCGCCTACTGTGATCTCACACCATGGGAAGGGCAGAAAACCTGTGCAGTTCAACCACTGGGAATGGGACTATGATAGAGAAGGAGGAGGGGCACATAACAACCTGCACATAGATCTTGGTGGACCAAGTTCATTACTGTAGTGCCTGAGTAATAACCTTAACCAGAGGTTGTGTTCATCTGCAGAGCCGAACTGGGGGCATATTCTCATCAGGAGTTCTTATTTTGTAAGTGAAAGAACACTAATTAATATCATAAAAGCAAGAAAAATTTGTGTAAATCTCACTGGTAATGGTAAATATAGAGTCATATACACATTCTGTACCTGATAATAGTGGTGAATAACTCATGACTTTAGTTTCTAAGTTAAGAAGAAAAAGAACATAGTAAAAACAACCATAGCTACAGTAACATGTAACTAGTTAAACTATATAAAAACCGTGCAAATTTTATCATCCATAACATAAAATGCAAGAAGATCAGTGAAAGCATAAAGTTAAATTCTATTGAAGTTCTTTAAGCAAATGAACTCAGTTTAAAGCATGGTTATATAAGCTGAAGATATTTTATGTAAGCATAATGGTAACCACAAAGGAAAATCCTACAGAAATTACACAAAAGAACGTAAGTCAAAGCATATTCATACCTGAAGACATCAAAACACAAAAATACCAGAGTAAAAAACAAGAAACAAAGTATCCATTTAAATAAAAAAGCAATTAATAAAATGGCAATAGTAAATAATTACAAATCAATTACAAAACATCAATGGTTTAAATTCTCCAATTAAGAAACATGGAATGGCTGAGTGGATTAAAAAAAGATTTAACAATATCATTATCATGCCTACAGTAGACTCCTTTTAGCCATAAAGACATATATAGACTGAAAGTGAAGAGGTGGAAAGACATTTCAAGAAAATGGTGACCAAAATAAAGTAGGTAGCTATACATTTATCAGGAAAAAAAATAGTTTCGAAGAGGGAGTTAAGAAGGCAGAAGAGTAGGAGGATCTTATGCTATGGTTGCCTCATCCCTGGCACACAGCCAGATAAGTATTACATCATTCTCAACACCCCAGAAATCAGTCTAAGGACTGAGAGAACAAACTGCACAGCTAGAGGGAGAGAAGAGGCCACATGATGGAAGGTAAGAGGTGTAGAGATGTGATGTGGGTGGGAGAGAAAAGGATTATGAGCACCTTGGAGTGGAGGGAGCCCTGATCACAGAGAAAGGAAAGAGAGGGAGAAGGACAGAGAGAGAGCACACACACAGCACAGAGTGGATCGCACAAGAAAACACTTCCCCAAAAGCAATGACTGGGAAAAGTAGAGGGTCTGATTTTATTGAGTTTTCACAATCAGCAGAGCCCTAAGCCTGGAGTTTTAGACATAAGAGCTACGGCAGGTGCACAGCCCAAAAAGGGACAGTGGTGCTCCAATGGAGAAGGAGAGAAGAGGCCCCAGGGCAGACAGCGTGACCTGAGGATCCCCTGAGTCACACTGGGAGAGACATTTCTCCCTTCTTGGAGTGCATCTGGAGAAGTGGTATTGCCTCTAAAGGGGACAAAAGAGCCCATGGGCACCACTGCGCTGCCCCATTCCTTAGGACAGGGGCAGAGACACCCACCATGGGCAACCAACCTGGATGCAGCCTTTGCTGCACTTGACTCTAAACTCCAAGGCCAGCACATCGGTTCAACATCCCCTTCAGGGACAAACCTGCACCAGCCCCCAGCACCGTAAGACCCTCCTCCAGAGCACCAGTGTGGCTCCTGACCATGCTGGGTCCCTAAAGTTTGCAGTTTTGAAACTCCACTGGCATACCTGAGATAAAACACAGGTGCACTCTCCTGCCAGGTGGGCAGACAGGCTGGACACAAAGAGGGCAAAAGTAAGCATCTGAGGGAGACGTGCGAGGGGAGATTGTTTGCTCTTCTGTGAGGGCTTCCTGGAGAGCTGCAGGTGGGAACTCTCCTCTCCAGGGATGAAGGGCAGGGCTGGTGTCATTTTTCTCCCCACCCCTCAGCATGACCGACTTCAGTCGGCAGCACAGAGCCCACAGGGGAGACTTGAGCCACTTACACCAATTCCTGCCTTCCTGTGCTCTGCAACTGCTTCTTTACTAGGGCAAGTGTGCTACAGAGCCAGAGCAGCGGGCCCATCTTCTAGAAGACCAGCGCAACAAACACCCCCCAACCCCGCCCAGCACTCCCACCAAGTCTACTGACCATAGAGTGCTGCAAAGTTTCAGCTCTCATGGAAATAGGATCAGGCCTCTTTTAACAAGCAGAACAGAGCAAACCTAGTTAACACTTGGCACAGTGTGGACAAGGTCCAGACACTCCCCACTGCAGGCAAGGAGAACCTGCCGAAGACTGATCTGAGGGAAAGAGCAGCCAAGTCACAACACAGACAAGTGCATGCACAGAGCCCTCACCGGAAACACTTCCTGAAGCACCAGGCCATGAAAAGGATGCGACCTCTTCTTAATAAAGCCATTACTCTCACGGCCTGACTCCATGCCAAGATGGAGAAATTCATCCCAAAAGAAAGAACAAGAAAATGTCACAGGCGGAGAGCTAATCGAAACAGATTTTAGTTCTCGATCAGGGAGATGACTTATAGCAACAATCAACGATACTCACTGGGCTTGAGAAAGGCAGAGAGGACACCAGAGAGTCTCTAACTGCAGTGACAAAAAACCTAAACACGAGTCATCCAAAATAAAAACTGCTACAACCAAGATGTAGAATCAACTGGATCTCATTGTTCTCTTGATGAAGTCCCAATAGCTCATTTTTACTTTTGTTCCCCTCACTTTCAAAGAGGTGTCTAGTAAGAAGTTGCTCTGTCCAGTGTCACAGACGTTTCTGCCTGTGTTCTCCTCTAGGATTTTGATGGTTTCCTATCTCACATTTAGGTCTTTCATCCATTTTGAGTCTTTTTTGTGTATGGTTTAAGAAAGACACTCTATGGCAGACATTGATAGGTGACCATACAATAATCAATCCCAAATCTCTTTTTCATTATTTAACTTCCATTTTCCAGATATAAACAGTGGGGAATTTTCTTTTCTTTTTTTTTGTTAATATCATTTAGTGTCAAATTGGTTTCCATAGAACACCCAGTGCTCATCCCAACAGGGGCCCTCCTCAATGCTCATCACCCACTTTCCCCTCTCCCTGCCCCCTCCATCAACCCTCAGTTTGTTCTCAGTATTTAAGAGTTTCTTATGGTTTTCTTCCCTCCTGCTCTGTAACTCTTTTTTCCCTTCCCCTTCCCCATGGTCTTCTGTTAAGTTTCTCAAGATCCACAAATGAGTGAAAACATATCGTATCTGTCTTTCTCTGACTTATTTCACTTAGCATAATCCCCTCCAGTTCCATCCACATTGCTGCACATGGCCAGATTTCCTTCTTTCTCATTGCCAAGTAGTATTCCATTGTATATATAAACCACATCTTCTTTATCCATTCATCAGTGGGTGGATATTTAGGCTCTTTCCATACTTTGGCTATTGTTGAAAGTGCCACTATAAACATTGGGGTACATGTGCCCCTGTGCAACTATCTTCCAAACATCATAAAGGTGATATATGGAAGACTCACAGCTAATGTCATCCTTAATGGGAAAAAACAGAGCCTTTCCCCCTAAGGTCAGAGACGTGACAAGGATGAAAACCCAGAAGAGAAAACCTAGAAATGGATTCACAATTATATGGTCAATCCATCTCTGACAAAGCAGAAAGAATATCCAGTGGAATAAAGTCAGTCTTTTCAACAAACGGTGATGGGAAAACTGGACAGAGACATGCCGAAGAATGAAATTGGACCACTTTCTTACGTTATACACAAAAATAAATTCAAAGGGTGCCTGGATGGCTTAGTTGGTTTAGTGTCCAACTCTTGGTTTTGGCTAAGGTCATGATCTTCTGGTTTCTGAGTTTAAGCCCTGCATCAAGCTCTGCACTGACAGTGCTGAGCCTGCTTGGGATTCTCTATCTCCCTCTCTCTCTCTGCCCCTCTCTCCCTCCCTCCCTCTCTCCCTCATTCTCCCTCTCTCAAATAAATTTTTAAAAATTAATTCAAAATGGTTTGTCTAAAATCTATAACAAACTTATCAAACTCAATGCCCAAAAAACAAATAATCCAGTTAAGAAATGGGCAGAAGACATAAATAGACATTTTCCAAAGATTACACAAATGATTAATAGATACAAGAAAAAGATGCTCAACATACTCATTATCGGGGAAAAACAAATCAAAATCATGATGAGCTACTACCTCACACCTTTCAGAATGGCTAAAATTAAGAAAAATTTAAGGAAATAACAGATGTTGGCAAGGATGTGGAGAAAGAGGAATCCTCTTGTACTGTTGGTAGGAACACAAACTGGCACAGCCACTCTGGAAAATAGTATGGAGCTTCCTCAAAAAGTTAAAAATACAAGTACCCTTTTATCCAGCAATTACACTACTGGGTATTTACCCAAAGGATACAAAATACACCTTGATATTTCTAGCAGCATTATTGATAAAAGCCAAATTATGGAAAGAGCCCAAATTTCCACTGACTCATGAATAAAGAAGAAGTGATACACACACATACACACAGAATGGAATATTACTTAGCCATGAAAAAAGAATGAAATCTCACCTTTAGCAACAACTTGGATGGAGCTAGAGACTATTATGGTAAGCAAAATAAGTCATTCAGAGAAAGCCAAACACCAAATGATTTCACTCATATGTGGAGTTTAAGAAACAAAACAGAAAATTAAATATAAAACTACCATATATTCCAGCAATTCCACTTCTAGTTATGGATACGAAGGAAACAAAAAGCAGTAACTCAAATATTTATCTGCATCCCCATGTATATAGGAACATTACTTATAATAGCAAAGATATGGAAATAATCTGAATGTCCATTGGTGGATAAATGGATAAAGAAGTTATATATCAAATATATTATTACATATATTGCAAGTTACAAACCTCCACTTAGAAGAGAAATACATACTAAGGATGTAATGTACAAGAGGTTGACTATAGCTCACAGTGCTCTATGATACATATGTAAGTTGTTGAGAGTATGGTTTGTGAGTTCTCATTACTAGAGAAAATTTTGTTTTTTTTCTTTTTATTGTTATTATCCCAATATATGTCAACCAAATAAGAAAATAGATACATTTTCAGATTAAGAAATTACTTCTTCAATCCAAAAGTGCTAAGTATTTACTTAGCACTATAGTGGAGAAGATTTTTAGAGACTGAGTTAAAGAGACAACTGTGTGATGTGAGCAAACAGGTAAAACCCGTAACCATCGATGTTCCCTAACTACAGCCTATGCTCACAAAATTCTATGTATTTCATGTTAAATTTGCTACTGAAACTTACAAAGTATTTCCTGATAAGGGAAAACATGTTCAAGATGGAGGACTGCATGTTCAAACAGTCAAGAATTCCAGTCAATTCTGCTTCTTTACTGGGCAGAATTGGCCAATAATTTACTGGATGGTATAGGGCAAAATTCTTCACTTCCTTAAGTGCTATTTTCCTCAGTTATAAAATAGACAAGTGAGTGTTTACCTCATAAGACTGCTGTGAGGAGTGCATGAGACTATGTGTGCAAAGCTCTTACTGTAGTCAGTATGAGCCATTCTGACCATCCTATAATCCTGCTTTGTTTTTAATTGCTTGAAAGACTTTTTATCACTCATGAAACAGAAATTCAAGTACCTTAGCTTACCCAATTTAACAGTAATACTGAGACATTTCCTTCACTGATGTGAAAGTTCACTGCACCAAATTAGATCCAAGGGACATGAATGGGACTGAAGATGGATAGTGACAGCAACGCCCTGTCCAGAATCAACAGTGACAGAGGAATGGACGAATGTACACAATGAGGCAGAACTTGAATATTTGCCTTCTAATGGCTTAAATCACTCCCTGCAGTCCATGAAAAAACATTTTAAAGAAAAAAGCTCCATAGTTTCAGCAAAGTGAAACAGAAGTCTCCATGGTACCTGGTTAAAGTCAAACACCAACTGCAGACTGTCGCACAGTACTATGAAAAGGATGAGCATTATTATTATCACTAGCTACAGTGCCTTATGTCAACCTCCAAACTGCATAAATTAATATAAACAGTGATATTTTCTTTTCCCTAGGCCAAGTTTTATTTTTCTGTTCACTACTGCACTGTGAAGACGTGGCCATACATTAGAGACATTTTTTTTTGTTTTTTTAATGCTTAATGTTTATTTAAATAAATATAAGCCTGTCTTGTTTTAATTTCACCAAAAAAAATGTCGCTTATCATTACTATCTCCAATTTCTTAACTCAAATTTGCCCCACAGTCCGTGTCAATCAAGCTCCTCTCACCACAGCATAACTGAGACCATTTTGTCAAGATCATAAATGATTTCCTTTCTTCCAAATCTAATAGTCCCTTCTCTGTTCTTTGACCTCTCAGTTGCATTCAATGCTGTTCAACACTCCACCCTCTTGGAATACTGCTTTCTTCACATAGCTCTCAGGAAAGGGTTTTTCTCTGATCTTACTACCTGCCTTCACAATCTCCACTGGTTCTTATATTTCTGCTGGGCCTCTAAATGTGAACATAAAAATGACCACAATAAAGTTGAGAGCTTTTTCTTGACCATTTTCCAGAACTTGACACTAGTAAATTTAACTTCATATTTGACATCTTTGCAATGCCATCCAATACAGCTCTGAAAATGAATATACTCAGAAAAGAAAGTAAATATACCACCACACAAAACTCTCAAATTATTTCTTTTCCCAGTATTCCTCAACTTTTCAATGGTACCAGCATACCACAGCAATTTAAATAAAAGAACAAAACCTCAGGATCCTTGACTTTCCATCACTCCCTACCACACCCATCGTATAATCTTCACTCAAAGCTACCAATATTCCCTCACTCCATGCCAAAACAAACAAACAAAAAAAAAACCTTTATCCACTTAATTGCTTTTACATCCATGATCTTTTGTCTGGACCTCCTATGTGTTTTCTCTCTCACTAGACTTCTTACAATTAGTTAATACATAATCTATGTAGCACTTAATTTGTGTAATAGACTGTTTATGACACTTTTATACACATGAATTCATTTTTCTAAATCATCTTAGTACTAACACTATTCTCTTTTACAAATGAAGTATGCGGTCACATACCTAGGAATCATTTCTATTCTGTACACGTCACATGAATCTTCTTAAATCTTAAAACCACTAACATCAATAGCCTGTTTAGATTTTCCAGTAGATTGTCCATGACTTAGAATAAAAACCAAACTCTGTACCCTGCTTCACAAAGCTCTGGGAGATCCTGCTTCCCCTTTCCATTGATCTCATCCTGTATACAGCTTGCCTACCTGGTTCAGCCAAACAGAACTCCAAAATCCACCAAGCTTATGACTATACTCAGAGTCTTTTCATTAGCTTCTAGGTGTGCTTAGAACATGGTGTCCTTGCCCAATTGTCCACGACTGGGATTATGTGTCATCAGAACTCCACTTTGTTTTCACCTAAAATAAAACCTTGCTTTCTGGTGAGATCCACCTTGTTCCTCTCTACAATGAATATGAGCCCCAATAGGGAGAGCATTTTTGTTTACCCTATTAGTGGGTCTGTGGAACCCTAGAAGAAAACTGGCACACAGTAAGCCCTCAGTAAAGCTCTCCTAAAGAACTGGATGGACTATTCCAGTTGCTTTCTTATGAAGGCTTTATTTTTTGTCTCCTCCCAACTGCATCCCCAATTAGAATATTCATACAGTGGGAGTAAGGTGGCATCTCTCTTCTCTTTTTATTCCCAGGAACTAATAACTTCTCAAGTATAAAAATCATTCAGTGGACTGGAAACACTTGTGGACAACAAATGTATTAATATGTGGCAATGAAAATGAAGATTTGCTAATCATCTGGGAGGATCCAGATATTATAACAAACTCAATTATGAACTTTTGACTACGTTTTCCAGCCATGTTTGGCAAGCCATACATGTTAATAAGGAAACTTGACTATGAATAGCATCCAGGTTTGATAGAAATTGTGCAGGATCTGAATGGAAGAAAAATTGAAGTACTGTGAATAGTTTGATGCAATGTCTGACCATGACATTCAGACTAAATCGAAGATTCATTCACTGGCAAAGTTATGTTGAATGGAGGCCTGCTGAGAAATGGATTTAGTTATACCAAATTTTTAGGAAAGCTACAAACAGTGTTTTAGAGATGTAGTCTTAAGGAAGGGTGCCATTAAACTTGAGCCCTAAAGTAGTATGTGGATAGAATTCTTAAGCACTTACAAACCTGCTGCAATTGTGTTAAAGGCCATTCACATGGAAACTTACTCACTTGAAAGGGACTAGAGACGGGGCGCCTGGGTGGCTCAGTTGGTTAAGCGTCAGACTTCAGCTCAGGTCACGATCTCGCGTGAGTTCGAGCCCGCATCGGGCTCTGGGCTGATGGCTCAGAGCCTGGAGCCCGTTTCCGGTTCTGTGTCTCCCTCTCTCTCTGCCCCTCCCCCGTTCATGTTCTGTCTCTCTCTGTCTCAAAAATAAATAAACGTTAAAAAAAATTAAAAAAAAAATAAAGGGACTAGAGATTATATTAGATTCTCCTAAGGAAACATGGCATAAAAGATATTGAACACTCTAAAATATACCTTAGGATTTACCAGCATAAATGTTCAATTATGAGTAATGGATAATGGCTAACCCCAAAAATAACTGAGAAATTATTGAAGGAAAGGAAAAATTTAGATACTGAAGAAAAACAGAGATTACTTAATCTGATTCCATTTTATGAGGAAAATGATACACATAAAATGTAAGCTTCTTGGGCAAGTATTTCAAGTTGATGTTACGTATTATTTTACATATGAACTTTTTTTGACAAAATGAATATTGTCTATGCAAATAGCCATTAGTACAAATTAGTAAAATTAAAAAGATAAAGTGCTGTTTTCTTTGTAATCAGAATCTCTTGGATATAAGGAGAATCTACTTTTTGCTTGTAAAAATTTGGAAATATTCTTTCACAAATATTCAAAATAATGAAGATACTAAAAAATGTCATGAGGTGGACAAGTTGTCCAGACTTTGAAGTGTGGAATACAAATTTTCAAATATCCTACTAAACCTAATGAATGTTAGAAACAAGCAAAATAAATTTCAGAAAAGTCATAGGTACAAGTTTAATAAGGAGACTAAAGATTTTTTTCCCATTTTTGAAATGTTTATTTATTTATTATTTTCTTAGAAAGAGAGAGAGCATGAGCAGGGGAGGGACAGAGACAGAGGGAGACAGACAATCCCAAGCAGGCTCTGTACTAGTAAGTTGATGATATGTCATTTATGTTTATACATCATTAACATTTCTAAGTATGATTTGTGGAATAAAGCCTTATTAGTATACTATTATTGGTATATTAATATAGTTTACTAGTATACAAAAGTATTTTAATGGTGATCAATTTCATACCTTTTAGAAATAAAGAACAGAAGTTGCATAAAATAGGAGAGAAAGATAAGTGTCTCAGGATATAATATATTATTTACCATGCGCTAGCCATTATTCTAAGCTAGGGACTGGCAAAGAATCACCCACAGCAAATTCCACCTCAAGGTCTGTTTTTATTTCATCTTTGAACTAAGAGCACTTTTTCCAAAGTGTTGAAAAGAAAAAGCAAAAAATATACAAAGAAAAGGGTGGGGAAAAACAAATAAAGTATCAAACAAACCAGATAGATGAAGGATACACTAATTAAACTGAAAAATTCAATAGACAGGTTTAATAGCAGCCCACATCAAGCAAAAGAAACTATTAGTGAACTCAAAGACAGGACAGAAGAATCCACTCAGAGAAACAAAAAGAAAAAATTTTTAAGTAATGATTTCAAGATACTCACTAGGCTGGAGCAAAGAGTGGAATAACCCATTGAGACCTTCATAAGGAAACAGAAAATATAAAAAGAAGCAATCACAGCTGATGAATAACTAACATGAAAACTATGCTAGAGGCAATCAACAGATTAGTAGATGTAGAACATATCAGCAATCTGGAACACAGGATAATGGAAAGCACCCGTCCTCAACAGCAAAAAAGAAAAACCTTTGAAAAATCATACACACACACACACGTGTGTGAATTTTATTTTTATTTACTTATTTACTTCTTTCTTTCTTTCTTTCTTTCTTTCTTTCTTTCTTTCTTTCTTTCTTTCTGCTTTTTCTTTCTTTTCTTTTTTCTTTATTTATCTATGAGAGCACAAGTGAGCAAGGGACAGAGAGAAACCCACAAAGTGCAGACAGAGAGGGGGGAGTGTGGAGCCCAGAACAGGGCTTGAGCTCACCGGAAGCAGGGCACGAGCTATTTTAAAAGCAGCAGGAGAGGGGCGCCTGGGTGGCTCAGTCGGTTAAGCGTCCGAATTCAACTCAGGTCACGATCTCAAGGTCTGTGAGTTCAAGCCCCGCGTTGGGCTCTGGGCTTACAGCT
The DNA here is from genome assembly GCF_018350175.1 of Felis catus. NCBI lineage: Eukaryota > Metazoa > Chordata > Mammalia > Carnivora > Felidae > Felis > Felis catus. The sequence continues at coordinate 9,298,298 of NC_058371.1, read as the reverse complement.
CAAAGCCTGGAGCTGCTTCGGATTCTGTGTCTCCCTCTCTCTCTGACCCTCCCCCGTTCATGCTCTGTTTCTCTCTGTCTCAAAAATAAATAAACGTTAAAAAAATTAAAAAATAAAAGCAGCAGGAGAGATGCAAATATTATACACAGGACAACTCCCTAAGTCTATCAGCTGAGTTTTCAGCAGAACTTTGAAGATCAGAATGGAGTAGCAGGATATATTCAAAGTGATGAAGGGAAAAAAAAAAATCCTACAACCAACAGTACTCTACCTGACAAGGTTATCATTCACAAATCCAAGAGAGATAAAGGGTTTCTCAGACAAAAGTTAAAGGAGTTTATCACCACTAAACCAGCCTTACAAAAAATGCTAAGGACTTCTTTGAGTGGAAAAAATAAGGCCATAATAAGACATAAGAAAAGTGTAACTAAAAGACATGATATATATATGATACCATATACATAAAACATGAATTTTTAAAAAGATGTTTTTACAATGTGTTTGATTTTTTTTTCAAAAAAAAGTTTATTTATTTATTTATTTTGAGAGAGACAGAGTAAGGGAATGGCAGAGAGAGGAGGAGAGAATCCCAAGCAGGCTCCATGCCTGCTGTCAGCGAAGAGCCTGATGCAGGGTTTGATCTTACCAACCATGAGATCACAACCTGAGCTGAATCCAAGAGTCTGATGCTTAACCAGCTAAGCCACCCTGGTACCCCTACAACGTGTTTGAACTTAACTGACCATCAACTTAACATAGACTGTTATATACTTAGGATATTTTATATCAATCTTCTGGTAACCACAACCTCAACCAAACCTGAAAGAGATACACAAAAATTAAATGGGGCCATACATAACATTACAGAAACTCATCAATCACAAAGACAAAAAGCAAGAGGAAATTGGAACAGAGCACAAACACAAAAACACAAGAAAACAGTAAGAAATTAGGAATAAGTACAAACCTATCAATAATTATTTTAAATGCCTGAATTCTCTAATCACAACACAGAGTTGTGAGATGGATAAAAAAAATAACAAGACCTCAGCACATGCTGTCTACAAAAAACTCACCTCAGGCCTAAACACAGAAACAGACTGAAAGTGAAGGGACAGAAAAATATTTACCATGCAAATAAAAGGGAAAAAAAGGACAAAAACAAAAACAGGGTAGCAATATTAAAACAAAAGACTTCAAAACAAATCTGTAACAAGACACAATGAAAGCCATTAAATAATAATGAAAAGATCAGTCCAAAAAGAGGATATAGCAATTGTAATTATCTATGCACCCAATATGAGAGCACATAAATACATAAAGCAAATATTAACAGACATAAAGGGAAAAAGTAATACAATAATACTGGGGACCTAACACACCACTTACATCAATGGATACGTCAAACAAACAGAAAATCATTAAGGAAAGAGTCTTTGAATGATACATCAGACTAGATAGACATAATAAATATATACAGAGCCTTCCATCTAACAACAACAGAATATGCATTCTTTTCAAGTACACACGGAACATTCTCCAGAATAGATCACATGATTGGCCACAAAACAAGTCTCAGTAAATTTAAGAAGATTATTATCATACCATGTATCTTTTCTAACCACAACAGAATGAAAACTAGAAATTAATCACAAGAAAAACACTGGAAAAAATACAAACATGGAGACTAAACAACATACTAACAAACAACCAATGAGTCAAAGAGGAAATCAAAATATATCAAAAAAATATATGGAGACAAATGAGAATAGAACGGTCCAACATCTTTAGGACCTAGCAGCAAAAACCATTCAATGAGGGAATTATGCATCAATATAAGCCTACTTCAATAAACAAGAAAAAGCTCAAACAAACTAACCTTATACTGAAAGGAATAGGAAAAACAAAGCCCAAGATGAGGAGGAAAATAATAAAGATCAGAGTACAGGAGAAATAAATGACATAGAGACAAAAAATTATAAATATCAATGAAACCAAGAGAGGGTTCTTTGAAAATATAAATAAAACGGACACTTAGCCAGACTCCTCAAGAAAAATAGAGAATGGACTGAGTAAAATCAGATGAAAGAGAAATAACTGACACCACAGAAATACAAAGGATTATAAGAGGATATTATGAAAAATTGTATGACAATAAATTGGACAACCTAGAAGAAATGGCTAATTTCCTATAAGCAATATTCCAAAACTGAATCTGTAAGAAATAGAAAACATGGACAGACCAGTAACTAGCAAAATTAAATCAGTAATCAACAAGTTACAAAAAACAAAACAAAAAAACAAAAAAACAAAAAAAACAAAAAAAACAAAAGTCTAAAACCAGATGGATGCACAAGAGAATTCTACTGAACCTTTAAAAAAGAGGTAATGCCTACTTTCCTCAAAATATTCAAAAAAGATAGAAGGGGAATGAAAGCTCCCAAATACATTCTTCGAGACGAGCAATATCGTGATACCAAAATCAGATAAAGACACTACACTTAAAGAGAACTACAGGGCAATAGCCGTGATGAACATAGATGCAAAAACCCTCAACACAATATGAACAAACCAAATTCAACAATACATTAAAAGGATCATTCACCACAATCTAGTGGGATCTATTTTGGGGATGCAACAATGGTTCAATACCCACAATCAATATGATACACCACATCAACAAAATGAAGGGTAAGTAACATATGATCATCTCATTAGATACAGAAAAATCATGTAACAAAATTCAATATCCATTCATGATAAAAACTCTAAAAGTGGTTTTAACGGGAAACTACTTCTAACTAATAAAGGTCAAATATGAAAAACTCATAGCTGACATCATACTCAAGGGTAAAAACATGAAACCTCTTCCCCTAAGATCAGTAATAACACAAGGATATCCACTCTCACCGCTTTTATTCACACAGTCCTGGAAGTCCTAGCCATGGCAATCAGACCAGAAAAAGAAATGAGAGGGATCCATATTGGTAAGGAAGAGGTGAAATTGTTATTATTTGCAAATGACATGATACTATACATAGAAAACCCTAAAGACTCCACCAAAAAACCTACTGGAAATAACAAATGAATTGAGTAAAGTTTCAAGATATAAAATTTAACCCCAGAAATCAATAGCATTTCTGCACAATAATGGAGATGAGAAATTAAGAGAATAATTCCATTAACTATTGCACCAAAAAGAATAAAATTCATAGAAATAAACTAAGGAGGTGAAAGACCTATACTCTGAAAACTACAAAACAATGATGAAAGTTACTGGAGATAATACTAGCAAAAGCAAAGATATTTTCAGTCTCATGGATTGGAAGAATATTGTTAAAATATCCATACTACTCAAAGCCATCTATAGATGCAATACAATCCCTATCAAAACACTAAAACCATTTGTTACAAAGCTAGAGTAAATCCAAAATTTGTATGTAAGCACCAAATAGCCAAAGCAACCTTGAGAAAGAAGAAGAAAACTGAGGTACCACACTCCAGATATCAAGATATACCACAAAGTTGTGTAATTGTATAATTCTAGTAACTGGCACTAAATTAGACACATAGATCAATGGAACAGAATAGAAAGCCCAGGAAATAAACCCATGCTTATATGGCCAATTAATCTATGACAAGGTAAGACATCGCAATGGGGAAAAGGCAGTCTCTTCCATAAATGGTGATGGGAAAAACTGGATAGCTACATGCAAAAGAACAAAACTGGACTACTTTCTACACCAAACACAAAAATAAATTCAAATTGGATTAAAGACCTTAATTTAAGTCTTGAAACCATCAAGATTCTAGGGGAAAAAATATAGGCAGTAATTTCTTCAATACTAGCCATAGTTTTTTTTTTAAGTGTCTCTTAAGGAAGAGAAACAAAAGCAAAAATACACAACTGCGACTATACTAAAATAAACTTTTTCACAGACCTACTGAAGGGGAGAAGGTATTTACAAGTAACATATCTGATAAGGGATTAATATCCAAAATACATTAAGAAAAAAAAACATTAAATGCCAAGAAAACCATCTGATTTAAAAAATGGGCAGAAGACCTGAATAGGCATTTGTCCCAAGAAAACAAAATGTAAATGGCCAACAGACACATGAAAAGATGCTGAACATCACTAATCATCAAGTTCAAATCCAAACCATAAAGAGAGATCACTCCACACCCGTCAAAAAGACAAGTACAAGTACTAGCCAGGATGCAGAAAAAAAGAAATTCTGTGCACTGATGGTGTGAATGTAAATTGGTGTGGTCACTGCAGAAAACAGTATGGAGGTTCCTCAAACTATTAATAAAAAACACTGTATGCTCCAATAATTCCAATATAGGGTTTTTACCCACAGAAAATGACAACACTAATTCAAAAAGATATATACGCCCCTACACCTATTGTAGTATTATTTAAAATAGACAAGATAAAGGGGTGCCTGGGTGGCTCGGTTGGTTATGCATCCAACTTGAGCCCATGTCATGATCTCATGATCTGTGAGTTTGGGCCCCACCACTGGGCTCTGTGCTGACAGCTCAGAGCCTTGAGCCTGGTTCACATTCTCTATCTTCCTTTCTTTCTCTGACCCTCCCCTGGTTGCACTCTGCCTCTCTCAAAAATAAACATTAGAAAAACAGGCAATATATAGAAGCAAAGTGTACATCAAGGGCATGGTAAAGAAGATGTGGTATGTGTTTGTATATACATACATGTACACATATATATACAATGAAATATTATGAAGTCATAAAAAGGGATGAGACCTTGCCATTTGTCACAACATGAATGGACCTAGAGGTATTATGCTAAGTGAAATAAGGCAGACTGAGAAAGACAAATACCATATGATATCATTCACATGCGGAATCTAAAAACCAAAATAAATGAAAAAACAAAGAGCTGAATCAGACCACAAATACAAAGAACAAACTGATGGCTGCTAGAGGAAAGGGGGTTAGAGGGACAGGCAAAATTGGTGAAGGAGAGAGAGAGATGCAGACTTCCAGTAATGGAATGAATACATCATAAATAAAAAGTAAATCATAGGGAATATAGTCAATTATATCATAATCATGTTATATGGTGGCAGATGGTAGCTACACTTGTAGTGAGCTTGGCATAATGTATAGAGATGTTAAATCACTAGGTTGTACGGTGGAAACTAACACAACATTTTATGTCAACTGTATTCAAATTTAAAAATTAAAACATAGAAACACAGAGTGCCTGAGTGGATTAAAACAAAACAAGACCCGAACATATGCTACCTACAGAAGATTCACTTCAGCTATAAGTACATATGGAATGTAAGTGAAATCATGAAAAATACTTTATGTAAACAAACAAAAGAAAACAGGAAAGCAGGAGAAGTTATACTGTATCAGACAAACTAGAGTTTAAGCCAAAGATCATAATAAGAGACAAAGGTCATATATAATGATAAACGGGCCAATTGAGAGGTTTTAACACTTGTAAATATTGATGCAACACAACATAGGAGCACCTCAATGTATAAAACAAATATAACAGGTAGAAAGGGAAAAATAGACAGCAATACACTGTGAGTAAGGAACTTTTATACACCACTTTCATCAATTGATAGATCATCCAGGGAGAAAATCAATAAGGAAACATCCTTCTTAAGTGACAAGTTAAACCAGAAGGACTTAGATATATAGAGAACCAAAAGCAATAGAATACATATTCTTCTATTGCACAGAAGAAAAGCAATAGAATACATAGAAAATATAATAGAAAAGCAATAGAATACATATTCTTCTCAAATGCACATGAAACATTTTCCAGGATAGATTATACGTCAGGTCACAAAACATGTCTTAAATTTAAAAGGACTGGAATCATATAAAGCATCTTTTCTGGCCACAATGGCATGAAACTAGAAAATAATTATGTGGAAACCACCGAAAAATGTGCCAATATGCAGAGATTAAACAACACGCTCCTGAACACCTGTAAGTCAATGAAGAAATCAACAAATAATAACCTGAAGCAATGAAATGGGAAATACAACATACCAAGTCCTATGGGCTACAGAAAAAGCAATTCTAAGACAAAAGTTAATAGCCTATGTTAAGCAAAAATAAATATCTCAAACAACTTACCTTGACCCCTCAACGACCTAGATTAAACAGAGGAACTGTAGGAGAAAAGATTAGAATGGAAATAAACCCAATTAAGACTGGAAAGAAAAGATGAATGAAACTAAAAGCTGGAGTTTTCTAAGATTTTATATTACTTTTTTAAATAATTATTTATTTGGGGTGGGGAGAGGCAGAGAGAGAGGCACAGAGCCCCACTCAGAGCTCCATCTCAGGAACCATGGGAGCATGCCTTGAGCCAAAATCAAGAGCCAGACATTTAATTGACTGAACCACCCAGGTGCTCCAATGGAGTTTTGTTTTTATTAACAATAAACAAAATAAACATTTAGCCAGATTCATCAAGTAAAAAAATAAAGTATTTAAAATTAGAAAAGAGGAGACCTTAAAACTGACACCACACAATTATAAAGATTCTTAAGAGACTACTATTATTATTTACCACCAAATTAGAAAACCTAGATATGGATAAATTATTACAAACACACAAGGTACTAAGACTGACCCATAAGGAAATAGAAAATATGAAAAGACTAACTATTAGTTAAGAGATTAAATCAGCAATCAAAACCTCACCAAAAAAAGAATTTCAGGACCAGACCACTTCTCTGGTGAATTCTACAAAACATTTGAAGGAAAACTAATACTAATTCTTCTCAAATTTTGCTAAGAGAGAGAAAAAGAAAGAGAGAAAGAGAAAGGAAAACTTTCAAAATCACTTTATGAGGTTAACATTACCATATACCAAAGCCAGACAACACGTGCACACACACACACACACACACACACACACACACACAGAAAATCATAAGCCACTATCTTTGATTAACATGGAGGCAAATCCTCAACAAGTTATTAGCAAATCAAGTTCAACAATATTTTAACAGGATCATACACATTGTCAATTGAGATTTATTCCAAGGATACAAGGGTGGCTCAACATTTGCATAACAATGTGATATACCACATTAACAAAATGAAGAATAAAAATCATGTAATCATCTCAATAGATACAGAAAAAGCATTTAACCAAATTCAACATTCATTCAAGATAAAAGTAACAAATAGTATAGCAAGAATGCACCTCAACAAAATAAAGGCCATATACAACAAGCTCAAAGCTAACATCATACTTTATAGTGAAACTTTGAAAGATTTCCTTTAAGATTAGGAATAAGACAAATATTTTCTATCTCATCACTTTTATTCAACATGGTACTTGAAGTCCTAGCCAGAGTAATCAGTCGTGAAAAATGGCATCCAAATATGAAGAAGGAAACTTTTTATTTGCAGATGACATGATATTATAAATAGAAAAATCCTAAGAGCTCTACAAAAAACTTTTAGGACAAACAAATTCAGTAAATTTTCAGGATACAAAATACCCAAAAACAGTTGTGTTTCCATATACTAACAACAAATTCCAAGAAGAGAAATATAGAAAATATCCCATCTAGAACTGCATCAAAAGTAACTGGAAATAACTTTAACCCAGGAGTGAACAAAATCTGTACAATGAACACTATAAAACATATTGAAAGAAATGAAAACACAAATAAATGGAAAGATACTACACCTGCATGGATTCTGAGAATATTGTTAAAATGTCCATAATACCCAGAAGAGCCTACAGATTCATTGTAATCTTTATCAAAATTCCAATGTCACTTTTCAAATAGAATCAACAATCCTAAAGTTTGAATAGAATCACAAAAGACCACAAATATCCAAAGCAATCTTAAGAAAAACAAAGCTAGAGACATCATGTATTTTTTATTTCAAATTATATTACAAAGCTATGGTAATCAAACGATATGTTATTGGCATAAAAATGGACACACAATCAATAGAACAGAATGGAGACCCCAGAAATAAACCCAGGCATATATTGTCAAGTAATTTATGACAAAGCCAAGAATATACATGGGGAAAGGATAGTCTGTTGGATAGTGTTGGGATAACTGGACAGCCCCATGCGAAAGAATGAAACTATGTATCTATCTTAACACCACAACTGAAAACTCAAAATGGATTAAAGACATGAATTTAAGACATAAACATAGAACTCAAGAAAACATGGGGGTTTAGCTCCTTGACATTGGTCTTGGTTTTTTTGTTGTTGTTGTTCTGGGTTTTTTTTGTTTTGATTTTTTTGTATAGGACACCAAAAGCAAAGACAAAAACTTAAAAAGTAGGACCAAATCAAACTGAACACCTTCCGCACAGCAATGGATATCATCAACAAAATGAAAAGGCAACCTACAGAATTGACTATATGGTCAGCTAATCTTAAACAAAACTGGAAGAATATCTAATGGGAAAAAGAGTCTCCTCCACAAATGGTGTTGGGAGAAATGGACAGCAACTTGAAAAAGAATGAAACTGGACCACTTTCATAAACCATACACAAAAACAATTTCAAAATGGATCAAAGACCTAAATACGAAACAGGAAACCATTAAAATCCTAGTGGAAAACACAGTCAATCACCTTTTTGGAATCAGCCCTAGCAACTTTTTACTAGGTATGTCTCCTGAAGCAAGGGAAACAAAAACAAAAATCAACTATTGGGACTTCATCAAAATAAAAAATTTCTGCAAAGTGAAGGAAACAGTGAAGAAAACTAAAAGGCAACCTACAGAATGGGAGATGTTTACTAATGATGTATCTGATGAAGAGTTAGTATCCAAAATCTATAGACAAGTTGTTAAATTCAACATCCAAAACAGAAATTATCTAGTCAAAAATGAGAACACATGAATGGACATTTTTCCAAAGAAGATATCCAGATAGCCAATAGACACATGAAAAGATGCCTCACATCACTCATCATCATGGAAATACAAATTAAAACTACAATGAGATATCACCTCACACCAGTCAGAACGGGTAAAATTAGTAACACAAAAAACAGTTAAGTGTTGGCAAGGATGAGGAAAACTCTTCCCCTGTTGGTGCAAATACAAACTGATTCAGCCAGTCTGGAAAATAGGATGGAGGTTTCTCGCAAAGTTAAAAACAGAATGATGCTACCACCCAACAATTGCACTACTAGGTATTGATTCAAAGTATGCAAAAATACACTCTGACATTTATACAGCCTTATCAGCAATAGCCAAATTATGGAAAGTGCCCAAATGTCCACTGACTGATGAACGCATATAGAAGATGTGGTGTGTGGGTATGTATGTGTGTATATACTCAGCCATCAAAAAGAATGAAATATTGCCATCTGCAATGACATGGAGCTAAAGCATATTACGCTAAGCAAAATTAGTCAGAGAAAGACAAATACCATATGATTTCACTCATATATGGAATTTAAAAAACTAAAGAAATGAACATGGGGTGGGGGGACGGGGAAGGGCAAACCAAGAAAGAGACTAACCATAGAGAACACACTGATGGTTACCAGAGGGGAGGTGGGTGGGGAGATGGGTTAAATAGGTGATGGGGATTAAGGAGTGCACTTGTTGTAGTGAGTACCAGGCATTGTATTTAAGTGTTAAATCACTAAATTGTACACCTAAAACTAAATTACACTGTATGTTAACTAACTATAAATTAACTTTAAAAAAAAAGAAAGGAAAAAAGAGAAGGCAAGTTACAGAATGGTAAAATATATATATATTTGAAAACCGTGTATCTTATACATTGTAAAAACAAACAAACACTCCTAAAAATTCAGTAGCAAGAAAACAAATCTGATTAAAATGAGCAGTGGTAATGAATGGACATTTTCCCCCTAAAATGGACAAATGACTAACAGGTACATGAAAAGATGCTCAACATCACTCACCATCAGGGAAATACAAATACAAATCACAGTCTGTTATCACCTTATACCTTTTAGGACGTCTGTCACCAAAATGAGAAAAGGTAACAAATATTGGCAATGGAGAAAGGGACACTTGTACATTGCTGTTGGTAACGTACGCTGGTCCAGCCACAATGGAAAATAATATGTGGGCTCCTCAAAAAATTAAATAATAACTACCATGTGGTCCAATGATTTTACTTCTGGGTATACATTCCAAGGAAACAAAAATAAAATCTCTAGGACAGATCTATATTCCCATGTTCGTTGCAGCATTATTCACAATAGCCACCATACGGAAACAACAAAGTGTTCATCAATGGATGAATTGATAAAGTGTGCATGCACACACACATAGTCTCTCTATATACATATATGAACACACATACATAATGCACACGCACACTACAGTGGACTTTTAGTCACCCATGAAAAAGAAAGAAATCCTACCAGTTACTCCAAGATTGAAGGAGCTTCAGAGCATTATTCTAAGTGAAATGAGCAAAATCAAAATACTCCATGGTATCATTTATACATGGAATTTTTTTTTAATTCGTAGAAATAGTAGAAAAGTGGTTTCCATGGGTCGGAGGGTGGGGGCAATGGAGATACTCTGGTAAAAATGTACAACCTTCAGCTGTAAGATGAATCAGATCTGAGGGTCTAATGGAAAATATTGTGACTATAGTTGCTAAGTATATAATTGAAATTTGCTAATAATTTAAACGTTCTCACAAAAAGAAAGAGACAGGTGATGGATTTTGATAATAACTAGATGGTGGGAATCCTTTCACAATTTGTATCAACTCACCATGATAGGCACTTAACTATCTTAAAATTTTTTTAATTAGACCTGTAAAAGCAGGGAAAAAAATCAGTCCAAGTGGATTTCCCTGGGGCCACTAGTTCAGAAGTCATTTTATTTGATGACTGGTTTTTGGTGTCTACTTCTCTGGTTTCTCTTCCAAATTTCACTCATTGAAAGACCTAGTGGTAGAATGGTTTCCTCATTTCTTCTTGTATTTACAGACCGTTTTCCCCTCTTATCTTCAAATGACAGACAGGAAGAAAGGAAAGGAGAATTGTGCCCTTGCCACGTGGAACCAAATCAACCTGGTCTGATGCAGTAACTGAAAGATCTTCACTCAGCAAATGTGTGAGCATGAAGATCACCACCATGCTTCCAGCACTCTTTCTTTCAGGATTCCTGGTGGTGTCCACATCTCGAAGAATCTCCCAACACTCTGGCCTTTAAGCTCCTCTAAGTCTGCTCCAGAGATTTTCTCTTTCTGTCAGTCTTGATTCAGTCACTAAACATCCTGTTGACATCTTTATCAACAAGACCATTTTTAGCATTAATAATTCAGCCATGTAACTCTTAAATGAGTGCCTCTCGCATTTTTCAGCTCGTTTGTTATAGGAACCCAACTTCCCAGTTTTACTCTGACAATTTTACTAGCATTAACTCTATCTCTCCTTTACATTGTCTATACTTCCCTCTTGAAATTACTTCAGGTCTTAATTACTCAGATTTCATGGTGTGCTGAACATTACAATTATTCTCTAACATGCAGCCTCCACTCTTTTCTGCTTCTCTCCCCCTTTTATTCTCATCTAGCAGCATTCAACTCTACTTTGTGCCATACAGCCAAAAGTGATTGGAGAAACTCAAGGAGTCACGCTAGCTGATTTTAATACAGGTATTCAATGCCAATGGGAACACTGAGGCAGAAAAGGAAAACGTTAATAATGAGATAAAGAAATATTAAATCTCCCATTTAAAAAAATCCTTGGCCTCCTATTTTTCTAAAGATGCTGGCCAAAGCCTGATTTCATTCGCATTAAGAATAACACTCCTTTAAAAATGTGTCTATACTAGCAATCTCTACAGCCTCCCCTCTCTACACCTCACCCCAATCAGGACTATTCCACTGAAATTGATCTTGTGAACCTCTGCAGGGACCGCTAACATACAATCATCTGACACAATTAATCACCATGCCTTCTTGAAATATTTTCTCCACTCTCCACTTTTCTGCCTACAACACTGGCTTATCCTTTTCAATCTTTTGTGTTGACTCTTCCCCCATTTTGGACCTTCAAATGTCAGAGTCCTCTGGGGTTTAGAGCTTTGTAATTTTCTCTCTATCCTCTCATTTTCAGTTTATCTCTTTGAGTCCTACATTTAAAAATATCATTTCAATACATATTTGATGCACAAATGAATGAGTGGACAAATTAATAAGAAATTATGGTAGAATTAATCAAAAAGTCACTTTTGTGCCTTTGCCGTAGGTTAAGATACTAGGAAAGGCTAGTTTAAGAAGTTCTGGATGAATAATTCAGAAAGAAAAGTTTGAAACCTAGGAACCAAATGATCCGATGCATATAGCCTTGACTCCAAAGTTTGAACTCATCCCTACTGTTCTATGAAACTGTCTAGTTGACATCTCTACTTGCAAGTGTAACAAACATCTCCAACTTCCCAAGTTTAAAATAGAACTCTTGACTCCATGTCTTTTCTTCACCAAGTATTATTAAAAAATAGAAACTCTCTCCTCCATTTTAATAAATTGCACTACCATTTAATCAGGTCAAGGTATATAGGAAATATCCTTGTCTTCTATCCTCTATCATCCCAAATCGAGCAGTACTGTTAGCTCCAACCACACAATAGGTGTCAAACATGAGCACTTTTTCTGACATCTAAAGCTTCTGTCTGGCATTTTCTCACCTTAATATAAAGCATTTCCTACTCACTCTTGGGCCGTATATATAGATTCCTTAGTAGTCTTCCTGTTCCAACTCTCACCCTCCTGTGATCTGTTCTTCATAGTCAACACGATCTCTTGACTATGCAGACAGCATTACTATCACATTCCAAGTCTCCAAAATCTTTTAGTTTGCAAAACAATATCCAAACTTCTTATCAAATTAGAGCAAACCGTACTTGCTCTGGGTTCTGTCTACATTTTTATCTGTATAATGTAATAAATCTGTTCTCATTCCCATTAGTTCAACCACACTGGATTTTGCACTGACCCCTAAATATACCAACCTCACTTCAACCTTGATATTTCCATGTATGGTTTGTTGTGTCTGATACTGTATTTTCACCTTAATGTCATCTCTTTAGAGGAACATTCAGAGAGTATCCCATCTAAAATGCTTCCCATGAGCACAGAGCAATGTACGGAATTATTGAAACACTATATTGTATACTTAAAACTAATATAACAACATATGTTAATTATACTGGAATTTATAAATATTTTAATAATAAAAAGATAAAATACTTGCCATGGTTACTGCCCTTATTTTTATTACCTTGCTTAGTGTATTTATATATTACCTTTATTGTTTTTATTACTATATATTTTTTAATCAAAATTAGTTTTGTGGCTGTTATTTATTATCTGTCTTCTTTACTAGAATATAAATTCAATAAAGAAGATTTATTTACAGCTGTATCCTCAGTATCTAAAATAGTACCTGGAATAGAGAATATTTTCAATCAATACTTTTCAAAGGAGCATTGGCACAAACTTGGGGCTTACTCCAGCCATTCTGCGAGAATGTCACGTAGCAAGATTTAGAGATCTAACCTGGCTAGTTTTTAAATCTGAAATATTTAAGATTTCAGCTTAAGGTTAGAGCTAAGAACATGATTGAAATGATATATAAAACTAGATGCATTTCTGATGCTATGGAAATATAATCCTGATATTGCTAATATGTAGATCAATATCCTCTGAAGACATTCAATTACTGGTTGAGTATATAATATAATGATGTGTCATTATGTAGTAAATCACTAGCCAACTCTTGTTCTATTACATATGAAGAAATATGTTTTCTCAGAACATAATCATTTATGCGTAAGTTTGCATCAACACACATAACTGAGTTGTTTGCCATTTATTCTATGTGTAATGTGTTTCTATATTTTGTACTATATCTTTTTCTATTCTACTCTATTTGTTTCATTTTTAAAATATTCTGCCAGCCTAACAGATTTTGTGATGAACAAAGGTTTCTCAAGCCATAGTTTACAAAGCTCTATAGGTTACATGAAAATTCAGAAACAAAAAGGAAACAAGAATATAAATTATGTCTCTTGTTCTAAAGAAATAATTCTAAAAATGCAAACTTTTCCACACCTCCACCTTCCTTAATCTTTTAAGTAAGAAACAAACAAGGGATGATGCCTTTTATGTTCTTGTTATAAAAATATTTCAACTACACATTTTGTTCCATGAACTTAAACATAAGTTCAGGTCAAGGAATCACAGAATCCAATATGTTCATGTTTTTTAGTTCATTATGCTCAAAATAATTACCTCTGAATTATGTAGAAATATTTTACAATTTTATTTTAGTTCAGGTTTCTAGGAAACAAAGCAATGGAAGTGCTGTTTTAAAAGCTATGGGTGCCACAGGGCAAGGACGAGGTATAGGCTTCGTGTCTGGAGAAAGTCTCTCCAACTTTATTCAAAAGCTCAGAGAAGGAGTTCCTGTACATATCTATGTAGTGTCTTAAGAAATGTCAAAGTCAGTACTGGAGGCCTTAAAAATTGAACTGATGTCACAACAAGGATCACATGAATTTATCCAGAGCATCTATTTAAAAAAATGGCAAAAATTACTAAAAAATCTAAAAGCATATTACCACATATGTAGGAAATAAAAACTCGTTTGAGATATGGAAATTTTTTTAGTTTTTGAAATAAGCTGTAGGGTAAAGCACAGATTTTCAGAGAGAAAGTATACTATTTTTCTACATCATACTTATTGCATATTCATAAAATCAGATAGGCCTTTAATCCAAGGACAAAGAATCATTTGAAGGGTTTCATATAATAATCTCTGAGAGACATTCATTTAAATCTGAGAGTCTCAAGATTTAGTAGGGAAAAAATGAATTGATTCTCCATGTAGTTATCATTATAAATTGTGATACTAAGTTCATTATCTAATCAAGAACTCACAAGTTGAAATTTTGTAAATACAGAAATTTGAGAAATTAAGTTTTTCTATTGTTTGCCTTATTTTGTTGTTTCACTTCATTTGTACACATAGGTCTTTCAAAAAGGTGGAAGGGAGTTTATAGATGCTAACAATGCAAGAACATATGTAGGTTTAAATAGGTAAAATCAAACAAAGTCCGTGTAATGGATCCATAAACACACACACGTATGCGCACACACATACACACACACACACACACAGTACATTTGCTTAAACACCATAGCTTACTGGAATTTGTAATTAACATGTGTAGATCTATATTTCTGAGGTTATAAAGGAGAGATGTCAACTTATGTTACACATTATTTTCCATAAAGAGAAATCCATATTGATCTGTCAAAAACAAAACAAAAACAAAACAAAAAACTTAGCTACAACCCAACAAGACATTATCCCTGGAAAATCACATAAAGAGAGAGAGCCAGAGAGAGAGAGACAATCCTACCACAATTATTTTTTACAAAATATTTAAAATATAGCAACCAAAATAAAACCCTGTTCATCCAGAGAGTTCTTACTGTAACCATCTATAAAAATTTTAAAAAAGTAGTAAGTAGTGCAGTCACTCTTTTTATCTTTTTATACCTTGAATTATAGCTTCAGAAAATTAAATAGGATTTGCTATATATTAGATTATTGCATCAAATTATGTGATGTCTTGAAATTTAATACACTATTTCATTAATAGTCTAATCTGCTAATAGTGACCCAAGTAATACTCCATAAAAAGTTTTCTAAGACCTAAACTTTGGACTTCTGAGTTAAAAGAGCAACGCTTCTATGACTTTTCTTAAATTGGTATTATCTGAGGGCCAAGAAAAGCAGTAAGAGGGCGGAGGAGATAACTCAGCTTTAAATGAGATCAAGAAGACTAAAGTCTCATTCTTTTTATGGCTGCATGACATTCCATTTCATATCTCACACACACATCTTCTTTCTCCATTTATATATCAATGGACACTCAGTTTGTTTCCATATGTTAGCATGGTTGCCAGAGGGTGGGGGAGAGGTGGAATGGGTCAAAGGGGTGAAGGAGAGTAGGAGACAGGCTTCCACTTATGGAATGTCTAAGTCACATCATGAAAGGTACAGCATAGATAACATAATTAATGATATTGTAATAGTGTTGTATACTGACAGATGGTAGCTACACTTGTGGGAAGCATAACATCATGTATGGAAATTTTGAATCATGATGTTGTATACCTGAAATGAACATAACATTGTGTGTCAATTACCCTAAAAAAAAAAATTTTTAAAGAAGAACCCATTCTCATTCATTGGTTGATGCCTGAAAATTCCAAATTAATGCCATTTTTCTGTGAATCACTTCTTTTAAAATTTAAATAAATCTAAGAAGATTAACATTTTCAGACATTAAGCCTAATGTGAATTTTTTTATTCTTTCCTAAAAGGAAATAATTGGAGAAAGGAGGGACTTGTAATCTGAGGATATATATAAATTCCAAGTATTCACATTAGGGAGTCCACAAATAGCATAAAATTCAGTGCTTAGTGATTTTGCTTAAAATCTCTGAAGTCAAATTTAAATCAAAGTAGGAATAAAAAAAATAGTATTTTAAGAATTTAAAAACAAAAACAAAACTGTTCTGCTGGGGCTCCTGGGTGGCTCAGTTGGTTAAGCATCCAACTTTAGCTCATTTCATGATCTCACAGTTTGTGAGTTCAAGCCCCACATTGAGCTCTCTACTGTCAGCACAGAGCCTGCTTGGGATCCTCTGTCCTGCTCTCTCTCTCTCTCTGTCCCTTTCCTTCTGATTCGTTCTCTCTCTCTATGTCTCTCTCTCTTTCAAAATAAGTAAGTAAGACTTCAAACAAAACCAAAAATTTCCTAAGTTCCTAAATAAGACAAAATTCCACATATGTATTTTATGTAAGTGTTCTAACTGTATACTTGGATTCTACCAGTAGAATAAATGAATATACCTTTTCAAAGCTTTTCTGAAAGAACATTTATAAAGAATCATGAAGGCCAAATGTGAAGCAGACATAATAAGATTATTGTGAATTATGCTTAACTCAAACTCTTACTGGTTTTAGGTGGAGAAGCTCCCTTCAGAATAACATATCTACTCTTCCTGACCTTAATTCTTTTCTTATGAAAGGAAGAGTTACTTATGTAATCTATCTTTTCCTCTCTTTATTTGGCATGATCCTGCTAAAGAAGCACCCACTCCACACTGCTATTTTGTGCAAGCTTTTCAGAGCCAGCCTTTAAATACAGGACTGGGTAAAGGAGGCCCGTCATTTTCCAGGCCTTCCTGACACCGGAGGGCAATTCCCTGTATTACCATAACTAAAAACTAGGAAACCCATTAATTCTAAACACCTAAGGATCATCTTTCAACCCAGACTTTAACTGTAATATGGTAATCTGTTGGATCCTTGTCCATTTCTTAGTTGATCCAAATTTGAGTAGGAAATATGGGCATCAAACCCACACATCTTAGGCGTGGTCTGAGACCCTTCAGTACCCATGAATGAAAGTGGGGATCAAAATAAGGGAGAGACCTTGAGGGGGTCCAGGATTGGTCACCATAAGGATGATGTTTAACAACAAACATTTCAACTTCGAGTCAATGAAAAAGGTGGTCACCTTGTCCAAGGTAAAAGCCTGTGTTTTTACAGGTGAATGGCTATTTTACGTAAGCAGGAATAAAGATTTTAACAACTAACAAGAGGTGGCCTTTGGTAACCCAAGTACAAGCTGGTTTTACGCTACACAGTTTATCTTGAAATTCTTGGACAAAACTTTATTACGAACTGAACCTTCAGAAAGATTACATCTAAATACAAATAAACATTTTAGTTTTGGGGTGCCTGGGTGGCTCAATTGGTTAAGTGTATGACCTCAGCTCAGGTCATGATCTCACGATTCATGGGTTTGAGATCCGTGTAAGGCTTTGTGCTGAACACTTGCTTAGAGCCTGGAGCCTGTTTCAGATTCAGGGTCTCTTTCTCTCTCTGCCTCTTCCCCGCTCATGCTCTGTCTCACTCTGTCTCTCAAAAATAAATAAATGTAAAAAATAAATAAACATTTTAGTGTCATTAAAGGATCTCCCCTTAAAAAACAGATTAATAACAATGCCTGCTTATTTTATGGTGTTTTTCAGTCTTGTGGGTAAATCCTGGAAGGACAGTCAAGCTCTTTAAATGATAGTCTCTGGAGAGAGATAGCCTCAGTTTAAATGCCAGTTCTGTCATTTTGAACTGTGACCTTGGGCAAATTATTAAGACATCCTATGTTATTTTCCATATCTTTAAAATACAAATGATAACATTATTAGGTAAAACTTAGGCCTGCTTGGAGAGGAGTTAAGATCCAGATGCACTTTAACAAGTCACCAATAGGCCAGCTTTAATAAGCACTAGCTATTTCCATTCTACTGAAGCTACAGAAAAATAGTCAAGTTTTAGTTTAACTGTTCACATTAAGAAAAACTATACAGGGAGTTGGTTCAAAATGGTGGCATAGGAAAAACCCTAACTCACCTCCTCCAATGTACAAAAAATCTACAGCTATATATGGAATAATTTCCACTGGAAAAGTCCTAAAAAAAGAGATAATCAGCACCTCCATAACAAATGATAAAAGACCTATCAAGACTGAGTACACAAGGCACAGACAGGCTCTTACCAAAAAACCCACTCAAGATATGGTGACTCACAATCAGAAGCAATGTCAAAAACATGGAATTTTTCTCAGAGGAGTGAAGGGTTTGCTCTCTGCATTATATACAACAATTCTTGGGTATCAAACCAGAGAGGAGTCCCCACAATGGTTGGCTTTGGTATTGGTCCCCAAAATTGACAGAGACTACATCCAGGAGAACCACAGAACTACAGGTAACAGAGAACCCACTCTTTAAAGGCTTGGGCACAGACATTTATCTCAGAATTCAGAGCAAGAGCTATAATTTGAAAAGCAACTAGGCCATATGTGAAGGAGACCCACTTATTCATCTAAAAGCCACCAGTGAAGAACAAGAATCTGTTGGGACTTTTTCTAAGAACAGAAATTCTGGTGGAAACCATTTTGGCAATCTTCTTCTAACTTTCCAGCACCACTGGACAGGTCCTGCACCCACCAGCCATAGCCATCAGGCACATAAGGTTCACACAGGGGAAGCCACTTAAATAGCTGACTGTGGTGGTGGAGTTGGGGAAGGGATTAGCTTCTGAGCCACACAGGGCATCTCCTACATAAGGCCACTCCTTCAAGACTGGTAAAGGCAGCTGTGTCACCTAATACATAGAAACAAACACAGACAATCAGGCAAAATGAAGACACAAGGGAATATGTTCCAAACAAAAGAACAAGACAAAACCTCAGAAAAAGACCTTGATGAAATGGAGAGAAACATTCTACCTGATGAAGGGTTCCAAATAATGGCCATAAAGATGCTCACAAAAGTTAGGGGAAGAATTGATAAACACAGTGAAAATTTCAATGGCACAGAAAAGATAAACAGAAGTCAGAGAGCTAAAGAATATAGTAACTGGAAGGCAAAATACACTAGAGATGTTCAACAGCAGACTGGATAAAACAGAAAAA
The DNA here is from genome assembly GCF_018350175.1 of Felis catus. Taxonomy (NCBI): domain Eukaryota; kingdom Metazoa; phylum Chordata; class Mammalia; order Carnivora; family Felidae; genus Felis; species Felis catus. Next base: position 9,278,748 of record NC_058371.1, on the reverse strand, counting down.
CGATCAGCAACCTGGAAGAAAAGACAGTGAAACTCAGAGCAGCAAAAAAGAAAAAAAATTAAAAATGCAGATACCCTAAGGGACCTATAGGATAACATTAAGTGGAATAATATCCATATTATTTGGATCTTAGAAGGAAAAGAGAAAGGAATAGAAAACTTAGGTTAAAAATAATGACTGAATAATGTCCTAATCTGAGGAAGGAAGCAGTCATCCAAAGTCAAGGAAGCCCAGGGAGGTCCAATTAAGATGAACACAAAGACATCCACCAAGACATATTATAATTGAAATGACAAAAGTTAAGGATAAAAGGAATCTTAAGTAGCAGAGAAAAACAACTTGTCACATACAAGGAAAACCCAGTAAGGCTATGAGTAGATTTTTTAGCAGAAACGTTCCAAGTCAGAAGGGAGCACAAGACACATTCCAAGTGCTGAAAGAAAAAAACCCATGACCTAGACATTCTCCCCAGCGACGTGATCAGAAGAAAAAAATAGGGTTTTCCAGACAAGCAAAGCCAAAAGAGTTCATAACCACTAAATAAGCCTTACAAAAAATGTTAAAGGGTGTTATTTAAGCTAATTAGAAATGGCATGAATAACAAGAAAACATAGAAGAATAAAAATCCCACTAGAAAAGACAAATATGTAGTGAAGGCAGTGGATCAATCATTTATAAAGCTAATCTGATGATCAAAGACAAAAGTAATAAAAATTAAAACTACAACAGTTAGTTAAGGAATACCTTAAAGAAAATCTGACAGCAGGAATCCCTGAAGGGGAGTAAAAATGTAAAGTTATAGAAGGTGTTCAAATTAATGTGGCTATCAACTTAAGATAAACCATAATAAACATAGAGTGATATCTGTGAACTTTATGGAAACTACAGTGAAAAAACTTCTAACAAATGCACAGAAGAAAATGAGAAAAGAATCTAAACATAAGCCAAAGAAAGTTACCAACCCAGAGGAAAAAGAAGAAACAAATACCAGCTACAAAAACAGAGAGAAAGAGACAGAGACAGAGAGAGAGAGAGAGAGAGAGAGAGAGAGAGAAAACACAAGTGGGGGAGGGATAGAGAGAGAGGGAGAGAGAGAATCCTAAGCAGGCTCCACACTGTCAGCACTGAGCCCAATGTGGGGCTTGACCTCACAAACCAGGAGATCATGACCTGAGGCAAAGTCAAGAGTCAGACACTTACTGACTGAGCCACCCAGACACCCTTTTTGTAATGTTTATTTAGAGAGAGTAAGTTCTTCATTCAAGACTGTGGCTAAATGTAATAAAACCAATAATAATCTATATGCTTCCTACAAGAGATTCATTTCATAAGTAAAAACACTCACAGACTGAAAGACTTTGCTTGCAAATGGAAACAAAAACAAACCTGGTATAGCTATACCCAAGTAAGACAAAAAAGACTTTAAAATAAAGACTATAATGAAAGACAGTGACATTACATAGTGATAAAAGGGGTCAATCCAGCAAGAAAATGTAACACATAAAAATATATGCATCCAGCCTAAGAGTACCAAATGTATAAATCAAATATTAACAGATATACAGGGAGAAATCAACAACAATTCAATAATAGTAGACTTTAACACACAGTAACATTAATAGTAAGTCATTCAGACAATCAATAAGATAACATCAGCCATAAATAACATTAAGCCAGATGAACTTAAATAGATACATACAGACAATTCCATCCAAAATCAACAAGTTACACATACTTTCCACATAGATAAGGAACTTTCCACAGGATAGATCACATGTTAGTCCACAAAACAAATCTCAATAAAAAAAAATTAATACATCATACATCTTTTCTGATCACAACAGTATGAAGCTAGCAATCAACTACATGAATAAAATTATAAAAAACACATAAAAAAGTGGAGATTAACCAGCATGCCACAAGAAATAAAAAATATCTAGAGATGAATGAAAACATAAATGTGACATACCATATGCAGCAAAAGCAGTTCTAGTAGGGAAGTTCATGGCAATACAGGCTTACCTCAAGAATCAAGAAAACTCTCCAGCTATCTAATTAAACCTAAAGGAATTCAGAAAAACCCAAACCCAAAGTCAGTAGAAGGAAGGGAATAGTAAAGATCATAATGGAAAAAAATGAACTAGAAACTAAAAAGACAATAGAAATGATGAGTAAAACTTAGCTTATTTTTTGAAAAGATAAACTAAAGTGACAAATTTTTAGACTTAACAAGGCAAAAAAGGGAATTCAAATAAAATAAAAACTGGAAGAGTTTACATTTGATGAAATACTAAGGATAAGAGACTACTATGAACAATTCTATGCCAACAATTCGGACAGGAAGAAATAAATTCTTGGAAACACAATCATCCAAGACTGAATCATGAAAAAATTGAACATATGAACAGACCAATTACTAGTAAGGAGGTTGAATCAGTAATAGCTTTACTGGAGAATTATATGACAACTTGAAAATGATTTAATATCTTTCCTTTTCAAACTATTCCAAAAGACTGAAAAGGGAGGAGCTCTTCCAAACTCATTTTATGAGGACAGCAATCTCCAACCAAAACCAAACACATCACATACAAAATATTAGAAGCCAATATCCTTGATGACTACAGATGCAAAAATCCTCAACATAATAGTAGCAAAATGAATTCAAACATATATTTAGAAGATTGTACACTATAATGAAGGAGGATTTGTTCCAGTAACGAGGGGATGGTTCAACTTCCACAAATCAATGGGATGTACCACATTAACAAGATAAAAACATGATTATCTCAATAGATTTAGAAGAAGCACTTGAAAAAACTAAACACCCGTTTATGATTAAAACTCTCAAAGTGTAAAAAGGGAAGTAGCCACATATAAAAATCATGTGACAATTGTGACAAACCCCCAAATGGTATCATACTCAACAGTGAAATGCTGAAACCTTTTCCTCTAAGACCAGGAACGAGACAAGGATGCCCACTCTAATTACTCTTATTCAGTTGAATACTGGATGTCCTGGGCCAGCAATTAGGCAGGAAATAAAGGGCATCCAAATTGGAAAGGAAGAAATAAAACCTTCACTATTTCCAGATCATATATTATATAGAGAAAAGCCTAAAACCTCCATCAAAAACCTCTTAAGTAAATAAATTAAAGTTTCAGGATATAAAATTAATATGTAGAAATTGGTTGTGTTTCTATATGCTAATAACAAACTATCAGAAGAAAAATTAAGAAAACAGGATTGTTTACAATTGTATCAGCAAGTATAAAATACTTAGGGATAAATTAACCAAGGAGGTGAAAGACCTGTACACTAAAAACTGTATGACAGAGATTAAAGAAACTGAAGAAAACACAAATAGATGAGAAGGTAGTGTGCTTAGGGAATGAACGATCAACACTGTTAAAATGTCCTTACTACTCAAAACAATCTACAAATTCAGTGCAATCCTACAAAATCCCTGTGGCATTTTTCATAAAACTCCAAGAAAGAATTATAAAACTTGTATGAGTTAATAAAAGACCCCAGAGAGCCAAAGCCATCCTCAGAAAGAAGAACAAAGATAGAGGTATCATGCTCCCTGGTTTCAAGCTAATACAACAAAATGGTAGTAATCAAAACTTCATGGTATTGGCATAAAAACAGACATACGAATCAATGCAACAAAAGACAGAGCACACAAAGAAACCCAGGCACATGCGGTCAATTAATTTACAACAAAAGACTCAAGAATATACAATGGAAAAAAGGACAGTCTCTTCAATAAATGGGATTGGAAAACTGGACGGCTACATGAAAAAAAAATTAAACTGGACCACTATCCAATACCATATACCCATATTAATTCAAAATGGAGTCAAGATTTGCACGGAAGACCTAAAACCATAAAACTTCCAGAAGAAAATAGAAGTGGTAAGCTCCTCGACATCAGTCTGAGCTATGTATATATTTTTGGATCTGACTCCAAAGGCAAGGTCAAAGAAGGTAAATATTTAAACATGTGAATAGATCACACTAACAAACTTTTGCACAAAGGCAACCCTCAAGAAAAAGGTAACCCAGTAAAGGGAGGAAATATTTGTAAATCATGTATCTCATAAAGGGTTAATACCCAAAATATATAAAGAACTCTTCCAACTCAAAACAAAAACACAAACTGATTTATGAACGGGAAGAGGACCTGAACAGGTATTTTTTCCACAGACTACATGTAGATGGACAAGAGGTACCATGTTGATCATGGAAATATGCTCAATATCACTCATCAGGGAAATGTACACCAAAACCATGCTGAGATGTCACCAGTGAACTCAGTCTGATTAAAGACATAAATTGAACTACTCTACTCACTGTAAATACCAGACAGCATACACTAAAAATAATGTACTCTGGGAAAGTAACAAAATGAGACAAAAACAAAAAATTCCTACTGTACTATTATATGCAAAATAGAATACAAAACATTAAGATATGTAGAGACAAGCTGGACAATGTCCCATAATTAGGAGAAAAACAGTCAATAGAAGCAAAACTTCAGATGACCAAATAATTAGCATTAGTGGACAAGAACTTAAAAACACTACAGATATTTTAATGAGTTTACAGAAAAAGATGGGTATAAATGAGTAGACAGATCTTCCATATTTTATTTTGAAATATATAAGAAGAATGGATGTATGGAAATATAAAAATATAAAAATTTATTGAATGAATGTCAACAAATTAGATATTGCAGAATGAAGGCTGAATTAACTTGGTAACAATTCAACATAAGTTACCTTAAGTTAATCACAGACAGAGACTGAAAAAATTTAATGGAGTATCTCTATCTGTGAGAATTATCATCTAACACGCATATGTTTGTAGTCCTCGAGTTACAGCAGTGAAAGACTGGGCAGAAAATACGTTTGAGAAGAATGATAAAACTTACCTTCATATCAATCACATATTTAAGAATCATAGATGACTCCCCAAGAATAAGTAAAAATAAAAGCAAATGAAGACAGTTCGCAACTACATTGCTAAAAATGAAAAATAAGCTCCTATTTTATAAGCAAAATAAGACAGACAATGTATTTAATGTAATAAGTAAAAGGATGGCTGCCTTCTCATCTAAGAACAGTCTAGCCAAAAGCAAGGAACCAAATCCTTCATGTGCTGAGCAGCAAACACCATCCAAACCCCAAAACCAAACAAACAGAAAGAAGTAAAAACCGGTCTGAATAATATTCTATATCCAGTGAAACTACCACGCACAAGTGAAGATACATGAAACTTGAGGTAAATTGGGACCAGTAGAACAACACTACCAAATCAATGCTGAAAATGGGCAGACCCACTGACACGCGGCACACAGTCTACGAACTTTACGTATACAGGCACAGATACAATAAAAACGGATGGGAATATGTTGATATTAGACCAAGGCAAGAGAGGTACGTTTACTAGACCTGAAGGGCTTTTCAAAAGCTATAAACGCCAATATTAAAAAGAAAAACCCTAAAAACATATGCTACTACAAAGTAGCATAACAGTTAAAAGTGGACATGGTATTTTTGCCTGTGCCCTGTGAGAACATCCTGAGAAATTTAAGGAATAAGGCCTCTAACAGCATGCAAAACAGAGTAAGAACTATGAAAGTGGAACCATGCAGGGAAAAGAATCGCCCAGCCCTGGTTGTATTGGGGTGTCGGGGAGCAGCTCAGTCCATGGGGTTATCCATGTCTCGGATGCATAGACAATTGAGGTGTATGAAGGGTGAATGGTTTTAGCAGGCTTGGAACTCACTGATTTTGAGACCAGGAGTATGGAGGTATCTCCACAAAACATAATGTTGTAAACAATGTTACTGTTCCAGGAAAAAAATTTAAAAAAGGAAAGGGAATAGAAAAGGAGCATCCAACCCAGGAGTCTTATGAAGCCCCTACAGAGCAGGCACGGAGGTGGATCAAGTTCAGAAGCAGATTCATGGAAGTTTGTGGAAAGTAGTGATGGAACAGCAGAGAAAACTCCTAAGGCAAGATTGCAATGCAAGTTGTGACACAGGTAGTTTAGTCTCAGAGAAGTCACTGGCAGTTTGGGAGTCTAGTGATGAGGATGTGGCAGTTGACATCAATATATGGACATGGAGACACCTTTCTTTAAAAGTTAGGTTTGTGCGAACTCTAACTCCCCAGGAAGAAGCAACGGCGTCAGCTGTCATAGCGAGGAGATCCAGCAACCAAGCCTCGGCGAGGAAATGCAGATTCAGAGGTTTAAATGTGCTCCATGAGAGGGAGTGTGCGGTAAGACGCAGGTTTGGGGCGGCCAGCATTTCAAATTTATCAACTTTGCAAGATCACAGCAGTGTCTCAAATACCAGTCCCTGAGAAAAGAGACCACGTGGAATAGATTCATTTTCTTCCAAATATAATAAATCTAGGATATGAAAAGCAAACATTAGGTGAGGAGTTATTTGACTGAGTTCTTACTTCATCGGCTCTGGACACATGCTACAGACTGACCCGTATTCTAGCCAAAATGGTTTCCCTTCATCCCCGCCTCTTTTTTAAATATGAAATTTATTGTCAAATTGGTTTCCATACAACACCCAGTGCTCATCCCAACAGGTGCCCTTGTCCCCTTTTCAATAACTGAGGCTGCGGAGGCTCTCAGCCATCCTCACTCAGCAGGAGGCTTTGGGGAGGTCATTTTACTTGTGGTAATTCATTTTGTTTTCTAACTCTTGCCCTTGGGGGACTGGTAGGGTTACTGTTTTCTATTAACTCCTTGTCCTCCTTAAAATGGAGGGTGGATGGGGTGCCTGGGTGGCTCTGGCTTGTCCTCGGTCAGGATCTCACAGTTCATGAGTTTGAGCCCTGCGGCAGGCTCTGTGCTGACAGCTCAGATTCCGTGTCTCCCTCGCTCTCTGCGCCTCGCCCCCTCACATTTTGTCTCTCTCAAAAATAAACAAGTATTTAAAAAAATTTTTTTTAATTGAACATGGAGAGTTATTTAGCGTTGACCTCATCTTCTGAATTCTAAACGAATATCACTTCGCTGATATTCAGGCCAGCGTTGGGCTGCAGGACAAGTCCCCAGATGAACCCTTCAGGATAAGACTAAGCAGAATACAACGTTGGAATCGGGGAGGGTGTGATTCCAGCTTAAAAGGTGATTCTGATCATTCATTTCTGTGATCTTTCAACTTTAACATGCATGACTTTCATACTCCATTTTATCGTGCCGCAGATGTGATGAGCGTATTAGACAATGAGACACAACATGTGCAGTCAATTCTCAGTCGAGGGTGCAGAGAGGGCTTGGAGATCATTATGAACCATTATGACTCCTTGCAGGATCTCATAACAAGATCAGCAGCACATCCTTCTGGTATCAGGAAGACCCACAGGAGAGATGGCTGGAGTGGACAGAGCTGCCTCACCTAAGTGGGAACAGGCTGACATTTAGGGTCCAGCTGTGTCCTCTCATGAGGAGAGTGGTACCCCGTGGCTGACCACGGTTTAAGACCACAAACGACAGCCAAGAACCATCAAGTTGGAGGAACTCAGTCCATCTCTGGAACAAAGAGGAAGGTCCACGTGTATCTCTCCCTGTCTTGACACTCCTCTCCCAAGAAGAAATGGAGGTACATTTGGGTGAATTTAGAGGACTTGAACACGTGTGGTTCAATTTTTTCTCCACCTTGTTTTGCAAGAGAAGCCTGATTCTGTGCCCTCCCCTGCTTTTGGTTTTGCCGCAGGATCTGCCACCCCAGACGAAGCTTGGGTGGATGCAACACAGTCTCTGGCTACTTGAGAAAGTCTCTTTCGTTTGATGATCTGTATTAGGCAGCCCTCTGTTGCCCTACACCCAACCTAACATTACCAAATAACGAACGTGATTTTTTTTTCTATCTGACTTCCATTTCCATTTCTCCGTTGGTTCTAAATGTGGTACTTTAAGGGGTGCCCGGGTGGCTCAGTTGGTTAAGCGTCTGACTTCAGCTCAGGTCATGATCTCGCGATTTGTGAGTTCGGGTTCCACGTCGGGCTCTGCGCAGATAGCTCAGAGCCTGAAGCCTGCTTCAGATCCTGTGTCTCCCCATTTCTCTGCTCCTCCCATGATCATGTTAGGTCTCTCTCTCAATAATAAATACACGTTAAAAAAATTTTTTAATAAAAATAATGAATAAAAAATAAATGTGGTACGTTAAAAAGTACACCGATTTACTGGCCCCTCCAAGCCTTCACACGGCTGTGGAGAGTAGGTGTTTTAGCCAGGGTGGGACATAAGACCGCTTTGTCCAGCTACGGAAACTGCCATCACCCCTTGTGTAAATAAATCACGGCCACTGACTGGCAGAGCTAATATTCAAATCTGGAGTCATGACTTTTTCGTTAACTGAGGCAGACAGTGAGACCATCAAATACATTCCTAGCCTTCTTCCTCTTTTTACTAAGGTGTCTTAAGATGAGGATACTTCTCTGTCATTTACATGTTTCATTCTGATGACAAGGAGTAACAGCTTTCTGTTTCCCATCCTATATATGCTATCAGAGCAAATAAGCTATTATAAACAAAGGGCAGAAAAAAAGGGGGGACAGAAGTTTTCTACTTGAGACATGTGATTTTGCTCCTTAAGAAGGTATAAATTTGCACCCAGATCAGTGTTGACAGATCAGTGTCAACTCTTTTTGTCTCCCAAGTGAGGAGGTAACATTTCAGCATCTAATCATCTAACCACCGTTTGAAACAGGTTTTTTTAATTATGTTTTTTAGTTGAGTTTTTGCAGTTTTCTGCTAAATCATTCTCAAGAGACAGTTTCAGACAGGAGAGGGATTCCACTATATGATCTAACTTTCCATCTTTTCATATCACGTCTAGATGACAGCCTACAAACGTTGTATATTTAAAAACATGTGCCATACGGAGTAAACTGACAGCCAATGTTTGTGATAATTGATTAGTAACCCCACTTCAACTGAGGTGGTGGAACATTAATTCCCTTTAGGCTCTGAACCACCCAATAAAAGTCAAGAGGAAGGCATTTAAGGAACAAGCAAAGGGTGGGTATGCATTGCTCTTAAAACAGAAAAAAGTCACATGTGGTAGCAGAAATTACCATTAAAATTTCTCCTGGGGGGGAAATTATAATCTTCTGTTTTCCCTATTTAAATAAAATGCCAATCTCCCAGATTGTGCATTTTATGAAATTTTCATCCACTCAGAGCATTCATTTCACATCTCATCTGTTCTGTGAATGAGATGGGAACATCATCCTCCGCCCCCCCCCCTTTTTTTAACAGCATAAAGAATCCATGGTGAATTGCACATTTACCACACAGGACGCTCTGTTCCGTCCTTTTCGGAGTATTCACTCACGGCTGCGCTGTCCTCCTTTGGATTCCTTACATAGATAACCATAGGTCTCCACGACTATGCTGTACTCTCCACATTTATTTCCAACCATCGTAACTCAGGCAGTCTTCAAATCTAGAAGCCAGAAACCAAGCAGAGGAGGACAATGTCAGTCTAAGAAATGGCTGCTCAAACTCAAGAGAGTGCAAACTCTTGGCAGCATTCTTTATTTTCATCTACTAGGTTTAAAAAGACCCCTTTCCCCACTGTTAGTAGTTAGAATTTCATCATCAAATACTCCCGTGAAAACTATTTAATTTTCCACTACAGGGAGGGAGGGTCTGATCTCTTATGAAACATTTTATGGAAAAGCCTAAAAGTGCTTTCAATTATTTATCGAATTGAAACCTAGGCCTTGGAAACTGCTGGCATTACACACACACACACACACACACATAATATTATCAGCCCACTGAGTGCCATTAGGTCATAAAGAGCTGCCGTAGCGACATCTCTGATACAGCTGCTGGTGCTCATGTAACTTTTACTACAGTTATAAAGTCATTTATTACATTTTCTTTATGATGCTAATGCATTGCGGTCTGTTACTTTATTGTTCCCATTGTGATCAAGACTGAAATGTACGATACTGTGCAAAATACAGATAGATCCTTAATAACAAAGCTGTTGCATTAAAACCCTTAGATAAACTTAAAAGGTCCATAAAAATATTAACAGTGGATATCACAAAGGAAGTAGTTTTTGTGGGACTTTTTGTCATGTTGTTTCATCATTCCCCACAGAATTATTTTTTATAAGTTTGGCTTCGGTCAAATATATGAAGAATGATAGGATTATCTGACCATTTTTTTCTTCAATTACAGTATCAGCCTTGCAGAACATTATTTGCAATTCACCAGGAGGAAGTAGGACTCTATGATTTCCAAATAATCATATAAAAAGGAACAAACTCCATGGACCCAAAGGTACCCATAATTGGAAATTACCTTTTGTTCAAACTGTCTAAACTTAACTCTCCTTACGATACAATTGTACATAAAGAGAATGCAGTTTTCTATTGAGGGAAAAAAAATCAATTGTGAATTAACTGCTACCCTATACTAAAGCTGACTTAGCAGCTGACACCCTCCAGCTCGGTGACTCAAGGGGAAATTCAGCCACAGACTGGAGTCCTCTGGAGCCGTGACTCCTCATCTTTGGGTTAGAGTTTAATTATTTCTGCTTCTTCATTTCTCCTATTCTCCATGATGTTTTTCTTCTACTTTACGAAAAAAACAAAAAATTTTTTTTCAAGAATAAGGAAAGTCCTAGGGAAATAATCATGTGGTCAAGCAGTTCTTGAACCTGGCCAACCTATTTACGATCGTTTTTCATTTTCCCCAAAGAGCAATCAAACATGTACTATTTAAGGAAAAGCGCAACATTGGTTTCAATAATGAAGTCTGTCCTATCATCTTTACTTTTTCTCTCGGTAATGCAAATGCATTTATAGTTTGCTATCAGCATAACGTATAAAATTATTACAGCAAAGGACTAGTAAAATCCTAACAGGTCTAAGTATTATTAGTCCATTTCACTGACTTAATATTGATATTGAGTTTGGAGTTGGATGAGCTCATACGAATGGTTTTCTTTACTCTCTCATTTAACTAGGAACCGGAAAAGTTCATCTCCCCAAGAGAGGTTTCTGTAGCTGCCTACGACATACTTCATTCCTTTTCAACCTATTTTTAGTCTCCGCAGGAGCATCAAGGCAGAACGGGTTGATTCTCTTGAAGTTGAGACGTCCTCACGGAGATGAAATGTGGAGTCATTAGGACATTCGGCATTATGGGTGTGATGTGTGGAAATAGCACAGTGCGAGCGCTCTCGTGTCTTAGACGACAATTTGATTATAAACAGAGGAAATTCAGACACCTGGTCCTGCATGTTTATCTCAAAATGGGATCAGTACTCTCAATTCTAGGCTATCAATTCCCACTCGTGAAGCATAACACGTTGGAGTAAATACGACAGAAAATCTGTATGTGTATTCAAATTAAGTGAGAAAGAAGCATATTAGATTTAACATCTTTCCAGCTTGCCTGTAACTGTTTAACTCTGGGCTCTTGAATATATTTCCAATATTTCTAAAGTCAATATCTACTATGCTTTTATGCATTACTAATAAGATCACTATATTTGTTTAGAGAATAAATTTTACCATGAATAATTTCAAATAACATGATCTTAAAAAATAAGAATATGAGTACATTTACACTTTCATCTGTTCGTTACAACTATGTTCAGAGAAACACTGTAGAAGAAATGCCTGAATTTACTAAGAATCTACCACAGAAAGCCCCTAAATCCTTATTTAATATTTACCTCTGAGAAGCATAGTGACAATCAAAAGAATCATATACCAATGATATCTATTCAGTATAGAAGACATTTTATCTTGTCAGCACACATTTTTATCAGTATATATTTAAATGTACTCTAATACTGTACTCACTTTTTTTTTTTTAAAGTAATCATGTTTTCTAAGCCAGAAAACCAAAGAAGGCAATGACAGGTTAATCCAAGTGTGTATATCACATTGTATTTGAAACATACAATTTTATACCGCATGCTTTTAACCCCCTAAATGTGTGAAATAGGAGTTAACTTTTTGTCTCCAGTTACTTGAAGGAATTATGCAGAATTATCAAAATAAATAGAACTTTATCTGGTGATTAAAAATTACATCATAAAGCATTTTAAGTGGAGTAAAAATACTGTAAAGTGAACACTGCATCGTCCACGATATAATAATGTTCTTATCTCTATTGTAACCAGAAAAGATGATTTATTTCACAAAGTACATTATGGTGCTCCTAGACAAGGACTCTTTTCTCTATGTAAAGAGGATTATGTTCTGTATTGGCTATAGTTTTCTTCCGTCAGCATTGAATAAGCCCAAACCTCAAGCATCAGAACATAGATCCCAGCCTGTAACTGTCCACCTGGAGAGTCTTTTCCTCAGGCCTACAGAACTCAATTCATTTTCATTTGGTTAGTGATGGATCTCTTTCTTTCGTGGTACTTATCACAACTTATACTTAGATATTTATTTGTGGTTTACTGTCCATCTTCTCCCCTAAAGTACAATCTAATCTACCTCAAGGGGAGCAAATCATGTCTGATTTGGTCATAGATATGACCACTTCCGATGTATATCAATTAATTAATATTATTTGAGTGAATTGAAATAATGAATCAATGGACATTCATGATAACTACATTATAAAAAAATGGGCTGGCCATCGAACTTATTGGGAAGTATTTAATGTTTTGAAAAGTATTATAAAGGAGGTCAGTAAGTTAAACTGAATATGAAATTTACTAGCATTCTGAAGGGTATTTTATTAGTTTTCAAAGGATGTTTATTAGTTTATATGTTATTGATTTTTTTTGTTCTCAATGTAAATATACGTAGAATACACAGTATGTGAGCAAATGAATATCCTAGGATGGCAAACGTACTTGTTTGGAAATAAAAAGTTCCATATTATAAAGTAATACAATACTTGTTTGGAAAGAAAAAGTTCAATATTATAAAGTAATACAAATATTACAAATATCTCCTTTCAACTTACAGATTTTAGCTTTCTCTCCTGTATAAAACAATATTTTTAAAAACTTTAAGCGTCATACATTTTCTTTTTGTGAAAAGGGACTATGCTAAGTATGACTTATTTATAACTGAAGAAAAGTCAAAAGTCAAAGTAAGGCATACATTTCTGAAAACATGCTTTTTTCATAGTTTCTAAGTTCAACCTAAGTACCAACTCTTAAAATCTGTTAATTGAAGTATAATTAACAGTGTTATATATCAGTTTCAGGTATACAATATAATGATTCATCAATTCTACGTTACTCAGAAAAGGGGACTTTTAATCCTTTTTATCTATTTCACCCATCCCCCACCTACTATCCTCTGGCAACTGTCAGCTTGTTTTCTGTATTTAAGAGTCCAGGTTTCTGTTTGCCTCTTTTTTCCCTTTGTTTGTTTGTTTGTTTCCCTTTGTTTGTTGAGTGAATTCATGTGGTATTTGTCTTTCTCTGACTTATTTCACTTAGCATTATACCCTTCAGGTTCATCCATGTTGTTGCAGATGCTATACCTCATTCTGTTTTATGGCTAATATTCCATTGAGAGAGAGCAAGAGAGACTATGTGTTTGTATGTATATATACACATATATACATGAATGTGTGTATATGGGTATGAATATATATGTGTGTATGTATGGGTATGTGTGCATATGTGTATATATGTATATCTATACATGCATGTATTTGTATGTTTTTTACATGTATTTTGAATGTGGGGGTGTGCACATGTGTATATCTACACATGTGTGTATGCATACGCGTGTATGTGTATATATGTACACATACGATGTGTATGGGTATGTGTATATGAACTGAAACAATAAAATTCCTCGAAGAAAGCATAGGCAGTAATTTCATTGACATAAGCTGTAGAAATATCTTTAAAGATAGGTCTCCTCTGGCAAGGAACACAAAAACAAAATTAAACTATTGGGAAATACCTCAAAATATTAAACTTTCTGCACAACAAAGGAACCCAACAACAAAGCAAAAGGCAATCTACCGAATGGCAGGAGATACTTGCAAATAACACATCCAGTAAGGGGTTAATATCCGAGATATATAAAGAACTTATACCATTCAACACCAAAAAAACAAAAACAAAAAAAGAAAAAAAATAAATCCAACTGAAAATAGGCAGAAGACCTGACTGGACACTTTTTCCAGGGAAAATATACAGAAGGCCAAGAGGCACATAAAAAGATGTTCAACATCACTACTCATCAGGGAAAGGCACATCAAAACCACAAGTCATGCCCTCACTCCTGCCAGCATGACTGAGATAAAAAAGACAAAAACAAGTGTTGGCGTGAAAAAAAAGGACATCTCATGTAAGACTGGTGATAATGAACACTGGTCCAGCCACTGTGGAAAACGGTATGGCGGGTCCTCAAAAAATTAAAAATACAATTACTATACAATCCACTAACGTCACTACTGAGTATTTACCGTAGAAAACAAAAACACTAATTCAAAAACCACATGCACTTCCGTGTTTATTGCAGCGTTAGCTCTAACAGCCAAACCACAGAAGCAATCCAAGGCCCAAAAATAGGTAAGTCGATAAAACAATGTATTTTTTCTTTCAAAAATACAAGAAATGTTTCATTGTACTCCAGGTTGTTTTTTTTTTTTTTTCCTTTACGATGAAACCCAAGGGAATAAAGGTTCATATTTAATAGTGGTCTATTTAGACAATGTGGCAAGATTCAATTCTGTTAGTGAACCAGAAACTTTGCTCATTGTGTGGGTCAGAGCACATTAAAATGTGTCAATGCTTTCAAGTTAGTGAGGAAAGCATTAGCACCTCAGCCCTAAGACAGATGGAGTGGGGGGAAGCCAGACAACTTAGTAGGCATCTGATAGATTATAGATAGATCATATGACCAAAGACCCTATTGAGCCAAAGATAGAGCCCCACGGAGGAGGGGGGTGTGAGGAGGGTGTCTTCCCAGTTTACTGCCCCTTAGCTCGAATGAATTTAAGCTTCTTTAAATATCCCAGAACATATTTGGTTTTAACACTCCTGTATTCAACTTTGCACAAAAAAATTGTACCTATTTTGTGAAAAATCAGTAAAGATGCCTCGGAACACACAAATGAGTGAAATATGACTAATGGGTCTCCTACCATCCCCAAAACTGAGGAAAATTAAGCAGTGGTAAATCATGACTCTGTCCCCATTGAGATGTTGACAAAATCAAGTCATACTCATTACTTACAGAATTCCCACCTGCTCTTAACTACATTAAATTTTTAAGTTGCGCTTTTATAAACGGAATCATATGTCATGTTTCTCCATATGCTTCTTAGCAGGCACGGAGAGTTCTTAGTACGTTTTTAGACAGGCTGAGCCCTGTGATATGATTCATTACCATGCATAAGTCCTGGGTTATTGCCGTGTCTTTGCCATTTGGAAAATGGTGCTCACACACTTGATGTAAGGTGATAGAGTGGAATTAGATGTGTGTAGTTAACTCAACTATAGACTTAAACACAATGCATCTCCAGGATCATAAGTAGATGACAATTACTGAGGATTAAACTCCCTGTATGAAACTAATTTCAGAAGCAGATGGCTCCACACAACTTTGATGGCCCTTCAGTCTCTTTATTGCAAATAAAATACTTGCTAGGTTTGGTAAAACAAAAGAAGAGCACAGCTGTCTTATCAGTACATGTTTTGATAAGGACGCCTAATCAGGCTTTAAGTGATGTGACACAGTGGGGAAAAAAAAATCCTCACATTCGTCATCTCTTGTCATTATTGAATACAACAAGGCCAATGATGAGGCACCAAGTACTGGGGCTACGGGCAGGATTCATTCCAGAACACTATGTGTAAGCCATGGGGTATTTTCAGGAAACCTAGGGATTCATTCAGACCTGAAAAAGAGTGTTAAAGCACAATGGTACAATAAAAATTATCATTAACTACTGTGAGCCTCGAGAAATGTAAACCATTATCCGTTTTATAAAACTTTGGTCAGACCATGGCCAGATTATTCCTGGAAGTACATAACGATAGGTAATGCCCTGCCTAATTAACAAAATTAAAGTCATTTTCTAATTCACAGTCTTTCAAATAGCTTTAATTCCATACTCTAGTGGCATTTTGGACAACCTCTCTAAGGGATTTGTCATGCTGTAGTGAGTAGTTGTTTATATGCAATTCTCGCCTACAGCACAGACAGCACTCCGAGGCCAAGGGCCATATTTGTTCTCTTTTGTAACCCCAGCACCCTGCACAGGGCTAACCATTTAATTTTCAATTTTTAATAAGCAAGTGATTAGTTATCTAATATATGGATTATACATGGAATACAGTCTTGGGTCTATGACTAAAATATATGAAAATAATCATGGCAAGAACAGGTTGGGGATAAAACCCAGTTTATGGCTTTTTGCTTGCGGATGATATAAAGCAAAGCGTTATTCTAGAGAGATCCAAGGGTATATTAATACAAACTACACCAGGCATCACAAACCCAAATGGCTTGAGATCAACTCTACATTTATTGAGAAGGTGTCACACTACTTTTTTTGCTATAAGGAATATCTTCAGTGTGTCATTTTTCAAAATATATGTGCCAGTGTTGAACTCTGATCTGTAGGTTATTCAACAAGGCAAATCATGCGAAAATAGAGGAGTCCCGGGGCGTCTGGGTGGCTCAGTCGGTTAAGCGTCCAACTTCGGCTCAGGTCATGATCTCACGGTCCGTGAGTTCGAGCCCCGCGTCGGGCTCTGTGCTGACCACTCAGAGCCTGGAGCCTGTTTCAGATTCTGTGTCTCCCTCTCTCTCTGACCCTCCCCCGTTCATGCTCTGTCTCTCTCTGTCTCAAAAATAAATAAATGTTAAAAAAAATTAAAAAAAAATAAGAAAATAGAGGAGTCCATTTTGTCAGGGGAGAGGGCCAAGATAGAGTAAGGACTTCTGAGTGGAAAAATTCATAAGGAACAATTACAGACTCAGAAAACTGCCATATCATAGGAAGAATGATCAAGCCCCACACAGCAAGTTAGCTGAAGAAAGAAAGAAGGGATACAATCAAATTGTATAGAAACAAAGGAAAAGCTGTCGGGCGAGGTCAATGAGAGGACGCAGACCACCGCTGACCCAAGAGCCAGAGTGAGGCACTCGGAGGCTCCTCACCTTTCCTCTGCGCCTCCATTTACCTTTCCTGCTCCCAGAGGTTGCTGCAAGGACAGAGCCTGGAGAAGTGACTGAACCCAGTTAAAACTTCTCTATAAACATTAAGGTTTGGCAGGTGGGCAGGTGTGGGGATGCATTCATCTTGTGGCCACCTAAGACAAGCCTGGTGCATAAGTTCCCCTGCTTATCAAACCCCTCACCTACCAACCAAGAGTGGTCTGCCTCTTTCTTTGGTCTCTTTCTGCCCTCCCCGTATATGGGCTGGTTTCTAATTATACCTGCAAAGCTCCCAAAGAACTGATGAACCAACACACTACCGGAGGCACTAAGGCAGTGATGCCCTAACCTGTGACTCACAAACCTCTTGGGAAACTGTTATACCATCTATAAAGAAGAAATAATTTAGGGTCCAAAAATAATTCTTTTGGATCAGATAATTACGATTTATCCTATATCTAGGGGATACAATCCACTTAAATTATTTGCGCTACATGTAAAAGTCATTGAACAATACAGTTCAAAAATGACAGCAAGTAATGTTTAAGAACCAAATCAAGATGGAAAGATATAATGAGATGTATTCATGAGATCAAAAATAGAAAAAATATTCTTACATTCAATAGCTAGTAATTCTTTTATTTACTAATTTTCTAAAAAAAATCAAGTGGTTTTGTGTCACAACAGACTTTCAAAGAGCAGCTGTGGTCCAGTCATTCACTCCCTCCATCTACTCTTCTTCAAGCTCTGTGGCTTTGCATGGCAGGAGGGCACCTAAGGCAGGGGCTCACAGGTGCTAATGGCCTGGGGCTGCCTCAACTCCATTAGCCCCAACTTCTGCCAGACTCCCTTGAGCCTCCTGGTCATCTCTCCCTTCCTCAGACCCTCTCATTCATTCCTTCTGTGGGTCTTTTAATAGGTTTCTTTTAGGACAGGCCGCCAGACTGGTTACCACATCACACCTCCCTGAGCTTAGATTTTAAGGGTTACCTCCTCAAGGAAACCATTCCTGACCCCAGGGGTTTTCCTTTGCTTTCTATGCTAATGTAACCATCAGGGCAGTTGTTTCCATTTGTATTGACACTCTTCTTTGTGTGATTGTCTCCTTAGGTATGTGTCCTCCACTAGACAGGAAGCCTATTTTTGTCTCCTTATTAGCAGCCAATGGGAAATTAACAGTCTCAGAAGTCGACTAGGCATCCTTAAATATTTACTGGTGAACACGTGAGTGAATCAGCTGTTATAATTCACATGTATTCTGAATTTGTTTGATTTTACAGTTACTAAAGCAGTTATTTTTGAGATTGGGGAAAAAAGGGGTAAACTAAACAAAACCATAAAAAAGGGTCAAACAAAGCATCACAGCCACTGAATGAAGACAAAGAAGATAGTAAGATGTTAACAATTGGGAGACACTAATGTTGTGAAGCATGGTTGGAAGGTTTCTTTTTTAGAAACTCTGCATAGGATGACAGAGAAGGTGGGGAAAACTTCGGAGACTAAGGGATGAAATCAAAGTTGTAGAAAGGGTCATGGTTGGATTTGTTTTTACCTCTTTAAGACCCCACTTTTATATGGATTAAATATTTTGCTACCCTGGAAGAGCTTCACTCCATGTGACAGACAGATACAAACCTTCCTTTGAGGAAGATAGCCACTCATTTTTGCACTATTTCGTTCTTTCCCCCTTTTATTCTAAGCATTTTAGAGCTAACCTACTTAGAGCTATTAATTTAAATTTGCTTTCGAGTTAGTTCCATTCTTTTGCGGTGGAAAAGCAACTTGCTAATTAAGAGAATTGCCCTCCTCACCCCTATTTTCATAGATTTGTTAATGAAATCAGGTGGTTTACAGCAGAGCACCTGATAAAATCATGTCAAGAGTATAATGACTCCCTTTAAGGGAAGCAGCAATGGTGTGAAGATAAAATCCAGCGTTGGAAATAAATGCTCTGGATGATCTGAGTGGGAGTTTGAAGATAGGAAACTATTACACCTCTGAGGTCAAAAAAAAGTTAGCCTATACTATAGAAGTAAAAAAAAAAAAGTTTCTAGATGAAATGTTCTTGATTAGCTAACTACATGTATTCGATATATGTATTCTACTTTGAAACAATAAGAAAAATATTTTTTTTATAAAATATTCTACCTGGAGTTGTCTTTTAAAAGGTCACACCTTCAAAGCATTGGTAATCCATGTAATTAGTTTTCCTGGGCTCCTGGCGGAAGGACACAGCCTGGGCCTGAGCTTAACATTTCTCAGGAGAATTCGAGTCAAGATATCATCAAAAGTTTTGTACCCATGTTGTTTCAGGTAGATAAATGCCTCACATTTCACTCATTCCCACCCCATGAAAAAGGACTTCACACCACATGGAGCTTCTAAGAAAGTAACAGGAAAACGTGAAGGTCAGAGACCAAAAGAATCCTACAAAAGATTGCCTCATTTTCTTGTAAGTTGAGATGCAGCGTGTATATAACATAGACTTCATGGGAGCAATCCTTTCTTAAAAGCTCAGAGCAGGTGGTTCTTTTGCGAAGGAGATCATATTTTTGTCACGTTCAAGGGTCTAGTCATAAGTCTGGAGTTTAAAACCTGAGATTCTGTGTGGTTTTGTTGACAGGTTCTTTGTACCTGTCTGTTCTTGATACACACTGTGGGACGCTGCGATTGAATCTGATCTGACAGATTTCCTGGTGATCATATTGTGATCGTACATTCTACTTCCATTCACCTTTATGGCAGCTGCTTGGCGAGCCAGTTATTTGATCTTCCCTGTGCAGGTACTGACCTAATCCAGTAGGGTGGGACTTTTCTTCCCCAACTCATGATTGGGGTTAGGCTTAAATGAATTAACATACATGAAACAGTGGGTACAGACCCTGGTAGGTAAGAATACAATATATGTGGGCCATTATCTTTACCCTTAACATAAGAATGTTTGCATACTCCCAAGGGAAAGAATTCTAAAATCTCTGCCAAAAATAACATTTTTCGTCCATTTCCAAATTTTTACTTATACCTCACCTAGAAAGAATATAGTCCATTCTCATTTGTTGATTTGGTATTTTGTAAATGAACCAACTTGAGAAAATTATTTGAAACCCCCAAATTAGTACCAGTGGTTCTTTTACAGTTGTTCACAGACATGTGCAGAGTGGTGAAACATTTGAATTGCCAGACACGTTCATTCCCAGCTGTTGGGGGAGGTCATCAAGAGGACATGGCCACCAGTAGACCCATGAGCTGGACCCTGACACTCAGAGGCTCCTCATTCCCTCCCCCCACCCCCCCCCCGTCCTTGGAATATGGGCTTCAAGAGCCTTTCCCTACTCCCAGAGGCTGGCCCAAAGACCTGGCTTTGCAATAGCAATGTGGTGTTAAGACTGAAGACTTGATGAAGGGCATGGTGGGGACGGGTATCTACTTGTCATGCTTCCACCCAAAATAAGAGTCACATGTGTGTGCCCTTCCTTCTTAAAGCCACCACATGCCAACTTCAGAGACCTCTTTTTTCCATTTCTCCCTGCCCTCCGAGTTGGGAAGACAGTTTCAGATTATACCTGGGAAGCTCTTCAGGTTTGAAACCAACACCAGTGGAGGTCAAACAAGGTGCACTCTGCCTTCTTGTTTCAGTTTTCATAGTGCCCACAAGTGTCCTTTTCACAGAGACATTCCTAGTAT
Source organism: Felis catus (assembly GCF_018350175.1). Classification (NCBI taxonomy): domain Eukaryota; kingdom Metazoa; phylum Chordata; class Mammalia; order Carnivora; family Felidae; genus Felis; species Felis catus. The sequence continues at coordinate 9,257,910 of NC_058371.1, read as the reverse complement.
CACACTTTTCACTGTTGTGGTCTGTGTTGGTGGTTTTTCCATTTAAAATTACCCCAAGCATGGAGCACCTGTGAGGCTCAGTTGGTTAAGCATTGGACTTCAGCTCAGGTCATGATCTCATGGTTCATGGGTTTGAGCCCTGCATCCAGCTCTGTGCTGACAGCTCAGAGCCTGCAGCCTGCTTTGGATTCTGTGTCTCCCAATCTCTCCCTGCCCCTCCCCCACTCGACTCTGTCTCTTGGTCTCTCAAAAATAAATAAACGTTAGGGTAGGATGCGGTCTTTTCCACTTCCAAGGGGTTTTGTTACTGCTCTGCAGCTAGGAATTTAGGGGAGGGTGCGGTTCTGGCAGAAGTAAGAAAAATTACATTATAGCTTGTTTGCTTCTATTAAGAGATCTAAGAGGGTCAGAGAGGGAAGTGAAGAGTCCTATTTCAGAACAGAAAAACAGAGTGTCTTTCAAAATATAAAAACAGGCAACATGGCGACTTAGGAGGACGCTGGGCTCACCGCGCGTCCTGCTGATCACTTAGATTCCACCTACACCTGCCTAAATAACCCAGAAAACCGCCAGAGGATTAGCAGAAGGGAGTCGCCGGAGCCAAACGCAGACGAGAGGCTCACGGAAGAGGGTAGGAAGGGCGGCAAGGCGGTGCGCGCTCCACGGACTGGCAGGAGGGGGCCGGGGGGGAGGGGCGGCTCGCCGGCCAAGCAAAGCCCCCGAGTCTGGCTGGCAAAAGCGGAGGGGCCTGACGGACTGTGTTCCCACAACAAGCGAGACTTAGCGTCTGGGAGGTCATAAGTGAACAGCTCTGCTCGGAAAGCGGGAAGGCTGGAGGACAAAGGGAGGGAGAGCTGCTGAGCCCCCTGACGACAGAGCTCAGTTTGGTGGGGAACAAAGGCGCTCGCCAGCGCCATCTCCCCTGCCATCCCCCAGCCAAAATCCCAGAGAGAACCAGTTCCTGCCAGGGAACTTGCTCGCTCCGTGCAAACACCCAACTCTGTGCTTCTGCGGAGCCAAACCTCCAGCAGCGGATCTGACTCCCTCCCGCTGCCACAGGGCCCCTCCTGAAGTGGATCACCTAAGGAGAAGCCATCTAAGACTGCCCCTCTTGCCCCTGTGCACCTTGCCTACCCACCCCAGCTAATACGCCAGATCCCCAGCATCACAAGCCTGGCAGTGTGCAAGTAGCCCAGACGGGCCACACCACCCCACAGTGAATCCCGCCCCTAGGAGAGGGGAAGAGAAGGCACACACCAGTCTGACTCTGGCCCCAGCGGTGGGCTGGGGGCAGACATCAGGTCTGACTGCGGCCCCGCCCACCAACTCCAGTTATACACCACAGCACAGGGGAAGTGCCCTGCAGGTCCTCACCACGCCAGGGACTATCCAAAATGACCAAGCGGAAGAATTCCCCTCAGAAGAATCTCCAGGAAATAACATGAGCTAATGAACTGATCAAAAAGGATTTAAATAATATAACAGAAAGTGAATTTAGAATAATAATCATAAAATTAATCGCTGGGCTTGAAAACAGTATACAGGACAGCAGAGAATCTCTTGCTACAGAGATCAAGGGACTAAGGAAAAGTCACGAGGAGCTGAAAAACGCTTTAAACGAAATGCATAACAAAATGGAAACCACCACGGCTCAGCTTGAAGAGGCAGAGGAGAGAATAGGTGAACTAGAAGATAAAGTTATGGGGGCGCCTGGGTGGCGCAGTCGGTTGAGCGTCCGACTTCAGCCAGGTCACGATCTCGCGGTCCGTGAGTTCGAGCCCCGCGTCGGGCTCTGGGCTGATGGCTCAGAGCCTGGAGCCTGTTTCCGTTTCTGTGTCTCCCTCTCTCTCTGCCCCTCGCCCGTTCATGCTATGTCTCTCTCTCCCAAAAATAAATAAACGTTGGAAAAAAAATTTTTTTTTAAATAAAAAAAAATAAATAAAAAAAAAGAAAGTTATGGAAAAAGAGGAAGCTGAGAAAAAGAGAGATAAAAAAATCCAGGAGTATGAGGGGAAAATTAGAGAACTAAGTGATACACTAAAAAGAAATAATATACGCATAATTGGTATCCCAGAGGAGGAAGAGAGAGGGAAAGGTGCTGAAGGGGTACTTGAAGAAATAATAGCTGAGAACTTCCCTGAACTGGGGAAGGAAAAAGGCATTGAAATCCAAGAGGCACAGAGAACTCCCTTCAGACGTAACTTGAATCGATCTTCTGCACGACATATCATAGTGAAACTGGCAAAATACAAGGATAAAGAGAAAATTCTGAAAGCAGCAAGGGGTAAACGTGCCCTCACATATAAAGGGAGACCTATAAGACTCGTGACTGATCTCTCTACGGAAACTTGACAGGCCAGAAAGAATTGGCACAAGATTTTCAGGGTGCTAGACAGAAAAAATATGCAGCCGAGAATCCTTTATCCAGCAAGTCTGTCATTTAGAATAGAAGGAGAGATAAAGGTCTTCCCAAACAAACAAAAACTGAAGGAATTTGTCACCACTAAACCAGCCCTACAAGAGATCCTAAGGGGGACCCTGTGAGACAAAGTACCAGGGACATCGCTACACACATGAAACCTACAGAAATCACAGTAACTATAAACACATATCTTTCTATAACAACACTGAATGTAAATGGACTAAATGCGCCAACCAAAAGACATAGGGTATCAGAATGGATAAAAAAACAAGACCCATCTATTTGCTGTCTACAAGAGACTCATTTTAGACCTGAGGACACCTTTAGATTGAGAGTGAGGGGATGGAGAACTATCTATCATGCTACTGGAAGCCAAAAGAAAGCTGGAGTAGCCATACTTATATCAGACAAACTAGACTTTAAATTAAAGGCTGTAACAAGAGATGAAGAAGGACATTATATAATAGTTACAGGGTCTATCCATCAGGAAGAGCTAACAATTATAAATGTCTATGCGCCGAATACCGGAGCCCCCAAATATATAAAACAATTACTCATAAACATAAGCAACCTTATTGATAAGAATGTGGTAATTGCAGGGGACTTTAACACCCCACTTACAGAAATGGATAGATCATCTAGACACACGGTCAATAAAGAAACAAGGGCCCTGAATGAGACATTGGATCAGATGGACTTGACAGATATATTTAGAACTCTACATCCCAAAGCAACAGAATATACTTTCTTCTCGAGTGCACATGGATCATTCTCCAAGATAGATCATATACTGGGTCACAAAACAGCCCTTCATAAGTTTACAAGAATTGAAATTATACCATGCATACTTTCAGACCACAATGCTATGAAGCTTGAAATCAACCACAGAAAAAAGTCTGGAAAACCTCCAAAAGCATGGAGGTTAAAGAACACCCCACTAACGAATGAGTGGGTCAACCAGGCAATTAGAGAAGAAATTAAAAAATACATGGAAACAAACGAAAATGAAAATACAACAATCCAAATGCTTTGGGACGCAGCGAAGGCAGTCCTGAGAGGAAAATACATTGAAATCCAGGCCTATCTCAAGAAACAAGAAAAACCCCAAATACAAAATCTAACAGCACACCTAAAGGAACTAGAAGCAGAACAGCAAAGGCAGCCTAAACCCAGCAGAAGAAGAGAAATAATAAAGATCAGAGCAGAAATAAACAATATAGAATCTAAGAAAACTGTAGAGCATATCAATGAAAGCAAGAGTTGGTTTTTTGAAAAAATAAACAAAATTGACAAACCTCTAGCCAGGCTTCTCAAAAAGAAAAGGGAGATGACCCAAACAGATAAAATCATGAATGAAAATGGAATTATTACAACCAATCCCTCAGAGATACAAACAATTATCAGGGAATACTATGAAAAATTATATGCCAACAAATTGGACAACCTGGAAGAAATGGACAAATTCCTGAACACCCACACTCTTCCAAAACTCAATCAGGAGGAAATAGAAAGCTTGAACAGACCCATAACCAGCGAAGAAATTGAATCGGTTATCAAAAATCTCCCAACAAATAAGAGTCCAGGACCAGATGGCTTCCCAGGGGAGTTCTACCAGACGTTTAAAGCAGAGATAATACCTATCCTTCTCAAGCTATTCCAAGAAATAGAAAGGGAAGGAAAACTTCCAGACTCATTCTATGAAGCCAGTATTACTTTGATTCCTAAACCAGACAGAGACCCAGTAAAAAAAGAGAACTACAGGCCAATATCCCTGATGAAAATGGATGCAAAAATTCTCAATAAGATACTAGCAAATCGAATTCAACGGCATATAAAAAGAATTATTCACCATGATCAAGTGGGATTCATTCCTGGGATGCAAGGCTGGTTCAACATTCGCAAATCAATCAACGTGATACATCACATTAACAAAAAAAAAAAGAGAAGAACCATATGATCCTGTCAATCGATGCAGAAAAGGCCTTTGACAAAATCCAGCACCCTTTCTTAATAAAAACCCTTGAGAAAGTCGGGATAGAAGGAACATACTTAAAGATCATAAAAGCCATTTATGAAAAGCCCATAGCTAACATCATCCTCAACGGGGAAAAACTGAGAGCTTTTTCCCTGAGATCAGGAACACGACAAGGATGCCCACTCTCACTGCTGCTGTTTAACATAGTGCTGGAAGTTCTAGCATCAGCAATCAGACAACAAAAGGAAATCAAAGGCATGAAAATTGGCAAAGATGAAGTCAAGCTTTCGCTTTTTGCAGATGACATGATATTATACATGGAAAATCCGATAGACTCCACCAAAAGTCTGCTAGAACGGATACAGGAATTCAGCAAAGTTGCAGGATACAAAATCAATGTACAGAAATCAGTTGCATTCTTATACACTAACAATGAAGCAACAGAAAGACAAATAAAGAAACTGATCCCATTCACAATTGCACCAAGAAGCAAAAAATACCTAGGAATAAATCTAACCAAAGATGTAAAGGATCTGTATGCTGAAAACTATAGAAAACTTATGAAGGAAATTGAAGAAGATTTAAAGAAATGGAAAGACATTCCCTGCTCATGGATTGGAAAAATAAATATTGCCAAAATGTCAATACTACCCAAACCTATCTACACATTCAATGCAATCCCAATCAAAATTGCACCAGCATTCTTCTCGAAACTAGAACAAGCAATCCTAAAATTCATATGGAACCACAAAAGGCCCCGAATAGCCAAAGGAATTTTGAAGAAGAAGACCAAAGCAGGAGGCATCACAATCCCAGACTTTAGCCTCTACTACAAAGCTGTCATCATCAAGACAGCATGGTATTGGCACAAAAACAGACACATAGACCAATGGAATAGAATAGAAACCCCAGAACTAGACCCACAAACGTATGGCCAACTCATCTTTGACAAAGCAGGAAAGAACATCCAATGGAAAAAAGACAGTCTCTTTAACAAATGGTGCTGGGAGAACTGGACAGCAACATGCAGAAGGATGAAACTAGACCACTTTCTCACACCATTCACAAAAATAAACTCAAAATGGATAAAGGACCTGAATGTGAGACAGGAAACCATCAAAACCTTAGAGGAGAAAGCAGGAAAAGACCTCTCTGACCTCAGCTGTAGCAATCTCTTACTGGACACATCCCCAAAGGCAAGGGAATTAAAAGCAAAAGTGAATGACTGGGACCTTATGAAGATAAAAAGCTTCTGCACAGCAAAGGAAACAACCAACAAAACTAAAAGGCAACCAACGGAATGGGAAAAGATATTCGCAAATGACATATCGGACAAAGGGCTAGTATCCAAAATCTATAAAGAGCTCACCAAACTCCACACCCGAAAAACAAATAACCCAGTGAAGAAATGGGCAGAAAACATGAATAGACACTTCTCTAAAGAAGACATCCGGATGGCCAACAGGCACATGAAAAGATGTTCAGCGTCACTCCTTATCAGGGAAATACAAATCAAAACCACACTCAGGTATCACCTCACGCCAGTCAGAGTGGCCAAAATGAAAAAATCAGGAGACTATAGATGCTGGCGAGGATGTGGAGAAACGGGAACCCTCTTGCACTGTTGGTGGGAATGCAAACTGGTGCAGCCACTCTGGAAAACAGTGTGGAGGTTCCTCAGAAAATTAAAAATAGACCTACCCTATGACCCAGCAATAGCACTGCTAGGAATTTATCCAAGGGATACAGGAGTACTGATGCATAGGGCCACTTGTACCCCAATGTTCATAGCAGCACTCTCAACAATAGCCAAATTATGGAAAGAGCCTAAATGTCCATCAACTGATGAATGGATAAAGAAATTATGGTTTATATACACAATGGAATACTACGTGGCAATGAGAAAAAAATGAAAGATGGCCTTTTGTAGCAACGTGGATGGAACTGGAGAGTGTGATGCTAAGTGAAATAAGCCATACAGAGAAAGACAGATACAATATGGCTTCACTCTTATGTGGATCCTGAGAAACTTAACAGGAACCCATGGGAGAGGGGAAGGAAAAAAAAAAAGAGGTTAGAGTGGGAGAGAGCCAAAGCATAAGAGACTCTTAAAAACTGAGAACAAACTGAGGGTTGATGGGGGGTGGGAGAGAGGAGAGGGTGGGTGATGGGTATTGAGGAGGGCACCTTTTGGGATGAGCACTGGGTGTTGTATGGAAACCAATTTGTCAATTAATTTCATATATAAAAATAAATAAATAAATAAATAAATAAATAAACATTAGACAAAATTTTAAGTAAATGAAATTACCCCAGATAGAGTGCTGAAGGGCTGTCCGATGTTTCTAAGCTCAAGAATATTGATGTGCATTACAGAAAGCATACATTATGAGATAAGCTTTGTTCAGGCATGTGTTATAGTGATGTTGCTTCTCAATTTAATGTTAATGAATCAACCACATATTACACAAGATACCTTCAAAGAGAAACACCTAAAACAAGGTACATACAAATCAGGTAAAAATAGAGTGACCACAGGCTTGCAGGAACCCAACCCCGTACGACCCTCAGGAGCCAATGGTTGAGTATTTGCTAATTCAGTATTCACACCAACTTCACAGAATATTACCACCACCACCAAGAATTGACAGCACTAAATATGGAAGGGTATGTTGGAAAATGCTTATATTATTTCATGTTTCTGAAGAAAAACAAACAAATTTGGAAAGATGGATTGGGGCAAGAATGAGAAAGATTTTGTATGTCATACATAATGCTGAATATGATTTTTATTGAGGCAACTAGAAAAGCAATTAAGTCTTCTTGTTTAAAATCATTATCTAGAACCTACCTGAAAACCAAACCAGAATGAAAATGTTGTTTCTAGGATTTCATGCAAAGAAAAGATGCTAGGGTTGGGGGAAGTCCGAATTGAGAAGTCGAAATCAAAGTTTAGTTTGTAAGGCAAACAGATCGGAGACTGAGAAGTGCTGGGATGACCAAGCTACAGAGTTGAGTCACTTAGACTGGTAAGACAGAAATTGCATCAGTTGTAGATGTAACACAAAAATGAAGACAAACATGTTGAGGGCAAGATGCTATGGACCTGAGTTTCCAAATATGAGGAATCTTTATTTTATGAAGAATCATCAATAGTGACTATGATTAATAAGCTCCTTAAGGAAAACGCTGGGATGCAAAGTATTTATGATGTTAACTGTATTGATATTTATATAAGAAAGTTTCCAAATCCCTCTCTGTGATGTCATAACATGCGGTTAGTCCGTCATCCAGCAGAAAATGTTCTTGAGGGCAAAAAACAATAGTCCAACCGTTATTTTTGTGTCATTTACCCCAAATTCATGAACTGTTTCAGCAACAGGAAGGAATTAGGTGTTTGTTGAGTAAATCAGTGGGCTTCTTTACTAAGAGGATTCTCACAATCAATTCCCCATTTTCCTCTCAGTCTCTCCTACTCCCTTCTGTTCCTTTCCAACCACCACTACCACCATTTTCAGCCTTTGAGTGGGGTTGACACAGATATTATTACTCTGTATTCACAGGCTCCAGGGCAATCATGAAATCTGTATTACTACTACACTACCATCGCACAGGGAAGAACAAAGCTACTTATGCCTATACACAAACCAAGTTGGGTACACTGGGTGTATTAACAAAACAAGTATTGAAGGACATTATTCACATAATCATCACAAAATAGAAGCTTTGAGGTCATGGAAAAAGCTACCTATTCTGGTCACACAGTACAGGCTTTCTGATAAATCTTAAGTATGCTGCAATCAAATAATGAGCTTCATCTTTTCTACAGAATAAAAGCAGACTGTGACAAAGACACATGGGAAATATGGTTACCCAGCAAATAATGAAAATATTAACAATAATAATGACTCTTAACAAGGCAGCCAAACTCCATTACTAACGGCTCCTGCACAAAAAACTCTAGATTAAGGCTTCAACAAAGTCCTGTAATATCATCAGCTTTTTCTATAGCTTGATCTCCAAATTTCTAATAAAATCTAATCATTGTTATCTCATTTCATGGGGCATTATTGAAATCACAAAGGAAAATGTGTGCTAACATAAATAGTATTTAGAAATAGGAATGAAAATATTACCCTAAAACCCGATCTTTTACACAAAGTCCCAAAAAGAAAATATCCTCCCATCATTTAATCATTTCAAATTTTTCACTTGCCATTCAGTTCCACTCATACTTATCAGCACTTGTTTAATTTGAAGAGTACACACATGAAGAATTACGATCCAGATCCACTAAAGAAGAGGAAACAAAGGAGACTATTTCTATTAAATTGGATGTACCTCGTACAAAGAAGAAAGATGTTCTTAAATATGTATCAAGCTCATTTCTCTAGAGTAATGTGATCACAAGCATGTTAGTCCCTTCAATACTTTGTTCAAGTTACATACTGGGTTTCTATAAGGGACAGTCACTTTCCTCAAGGGTCTTTAAGTCTAACTGTACCTAGTAACACCTGCACACAAAATTGCAACGTCTAACGATCTGGTCATCTGGAGAAGGGCTGGAGGGGAGTTCACCTTGTAAAAAAGCAGGACATTCCTAGCAAGAGAAAGTGCATGTCCAGAAAGGAAGTTTCAAAAAATGTGCCTAGAAATTTGCTCAGCTTTCAGGGATTGGGAACTAAATGGAAGGCAGGTATTGGAGGTAAATCTTACAACACAGGGCCAAGTTGTGAACCCAAGGGTTGAACTTAGTTTGAATCATGGTAAGTTTTGAATTTTTTCTTCATTAACAAGTAGCCATCAGGAATTCCTGATGGTTGACGTGTCTTGGTTCCTTCAGACCGCTGAATAAAGCACCATCAACTGAGTCGCTTGTAAGCCACAAATTTATTTCTCACAGTCTTGGGACCAGGAATGCAAGATCAAATGTTGGTAGATTCAGTGTCTGGTAAAAACCTACCTCCCTGGTTCACAAGCTGTGTCATCTTGCTGTGACCTCACATAGTGAAGGGGGATAACAAGCAAGTTTTTCTGACCACTTTCACAAGGGCATTGATTCAGTTCATGAGGACAGAGCTCATCACCCTACAAAGGTCCCCTGTCCTAATACCATCACGCCAAGTTCTTAGGGTATCAACATGATTCGGTGATAGGAGACACTCCAATCTGTCCCAATTTTCCTCCATTACCTCTGCTAAGACTAGACCACAATGCCCTTCTCCCGGTAGCAGGTCATCTGGTTTTCACCCATCACAGATTGAAAACATTTTCAATGGTTTCCCAATTCTAGTTCTGATACTTTACATCCAACTTTTCCTATTATAGGATGCTAGTCCCTCTTGTCCTAGAGACAAGTGAGATTATTAGAACTTACCCTAGATTTTAATAAACAAGCTTCACAGAAATATTTACATCATAAAGAGGAATGGAAGAAGAAAACCACGACCCTTTATTAAGAGAAATACCAACTACACAGCAGAGGAACCTAAGTGTGGAGGATTCCTGGCTAGAGGCCACTTCAAAGCAGTTAAAACACACGACCTACTGGTAGATTCCTACAGAAGACAAGCCATACTGCTTGCACTATAGATGTCTTTGCAATTTGATGGCTAGTTCTAAGGCCTTGAAGGACGGTCCAAACGTAATCCCCTTTGAGTCTAGAGTTTTACAAACCTGTGCACACTGATTCAAGATTTGATAAATTTTAGTTCCTGGTTTGTCAACTCCCATATGCCCAGGATAAATACAATCACCACCAAGTCCTTCTTTGCCAACATAAACAACAGGGGCATTTACACACATATGCATTTCCATTTGATAGAAAAGCCTTCATAAGAAAGAAAAAAAAATTTAACGGAAAATAAATTTAGCTCCTTTAAAACCATTAAGGGATACCAGAAATACACACTATGGAGGCAAGAACAATAGCATACTCCAGAATTAAAGGATTTTGTAGCAAAAACAGACATGTAATTTAGATTGATTTCAGGTCAGGAGATGCCTAAATTTAGTTGAAAAAAAGAGCATAAGCATCCAGGGCACCAGTGAATTCTCGGAATACATCTATTGCTGCAGATTGCAACATTATTTGTGGTGAAGCTTAGGTCTTGGGCATGGAGACTTTCCTTGATTAGGTAATTTTGTTATTACCTGCACTTCACAGCAAGACCTGTTAACGTTATAAGCAGTTTTTAACAATTGTATCCTGTGATATTTTCCTAATGTGTGTATTTATGCGTACTGCTGTGTGAACAGTTACGCTTTAAGCCTTTGTAAGGACTCTAACCTGTGATATTTTACTAATGTGTGTATTTATGCATATCACAGAGAGCTGTTAATGTTATAAGCGTTTTTAAGGACTTCAAGGATATTTTAAACCAATGTTTATAGTGGCTCAAACTTCCAAATGTGTCTTTTTAGAAAAAATATGGCTTTAAGTCACTTTGTTTACACAACGCACATGTAAGGCTTGTGTGCCTTTCTCTGAGTTAGTTTTGTGGGGCTTTTTTTTTTTTTCAACCCTGGAAGTATGTATCTGAATCAGGAGGTTTGAAATAAAGGAGTGAAATATTCAGGGAAAATAAAACTGATAAATCCTTTAACTCTAGACAACCGATATTTAGAAGTGCTTACTGGACAGCTGTTTTATACAAGTTACCAAGTTAGATAACATACAAGATAAAATAAAAAAAAATGTTCTTACAAGGAGTTCCTAAATTTAGGAAGATAATGGATATATACAAGATTAATTCTAATAAAAGGAGACATGGAGAAAGCCATGAGAGAGATGTAGAGGATAATGGGAAAGTGAGTAATTTGGAAATAATTCAGCTCTAAGCACACCATACTCTCATTTTGCTGTAAAGGCCCTAATGTTCGTTGTTTCTTCTGTCTGGAATCCACCTCTCTCTTAGTTCACTTACCAAGCTACTCCTCCTCTATCGGTGTTGTCCTTCAAGACACAATCTGCAGACACGATAGAAATTTCCCAGTCCTTAAGCCACTTTAAGGTATGATCGACATCTTTAGTGTGTACAACTTCATGAACTTGGGGTACATACATATACACCTGTGAAACCATCACTATCATGAAGGCCACAAACATTTCCATCTCCTCTAAAGTTTCTCCCACCCTATAGATTATTGTTGGTGATGGGGGACTGGGATGAGTAACAACATTTAATATTCTTTTCCACGAACATTTGAAAAATTGTATTACAAGGACAAACCCAAAGTTTGAGCAGCTTAATATATGAACCCTACAAACAAACCCTGCAAATACATTCCAATAAGGTTATTTGCTCCAGGCCCTTGGGAACCAGGTAGACGGTGGCCCTACCAGGTTACAACTACACTGCTTGAAATATGTCACCCTGTGGGTCACCATGCAGAACATCAAGTTAGAGTCATCAGCGGAGTTTTCCAGGAGTTGTTCTGGGAAGGACACTGTTTGCTTTCACTCCCAGCTGGTAACATAGCTTACTAGCTAATAGCAAGAAATAGTAATAGAAATGTCTAGGAGTATTGAGATTTGTGGAGCTTTAAAAAAATGTGCAAATAGCACAAAGTTGGTTCCTTTTTAAAAAATATTTATTTTGAGAGAGGAGGGGGGAAGGGGCAGAGAGAAAGGGAGAGAGAGAATCCCAAGCAAGCTCTGCACTATCAGCACAGAGCTCGATGCAGGGCTCAATCTCACAAACCATGAGAACATGACCTGAGTGGAAATCAAGACTTGGATTTAACAGAGCTTAACCGACTGAGTCACCCAGGATTCACCATGAAGCAGGTTCTTAATTGACGGAATTTAACACCCTTATAGAGAGCTGAAGGTCTGGTCACACAGAGAGATGATGCCAATTTTAAAGATATTATACCGCAGAACTGATATCAAAGATGCTAGTATTTGGAGAATTGGAGGATTGACCCGGGATGTCATTTAGACTATGGAGACATGACCATTTCAAGGAACTCAACTGTAAGCTGACATTCAGAATAGAAATATTTAAATGTTGAAATATTTAAACCAAGAAAAATCCAGTTCCTTAACAAAATAACCTATACTCAAGATTGGTTCCATGAAAATGGAGGTGAACGCTAAGGTATAGAAATGTTGCATGAAAGCCAGGGAAGGGTCAAGTTGTCTCTGCTGTGGGGTCAACTAAAAAGCACAGGATCTAGGAATCTGGCCAGCCACTGAACTTGCTCTCAGGGAGAAGCAGCAAAAGCACAGAATTCTGAAAATGACTCACATGAGCACACTCAGTGGACGCAAACACAGATCAAGGTAATTTCAAAAGTGTACTCTTTCGAGTATTTGGATCTTCTAAATATTTGTCAATCATTTTATATAAGTGGGTATACAGGTGACAGAAAATACAGTTATATACATAATGTTAATACGTATTTTCATTCAACTCGTTCTGAGGATCCTTCAAAATGTAGATTTTTAAACGTCAGGGAAACATCAAATGGCATGTGGCTCCCAAGGTCTCCTTGGATGGAGAGAATAACATAAGCACCTCCTCAGGGTCTATCACAAGGCTTTCTGAGGATGCTATATACACATCACTGACCGATGCGGGTCTCTGATTTTAATGTTCCTAAGCATCAGTTATTACCAAACTGTGGACATGCATAGTTTTTCCTCCACCAGTCCTGTCAGCAAAAGGATGTTAACCATCATCCTATGATTTTTATTCAATTTAGCCTTATTATATGCAGATTATAGATTAAGGACACAGCCTGGACTATAATGGTTTTGCTGTTCTTCTACGACAGCAACAGAGCACCTGCAAACCTTTTTGTGAGTTATCCCAAAGTACTATTTGCCTTTTCTTTACCTTCATCTAACCAGAGGTGTGACGTATTTTCAGCAATATATTCAGTTTAATTTTTTTTTTTTGCCAGTCAACTACTCTCATCTCAAAAGATAATTACTTCTAGTCTGCTAATTTCCATAATGAGCCCAGCACTTATTCTGTACTCACAGCTCCTGTAACAGTTCAGCTTCTCCTCGGCCACCCAGCACTGAGGCAGATTATGCGGTCAATTCTTCCACCTGCAAATTCGTGATGGGCACGTTTCTACATGGACACTGAAGGTCTTGACACAGTGACAGACCGTTTCCACATCACTCAAGATTTCATGCAGTGTACTACGCTTGCAAGAAATGTCATGAAAAAATATATCCAAGACAGTCAGGGAGGGAAGAGATAATGTTGTTTTTAAGCACACTCAAAGTCTAATTAATTTGAATTTCCTGAATCCCTTCTATTGTTGTAGCTGGTAAGGGAAACTAACATCCCTTTAGTTCAGATAATAAAATGACAAAAGCAGGTGTTCACCTAAATTAAATGTTAAAAGGTAATTTCTTTCCAGAAAGAGATCGAATGTTACTAGTAGACAAAAGTAGCTAGTTCTTGCTTTTCTGTTTCCGATTTTCTATATCTGGAGGAAACAGTTAGTGGTCTTGGTTAAAGGCGGCAATTAATAGCAAAAGCTGATACTATGGCGGTAGAACCTTAAAAAAATAACTGTATACAAAAAAAAGACAAAGAAATGTGCCATTTCTATGAGTGAACAGGCAACCTCTTGCTGACGCTTCAGCAGTCACCCAAGACACTTAGGAATAGTCTCTTCACTAAAATCACAGCCTGTCAACTACTAAGTAGGAATTCCAACTTCTCTCCCATCTAGGAACCTGAATGAGCATCTTGGAACACATGATTTCCCAAGACAGTGTTTCCTGTCTATGCTGTTAGATTAACTGGAAACAAAAAAAAAAAGGTATTCCCATTTTCTGAAAAATGGTGTTTAACATGTGGCCATTTTTAACTGTTCTTTCAGTACTCAAAACTAACTGAATATACATATATAAGCATTTTGTACGTATTTACATGTATACTGTGTCTCCACATATGTGTGTGTAGAGAGTCACATTCATCCAAATCACTTATCCCTCACCTGTGGTAGCTTAACTGACTTGTGTTCACCTGGCCTGTCTCGTCTCATCCTCTTTCCTCCTCTTCTATTCTCTTTGCAACAGGTGGAATCTTCTTTTAAGTGTATACATCTGATCATGTCAATCCCAAGGCTCTAATGGCTTTCCTGTGCCGTTAGGACAAATCCTTACCTAGATCCCGTCCCCAGCTGCCCTACCGTTTCCACTATCTTCCTCGTGGTATTTTCCCTCTCACTGTGTCGGCTCCACAGCACTGGTCAGGTTTGGATTTTGTTCTCAGGCACTAAACAAATGCTATTCCACACGCTTAGGTCATTTCCATCCTCACGGCAGTGACCCCTTCGCCCACTGAACTCCCGCCAGCGTCATCTTCTGTAGGGAGTACTTCACTGCAACCACAGGTTATGGTAGAGCCCTCTGGTACAGCACCTTGTGCTTCTCCAACAAAACCCCCAACACACTGCACTGCAGTTTCACCCAGATCGGGAAGCACATACACGTTGCCTCCCCATCATTTAGCACCATGTCTGAACACAGTAGGTGTTTCACAAGGACTTACAGGTGCAGAAGGGATGAAAAGGGAATTATGAGGACACGAGGGTGGCTCAATTGGTTGCACGTCTGACGTTGGCTCAGATCATGGTCTCATGGTTCATGATTTCGAGCCCCACATCTGGCTCTCTGCTGTCAGCACAGAGCCCACTTCAAATCTTCTGTGTCTGTCTGTCTGTCTGTCTCTCTCTCTCTCTCTCTCTCTGCCACTCCCCAGTGCATACACGCACTCTCTCAAAAATAGTAAATAAACATTGAACAAAAAAAAAAAAAAGAAAAAGGGAATTATGGAGAAATACGTGGGAGGCCAAATTAGAATAGGCATGACCCAGGGAATGGATGTAAAAGGGAAATCCTTATACTTGTATAGAATTACATCAGTCAAGGAGATTATGAATTCTATTAATTTATAATCTCTTGTGTGTGTATTTAATGGTACTGTAATACTTTGTAATTTTGCTAGCCTGTTTCTTTCTAAACTTTTTTTTTTAATTTTTTTTCAACGTTTTTATTTATTTTTGGGACAGAGAGAGACAGAGCACGAACGGGGGAGGGGCAGAGAGAGAAGGCAATACAGAATCGGAAACAGGCTCCAGGCTCTGAGCCATCAGCCCAGAGCCCGACACGGGGCTGGAACTCACAGACCGCGAGATCGTGACCTGGCTGAAGTCGGGCGCTTAACCGACTGCGCCACCCAGGTGCCCCTTTCTAAACTTTTTATACTGTGAAAACTTTGCTTTTATGTCAAATCCTTTTATTTGTATTAAACCGTTTCACTATAGTCTATTTCAATACTTTCATGACTTCTTTCTTATGGATCTATCTTATGGTTACCTATCAATCTAGAAAAATAATATTGGAACAAGATTTAGAAATAGAGTCAGAATTATAGGCTGTCAGGAGCTCTATTTACCTGGATATTGGTGAATCATACATTGCAGTTATAAGTTACAAGTCTCAACCCACTAATTCAACTAAGTAATGCCATTTTATTTTTTTAATTAATTAAGTTTAGTTTATTTATTTGAGAGAGAGAGTGTGTGTGTGTGTGTGTGCACGCATGAGAGGAGGAAGAGGGCCAGTGGGAGAGAGAGAGAATCCCAAGAAGGCTCCGCGCTGTCAGTGCAGAGTCCAATGGTGGGGCTCAAACTCATGAACCGTGAGACCATGCCCTGAGCTGAAACCTAGATTCAGATGCTTGACCAAATGAGCCACCCAAGTGCCCCTATTTTTCTTTAATTAAAGATGACCTCTAGGGGGTCCAGTGATCTGTCCACTGCAGAGACAGGTCTCAGTCCTTGTAGGACCACAGTGGTAGCTAGTGAGATGTATCCATTTGTATGGACTTCGGTATCTATCTCCTGCATTGCAGAGATGATGGTCTGTCATTCTCAACCTTGTGACCTTCCAAAGTGCTCTATGTTTCAGGCAATTCTGGGCTACTTTGGGGATAAAAAGAGCAATTCAGATGAATTTCCATGACATTAAAGCAAACACTCTGAGGCTGTTTCAGTCCCCTCTGCCCCAGAATAACATGCAGCCCCTCCTAGCCTCTGCTCATCAGCTTTTGCCAGCAAAGTGGGCTCTCCTCACTTTCCAAGACTAACCCAAAACTGGGTTCACAGGTCACCTCGGGTCTCCAATTCCCCAGTATCGAATTTCCCCTCAAATCCTACAAATGAGACCCATGAGAATACGTTGTTTTGTATTTTGTCTGATTCTCCTGATTCCCACCTCAACCTTGTCCAGCAATGTTTTCTGATGCGAGAACGGGGAAGTATCTAACAGTATATTCATTCCTTTTCTTCTTATACCTGAGCCCGTGGAATTCAGAAACCCACAATTTTGGTCCTATTATTTTTAACTCTATTATAGCAAACCTCCCACAAGCTACCAGATACTCACATGCCGAAGCCCAAATGGGAGAGGTACCAAAATAACTGAAAATATTAGAGAAAGAAACCCTTTAGAGAGTAGCTGCAAATACTACCCCAAATGCATGTTGGTCGCAAAATCTTACACCATGGCTCTCCTCTTTTGCAATTGGAATACCCCATCTTCCAGCAGCAGAGCCTCTAGTATTTTAAGTCAAACTGATTTACAGACAAAACTGCAAGTTCTGTTTCAGTTCAGCTCACAGGAATCTAACGGCCTCATATCCCACACCTGCTTCCTTGATAAGGCAAGTCCATTAAACTCACATCAACTGCGTCTCTTCCACAATGTTTTCCCAAACAAGGAAACCACTCATTTAGATTGTTCTCAATAAGTTTTCCAGTACTTGAGTGATTTTAGGGAAATTTTATAGGAAAAATTTAGGCCCAATATTAGAGCCACAGCCTTTTTTTGTTTGTTTGTTTTTTTAGAAGATGGAGTGGGGTTTCTGCTTGAGCACAGTTCAGCTGAAAATTTCAATTGCCTTTGGACATGGGTTATTTCATCAGTCTGGTTCTTTTTACCCCTAACAGGACACTGCCAAATTTCTGCAGGTTGTACACATTTTCCTTACAAATAGGAGAATGGACTTTCAAGCCTTGTATGAAACACCTTTCTCAGATCACAGGCAACTGCATATGGAACGATGTGTTCCCTCTGAACACACCGAGCAAATACAGCAAAACAATTCTCTAATTATGAGAACATAGGTTTAATAGCATACAGTTAAGAAGAAAATTAGTTCAAAGAATCAATTCCCTGAATTACGACCTTGTATTCATATAATACTTTGTGTTTTACCAAACATGTTCATGTATCTTATTTTCATTTTTGGCTTCTACATGGGTCTATGTCAAAAATTCTAATTTTCCTAGGAAACTAAAAACAATTCATGCCCACAGAAAACAAGCAGCAAACAAAATCATATAAGGACTAAGAATCACCTATTTTTCCACTAAAGACAAGTTACCCCTAATATTTTTGTTCATCCTTTTTTGCCATGTTATTTTTCAGTTATTATAGTCTATATAAATTCTCATGTATTTAATATTTATAATATTAAAGGCAAATAAAGTTGTTCATTATGTTGGGTTAATAATCTTTCAGAATTTAATTATGATGCTTTTGGCTATTTCCTGTGTTTTAAGTTCGAAAAACATCTCCAAATAAATTTTCTTTGCTGCACAAATCTTAGCCTGCATCCTGATTTATTCCCCTATAGAAAATAACCAGAAGTAGAATTCCTATGCCTCACACTCTGTATCACCTTAAGAACATGGCCCAATGCATGTAATTGCAGGTGATGCTGACCCATTCCCAGGTTATCATGACAACAGAGGGTCTTGAATCACTGTCCCTCCCACCCTGCCCCACCCCTGGCTGTCAAGATAAAGGCTCTTGATCCAAAGTGCTTGTAAACATGACTACAGATGTGATTTCCCCTTTTCTGACTCATGATTATTTTAATGCAGCATTTTCATTTTTGCCATGTCTTTGGCTAAATAGTGGCAACTTTTTAAAACTTTGTTTAAGCATGCATTACTGGTTTATAGGTATTAGTCAGAATTGCACTGTGTTCGTTTTCTCCCTTCTACAAGTTCAAAATTATACTCAAGTACAGATTAATTAAGAAAGCTTTTCGACACTCATTTATGATAACAACTATCAATAAAGGAGGCATAGAGGGAACATGCCTCACTAAAATAAAAAGCATATACAATAAAGACATAGCTACATCTTACCTAACAGTGAAAAGTTGAGAGCTTTTCCCTGCAGATCAGGAAGAAGACAAGCATGTCCACTCTTACCACTTTCATTGAACAAAGTATTGGAAGTCCTAGCTAGAGCATTTAGTCAACAAAAATAAAAGGCATCCAGATTGGAAAGAAGAAGTAAAACTGTCACTATTTGCAGGTTGCATTATTCTATACATGATACCATACACAGAAAACCCTAAAATATCCAAGTAACTGTTACCATTAATAAAGTTGCAGTGTACAAAATCAATACACAAAAAAACAGCTGTGTGTCTATACATTAACAACAAACTATCCAGAAGAGAATTGAAAAAGTCCATTTACAAATGCATCAAAAACAACAAAATACCTAGAAAGAAATTGTACCAAGGGAGCTAAAGACCTGTACACTGAAAAGTCTAGGACTCTGATGAAAAACAATAAAGATGACACAGATGTATGCAAAGATAGTCCATTTTCACAGATCAGAAGAATTCATGTTGTTAAAATGTGCACACCACCCAAGGCAATCTACAGATTCAGTGCAATCCCTACCAAATTCCAATGGCATTTTTCGTAAAACAAATAATCTTAAAATTTGTATGGAACCTCAGAAGACTTCAAACTGCCAAACCCCTCTTGAGAAGAAAGAACAAAGCTGGAGCCATCACACCCCTTGACTTCAAACTATATTACAAAGCTGTAATTATCAGAACAGTATGGTATTAGCATGAAAATGGACACCTGATCAATGGAGCACAACAGACAGTCCAGAAACAAATCCATACATAGTCAATTTACGACAAAGGAGGCAAGAACATAGAATGGGGAAAGAACAGTCCCTTCAATAAATGGTGTTGGGGAAATCGGACAGCCATATGCCGAAGAAACCAAGTAAATCACATTCTTACACCATACACAAAAATGAGTTCAAAACAGATTGAAAACTTGAATGCAAGTCCTAAAACCTTAGAAGAAAACATAGGGAGTAAACTCTTTGACATCAGTCTTAGTGGTGATTTTTTAGGTCTGACACCAAAAGCAAAGGCAAGGAAAGCAAAAACAAACAAGTGGAACTGTATCAAACTAAAAACGTCTGCACAGCAAAGGAAACTGTCCACAAAAAGGCAGCCTGCCAAATGCAAGACTGTATTTGCAAATCCTGTCTGATAAAGAGTTAACATCCAAAATACATAAACCGTACAACTCAGCAGCAAAAAAGACAATCCAATTCAAAAATGGGCAGAGGATGCAGGGAGGCATGTCTCCAAAGACCATATACAATTGGCCAACATCAAAAGATGTTGGAACATCAACAAAAGGTACATCAAAAGATGCTCAACATCACTAATCAGGAAAATATAACATGATGAAGCATCACTACATGTATCTGTTAGAATTTCTATCATCAAAAAAGACAAAAAAAAAAAGTGTTGGTGAGAATGTGGAGACAAGAGAACCCTTGTCCACTGTTGGGAATGTAAACTTGTACAGCCATTATGGAAAATAATATGGAGATTCCTCAAAAAATTAAAGATAGAACTAGCATGTGACCCAGCAATCACACTTCTGGGTGTTTATCTGAAGAATATGAAAACATTAAGTCAAAGAGATATGGGCAGAACCATGTTGTCTGCAGCATTTTTTATAGTAGCCAAGGTATGGAAACAAAGTGGCCCGTGATGAATGAATGGCCAAATGAATTGTGTTTGTATACAATCAATATCATTTAGCCATAAAAAAAGGAAATCCTGTCTTTTGTGACAACATGGATGGATCTTGAGGACATTATGATAAATGAAATCCAGCAAAGAAAAACAAATACTGAATGATCTCACATATATGTGGAATTAAAAAAAAAAAAAAAACTCATAGACACCAAGAACAGATTAGTGGTTGTCAGAGGCAGGGCTGGGAGGTTGGCATGATGAGTAAAAGTGACCAAAATGTACCAACTTCCGCTTTAAAGAACATCCTGGGGATGTTAACTAAAGCATGGTGACTGTAGTTAGGAATACTGAATTGTATATTTGAGTTGCTAAAAGTAGATCTTAGAAGTTCTTGTCACAAGAAAATATGTTTAACTGGGTGATGGATTTTAAACAAATTTATTGTAGTGATTGTTTCTGCCATACATACATATATCAAATCATTATGCTATACAACTGAAACTAATAAGACATAAGTTACATCTCAATAAGAAAACTATGCATGCTGTCAAAAATGTAGCCTTTTTGTATGGTAAAAAAAATGGATTAAAAAAAAGAAAATGGAAAAAAGAGAAAAGGGGCGCCGGGGTGGCTTAGTGGGTTAGGCATCTGACTTTGGCTCTGGTCATGATCTCACCATCCCTGAGTTCGAGCCCCATGTTGGGCTCTGTACTGACAGCTCAGAGATTCTGTGTCTCCCTCTGTCTCTGTCCTTTCCCCACTTGCACGGTCTCTCTCAAAAATAAAATAAAATAAAAAATGGATCCAACATTAGTTATATGAACTAAAATTCCTTATGGGTCTCAGTTAGAAATTGTACTTTATTGCATTAAACTGGAAATTCCAAATACAGATTTCAAATGAGAGTTCTCTCACATAAAAAAAAAAAAATTCTGAAGGTATGAAATCCAGTCCAAAATGGAAGTTCATGGTCATCAGCAACCCAAATTTCTTCATTTTTTCTGTTACTCTAGTGCATGGCTTTCTCAAGATTTCTTCCTGACCTAAGATGGACAGAGAATCCAGCTGCACATCTGTGTTCCTGATGGCTGAGAGGGTAAGACAGAAGAGGCACAGCTTGTTTTTTTTTAATTTTCTTTTAATGTTTATTTATTTTTGAGAGGCAGAGAGAGACAGCATGAGTGGGGGAGGGGCAGAGAGAGAGAGAGAGAGAGAGAGAGAGAGAGAGAGAGAGAGAGAGGGAGATCCAGAATCTGAAGCAGGCTCCAGGCTCTGAGCTGTCAGCACAGAGCCCACACAGGGCTTGAACTCACAAATTGTGAGATCATGACCTGAGTCGAAGTCGGACACCCAACCAACTGAGCCACCCAGGCACCCCAAAAAAGGCCCAGCTTTCTGCCTGAGCCAGCTCCCTCGACACATCCTCTCAGAACACTACCTTGAAAGAGATCCAGAAGGGATACAGAATAAGTTTCACAGGTACCCTCACTGGTGAGAACCTAGTCCTCGGTTCATCCCAAGTGCAAGGTAGGTTGAAAAATACAGTACTTTGGTTGGCTTTATTCATAACAAAATAATGGCATGAAGTCCATTATCAAAAATAAAGGGAAAAGGCATACTGACCAGGCAGCCAACACTAGCAATCTAACAAATTTTCCTCATTTTTGGTTCTTCTGTCAAAAAAAGATACACTAAAGGGTCTCATTCCAGTGGTTTTTTAACAGATTGTTCCTATATATTAAGTGGATTTTCTGTTTCCCTTCTATGTCTTTTTTAACTTCTGTTTTCAGATTACAAAGTTAACACTTCCTTGTCCATATTGTGATTCTGTTTACTGCACACTTTCAGATTCATGACCACTTTAGCTTGAGATTCACTCCAAGCACAGAAAAACACTCTTAACCATGTAATACCTTTCCTTTGAATTCACAGCTGTCTGAAACTACTATCTGGCTTTACTTTCATTCCTTAATAAATCGTTGCCTAATCTCTAATTTTTTTTTTAAGTGATTCTGCTTCTGAGGTATCTGGGTTTCATTTTTTACTATAGTTGAACGTAGCTTTCAGAACACTAATGTGAAGTATTAAAATGTGTTCTTCTAAGAGAAGTCCGTTTTCTGCTCCCTCGTTTCACGCTTATGGTGTTTTATGCTTTCTCACTTGGCTCATCCTTTGTTTTATATGTTGTGATCACAATTAACTGTGCTTGGTTTTGTGTTGATCATTTCCAGTTATTTCCAGGGTACATATCATGCCTTTAATTTTATGAGAATGTTTTACAGAAGCGTAAATTTAACATGCATAGTTATATTCACATATTTATCATTTTTACTTTTAAAATGAAAAATGGGCACATTTTACATCTCTGCTCAACCATTCCATTCAAAATGTGTTTTAAATAAGGTTCTATTTATGTTTCAAAATAAATATTTTGATCATTAAATTTTCTATTGTCTTAGTTCTTTCCTTAGCAACTGATATATTTTCTGAGCTCCTCCACTTACAAGAATATTTTCAGGCTGCTTTTGCACACGGGTAATAGCTTAGTTATGGAGAATTCTTGCCGCATTCTCTTTTCCCTTTTAAAATAGATATTGTTTTCTGCAATTTTAAGTTACCAAAAAGGTAACCCAATCTGACATTTCTTTTTTTTTTTTTTTTGAGAGACAGAGACCGAGCCCAAGTGGGGGAGGGGGAGAGAGAGAGAGAGGGAGACACAGAATCTGAAGCAGGCTCCAGGCTCTGAAATGTCAGCACAGAGCCCTACACGGGGCTCAAATCCATGAACCGAGAGATTATGACCTGAGCTGAAGTCGGATGCTTAACCGACTGAGCCACACAGGCGCCCCTAACATTTGTTTCTCTAATAATTTTGTTAATATACTCAATACTGCCTGTGTTAAATTTTTCCTAGGATTTCTTTATTTGAAGGTTAGAGTTTGCATGATTATACTCTACCTGTACGCACTCTGAAAGACTTCATTTTCCGTATCAATTCTACCTTTCTTTTTATTCCACTACAACATTTTTCATTTCCTCACACTGTCTACACAACAGGAAACCAAGCAGACATTCAATGATGTCATAGGAATGTCATTTGTCAACCCAAGAAATTTTGATTTTTCTTTTAGTTTATTACGTTTTTGCTTTAAAACAACCTAACTCCTGTCTGCATGCCCTTTTCATGGTCATCAGTCATGTTCTTTGTCGTCCTGTCATAGAATGCAGAGCCCAGTCAACCATGTTGATGAGCAGTGGAAAAGCATAGCGGTAGGCAACACATGGTATGCTAACACCACGGGTCAAGTGCTGTACATTGTAGAGGTAAGAGCGGCCCTTTGTGGGTCTTGTATTTAACGGCCGTGACCATATATTTTATTTGGTCAAAGTAGCAGCTCTCAGCCAACAGCTATAGTGACTAAAACTGAAATTTTTTCCCACCTATTTCCAGGATATGGCAGTTTTGTTTCAGGAGAAAGGGAGTGTGAACCAGTGTGTATGCCTACCAGTTTGGGTTTCCAGTTTATCCTCATTAACGGTCTGTCACTCTCCTGAGCGGTGACGGAACGCAGAGGTTCTGAGTCTGGACTCTGGAGTCACGATGCAGGATTTAAGTCGACTCTGTCAAACCTGCCTCAAGTCTTTGTAAAACAAGACCGACTACTTCAGTGAGGTACTGTGTGGACAAAATGTCATGTTATAGATTAAAACAGTAGTGCCTGCCATGGAGAAAATCCACAGAAGTGTTAGCTGACATGACTATTTCACAAAAATACCCCCAAATCAATCCAATTATTCATTCAGGATACATGGAACGGGTTTCAGTCTTCACTTTGCTTGGACGTGTCTCTCTTCACAGGTAGGAGAGACTTCCAGGACTGTTACCCAGGCAAGCTTCTAAACTAGAATTCAGAAGATGCCTTTGCTGATTCTGAGGATTTCGACTACCCTTTTATTTACATTTCATTAAGGAAAGACAACCCTTCCCAGTTGTTTGTTTTCTTAATGGGATTAGCAGGGCAGTGGTCACTTTAGCTCCTTGACCAGAGTATGAGCAACATGATGGCAGACACTAGGACTGAAGCTTCTATCAAGATTTCTGTGATGTAGTCTGGCTATACTCATTTTTCAATGAATAAAGGATTAGAAGACTAAGTGATTAAAAGACAGAATCCATTTAACTATTCAAGGGTCTATCTTCCCACCTCTTTACCTAAAAGATTTCATCTTAAACTGATAAAACACAGATTAAGGGGATATACAATCAACTTCAGTAAACTTGCCTAACCTTGGTAGAATCTAAAAGTAAAAATAGCCAACATATGGGTTTCATTTCTCTTAAAATACACAAGGATTAAAATTAAAAGGGATAAAGTGCTTGGCAAACATGTTTTTTAATTCAACAGATGGATAGTTTTTCTACTTTTGCTGATAAAAGAAATTAACATAATGAAAATGTGCATTCTGCCTCAATTTTTGCATTTTCTTGCACTTCGGTGAAAGAAGTTCAAGTCCCTTCTGGCCTCTTCAGGTGTTTCGACAATAAAGATTTTATTTTAATGTTTTTTTTTTTCTTGGCAAACAAGGTAATAGGACATATCCAAGGATGTATTTTATTAGATTATAGAGATCTGCTAACTTAAACAGGTTAATGACCGTGACATTATAGCACTGACATTTCAACTTAAATACCTATAAGCCACCAACAAATTACTGATGTACAGATAGATCATACTTCAAAAGCTACTTAAACCTCTTTATTGAAATCATATTACATTTACTATTGGGATTGGGTTAAAATGACAAAATTAGTTTGAATTTTCATTATCTGCTTTAAGAATACTATTCTTGATGCTTCTCTAGTATTTGTCCATAAAATAATTAGAATTTTATGAAAACAGAACATCTTGAACTACAGTGTATGCAAAGATTTTAAACATTCTCAAATCTCTTGTAGGATCTATTTTTCAGGTTAGTTTTTGCAGTCGATTTCAAGATAATTCTATTTTGTTTTTTCTAGTTTCCTTGGTCTGGCATCAGAATAAGCATATTTCTTCACATAGGAACTAAATATAAACAATTTGTGTCTACCTTACCGTAGTAAAGGAGGATAAGTAAAATCGACTTCCATTAAAAATTTTTCAATGGCCCCTTTTTCATGTGATGTTGAAATAATGTATCTAGTAACTATTCACCATTGGATTATATGTGCTCGACTATGAGATAGGGTTCATATGGATTCAGGATATAACCTCATCTTCATTATTCTATTCAATCTTACATGTTAAAACTTACTAAAAATTAAAGACAAGTCTTAAATTATACTTTTATACACATAAAATTGGCAAGGATTTAAACAAAATGATTATAGTTAGCATTAACAATGATACATAAAACAAATAATCATTGATGGTGGGAATTAGCTCAGGTGCAATCTACACTGGAAATCAACCTAGCAATATTTATTAGTGGTTTAAGACACTTGAGATTTAGTAGTTTGGGTAAAGACACATTTAGCATTGGTGACATTGTAAAATGCCTGGAATTATTTAAGCATCCCCAGTATTACAATAGTTACATTATACTGTATTTTATGACAGTTTTAAAAATTAATGTGTTTGTAGAACAAGCAATCCTAAAATTCATATGGAACCACAAAAGGCCCCAAATAGCCAAAGTAATTTTGAAGAAGAAGACCAAAGCAGGAGGCATCACAATCCCAGACTTTAGCCTCTACTACAAAGCTGTCATCATCAAGACAGCATGGTATTGGCACAAAAACAGACACATAGACCAATGGTCTGTGAATGGTCTATGAATAGAAACCCCAGAACTAGACCCACAAACATATGGCCAACTAATCTTTGACAAAGCAGGAAAGAATATCCAATGGAAAAAAGACCGTCTCTTTAACAAATGGTGCTGGGAGAACTGGACAGCAACATGCAGAAGATTGACACTAGACTACTTTCTCACACCATTCACAAAAATAAACTCAAAATGGATAAAGGATCTGAATGTGAGACAGGAAACCATCAAAACCCTAGAGGAGAAAGCAGGAAAGACCTCTCTGACCTCAGCCGTAGCAATTTCTTACTTGACACATCCCCAAAGGCAAGGGAATTAAAAGCAAAAATGAACTATTGGGACTTCATGAAGATAAAAAGCGTCTGCACTGCAAAGCAAACAATCAACAAAACTAAAGGCAACCAACGGAATGGGAAAAGATATTTGCAAATGACATATCAGACAAAGGGCTACTATCCAAAATCTATAAAGAGCTCACCAAACTCCACACCCGAAAAACAACTAACCCAGTGAAGAAATGGGCAGAAAACATGAATAGACACTTCTCTAAAGAAGACATCCAGATGGACGACAGGCACATGACAAGATGCTCAACGTCGCTCCTCATCAGGGAAATACAAATCAAAACCACACTCAGATGTCACCTCACCCCAGTCAGAGTGGCCAAAATGAACAAATCAGGAGACTATAGATGCTGGCGAGGATGTGGAGAAACGGGAACCCTCTTGCACTGTTGGTGGGAATGCAAATTGGTGCAGCCACTCTGGAAAACAGTGTGGAGGTTCCTCAGAAAATTAAAAATAGACCTACCCTATGACCCAGCAATAGCACTGCTAGGAATTTACCCAAGGGATACAGGAGTAGTGATGCAGAGGGGCACTTGTACCCCAATGTTTATAGCAGCACTCTCAACAATAGCCAAATTATGGAAAGAGCCTAAATGTCCATCAACTGATGAATGGATAAAGAAATTGTGGTTTATATACACAATGGAGTACTAGGTGGCAATGAGAAAGAATGAAATATGGCCCTTCATAGCACCGTGGATGGAAATGGAGAGTGTTATGCTAAGTGAAATAAGCCATACAGAGAAAGACAGATACCATATGTTTTCACTCTTATGTGGATCCTGAGAAACTTCACAGAAACCCATGGGGGAGGGGAAGGAAAAAAAAAAAGAAAAAGAGGTTAGAGTGGAAGAGAGCCAAAGCATAAGAGACTCTTAAAAACTGAGAACAAACTGAGGGTTGATGGGGGGTGGGAGGGAGGGGAGGGTGGGTGATGGGTATTGAGGAGGGCACCTTTTGGGATGAGCACTGGGGGTTGTATGGAAACCAATCTGACAATAAACTTCATATATTGAAAAAAATTAATGTGTTTGTGCATAGGAAAAGCTTTAAACATTTATATTTTTGAACTGTTAATCCTGCTAAAAGCTTACCTGAACTATAATGATGTGTAGGCAAAGACTTATATATAAGGATATTCTACTATTAGGCAAAATTTCTAAAAGTGATTCTTTAGATAAATGTATGTGGACCTCCTAAATAATATAGAATCTTGTCATTAAGACCCTGCTTTCAAAAATACTTAATACTAGAAAAAATAGGGCTTGTAAGAAAATGATAAAAATCAAGGAGAACAGCATCTGCGAGTAATATTCAAATCTTGTATATAAGATGCCTAAGTACATGAATGCTCGCCAAAAAAAAGTGCAAATAAAAATATTGAATATACTTACTAGAAGCAAAAGAGATACATTTGTAGCCTGACTGCTTTTCTTAAAATTATGTATGGTTTTCCCACAATGAGATACCACCTCACACCTGTCAGAATGGCTAACATTAACAACTAAGGCAACAACAGATCTAGGAGAGGATGTGGATAGAAAGGAGCTCTTTTGTACTGCTGGTGGGAATGCAAACTGGTGCAGCCACTCTGGAAAACAGTATGGGGGCTTCTCAAAAAATTTAAAATCGAGCTACCCTACAACCCAGCAATTGCACTACTAGGTATTTATCCAAGGGATACAGGTATGCTCTTTCAAAGGGGGACTCACACCCCAATGTTTATAGCAGCACTATCGACAATAGCCCAAGTATGGGAAGAGCCCCAATGTCCATCGATGGATGAATGGATAAAGATGTGGTATATATACACAATGGAGTATTACTCAGCAACCACAAAGAATGACATCTTGACAACTATGTGGATGAAACTAGAGGGTATTATGCAAACAAAATTAGAGAAAGACAAATGTCATATGACCTCACTCATATGAGGACTTTAAGATACAAAACAGATGAACATAAGGGAAGGGAAATGAAAATAATATAAAAACAGGGAGGGGGACAAAACAGAAGAGACTCTTAAATATGGAGAACAAACAGAGGGTTACTGGAAGGGTTGTGGGAGGGGGGATGGGCTAAATGGATAAGGGGCATTAAGGAATCTACTCCTGAAATCATTGTTGCACTAACTAACTTGAATGGAAATTAAAAAAAAATAATAAACTAAATAAAATTTTTTTAAAAATTATGGATGGCTTTCAAATTTTTAACAATGTTAATTTTATTATAAAATATAGTATTATGGCATAAAAACATTTGGATCAATTTCTAAAAGCATTATGCAAAATGATTCAT
This sequence comes from Felis catus, assembly GCF_018350175.1. NCBI lineage: Eukaryota > Metazoa > Chordata > Mammalia > Carnivora > Felidae > Felis > Felis catus. Next base: position 9,229,203 of record NC_058371.1, on the reverse strand, counting down.
AAATTGGATAAAATTATATGAAACATTTTGTCAGATATTAAATTTGATTACAATTATTAAGCTGTAAGTCATTGATTTTCACTCAGTGTTTCTACATTTAGTAGCTAGAAATCTTCTGTAAGAAATGTTTATCCCCTTTCTTCTATTTACTCAATTATTATCATCATGCTTGAGGTTCATTTTTGTGTATTTCCTGCTGCAACATAAGAATCAGTTATTCCTTCAAAGAACATGGTTCCTTTCATTGTAGAATGGTATTGAAAACCAAGATCTTGTTTTCTTGTCACTATGAGAGCATCACTGTTTCTATCAACAACACAGTTATAACTTATGCAGGCAAAGTACACAGACAAATGCTAAAATATGGTCAAATTTTAACACACATATCACTAAAATATTGTTGTGATAATTTTAACATATGTCCCCAAGTCTTTGATGCTCCTTGCTTTGAGAGGTGAAGTTTAACCACCACGACCCTCTCAAGCATGGGCTGGACTTATCTACTTCCTTCTAGCGATGACAGTATATAAAGGAAAAAATGGTAACTTTACACAGGAGAATCCTAGCAGACACTTCCTTAACCAAGTAGGAAAGGTGAGCATGACCCAAAGTAAATCACATTAATGGGTTAAGAATACCTCAGTGGTATTCTTCTACAAAATCTGTAGCACCAGGTTAATCGTAAGAAACATCAGACAAACCCACGTCAAGAGATGCTAAACCAAAGTAACGAACCATCAGCCTTCACAAGTGTCAAGGTCATGCAAGACAAGAAAAGGCCAAGAAACTCTCATAGATTGGAAGAGACTAAGGAGACATGAAGACTCAAGGCAGTGTAGTATCTCGAATTGGATCTTAGAACAGGAAAAGGACGTTTGTGGAAAAACCAGTGGTATCCCCGTAACACCGAGCAGCCTTGTTCAAAGTATCCTCTGAGTTTCAGCTTCGGAGTTTTAATAGGACAATCTAGGAGGGGTATGTGGGAATTCTGTACTCTTTGTGAATCTTCTGTAAAGCAAACACTTGAAATCAAGTGTAAATTGCAAAAGGAGAACATAGTTCCCTAAAGCCAGAGTTTTAGCTAACACGGTGCCATGCAGACCAAGGGCTATCTGTAGGTTTCTTTCATCTCTTACCATACAATCTAGAACAAAGTAGACAGTGAATAAATGGAATCTTCAGTCACTAGTAGTAGTCATTAGTAGTAATTTCGAATAACAAAATTTAACATTAAAAATATAAATTGAAGTTTTATTCTATTGAAATTTCAAATTAGAAAGAGGAATTTGCATATAATATCATAGGCAGAATGGAAAGATAGAAAACCTGTTAACAGACTGATCGTACTTCTGGAAACCCAAACGGAGAATCAGATATGTGATGTTATCCAAAGGGAAAGGATCTTCAATTTATTTTTATGCAACCCAACTTGGAAGTATAGAGACTAAATATTGCTTATATAGCAAGAAATGTCTTGCTGCAATACTCAATCATCCATCCTCCAGGTCTCTATGACCAGAGTCACGCCTTTATCTTTTATCCCTACGATGACAAGTACAGTATTCTTTACATTGAAGGCTTTCAATAAGTCCTTGCTGACTGAACGTTTTTCACGATTTTTAACCTCCCTCTGATTTATTGCACTCCATTGAGCCAACAATGAAGAATAGTGGAAGAAATTGATGCAGCTTTTCTAAGATCTGTTCAGTTAGTTGTTCAACTTTATTTTAAAAGGAAATGTGCATCTGTCACAGAATGGGAGAAAGGAGGAAGCATTTTTCATTTTAAGAGTCTGTGTCCATTTGACGGATTCTAGTCAAATGTAAAAGGTTGGGAATGATTCTGACTTCAAGTGTCAAGCCCTCCAAGTATTTCTGTGTAAAGCTATCAAGGGCAAGCATGTCTCCTGCCTCAAAGAATTATGGAACTTTATCAGTGCATTTAAGAAGCATTCAGCAGTAGTGCTGGGCAACATTGGTCCCATAAAATTGACTAAAGATAAAGCACTTAAAAATTTGGGACAATGTTAATGTTTCAAGTCTCACATAAACAAGAAAGTTTATCTTCTGATGAAAAAGCTTGAGAAAACAATATTCACTGAAGCAAAATAAACACTCAACAGTTACTAATGTTTCACATATTGAATATCATTGTCAAGGTCGGACTATGGATTATATTAAGCAACTACTTGAATTTGTTACAAAATTATTTCGCTTTTAAGACTATGTTTAAAATAAAGCTGGAATAACCTGCATGAGAAAGTAGGAAGTTTTTATTAAATTCTTCATTAAGTCAACTGACACTATTCATTTTTCTAAGTCTCCTGCAGATGGGGCATTGAATTTTTTCATGGCTATACAAAATATTTAGCAATGACTAATGTATTTCGGCTCCAAAGAAGGAAACAGAAACTTTTTAAATTGACCTTGACACACAAAAAAGTCCTAAACACCCAGTAGGCGGCTCTAGCTCTTTATCATTAAGGCAAGTCTGAAATCTAAATGAACAGAACCCCCAAATTTGATGCATGTGAACTACATTATACGGAAAAAAAATTTGTAGGTGAAAAAAAAAAACGCTCACGATCTTAAAAGATGTGACGTGGTTCAGCAGGTGTTTGCCAGCTAGTTAATTACAAGCATAGAGGTACACTTTCTAAGAAGAAAGACGAACATTAATACATTGGAACATTTCAATGAAATACACATGTTTAAATTGTGAAGATAAGGGATTTCATCCACATTAGAATCATCAGTGCAGAGAAATGGACAATTCAGTTCTATTTCCCTAACAGTATTTGAATCTGAGAGGACCAGATTTGTTCAGATGGTACCTATGTAGATCAAGTCTCTCACCTCCTCCATTCTCCACCTTTACCTTCCTACTCTACCTCCTGTGAAGAAAATCCTTTTGCATTTGGAAAATCCCAGAGCTGTAACTGTTCTGGCATTCTACTTACAAATCTAGTCCAAACGTTTTTGCCATGAAGACAATGATGGCTATAAAGAGATGATTGTGCTTCATGCCTCTGTCTTCCTTAGACTGCCGTCTCCGTATGTCAACCCAGGCACCATCAAAAGGCAGCTTACCAATCTCCCGTTGGACAACATTCAAAAACCTCGGAGTACTTACATTCAAATAGTGTTAGAATTTGGTCAATACAAGAAGCTTTCTCAAAGTACGTATACTGAGCAATGCCATGTATGATACTTTCCGAGCTGACTCATCGGAATTTTTCTCAACAACCAGACATGGCATAAGAACGTAGGGAATAAAATGAACCCCTTTAGTTTGGGTAGTGTAGCCAATCCACTGATAACATTGAGCTTTGTGCGGCATAACTCAGTAAGGTAATGACTGTACGGAGGGGAGTAACTCCAGGACAGCTAAGCAGCCTAGAAGGAGCTAAAGTGAAGCCAAATTAGCAGGGTAACTAAGCGTTCCATAATTGACATGGGACACTTTCGTGATGGAAGCTCAACCTAACCGGTAAGTCAACATTCCTCTTGAATGCTTGAGCTTTTCCCAGTAGCCATATGATAAAAAGAAAGCCTTCACATGTACTATCAAGTAGTCGACAGCCACGTGCGAGTCATTTTCAAGGTAAGGCACAGTGATAGCAATAAGCATCTTTTAAAACTACATTGGATAAGAGCGTCCGCGAACTCCTAGAATGCAGCACATCGTTGGTATAAACACCTGATGGGTTTTACTCATATGGACCTAGAACCTAGCACAGAGAATACATTTAGTATATACATTCTGAATTAATAATTTTTTCTCGAGCTATGCCAAATACTGAGCCAAGCTAACTTCTACACAAACTGCGCAACTGGCTGATTCCCCAGAAGTCTTCACAGCAAGGAGGACACCAGGTCAAGGCGTATCTATCTCCTCTAGGCTGGCTCACGCTGACAGAGCATCTACATTTCACCTCGTGTTAAAACCTCACCATAGGTTTTGGAACACGTATTAATGAGCGGTGCCCTAGCTGCTGTGGGAAAAGAGAAAAGGTATCCATGCTGTCAAATATGGTTTTAAAAAGATGTTCTATTCCTCAAATTTCTGTCACAGCCATTGTTCGCAAATACCACTTTTTGGATAGCTCAACTGGCAATAGTAAGATTGGTAGGGGGCATGCTTCAGTCCCTGTTGATTTAGCAAAAAAAAAAAAAAAAAAAAGCATTTATGTTCAATGCATATTTCTATTAGCTATTCCAAAAAGGAATTTATGAGAAATATATCATAGGGGAAAGTCATTATGAACTGAAGTTAGAGACATTTTAGTTGGTGAACTATTGTACTTGGAAGAGTATGTTATAAGCCGCTTGACAAAAAAAGAGCAACTAGACTATAAAACTGACTGAGCAAATAAAGTATAAAAAGGCCAGAGTCAAGTAAGTAATGAAAGGCTTTTAGTACCAAGACACTGACTGGAGTCCATTAAGAAGAGGAAAGGAGGGGCGCCCCTGGGTGGCTTAGGAGGTTAAGCATCTGACTTCACCTCTGGTCATGAGCTCTAGTTTAGTGGGCCCAAGCCCCAAGTTGGGCTCTGGGCTGACAGCTCGGAGCCTGGGGCTTGCTTCAGATTCTGTGTCTCCCCTCCCTCCCTCCCTCCCTCCCTCCCTCCCTCCCTCTCTCTCTCTCTCTCTCTCTCTCTCTGTTCCTACCCCGCTCGCACTCTTTCTCTCTCTCAAAAGTAAATAAAGATTTAAAAAATTAAAAAAAAAAAAAAAAAAAAAAAAGAAGAAGAAGAAGAACCAAAAATGGATGCTTGGGTGGCTCAGTCAGTTAAGCATCTGACTTCGGCTCAGGTCATGAGCTCATGGTTAGTAGGTTTGAGCCCCGCATTGGGCTCTGTGCTGACCGCTCAGAGCCTGGAGCCTGCTTTGGATTCTCTGTCTCCCTCTCTGTCTGCCGCCCCTCCCCCACTTGTGCTCTGTCTCTCTCTCTCAAAAATAAACATACATTTAAAAAAATTTTTTAAAAAGAGGAAAGGAGCTTTGAGGTATATGGGTATGGTGAATAGCATATAGTATTTCAACTCAGTATGTAATTCTACAGGCATGAAGAAAACAGATGAACACAATTTTAAGAAAAAAATAAATGATCATCAATGCAGAAAGACCTAAGAGTTAATGATAATCTTTGCTTAAAATAAAAAAAATATTAAGCTGTAAGTTCTGCCATAGGCGTTAAGCAGAGTATGTTCACAGATGTGGATTTATATGTACAATAAAAGTAGATACACAATGTGTTCATAATAAGGTCACTTTCTATACCGAAACGAAAAACACACAGCTTAATCATGGACAGTATGTCCATGTTAAATGTTGATACGACCAGAGATGAGAATGAGAAGCAAAGAAATTAACAATAAAGCTAAAAGTAGTTGTAGAGATTAAAGCAACATAATTCAAAGGCAACATGATAAGCAATGACAGTCATTTTAATTACCAAACAGCAAAATGTAAGCAACAGCGCTGACTTCCAAGGTTCTCTGTCTGCCTAGCAACACATAAATCGTCCCCAAGTCCTCTTTGATCCACTAAATAAGATCTACATGAATAAATAAGGAATACTTCAATCGCTTCACTTTAAGAACTAAATCTACACAATATAGAGCCAACTGCCAAGACAAGTGGTCACACCAAGAGGGGACCTGGTATGGGAAGTTCTAACTGTATACTCCTCATAAGACAAAAACACACAACCTCAATGTAACGGTGATCTTGGTCTGCAAACACAGCACAAAATAAATCTTACAGCTTGTGCTTCCATCCACACTATGGCTCCTAAGTCCATCTTAGATTGAAAACAGAGACATCTTTAAGCATAATTTAAGTCTAATCAGACTAACTTCCCAGTATATGCAAGTTTATTGACTGTTTTTGTGCAAGCTCTCATTGGCAGTCCTATGTGACACTTGTGCCCTGGTGCAGTATCTATAAAGGGTGCCAAGTTCACATTCTTCTCGTGAGACACTATCATCTCCAATACTTTTGGAAAGAGGTACACTGAACACTCTGCTCCTGGAAAAAAGTTTACTTTTTGTACAGTTGAGCTAGACAAAGTGAGAGAGGACAGCTGAAGGCCATAAATGTACATACAACAGAGCCTTAGGTTATAGTCATGGAGTCCAAAAAGGTGGTGTTAAGAAACTTTACTAACATAAAACTTGCAAGTAGTGTCTTTGGACTGGTATCCACGGGAGCTCAGATTTACATGTGGAACCCTCCTATATCAGATTAAGCCTACAGGCATATCAATGGCCAAGTCTTCCAAGACTGGATGGCATTGGACAAGGAAGGAAAGCAATCATTTGCAAAGTACCTACTCTATGGTGGGCAGTACACAATCTGGTAAGTGCACAAAATCTCCTCCCATTTTCTTAACAGCCACCAAGGTAGACAGTAGTCCGTTTTATCAAGACAACAAGCTAAAGGAAGCTAACTTGCTCAGTGCCATATGCCAAGAAATAACTCAGTCCAGATTAGAGCTAGCCCTTTTATTCCTGATTCCATGTTCCTTCCAGTATCCATTCTCACTCAACAAAAAGCTGATTCCCCAGACTGACCTTGTGAAAAACCATTGATACCCCTCCAACCTTGAAGGCTAGTAGCAATCTGCACAATTGCACAGCATTCTTGTAGGCAATAAGGAGAAACAATGGCCCACAACCAAATATGGTTAAGAATGATTGTCAACATGGCAAGAAGGACCCAGTAGAAGCCCTGGAAACTGCCACTCTTGTTCAGTGACTGATTAGTAAACCAGGAGCAATACTGCATCCTAGGTGGTTATGAAAAGCTTAACAACATCCTCAGACTTAAATCATATATGTATTGTTATTACCAACATATTGGGGTTCTGTTTAGTGTTTTTTAAATGTTTATTTATCTTTGAGAGAGAGAGACGAGTGCAAGTGGGAGAGGGCACAGAGAGAAGGGTCAAAGAATCCAAAGCAGGCTCCAGGCTTTGAGCTGTCAGTAAAGAGCCCAATGTGTGGCTCAAATTCACTAACGGTGAGATCACGACCTGAACCGAAGTCAGACACTTAACCAACTGAGCCACCCAGAAACCCTCCAATATATTGTTTTTGATTTTACTCTACTGTTCCCTTAATCAGCCAGATGGGAGGTAGAGGATGAGAGAGAACTACAGAAACTTAACCAAGTGGAAATCCTTATCCCAGCTGTTACACTGCAAGTGATACATTTGCTGAAATCAACTAACACAAGCTCTGGAACTCAGTATGTGGTTATTGACCTGATGTATACAGTCTCTTCAGTCCTCAAAGAGCAGATCATTTCTCCATGGAAATGGAAGCAGTACACATCCAGTCTTGCCTCAGTATTAACGTTAACTGTTCAAAACATACGGTCTGAGGACTTGAGATCTTATTACACAAAACACAGACTCAGTATATGGTAATTAGACCAGGGTATAGTGTCAAATGCTCTAGAAAGTGGTAATGAAGACCTACAAATACTCAGAGCCCTTAAATATTTAAGTTTTCAGGGGCTCAGCAGTCCAGGACATTTTATGATAGCAACCCCAACATAAAAAGTTGGTAGAGCATGAATCCCTTACTACAAAATAAAAGTTCCAGAACGTGATGGGCCCCTTAAGATTTTAAAAGCAGCCTATGTCGCTCTTGCAAATACTATGGACTCATTTATTGGATGTGCAAAAGGGATGCTCAAAACACTTGGTTTCAAGTGGGGCCCAGAGCAAGAGTTGTGGTCAGGTCTAGATTATGCTCCAAAATCCCTAGCATTCGAGCTGCAGGACATGGGGAAGCCAACGCAACTTTAATTATCTACTAGTAGTAGCCAAAGATGCACTGAGAAGTGCCTGGTGAGCCACCATAGGAGAGTCACTGTATAGACCCCTCAGATTCTGGAGAAATGCCGTGTAATTTGCAGCAGAGAAATAAACCTGTGGCAAGTAGTTCCCAATAGGCCACTGGGCCCGTGGTCAGTGGATATCTGACCATGGAACATTCAGTCCAACCAAGTCAGAGCTGTCCATCACGAGGTAAGTACCCTCATTATCTCCAAGCCTTAAGATCAGTTAGCACAAATCCTCCGTGTAATGGAAATGGTATGCCGGTAATCAAGCCCAAGTGGATCCAAGTGTCTCAACTAAGCTTTGGGTCTCAGATTCAGAGAGCCTCCAGGCCTCCTAACTCTTGGAGCAACCCCTCTTTCTCAACCTCTAGCATTGAAGAGGCTCCTTGTAAACAGCACATAAAAGGAAGAAAAACCCAGATCTGCTTCAAACATAGCTTAATGTGATTGAGTGTGCTGTAAGCACATGTCGCTCATATGTCGCTACTACAGAGCTATTTAGAGGTGGTGTTAAAGGTAGTTGTGAAGGTTTAATGCTATATGCACTAAGCTCTTTGTAGTGAGGGTAAATTAGTCTGAGATAAGTTTGTACATGAAGTCCTAGGCAGGGACAAAGGTCTTGGCTCTGTGATCATGGTTCTCAAGAGATCAAGATTAATATGGGAAACAAGGAGACTTGGGGAATTATGCAAATAGGCATTTGGGGTGAACTATGAAATGTGAGGTTATTTGTGTCTCAGGTCAATGTCTGCCAGAAAAGATCTTCCACAGAGGAGGTATTCAGTCAGCATCCTAGTTAACAAGATCATTTGGCACTTTGAGACACCTTCTGTCCCCAGCCACCCCAATACTTACATGATGGGCTAGGACAGAGACTATGCAGGCACACAACAGCACAGGCTCCTTCTCACCAAGGCTGTGCGTATGCTCACTCCTGACTGAGCAATTTGCCTGTCATCAGCACCGATTTCACTGGTGGTAGTAATTGACTGGAGTGTTGTGAGTGTTTCGAACTGTTACTACCTACTGGGGCAAGTAATCTGAAACGTGGTAAGTTCCTGGGCATCTCTTGGTAGCTCCGTGCCTATTGACCCAAGTGAATGGGAGATGATAGCACTCAGCCCTGATAAGAGACTGAGCCCTCCAGAGATGAAACCCTGCCCCTCCACTGCCATTAGCAGGGTGAAATGTTGGCCAAGAATGAGGGAAACCTAACATGGATGATGGAAAAGGAAGGTCAGTATTAACTATAGCCCCTGAACCAGAGGCAGCAGTGGGCACTCAGATTTGTTCCACTTACTAGATCTAAGTAATCTTTTTATGAACCTCTCGCTGATTACCACCATGCAGAGCTGGTGACCGAAAAGATGGATCTGAGCAGCACAAAGGGCAAACACAACACAGAAGATGCTTCCGTTGCCCCTCCCTTATTTCCTTGGCCCAGCTCTAATTTCAGAGATGCCAGATCAGGCAATTTCATGCAAATTGACCCTTACACTGACAGCATTCCACCTCAATGGCCTTTCCAAGTCCCTCTGGCCCTAAGCTAGTGCATTACAGAAGCGAGGGGTGGTCAAAGTACCAGGCAATCCACAGCCAACCAAGGATGGGAGCTGGTGTTTAAGGCTGCAGCCCACAGACCCATCTGGGAAGGCTTGTGTGTATTTCTCCGATGTCCCTGCAGAATTCAACTCTGCAGCAATGACACGGACAATATATTGTCTTTCCATCATGTTTCTGTTTCATTACTCCTACTTGGAGTGAAGTCTCAAGCACACCGCCACAAACTCAGACTCACTCTCCGAGATGCAACCCAGAGACCTACATTTTATATAAACTTGCTAGACATTAAAAATGATTCATATATACTGATTTATAATACTAGTATTATTGAATTCATACTGGATACGTGGGTATTATGTGCGCACATTAGCATATGTAAATAAGATTATTCCTGAAAGAGCTGGGGTTTAATTAACAGATTAAATTTTATACTGAAATACATCTGTCCATTAAAAGTCTTAAAGTATACAATTATCCATCTGCTGAGCTGACATTTTTCAGCCTGACATTTAATATTGTCGCAAACAGGCAAACAGTTCTACTGAGCCTTGCGCAGTGTTTCGGAGGCAGTGTCTCCAGGCAGAAACTTTTTAATTAAGGTTTGATTTAATGAAAATTATGATTCACAAAAACAACTGCTTCAGGCAATATCAAGTATCCAGACTGGAAATAAATGCATCAACTTGTAATCCGAGAGCTTTCAATCACCTCTAAGTTTGTGTAACAGTCAAGCACGAGGGTCAGACCTCCACCACTACTGATTTCCTTGCGTCTACTACCTCGTATCACTTGTAAACAAGCTAATTTCCCTTTCTGGGAGTGAGGGGTGCTTTTCATTCTTGTTATACTGTTTTCAATTTCAGACTCCCCACAGTGACTTACACACAGTAATGACGAAGGGAATACTGGCTAACATTCTGTGAGCGCACAGTATTGTAATCGCTGATATTTCACACCTATGTTCCCCTATGTAATTTTCATAGGACCTCTATGAAATAAAGTTATCACCCCACTTTCTAAATGAGCAAATTATCATATAGGGATAGGAAATGAATGTATCCAATACCATGCCCAATGGTAGCAAGGATAAACCACCCAGCAGTCTACCTCCTAACTATTCATTCCTAACAACTAGACAGTTGTGGCTAAAAAATATTCCAATATTTTAGGTAGGTGATTCTTCACATCTCAAGGCTCATAGAAGTATAGTTTTCATCTCTGCAATTTTTTTTTTATTTTCCCCTTTCTCCTTGCCAAACTACTTTAGAACCTTCACGATTAATATTGGCAGGGTTTTTTTCTTTTAGTTTTAAAAGCAATTTCACCCTTATACTCCTCTAATAGCATTGCATACCTTTACACCTCAAATATTAAGAAGAGACTTCATTTTCCCTCTAAATTAAGAAAGTCATTAAACACTTAGGTCAAAACACCAATCCTCATTACACCGCTCAATAAAATTCCCTTTATTGACACTGTATTTTAACTGCCAACTCACATTCCATTAAACCTGTTTGTATTTAAAACCATAAATATTATCACGGTGTTCACTAAGTTCTTTTGATATGCTCTTTTTGGCTGTACTCACGTAATAGACTGTAGGTCTTTTCTATATATTTAGAGAAATATGCCAATAAGAAATAAGGTTCTCCTGAAATTACAAGACACAATTAAGCAAAATCATCTGTGGAGTTTAATAATTACTTGAAGAAGGAATTGATGCATGAGGCAATGTCTTAGAAGCTGAATAAGCTGATATGTGAAGAGATATAAAAGTAATAATACAGGCAAAAGCTCTAAACACCATTAAGAAGAGAATTATTTGTCATCCTTGGCTCTCTTACTCCATGTGGGAAGAGTGCAATACTGCTAAGTGCCAAAAACATTCTCCCCTCTTTCTGTGGTTCTAGATCCTGCTGCCCTGGAAACGTAACCCCCTGATAGGACAGCTTTGCTACTTATGTAATAGGTACCGACTCCCCATGAATATACTTCATCTCATTAAACTTTTTCAGGTTCTCTATGAATCACTGTTACTACTGACTGCCATCTACATAGAACTAGTTCAGTCATAACGCTTGACATAGTAGGAAGTAAGTCAACTTATACGTCTGCTAATTCTAATGGGGGACACCACTTTTAACCAGTTCTCAGAATGAAGACTTCAGTGCATCCAAGTCAACTCTCCCTATTAGGGCTCAGACAGGGGGGTCAGACAGCAGTGAACGTGAAAAACACAGACTGCAGAAAGTATCAGGGACTCTAAGCCAGTATCGACATAAAACACCTGGAAATCCAGACACGTCTACCAAACACACGGAACACAGACCAACAGAATCAAAACTACCATAAACGATTGTTTTCCCTAGGGGGTAACTAAGATGAAACCAATTGTATCCCTCTGCAAATGTAAACAATGATTCAAAACAGAAAAATTGAATCATTATGTACCAATTTATGAAAGGACAGAAAACAAAGACCTATTTAAACGTTCAATGCAAAGAGATACAGGAACAGTTCTACTGAAATCTCAAGAAATGTTTAAGCCCAGGCACAGAGCCAGGATACAACAGAGGGGTGTCTGTGGGAGTCAAGGAATTTTAGGAGAGAATAAAATTACCTTCAGAATTTTTTTTTCAAAACTCACCAAGGATAATTACTCATCTGTTTGTGTTCTAATCTTTAATTTAGTAACCATGCATAAGTGTATTTACACATCTGTTTAAGTCCTAAGTTGAATTTTAACTAGTTTTGATTTTAGAGAATTACAAAAATAAAGGAGATAGAAAACTTTGCCTGTGATGTTGGCACTGCTGAGTACATATACTAACCTACACAGTGATTAAACTGTACATGACTAAATAGAGACATGTGAATACATAAATCGTATGTATTCATACAGTGGAAGAAGAATATGTATAAGAGAACATGTGTAATACATGTTTAATACATGTATTAATAGGTGTAAAACAGATTTAATTCACAAAACCTTTATGCTGAGCAACTGAAGCCAATCACAAAAGAGCACCTACTGTATGAGTCATTTTATATGGATGTTCTCACAGACAAAACTCATCTATGGTGCTATAAAGCCCAACAATGGTTGCTTCTTGGAGGAACAAAGACAGTCCTGAATGAGCAATGTGAAAATAGCCTGTGTTTTGACCAGGATGTGAAATAAGGAGGTGTATACACGTTTGACAAAACTCATCTGACTATGTTCTTAAAATATGAAGACTTCACTCTGTGTCAATTATTTCTAGATTTGAAAACATGTGAAAATTGATATTTGTGTAATTCACTGTATGTAAACTCCAATTTTTAAGAAATGAAACAACAGGAAGACATTAGAAATATCTATTTTTCGTTTGAATTGTGACTGTAGATTACCAAAAATATCTTACCAACTTTTACTCACAGCATATTTCACGTGTCTGCATATGTCAAAGAGACTATGGTGGCAGGAATAGTCAAAAGCAACGTTTCCAAAGATCATGACTCAAAACATTCTCATTTATTAAATCCTTTCTCATATGTAAAACCATTACTTCAGTTTTTCACATTGAACTTAAATGGCAGGCCCAATATATAGACAACTCACAAGAACAGATACTGTTCTTGATGTGATCATTATACAAAGGTTTAAATTGTCACTGAAGGGAAGATCTATGATATGTTCCTTTGATTCATAACCATTCTTCCTTTTTTGGTTTTCCCATTATATTTTTTATTTAACCTTACAAATGTATGTGTCACTTTTCTAGGAGGAAGGTGGTGGCAAGGTTATTAGACTGTTGGATGGATTTAATGTGAGCCTCTAGGAAATGTGAACCCCGTGCGTTTAACAATCTTCACCTTGAATGAATTGCTTGTTACATACAGATAACTCCAAGTATAATCTCTGGCTGTTAAATGTCTATTATCCCACTGGACTATTTCATAAATTAGGATTCTCTGAGCTTAAATTTCAGAAATTTAAATGAATTTCAACAGACAATTCATAATGTTTCATAAAATTATGTTTGACAAACATTGAAACATACAAATTCTAATGGAATTATTCAACATTGATTACTATTTACAGGAGTAATTATTTGGCCTTTTATAACCATGAAGAACAAAGGGAAAGTTGATTGTTGACTGTATGTTATGGAGAAAAACATCTATCGAAGGCATTACATCAGTAGCATCCTCAATGTCAGTGTTTCAATCCCAGAAATATACCTTTAAGTGTTTGCCTTAAATTCAAAATTACCAAACTTATTAAATTTACCACTCTTACTGTATTTACTGGGGGTTTTTTTTTGACAGAGAAGTTTCAAAGGTTTTTTTTTTTCCAAAGGCATGTTTGATTCATCTTTCATGTCAAATTTGCTGTGGACATACAATTTCCTGCATGAAAACTTTAGTCATCTTTAAATCCTGTATATAGCGAAGTTGAGCATGAAAGATGCACTAGAGAAATCACAGGTGTATTGTTACATACTAGTTATGACTGTTTTGAAAATGTCACCATCATTTCTGTAGTAAGCATCCTATTTTAGGATGGCTGCTTTGCATACCAAGCGCGGACAGAGAACTCAACATCTTGAAATAAGAAGGGATATTTTCCTTAAAAGTTTCTCAACACTTTAACTCCTTTATACACTCATGTATTTGTATTAATCTGTCTTTAACTTCGTCTATGTAACATTTTGGCAGAAGAAATTAAGAATAGGTCTGTGTGACATAATGCATGCTGGCGTGAAAGGTTTAGATTCCCTTTAGAAAAGGCAACCCTCTAAACGAAGTCATCTTCATACAGGACAGACAGCAGCAGAATTTAAGGGAAGCTCAGGAGAGCAAGGCTCTGTGACTCCGTGGACTTTGTCTACCAGCAATGCAAATGATTTACCAGCAACACGGTCCACCCTCCCAGAGTATATCACTTCACCAGACTTCCTTCTGTATGGGGCAATAGAAAGCTTTCTGCTTGGCCCCGAATTAACAGTTCTAGCACGCAGTATTTTGTAATACCTGCAAATCTATCACAAGACATCAAGATTGCCAGGGACTCCTGTAGGGAAAGTCACTCGAAACATGAATTTACTGGTTTCCGTAAATGAGGGTCTACAGAAGTGTGGAAGTGGTTTCCATTTCCACACAACAGCAGCACGTAGGTAAAAGAGCCCAGGCACCATGATGACGAGATGAGGGCTCTTACCAGGAGCTGTGTCAACTCATAAAGACCCTGGAACCCTCGGTCTGTTTTCTATTAGTATAGTCAACTTAATTCCTATTATCCAACTTCAGAGGGGTATTGTTAGGAGATTAAGTCCAACGACAGAGATAGAAGCATATTTTCTTCATTGTAAACATCATGCAAATATTTGAACTGTACTGGGTCACTGAAAAATTTGATTCCACTTCTATTTGTTTCCATTTTGGCTCATTCCTCATTTTCTCATCTGGGAGGGGAAAGCAAAGTCCATCCTCTCCTGTAGCTCTCAAGTTCAAGGATATTAAGTGGCATGTGCTGGAGAAGAGAAACTTTCAGGGAATAAGAAACCTACAATCTCTTCCTTTTGTTTCTAAAAAGAGAAGGAATGGCTCAAACAATTTAAGTATTAAGAAAAAACAGTTCCTAAATCCTATCAGGGTGCATTTATACTGTATTCATATGGTCATTTAAATATAAAGTTATAGGCTTTTTAGGTCCAACTCAGAGTCCAAAGGTGGTGACAAGGGGCTCGGGGGGGACTGGAGATGTTTAAAGGTACAGCTTCCAACCAGTAAATGAAGAAGTTCTGGGGATTTAACACTCAGCATGGTATTTGCCATCAACAACACTGTATTATAAACCTCCAAGTTGCTAAGAGACTTCATTTTTTTCACCACAACAAAGAAATTATTATGTGAGGTGACAGAGGAATTAGCTAATGCTATGGTAGTATCATATCACAGTGTATGAATATATCAAAACAATACATTGTACACCTTAAACTTCTCTAGTGTTCTATGTCAACTGTGTCTCAAATAAATACTGTGAGGCTTTCATTAACATCAGGCTCAAACATCTCTTTCATGTCCCAAAACCCAAAACCTAACATTCAGCCCCCTCCGTTGAAAGGTATTCTTCAGAATGAAAGCATAAATTACTTTCAGGCTGCTATAAAACAGCAAGTCCTAAAAATCATCTAATACCTTAGGCAGCGTTGAGATTTCAAAATTTGCTTCAGCAGTGACTCTAGTTACCTCTTAGGACAATTACGCTCACCTTTAGGTCATAGCCTGAGAGAGCACATTTCAGGCTTACAACAATAGCAAAAACACCAATCAGTACAACACAGCATTCAAAATTGTATACACAAAACACATACACACAGGCTGTCTTTGCTTGGCTTGGCTCTCACGTGCTTGGTTTCATTTCCAAGGGTTTTGGTTAAATAACACCAGCACCTAACAACATTTCAAGTTTCAGTTCCCACATTCCCATAGTAATGATGAGTAATTTCATTAAGTACCCACTTAGCAGCTAGCCCTCCAATCTACAAATCCTGATGTAAATTAGAGATGTTCATGAAGGTCAGTGCCCTATCCCAACTAGTTCAACGTTTGCTAGCAATCCATCACCATGCTTCTTTTATTCAGTTTTCAGACAGGATATCTTGTAGTCGTGTTCTCTCTTTGTCTCCCAGTGATAACCCTAAGTAACAGTTCTACACAAGTGGACAATTCCAAGAGGAAGAGGCTGATAAAGAGGGAAGTACAGTCAAGAAACACATAGGAACGCTGCGAGTTAGAATGAAATCTAAGTGGAGATCCAGAACAAGTTGGCTGTGGGAAATTGTCATGGCTGTTGGTTCAGAGACTCTTGATATAGAGCCAGAGAAATGTAGTGAAGGTGAATTTAGGGACAAAAATGAGGAAAAGATGATGACGTCCCCAAGGAAGACAAGTGGATAAAATAGTCATACTCGAGGAATTCAGTAGTGTTCCACAATATTGGAGGCACAAAGGATGAAATGTTGAAAACTGATTCCAACTGAGAAATAAGCCTGACAGTTAGTGTAGGCATAGAAAACACAAGTACCCTTCAGAAAGGTCCTTGCCAAAGAGTCAGCTGTCCCATACAACCTTAAATGCAGCAACCAAATATTCCCTTCCAATGGCAATGCTGACTCTGAGTCAGCCAGATGGAGGATACACAGGAAACATAAGTAGGACCCAGAAAAGGAGGCAGGCACTGGGACCTGAGATTTCTCCGCCCCACACTCACCTAAGATTTCACCAACTCCTCTGTGTGAAGAGACGAAGGTCACCATCAGAGTAACATTCAGTTTTCATTTTAGTTTGGTAGCTAAAATAAGAACAGAACCAGAAACAAAAACCATTAATGCTCCGTTTTTTCAATGGGTCAAGTTACAGTGAACTAAAAAGATGTTTTGCTACTCATCATTTTCTTGCCCATTTATAAGTAACAGTACTGGAGGATTTCTTCTTTAGATCAAAGTTGATAAAGATCATGGGAAAATCTTAACTTTTCCCCTTAATTAATAAGATCAGTTCTCACTTTGCCTAACTTTCATGGTTCTAGAGTACCATTCAGAACAACGCACATATCTGTGCATGCACGTGCCCAGGTGGGGAGCAAGGGCGTGGGAGCATATTCTCAAGAATAATGAAAACCTTGAAGGAAGACTAGATCAAGATATTTCTGACATATACAAATATTCGTGTCTGTTTTGTTCCAATTTGTTAATTTCCATAGCACGTGGTAGACAAACCACGATTAACATAGGTTTCTTCTGTAAAGTTCATGTCTCTGCTTTCCTATCCTTCAAGGTGACATCTCCACCACCAAAGATGGATTTAACAAGAAGCTTATTTTTAGCTCTCCATATGGTTAACTTAAGGCTGCTCTAGCTATTACAAGGCACATTAGTTCCTTGCCAGGATGTTTTTATCATGCAAGCAGGCTTCAGGCGTAGCACACTCCATGATTTTAATGTTAAATACCTTTCTTTGCCTTCTAAAAATCTCTTTTCTTCAGCTCCTCATTTTCCTACCATCCTATCTGTTGCAGGAGAGTGTGTTATTTTTATACTTGCTATTTTCAATCAAAAACGTTTCTGTGGTATTTTAACATTTCTATTTACAAAATACGATTATGTTTTAAATCGCTCCATAAAATCGCAAGCGCTAACAACTTTGGCACACCTTCTACATTTAACCTGAGTATTGTGTTCACATGTAGAAGCAGGTCTATAGTCTTTTGCATTGAGAAACTTATCCTGTTAATCCCAAAGTTTTCCTAGTGCAGCTTTCCTAACGGGTTTTATACTTCTCATGCTTCCTAGATTGTATTTCGATCTTTTATATTTTCTCTACAAAACAATGACACTTCATTTTGTAATCAATTTTACATTGTCATCAATAAAGTATTTATGCTAGATAACTTCCGTTTTTTGATAAAAAGCTTCTAATGTCATCTACTACTGATATATATATATAAATCCTATAATGTACCCTATAGGGAATTTCGTTTACTTTATAAAGCCTTTGTTGTTCCTTGCTTGTGCTAGCATTAAAAGCTAAATGACAATAAGATACTGCTCAGAGTTATTATGATTTTATGAACAATCTAAGGAAACCAAAATTGTGATACATAACTCAGTTCAGCAAAAGGTGGTCCTCTAAATTGTTCTGGGCACATTTCAGGCTAAGTTTTCAACTTTAGACAGAAACATCAGATCCATCTATAACTCTTTCTGAAACCTATTATCAAATGAGAAAAAATTTCCTAGCGGACTCCGTTATCTTACGACAGGGCTTTGACACTTGGATCAACTAATAATTGTAGCTGTTTCACATAAAAGGTCAGTTTTGACAAATGGCCTCTTGCACATGGTAAAAACACTCTTTCACTGTCAGGCTATGGTTTTATTCAGTAAATGCACTTGTACAATGAAAACCATCTTTGGATGGACCATGGTATATGCACAGGGCATTTGGAGAAAAACGTAAAGCTACATCTTTGTCTTAAATTATCTTCCTAAAGACAAAAGGAAATACAACTTAGTCTAAGAAGACATAAATAACAGTTACATGAATTATGAATAAGTCACCGTAGCTATGTAAGAATAAGCCCCTGGTACCAATCGAAAGTACATGAAGGTAAGAGACCTGATACAATGAGGCAGCGTGTTTATTATATGGTAAATAATGGGTAGTAAAAGTCACAAGCAAACAAAAAATCTCAAGTAGTGACCTTCGTAAAAGCTTGGTTCAATGGGCAAATTCACCTGTATGGAGAAACAAACATTGTATATAGACATGTTCTCTAGTCTGTGCACATTTCTAGTCATTCATTGTTAATTTTTAGAAAATTATCCCTTTCATTAGAATTAGTTCAAGTACCTTTAGGACTTTTCATGTAACAATGTAGTAACAGGTACCTTACACAAGAATTTCTGTTGTGTCACATACAAGAGGAGCTAAGTCACCATTTAATTGTCTGAGAAGTTTGAGTCTTTATTCTATGACCAAGAAAATCCATCAAAGTAAGTGTTTATTTCAATGTCTATTGTGTGCTTAGCATGGTTGCATCATACAGGGAATAGGGAAGAAAAATAATTGTGTCCATGCAAGTTAGTACGATAAGACGCAGTGTTACAATAAGGGTTAAAAAAAACTGTGCCCAACAACTCAATAATTAAAAGGAGAGGAAGGTAAATGGGTAGGGGATAGGATGGAGTCCACCTAGCCTAGGATATTGGTTTTCCTTTTTGCATCACAATTTAGTAACACTTGGACAGTTAACAGGAGTGCTTGCTGCAAACCATGAACAAGAGGGGGATGAAATTATGGGCAGTAGATCTACCTCTTACAGTGAGAGCAAAATACAGAGGAGGGAGGGAAACAGAGCATGAGTGGGTGAGAGAGGCCCAAGAACGTAAGGGGGGGAGGGAGGAATGGGGAGAAGGAGTGATAGGCAAAATGTAAAATTAAGATAGGCAAAATGTAAAATGTAAAATGTAAAATTGCCTAGAAATCTAGACAAGTACATAGACAAAAGGGTATATGTTTGCCCTTTTTGTTGCTCTTATTTTTAGAAGGCAGCGATAACATGAAATGTCATTTGAGACCTTCTCATCTAGTAACCAAGTGCTGAAACCACTGCCTTACTTATTTTCAGACTGTGATTTTAGGTAAGCCTTGGCATGGATAGAGTGGATGAATGAATGCTGCAGGGAAAGTAAGCATTTGACAATTCACAATATTACAACAGTTACCGAGGGAGAATTCAAGACTCAGAATTAAAAAAAAAATAGTAATAATACGCATTATCATAGCAACAAGAGTTGTAGCCACTAAGATGACCAAGAACGAGGATTAAAGATAAAACTGAAGAAATACTGTAGTTGAAACCAGTTAATGAGAAATAAAAGAAATATTAAGGAAAGACTAGCACAATAGGTTGCTACAAAAATCAAGGAGGAGGCATTTTTATGGCTGGTCTCACTGTATCAGATGTCAAAATGAAGTCAAGAAAAATGAGGCTAAGTCGATGAAAATAAAAATAGGAATTTGAAAGTTATATAGTTTCTGCAGAATTCTGGAGGGCAAGGGGTGAGGGGCATGAGAAAGAAATTTAAGAGTTACCCATGAAAATGCAGGGAAGGGAGCAGCCAGACTGGATGGCAGTTCCAACTACAAAGTTATGTTGGCTCAGTTCAGATCCCAAGGTTTCACCTCCCCACTTGCTGCTTATGTAATATGGACAATTTAGTCAGCCTGTTTTCCTCATCTGAGAAGATGAGATAAATATCACATCTATTTCATAAGGCTGTTATGAGAATTAACTAGCACAGGAAATACACTAAAGCATGTCTTGGCAATTTGTCATTGCAGTATTACATTGATAGGTTGCTTCTACTAGGAGGAATCAAAATGAAGGAAAAGAATGTGCCAGAAAAGAAGGGGTCATGTTCTAGGAACAAAAACCTTGAGGTTGCCCGATATTATTACATTGGATTTCTGGAGTCTTTGGACCAGACCTAATTAAAATTGGAAGTTTTCATAGATTTCTCATCTTGTACTTCAAGTTTTTGCCATCAATAAATAAATATTGAAGATGTAGGATTTAGGATAAAAATTTTTAATTTTCCACATTAAAAAAAACCTTATCAAGGGGCGCCTGGGTGGCTCAGTTGGTTAAGCAGCCCACTTCGGCTCAGGTCACGATCTCGTGGTCCGTGAGTTCGAGCCCCGCGTCAGGCTCTGTGCTGACAGCTCAGAGCCTGGAGCCTGTTTCAGATTCTGTCTCCCTCTCTCTGACCTTCCCCCGTTTATGCTCTGTCTCTCCATCTCAAAAATAAATAAACGTTAAAAAAAAATTTAAAAAACAAACAAAAAAAGAATGCTTAAAAAAAAACCTTATCAAGTAAGTACATCTGGGACTTGTCATTGGCATTACAACAATTGTTTGACTTCTTGTAGTTCATTAAGAGCTTTACAAAATGATTTTATCGTATTGCCTTTCTCAATCAGCTGTGCAACAAAGTAGACTACCCATAATCCTTTTTTTGTAACCTAAGAAATAATGGGAAAGATGAAACAATAAAGTTAATTGACAAGATGACATTTTCTCTTCTAAAATCAGTAACAGTGGAAGAGTCTCCAATGGATTTAGGAATATCATAGCTTTGGCACAAAATGTCACGATCATTTGTTGAAGTATTTTTCTTTATTTCTTATTTTATATTTAATGGCACATTAGATCTTCCTAAAACTTGCATGTTTCTCACTTATGCACACTGCTTGGTTTCTTCAACAGTTGAGCGACTCCAAGTTACTCATCCCAATATGGGCGAATTTCCATTAAAATGGCTCCATGCAAAGAAAGGACCTCCACCTTATCAGATTTTATATTATGTGGTTGTTTAGGCTGAACAAAGTGACCAAAAGCTGACTCAAAGTTAAAACAGTCAAGATATATAGGCTTGTTCTTTAAATAGTCTTTTGGAAAATGTTTAATTGTAAGGCAAAACAACTGAGGAGCTTACAAATACATTGCTTAGATTTTAGATGTGCAGGCAACAGGACCCATGCTCTTATACTGGACTGAAGTACCCAATTATTACCAATTTACAGCAGATGGAAATCCTGCATGTTAAATAACATCTTCTTGATTATTATACTTTCCAGTATGTAAGATTATAAGCCTAACTAATTCAATGAATGCCATCAACAGATTGTACAATGGGTCATTTTCACTGCGGGGTGTAAGAGAATTACTAAGAAAGATGACAGGCACAGCATATTAGAAGACAATCTAGTAAATTTGATTAGTGATACTTGCGAAGTCAAACGCCTTAAAAAAAAAAAAAAAACAGTGTTTTCTATACATACAGTGACATGGGAAATCTTAGGCCCTCCCTTGAGAAAACATACTTAAGATAGCTTAAAACAAACAAACAAGAAACACTGATGCTCTGCAGTAAAAAACACAATCGAGGTGTTTGAATTAAAACAAACTGGTCACTGAAAAAGACTTGTTTAACTTAAATTCAAATTAGATAGACAAGTTAGTCTTGTCTTCAGTAGAACCCCGTGATTCATCTCTTACATATGACACCCAGTGCTCATCCCAACAAGTGCCCTCTTAATGCCCATCACCCATTTATCCCATCCCCCTTACACTCTCCTTCCAGCAATCCTCAATTTGTTCTCCATATTTAAGAGTCTCTTATGGTTTACCTCCCTCTGTTTTTATCTTAAGAGCGGAATTTTTAATCAAAAGCCAGAAAATGCTGAGAGCAAGTACATGGATCCATTATTCGCTTGATCTCAGGAGTGAAGGCAGGCTCTTGTCTGCCTTTCTGTGTGGGTTCCACAGATGCCGGGCAGACACTATGGAGTACCAATGCCCATTCAAACAAATCTCCCCATTGGGTCAAGATGGAGGGGGAGCCTGTAAGTCCTTGGTACAGTAGCCATTACCCAATTTTCTCTGAGCCACCCACAATGCATTGCCAAGCCTTAGCTAAACAGCCATCAAAAGCAATTAGAGACAAGTTTGCCAGAAGCTATCACAATCATTGGTTACAATTAACCAATTTGCTTACAGAGTTAGTCTGTAGGGTGTTTCATCAGAAAATCTGGAAGAGAGATTTTCTCTCCCTAGTTCAAATTTCACCACTTCAAGCTCTAGATCAATCTTTTAAGATACATAATGCACGCCCCAAGTAGTGTTTTAAATTTCTGGTATCCACATTAAATAGTAAAAAGAAGTGAAATTTTCTAATTTATTTTGTCAGCCATATAGGTTATATGGTGAACATATATAAAATGTATTTTTCCTACCAAGTCTTCAAAAGTCAATGGGTATTTTTTACTTAAAGCACATATGAATTCAAGCTAACCACACTTAGGAACACCTGGGTGACTCTGTCAGTTAAGAGTCTGCCTTCGGCTCAGGTCATGATCTCACAGTTCCTGAGTTCGAGCCCCAGGGTGGACTCTGCTGTCAGTGTGGAGCCCACTTCAGATCTTCTGTCATTCTTTCTCTCTCTCTCTCTGCCCCTCTCCCACTTACTCTCTCAAAAAATAAACTTAAAAAAATAACCACATCGCAAGAGATCAGTAGCAACATATGGCTAATGGCTATCCTTTTGGACAGCCCAAGTATTTATGGTCCCCTACACTGATGTGCCCTTCTTTATTTTCTTATTCTGCGAAACCAGAGTAGTTGGTAGATGAAATGTTATAAAGAAATAACTACGGAATAAACTATCTAAATAAAAGGAAAAGTGTGAATATCTACTGAGTGAAACTGTGGAGAGATAATGAAAATAAGTTTCTAGTCGGATGCCTGGGTGGCTCAGTCAGTTAAGTGTTGGACTCTTGATTTCAGCTCAAGTCATGACCTCATGGTCCTATGAGTTGAAGCCTCACATCGAGCTCCCTGCTGAGAGTGCATACACTGCTTGGGATTTTCAATCTCTGCCCCTACCCCACATTCTCTCTCTCTCTCAAAATAAATAAACTTTTAAAAAGTATCTATCGAATTCCAGATGTTTCACCAAAACCATAGTGCCAAAATTACATTTAGACAATTGATTGCAACGTTTACTTTTCATCAGCAGTAACAATAAAATGCTGCTCTGTAATTTAACTTGTTATTTTAATTAACATAGGAATCACAGTAGTTGTTTTAGAACCAATCTAACTTTGATTCCTGAATTATATGGATTATATGTCAATACAGATCTAATTGTGAATGATACATTTTCCTTCTGCTTTTTTATGATCAGAAATTCTACTTTAATTTCTTTTAATTATCAAAAATCTATCTCTACATAGATTCTGCCACTTTGTAACTTTGCCTTAGTTTTCACTTTTTAAAAATCTTATTAAGGGGTCCCCCCAAATTACTGTTAAAATATTCTTAGTTCTCTTGTTGGCTATTCTGTATCTTACAATAAAAATACATGATTTGTTTCCTGATGTATATATTCAGGATTCATAGATTTGTAATACCATTTTTTTTTACATTCTAAGTATTTTTGGGGTTTAATTATTCCTAATTTCAAACTAAACTCAGATGCAAGGTAAAGGCCAAAAGTGAGTAATTCTTGTTGTTAATCTGTAATTAGACTAACAGTTTTTTTTTTTCTAAAGTAGGACTCTACTTCCTTTTGCAGTCTAACCAGGACTTAGCATCTATGAATGTTTTATGTACAATGTATATATTATTTTTGAAAGCCTAAATTCTTAAAACCAGCATCCATATTTTAATATATTCTGAATCTAGTTTACCACTCTTATATTTACAACATAAAATGATTCATTTCAACTCACTTCCCCCCAATATAGTACATTCATCAGCTTCCAATATTTGGTACCATGCTTCCCTATCACTGAATATTCTTCATTGAGGGTAATTCATTTCTATCCATCCTTCAACCCCCACATCAAACATTTCTTCTTTGGGAAAGTTTTCTCCAGAGCACTCCAGCTAAGAGCAATGTCCTTTTCCTCTGATCTTTAACACTTATTACAAATAACGAAATGGGTGTAAGTGGGATTTTTTTGAAAGACCACAAAACACTCTAGGGAAGCAAAGGATAAAATGAACAACTTTGCCTAACTTTGATTGCAGCAGTTATTGGATGGATAGAAGATCACTCAAAGGAACCACAGCTTAATGACCATACTTGGACTCGATATGAACATGCAGCTATCTGTAGCTGGGGCCATCGCACCATCTTCTGTGGGCACTTTAGTAGTATGTATCAATTGTGAGCATCGTAATCTCCTAACAGTTAGGCCTCAGGTCCCAGTAGAAACATTTGATTAGCCAAGATCAGCTGCCAGTTACTTAGCTGTAGATGGTGAAGAAAAGAGATCAATGTAGAAGAAAATACCCATTCCCCAGGAAACAGGGGTGGTATTACAGAGGTCAAGAGGATGATGGCTAAATATATTATGATACTAGCTAACTCATTAATATGTTGAACTGATATGTATCCTTAGTTATTTAACTTCTCCTACATGTAAGTAATTTTCTCTTTAAAGTCAACATTTATGAAGAATTTTCTATTTCTCATTATCTTCCATAGTATCTTTCACATAATAGCAATCTAATTTGTTTTTTTCCATTTATTTCCTTTCAGCAAGTATTTTCTTTTTACTATAATGTGAACATCCTTCAATAGATCTAAGATGGTGTGCCTAACTATACACATGTTGACATGTATTTTTCATATTAATTCTTATATATGTCTCAGTTATGTTCCAAAAGAGTGCATATTCTGTGTGAACATGCTAGACTCTGGGACAGAAAGATGTAGACTATGTCCATGCTCTCAACTCTCAAGTCTAGTGATTCTGTTTTGTAGTTTTGGAAAATAATGACTGTACTAAGTCATGGTCTAACAGCTTGTATTTTAAAACATCACTAATTTTGTATCCAGAAGTTTAGAATGTCTAGGACTTGAAAGCAACTGGCTAAATCGAAAAGAAAAAAAATCTCATAAAAGCAAACATCTAAAGACTGTTACTTTAGTCTTCACAGTACAAAAAATAGGGCATTATTTCCTTACCAGTGTTAGTTTTACACACACAGTTAACTATTAATAATCTCACTTATAATAATATTCCGAGAAATGAGAAAAAAAATGTTCAGCATGTAACATATATACCATTGTCTTCTCTTGGTGTCTGATCTTTATAAAGCCAGTTTTGAAGAAGTCTGTCCAGTAACATTTGCCTTATGTCTTCATTTATATGCTAGTGGTTGAGTATCCCCTATGATAAACCAGAATCCTAAGAATTTCTGGGACCAGATACCTGAGAAATATACATAGTGCACCTTAAACAATCAACTTTTCAGCGGGGATAATGAGCTGTATTATAATACCAGGTTATCTATGAAAATTTGTATTGGACAGTTTGAAAAACTTAAGAGTTCACAGAACAGATTAGATAGGCAATTTCTAGTGGAGGAAAAGTTCAGAGGACAGAGATAGGCCTACTGTGCTCAGGGAAATTCTCTTAGATGCAATTAAATTCTAAGTTGAATTTAAAGACCCCATTCTGCCTCTCTAGCATCATGTACTGGTTACCCATCTACCTCCTCCCTCCTCCTCTCCAAGCTTATGACTACAAAATCATGCCTTGACAAAAAGAAAAAAGCAAAAATACACTATTTGGACTTCATCAAAATTAAAAGCTTCTGCACAGCAAAGGAACCAACCAACAAAACTAAAAGGCAGCCTACAGAATGGGAGAGGATAATTTCCAATGACATATCTGATAAATGAATAATATTCAAAATATATGAAGACCTTATCAAACTCAACACCCAAAAAACAATCCAGTTAAAAAAAATGGGCAGAAGACATGAACAAACAGTTTTCCAAAGAGGAAATGCAGATGGCTAACAGACACATGAAAAGATGCTCAACATCACTCATCATCAGGGAGAAACACATCAAAACCACAATGAGCTATCACCTCACACCTGTCAGAAAGGCTAAAATTAACAACACAGCAAATAATCGGTGTTGGCCAGAATGTTAAGAAAGAAGAACCCTCTTACACTGTTGGTGAGAATGCAAACTGGTGCAGCTGCACTCTGGAAAACAGGATGGAGTTTCTCAAAAAACTAAAAGTAAAACTATGCTATGATCCACCAATGGCCCTACTATATATTTACCCAAAAGATACAACAAAAATGCTAATTTGAAGGCATACCTGCACCCTTATGTTTATGGCAGCATTATCAACAATAGCCAAATTATGGAGAGAGCCCTAATGTCCATCAACTGATGAATAAGAAATATAACACACATTATATATTTTTTATACACATATTACACGTGTGTATACATATACATACAATGGAGTATCACTCAGCTGTCAAAAATAATGAAATCTTGCCACTTGAAATGATGTGCACAGAGTTACGGAGTATTAAATAAGTCAGAGACGGGCGCCTGGGTGGCGCAGTCGGTTAAGCGTCCGACTTCAGCCAGGTCACGATCTCGCGGTCCGTGAGTTCGAGCCCCGCGTCGGGCTCTGGGCTGATGGCTTGGAGCCTGGAGGGGCAGAGAGAGAGAGAGACACAGAATCGGAAACAGCCCAGAGCCCGACGCGGGGCTCGAACTCACGGACCGCGAGATGGTGACCTGGCTGAAGTCGGACGCTTAACCGACTGCGCCACCCAGGCGCCCCGAAAAAAAAAAATTTTTAAATAAGTCAGAGAAATACAAATACTGTATACAATTTCACTCATATTTGGAATTTAACAAACAAAAAATGAACATGGTGGGTGGGGGGGAGGGCAAACCAGGAAACAGACTCTTAACGCTATAGAAAAAACTGATGCTTACCAGAGGGGCATTGGACAGAAGTGATGGGTGAAATGGTGATGGGGATTAAGGAAGGCAGTGCCCTTGTGATGAGTACCAGGTGTTGTATGTAAGTGATGAATCACTAAATTCTACATCTGAAATTAATATTGCACTGTAGGTTAACTAGTTGGGATTTACATAAAAATCAGAAAAATAAAACGGTGCCTTGAGGTATTTTTGAATCTTTGTTCTTGTTGCCATAAAACTGCCAATATCCTTCTTACTCAAGGTTCAATTCGAACTGAGTTTGAGTTTCTATTTGCCAAGTCCTGTAACAGGGAATGTCATTACCAGGAGACCTCGTCTCTGCCCTTGATACATTCAGAAACCAATACAGAGGGAATCATCCCACAGCTGTAAAAGACCTAGGCACACAATTCTGTAACATTGGAATTGAGTTAGACATAGCTTTCTTCAAATTGAAATGAACTGGATGGTGGTAAAACAAGAGAAGACTTCACAGACAAGGTAGAATTGGCTTAATATTTTCAGTATTGAGGGTCCTAGGCAGGCTATCCTAGTTATAAATATTTAGTGTTATAAAAATACGTGGAGCAGAGTGTTTGCAACATGGGTTGCACCCCACCACCATTGATAGGTTGAGTCTCAAACCAAAACACTCACACTTTGGTTCACCAGGGTGCATCCTAATGGGGAAAGAGGGATCAGAGGAGATAGAACGGAGGAGAGCTCACCTGTCCAGATCACTGGAAAGGTCTTTATTGTTAGCCCTATTTAAAAAGTTAGGTTGTGCCAAAGTTTAGCATGGGTAGTTTCTTTTTAATTTTGACCATGCTGTATTAGAATAGGTATTGCAGGGTATGCTGCTGAAAGACCTTTACAGTATAACCATCTGGAGAAGATAACGAATCCGTATCACCGAATTTTTTCATTTACACAGCACTTCCCACGGTTTTACTCTATTGATCCTGACAAAAACTCTTGAGGTTAAATATTTCCTTCCAAACTCTGGTTTAAAAATAATGCTGGAGTTTCAACACTTATTATCTCTAGAAGCATAACTGATTGGAAAGTAAGATCATAAATCGCTGTCACTGATATGACATTACCTGTGAATCCCATGTCATTAATGTAAAATTTTTCTCAATTTGTTACCTATGTATAAGGGATTTGGCATTTTCTCTAGAGACTGATGCAAAGAATGCACAAAATAGCAGAAATACTATATTCAGTTGACTGAGGACAGGGTTATGTTGTTAACTTTTTAAATGAAAATTACCTGTAGATTCTAGATCTAGATCTTGTTAAACGACAGTATGAGCACAGCTTCATTTAACCGTTCACTGTCTTTCTTTAGAAATACACTCCTTTCAATTGCCCAGAACATTTTAGAGAAAAAAAAAATATTTCAACAAGTCCAAATATCTACTCTAAGCACTAACCTATTAAAAGTGGGGGTTTCAGAATCTTAACAAGATGGCACTAACAATTCAATGTTTAACCTTTTGTAATGCATTCTAATAATAAAATGATAGCTTCACATCATGTGAGAATTTAATCCGTTTTATTTTAACCATGAGCAATCTAAGCAAAAAAAAAATATATCAAATTTTGTTATGAAATTACAGATGGATGGGACCCAAAGTCTAGCATTTCTCCTTCACCGTTGGAGGAACCATACTTGTAGCAATTGTTGTACTCAGGGCTGAATTTGTGTGGGCTGGGGGACAAGGGCAGTGGTGGCATGAAGAGACAGACACCATTTTCAACCCAAACTTACCACAAGAGTCACAGAGAACCATCAGTCCACTGCTGTGCAACCAGTTACCCCAGAACTTAGAGGCTATAAATAGTAATTATTATCTCTCCATTTCCCTTCATCATGATTTCACAAAAGACCTATGAGACTATTTAATTGCTGTTGCATGGTGCTGGAACATAGGTAGAAACTCAAATCCAAGTCTGGAAACATCTGGAAGCTTACTCACATGTCTTATCATAGATGCTGATGATCAGGTGGGGGACTAGCTGAGTTTCTCAGCCAGAATATTACTAGAAGCGGTCTTTCTGTTCCAAGGGCAAGCCTTCCAGGGAAAACATAGCCAGGTAGAAGCCATACTGCCACTTAATGCAAGGCCCCAGAAGCCACACATCGTCACTCTGTTACATTCCATTGGTCACAGGAATCACAGAAGCCCATCCAGGTTTGGGGGCAGGGAACATAGACCACACCTCTCGATGCAGGCATGTCAGCATTAAATGACCAGTATATACCATATCTATTGTTCACGTGTGGGTCTATTTTTCTAAAGATGGCTATACATGTACATTCTTCTGTAAGAAAAACTAGAAGAAACAAGATACTGTGCTGATGGCATTGTGATTTTGAAACTGCTTTTCCAAATACCTGGGAAATTAAATCACCACATTAATTTCAACCCCATTTGGTTCTCTGTACTAAGCATGAGATCTAAAATATGCCAATATCAATATGGTGCCCAGAAGCTTCTCCGAGATTGTTTGGAATCATCTGCTATTGATAGCGTTTCTATCAAAATCTCTGGCTTTCCATACTTACTGGCAAAGTTTAGGAGCACAGTTTGAATTTCTCCTTTAATACAGTCCTATGGCTGTTGTCCTATTTTTCCTTCTCCAAGACGCCTATCTCTCACCCTGCCCCTATCACAGTTGCATTGAGTTGTGGATGAAGCCTTAATGTGGCTTGAGTTTGTGACATGCACTCTCTCATCTTTGCAAACTGCATTCCCGAACAACCCTAGGACATGGTTTCTCAGCATATAATCACTCATAAAAAAATAAGTGAGAAGCTGCTGTTCCAAGTGCTGAGATTTCAGGGCTACTTATTGTTGGAACATGACTAGTCATCAACACACACCCTGTAAAACGGTCACCTGCCATGGCTAAAGTCGCCATTCTCCAGATTAGTGAATGTCGTATCTGACACTTCTATCCAGAGTAGTGTTTCTAATAATTGTTGTCAGAACATCATATTAGGGCATCACAGGCAGATAATCACTTCTATATTCCTCACTAAATACACTTCTGTGTACTGACACAATTATTAAGAAACTATCATCTTTTTGTCAGAAACATAATTATATGTCTCAATAACAAGGACTTCACAGCTATTACCACTTTCCTCTGAAAATGTCCTATGATCTAATTTTTTTAACAACTTAATACATCTCTGGATATTATAGACAAGTTACCCAATATTTTAGGTTTTTAAGAAAACTGTCATTCTAAGAGACACTAAGAATCACTTAAGTGATTCAAAATAGTTTTAACTGCCAGTTGAACCAAAATAGATCCTGTCAGGACCTTATCTACACAATGCAGGCAACTATTATACTAGCCTTCTAAGTTAAATTTATCTTCTCTAATTACTAATAATTGAGTGAAGTATATGAAAATCACAGCTGTTATATTTGATATTGTGTATTAATCATTTTAACATTTCAATTTCTCAGATATCCTATGCATAATATGCATTAATCACTTAGTTATAAAGTATCAAATAATGGTCAAGATACCAAAGTTCTCACTGGATTCATTATCAGGTTTTTTTTTTTAACTACAATTTAACCTTTATCAAATCTCTTACGTCCTTTTGACAACAGGCAAAGAGATTTCTCACAGAGTTAACAGAAAAGAGTGAGAAAGTCATATTGCTTTAATTCAAGGGTGCAAGCCATGTAAAGTGCGGCACATGGGATTAGACAACATTGGGAATGTGACTAAAGTATTTTCTGTATCTGCATGTGACTTATCTGACCACATCACACTATGCTGTGGGCACAAAACTTTCTAAGAGACCAGAAGCTTAAGCATAACCTGAGGAATCTAGTAAACGAATATGGAAACAGGCCAACAAGTATTGGATTGGATATTCAAGACAACACAAGCAGTGCAATTTAATAAGTATTTATTGAATTAGCCTCATGCAGGGCACGTAATAGTATCTTTAAAAGTTGGATATTTTCCCCCTTCAAGTTTTAGATATTTAAGTATTTAGATATTTAAACTAAGCATCCTCCTTGAAAGTGGAAGATTGAAATTTATAGCCTCTCATTAAATATTAGTCACTTACAGTTACTTATATATTCTACTTGTATAAAGACAAATATAGGAAGATAGCTATGTTTATTTCTATGTTCAGTTTTGTTACAAATTCTCATTTTCAATTTTTAACAATGTATGGGAATTTAAATATGCCTTCATCCATGCTAAAGATGGCCGGTCCTAAACTACACCGTTAACTTCAAATGTGACTTAAAACAAACCACATAACATTAAATGTAATTAAAAGATAGAGATTGTTAGATAAAAAGGCAAGTCTTTAGGTTGCTTAAAAGAAATACACCTTCAGTATTAAGAGCCAAGTAGATAAGGAGCATAAAGATGGCCATGACAGACCATTTTAAACGAATTAAGATAAATCTGCTGGAACCATAATAGTCGGCAAAGTAGATTCAAGAATACAACTTTTCATAAAGAGATCAATTCATAAAAGACATAAAAATCCTAAACTTTACATAATTAACAAATCTTCAAAACACACAAAGCAAAAACTGATAAAATGACAAGGAGAAATAGACATTTCCATAACTATAGTTGAAGACTGATTTACTCAACCAATAATTGATCAACAAACATAATTGTATGGAACACTTCAATAACACTATCAACCAAATCAACCCAACTGACAATTTTAGAACACTCTCCTCAGCAGAATACACATTCTTTTCAAGTGCACATGGGAACATTGACTAAGATAGACCATACCACAAGTCTCAAGAAATTTCTAAGGATTCGATTCATACAAACTATAGTCTCCGCCCACAAAAGAATTACAAATCATTAACAAAGATCTCTGCAAAATCCTTAGTTGGAAATTAAGCAACACTTTGAAATAACATGTGGTCAATGCAAACATCGAAAAGGAAATTACAAAGTATTTTAAACTGAATATAAATAAAAGCACAAAATTTATGAATAGACTGCTACTAAGCCATAGAAAGGCAGAAATTTAGAGCATGAAATTATATTAGAAAAGTCCAATTTGTGACCTCATGTTCCATTTTCAGCAACTAGAAAAAAACAAATTAAACCCAAAATAAGGAAAAATAGTATTTCAGCACACATAAATAGAGAAAGAGATAATGGAGAGTAAAAAAATCCATGTTTACTAAAACTGGCTCTTAGAGAAAAAAAAAACCCAATTAGACTCTAGTCAGAATGGCCAGGGGAAAAAACTGGGTAGATAGGGCTTAAACTATATTTCAAATAAAAGAGTACATAACTACTAGTCTTATTCTACAAATACAAAGAGGATTTTGAGAAGATCATGATCAATTTTCTGCCAAAAATATTCAACAACTCCAGTGATAGGATAAAGACAAATTCCTTCTAAGACAAAGACTTAACTCAAACAGCTCTGTATTTATTATAGAAAATGAGTTTGCAATTTGAAAAACTTTCCCACAAATCAAGGGTTATGGAATGCTTCTCAATACATTCTATGAGGTCAAAACTAGACATTATATAAAGAAAGCTGCAGACTAGTACTCTTTGTGGAGCACAGACATATCAATTCTGAAAGAAAAGTTATCACACAAAAAGATAAGTATATTTAAAATAGACATCAACAGGAACACAAATTTTGTTTTACATTTGAACCTTCATCAATACTCTTAACCTTATTAACAAACTAAGCAAAATTATAGAATAAACTTACTGAACTCAGAAAAAGTATTTGACCAAACCTAAAATTAATTCCTGATAAAACTTTTCGTCAAGGTGGAAATAAAAGAAAACTTGTTCTACATAACCAAGGACATCTACAACTAATATAATTAATGGTGAGATTTTTCTAAGATCAGGAAAAAGACCAATTTCTCTTACCCTTTAATATAATATCGAACTGGGCATTTTAGCCAGTACAATAAAACAGAGAAGAGGGGATAGTTTTACTACTTCTAGGTTTATTCACACATTTCTCATACATGTCAGAAGCCACGTGTCACATGTGTCAAAGTTGAAGATCTGACCCAATCTACAAAAAAGCTACCATAAGTACTGAGTGGATTAGTAAGGTGGCAAGAAATGTGATCAATAAAAAGTTGAATTTGCACATCATAGCAATGAACAATTGGGAATTGAGATTAGGTAGTATTTACAGTAGCTTCAAAAATATGAATTTCTTAGGCATGAATCTCAGTTGTGTAAGGTCTGTGCACTGAGAAATATAAAACACTGCCAAAATTTAAGAATACCCAAAGGAGACTTATACCATTTTTTATGAGTCAGATGATTCAATGATAGTATGTCAGTCAGTCCTACCAAAATTCATCTATAAATGTGATGAAATCCCAATTCCAACATTATTTTTGTAAAAACTGACAAAACCTCCTAACAAAATCTAAGGTTCATAGGCCACTGTCTAGGATGTTAATTAAAATATTGCACGTATTAAAGATCAACAGTATGAAGACGTGGAAATGAGGATAGCCATACTAAGTACATAAAGTCAGACTAAATAAAATAAACCTATTATTTTCTGTTTCATTTGGTGCTAAACACCAGAAATAAGCAAATCTCTACATTTGAAGGGGTTTATGTAAATGTTTGAGACTTATTACTACTGTGTTTGATCTTCAAATTCAAAGTAAAATAAAACTGTCTTTGGAAGTATTCTAAAGTGTTCATCAAATGACCATGAAGAAAGTGGGAAAGCAATATAATCTGGAGCAAAAAAGAGGTTACTGAGAATAATGTACTTGTGATGGTTTTTATACTAATGTGAAAATAAGACATGAGTACTTTACAAAAGTTTCACGTAAGTCATAAATCCTGCAAATATGTACATATATTATTTAAATTAAGTGAATCTGAAAAAAAACGTTATTTGGATCTAAGAGAATCTAGAAGACTGAATCTTACATGGAAATTTGAAAGTAAGAATTTTGAATTTTAAAGAAATCAAGCTTACTATCCAAAGCTATACTAGTAATACCTATAGCAAAATCAAACTGCAATCCCTTAATCCAAATCCAAATCTATTTACAAATCTATTTACAAATCTATTTTCATCTGAAATTTATTGTGTCTTTGCAGAAGTTAAACAATCTGTCCAAAGACCAAAGAGGGGTTATTATATATACCGGTGATTATAAATGTGTTATGATGCTTGTATCATTTTATGCACTTCAATAAAATATAAACCATAAGGTCTAGATATAAACAAGTATCATACAATAAAAAAAAAAAAAGCACAGTTCTCCCTTTTGCACTACAGATGGGAATGCAAACTGGTGCAACCACTATGGAAAACAATATAGAGGTTCCTCAAAAGTTAAAAATGGAACTACCCTATGACCCAGCAATTGTATTACTAGGTATTTACCCTAAAAACACAAAATTGCTGATGGAAAGGGCACATGCACCCCAATGTTTATAGCAGTGCTATCGACAATAGTCACAATATGAAAAGAGCCCTAACGCCCATTGACTGATGAATGGATAAAGAAGATGTGGCATGTATAAACAATGAAATAGCACTCAGCAACCAAAAATAATGGAAATCTTGCCATCTGCAACAATGTGGATGGAACTAGAGTGTATTATTCTAAGTGAAGTAAGTCAGAGAAAGACAAGTATTTTATGATTTTACTCACATGTAGAATTTAATAAACAAACCAGATGAATAGGAGGAAGGGAAGCAAAAATAAGATAAAAACAGGGATTCAAACCTTAAGAAAATCTTAAATACAGAGAATAAACTGAGGGTTGCTGCAAGGGTGTTAGATAGAAGGGAGGGGCTAAATGGGCAATGAGCGTTAAGGAAGGCACTTGTTGGGTTGAGCACTGGGTGTGATATGTAAGTGATGAATCACTAAATTCTATTCCTGAAATCATTATTACATTGTAGGTTAACTAACTTGGACTTAAATAAAAATTTTACTTATTTTTAATTTTTTTAATGCTTATTTGTTTTTGAGAGAGACAGAAACAGAATGTGAATGGGTTAGGAGCAGAGAGAGAGGGAGACACAGAATCCGAAGCAGGCCCCAGGCTCTGAGCTGTCAGCAGAGAGCCAGACATGGGGCTCGAACTCATGAACCACGAGATCATGACCTGAGCTGAAGTCGGACCCTCAACTGACTGAGCCAACCGGGTGCCCCTAAATAAAAATTTTTTAAAAATGAAGTTCTCTGAATATGCTAGAAGACACCCTACATACTGGGATTCCCTTTCCAATTGCCAAAATAAATCATCTTGACTAATCAGTCGAGGATAAATTGATCTGTTGGCACTAAAGGCCTCCTCCTGAGAAAGTAGAATCTACTCTCTCCTCGAAACACGTTCACCACCACAAGTGAAGGGAAACGGACTCACTCGCATTCTTTTTCAATGAAGGCTAATAATCTCCACCCCTTCTACTACACAGTCCACAGCAAGTAATATTGCCACTTGGGAGCCATCACTGCCAGATGTTCCCAACTAAACCTCCTGCGGAGGAAGATTATGGCAAGTCCAATCACACACCTAAATGTATAGAAAAAGTCTATTATAGGCAACGATTGCATCGAGCTAGGAGCAGTTACACATAGGATGATGGTAAAGTCAGAAAATCGCCATAAGTCATACACAAAGCTATCAACGGATACTGGTGATGGCTGAATTCAGAGAGGGCAAAATGGCAAGTTCTCAATGATACAGCACGTGTCTTACTCTAAAATAAACGGATAATGAGACTTAGTCAAGAGCAAACAAGAAGCTAAAAAGAGATGTGACCACACAGGGAATAAATTATTACTATAAATCTGGTATCTCTGCCTTAGATGTCAAGGACACCTCAAAACAAAGATTATACCCATTGTACTGGAAGTCTTCAGAACTCATCTTTTTACTTGCTTTAAGCACTTAGCAGGTCAAGTTCACAGGAAGCCTGCACATTAAAAAAATAAAGAGGTTCAAGGCACTCGGGTGGCTCAATCGGTTAAGTGTTTGACACTTGATCTCGGCTCAAGTCATGACGTCACCATTCCCGAGCTTGATCCCCATGTCAGGCTCTGCACTGATGGTATGGAGACTGTTCGGATTCTCCCCTCTTTGCTCTGTCCCTCCCCTGCTTGTGCTCACACATGGGCATGTTCTCTCTCTTTCAAAATCAATAAACTTAAAAAAATAAAAGGGTTAACCTAGCCTTTGGCAACAATACTTTCTTCTTAAATGTCCCCATCAGATTCTGCCACTTGCTGAAATGTGCCACTAAAATATGTAAGTCAAGCTTTGAAAACTTCCACTCACGTAGAAATCTAAGATCAACTGCTATATACTTGAGATGGATATTTAACCCCTCTCCAGCAAGATGTGAAATACAAAGTCCAAGGTCTTTCTTCAGAGAGTCCCAAAATGTGTAGATTATAAATCTACATTTGGAGTTTTGAACTCCAAAACATTTTAAAAAATTTTTTTTCTGTTTATTTATTTTTGAGAGAGAGGGAGAGACAGAGCTTGAGCAGGGGAGACACAGAATCTGAAGCAGGCTCCAGGCTCTGAACTGTCAGCACAGAGCCCAACAGGGGGCTCAAACTCACATACCGTGAGATCATGACCTAAGCTGAAGTCGGACACTCAAGTGACAGAGCCACCCAGGCACCCCATGAACTTCCAAATATTTTTAAAGGCCGTTTTTCATTACATTTATGACCAATGAATCCTTTAGAAGTGTACCATGTCATTATCTAATGTTTGGGGATTAAGTGTCCTATTATTGATCTCTACTTCCAAAATGGTCAAGGAACTTTTTCCTTCTTCAATCCTTTAAAAATTCAAGACCTATCATATGCTTCAGAATATTACCTATCTTGATATTCTCTGGGAATTTTAGAATAGGGTTTTCTGTTTGGCATATTAGTCCATAAATGTTATGTAAGTTGAGTTGTTTGATGGGGTTCTTCCTATCTGTGTCTTTAATAAAGCAAAGTATACAAATTCTAACCAGGGATTTTAGTTCTCCTTTATATTTCTACCAGATTATCTATTTTCAAGCATATTTTGAGCATGTGTAGTTAGTATTTAACCTATTGGCAACTGAATACTTTAAAAAATGTTCCTCCTTATCATTTCTCCTCCTGAAGTGCTGTTTTCCACCTCCTGTGAGAGTAAGTATGTTTAAAATTTCATTTGGTCTCCCCTGTGGGTTTATCAGCTAGATTTGGTTTCGTTACCATTGTTTTCTCTAAGTTTAGAATGAATATACATCATCTTCAATTATATAGCACTTCACATATAGGTTAAGAGCCTCACAACTTGGGATTTCTGTTTATCCCCAAGTTATATGCTATATCCATGTAAGTTAGAAACCTGCAGTAGACCGCTAGAGCATTTAATTTTAAAGGGAGTTGTTAAAGCACTTTAAGAAAGCAAAGAAAGAAAATGGAGGTTTCTGTAAAAGTAAATACAGGATCTTGCAAAACAAGTAATATTATTAACTTCAGAGGAGGCGTGGTTCCTGTTAACTGCTAGTGAAAACTCAGGAGAGTCAAGGATTCAAAGTGTCCATGCACCAGACAAGATGAAGGTCACAGACACTGGCAGAAGGCTTTCAACAGAGGTGAGAATAAGGCCTTTCGGCATGGACTACAACACCAACAAAAAAGATGAATACCCGAAGTACAGGTGACTTCTAAGTTTTGTTACTAAGGCAAACAGGCAATTTCTCAACATTTAGGGGCAATGTAGGCATATTTTTGCACATACCTGTAGCCATTCCTATCTTGTCCTGTTTTACTTAATTATGATAGCATGTTCAACTGCTCCTTGTTTTAAGAGTTTAGATCTTGTTCAATATATATTGATAAAAGTAGATTTAATGAATTCTTTTATCTGAACAGTATTCTGATTTAGGATTGTGTGGTGTCTCTACTGTGTTTCTTACTCAATTTTTCTTCTTCATTTGCTATTTATCAACATTGATGCAATAAACATCCTTCTACATGTCATTTTGTTAGATTTACATATAGAACTAAAGTAGCTGAATCCTGTTATATGTATTTTATCAGATATTGCCCATTTTTCCTGTAAAGTGCCCACAATAATTTTCATCTCCACCCATAATAGGGCAGTCCATTTTCCCCTCACCCTCACCACTTCTGTCAGTCTTAGGTTTTTGCCAATAAACTCCATCTCATTGTTTTCTTGAGTTTCTGCAAATAGCAGTTTCGAAACATACAGCTAGGTTGAAGACCATTCCATATATACTGACCATTTTTGTTTCCCTCTCAACAAATTCCTATGCAGATACTTTACCTAACTTTGAAAGGTTCCTTTTTTTTTTTTTTTCATACTGACTGGCATCAATTTTATGTTCACACACACATTTTGCCTGTTCTATCCATTTACCTATTTTCTCCCAGAAAATGATCACATAAAGACTATTTCTCTTTATGCAATCAACCTTAAGATAGGGAGCAGCCTCCTTAAATATGCTTCCCTCTGCAGGCCCCTGGGTGGCTCAGTCATTTGAGCATCCAACTTTGGCTAAGGTCATGATCTAATAATTCATGCATTCAAGCTCCATAGTGGGCTTTTTGCCATCTCCCTCTTTCTCTCTCTCTGCCCCTGGATCACATGCTCTTTCTCAAAAATAAACATTTGTATCATATCATAGATGTATATGCTTCCCTTTCTTTGACTACACCTACTAAGTGCCAAGCAAGGTGCTTCAAGTCCTAGTCTCCTGAGCTTCACATTGTCTGCTGCTCAGGGAATTGTTCTGTCTCCCTGTTCAAAATGGCTCCCCCTTGGGGCACCTGGGTGGCTCAGTCGGTTAAGCATCCAACTTCAGCTCAGGTCATGATCTCCCAGTTTGTGGGTTCAAGCCCCACGTCAGGCTCTGTACTGACAGCTCAGAACCTGGAGCCTGCTTCAGATTTTGTGTCTCCCTCTCTGTCTGCCCCTACCCCACTCAGTTTCTCCCTGTCTCTCAAAAATGAATAAATTTTTTTAAAAAAATAAAAAAAAATGCCTCCCCCTTTTTCTTAGATGCCCAGCTCTGTGCCCTGGCTCACAGCAATGAAGGGAATGCTCAAGTACCAAGCAGCCAGGCTGGTCCCTCGGCAGTGCCTGAGTTCATCTCCCTGTCAGGTGCTCCTAAGGCCTCTTCTGCTTCTAGGATCTATGACCTCCAGGCATAGATCTCCCTCTGTGTGTCTGCCATCATTTGGCAATTTCTCCCCTGTAAGCTCTCAGCATCTGTAACATGCTACCATTTCACTCTTCAGTATCATCTTACAGCTTTCACTCTTCAAGAATTCCTCATTTTCTGCTCCTCTGAGAATTCTTCCCCCCTACACCCCATCACAACTACTTGTGTTATCATTGCATAGGTTATTTATATAGTTTGGGAGAAACTTGAAAGTAGGAGAACCAACTTTCAAGCTTAGAAAACACTGGTTGGTCCTAGCCCTCACCATTTCAGAATATCCTGGAGGGGAGAAACAGCCTCAGCAGTTTTACTACAAGGGAACATTGGCTTCTGAAATCTCTAAGAAATCACAGGCACGTTTTATTTGCTTTGTAAGAAAAGGGGCTAATCCAGGAAAAGATCAGACAAAACCATCAAGTGTATTTCCTTGTATCACCATCAACTTTTGGATTAGTAAATCCCAGGCCATACCCTGTAAGACAGATAAAATAACTGCAAATTCATTAATTCCTTAGAATTAGAGATTAGAAATTAACATTTAGAAATTAACAATGCTTACATTAGATTACTGAATTGGCACTTTAAATAAGGTCGTAAAATTTAAAAAGGAAAAAGTACTTTCAATGAAAGTAAGTAACTTTTAATGTCTACACATCTGTACTATGTGTTTTGCTTTTCTTTTCCTTCGCAGCTCATAGAGTTAAGATGCTTTCTCAACAGCTGATATTGGTACAAGTTATAGACCACTGTAAAAAAGGGCCAACTAAACATATGTAACAAGAATTTTGAGATAAAGATTTCTCTAAGTAAGAGCTACTAACCTTCCACACTCCTACCCACCCACTAAATGGATCGGAGTTGTTCAAATATTTAGGGAACCATGTGGGGGTGGGGGAGGCAGAATAAAATCGGTGGAAGGAATCTCGGATGTTTTGAGCATACACGGAGGCAACTAGTCCATGTGCCAGGCCTAGGCTAGGCCATTGCTCCTCTTTCATGGAGAAAGTAAGTTCACATTGAAAAATCACATATCCCAAGGTCAGCCAGCCAAAACCATGTGTTTTAAGTTGAGGGGGACACAGTCTAGTCTAAGGATGGATGCTAGCAGTTTATACAGATCTCAGTAAGAAACAGAGGGCAGTAGGCAAGCTAGGATGAGTATACAACCACCTGGAGAGAGGGGAAAAAAAAAATAAAAGGAAGCTTTAAAAACACATACTCAGGCCAAATACCAAAATTAAGTCCGTTTCTGGTAATATCAGGGTCAGATTTATAACTCCCCAGGTTGAGAAACTATCCCACATGGATACTGAGTCTGTATTTTCAAGCCTCGTAGCCCCATCCACCAAAAACACAGAACTTATGTGATTTTACATACATCTACAAGTTAATCAATTCCTTCTATCCTTCCACTGCTACTTCACCCTAAAGAATCTTCTTCAGGAAACAGTTCCAAATTCATAGTGCCTGGAAAGAAGTACTTTAAAGAATTTCTGTCTCCATGTACTTGAAAACAGATCCATGTTACAAATTATTGTTTCCCAAGGGGATGGGTTCATGATGGTGGAGCAGCATGGAAACTCACAGCTTGTCTCATTCCTGAAACGTAGCTAGATCAGCACCAGAACACTTCGCACACCTAGGAAATTGATCTGAGGATTAACAATCTGCATAACTTGAGCCACAAAACTCGGCAAAAAGATAAAGTTTAATTTTTTTAAATAGTAAAATTAATTTAAAAAATTAAAAAAATCCTGTGTTTTATTTTTATTTTTATCCTATTTCAATTTCATTTTATTCTATACATTTTTTTAGTTTTTAAATTTTTTCTTACCTTGATTTCTCTTTCTTTCCCTATTTTCTCTATGCCATCAAGCTTCTCTCAACAAAGAAACCAAAACACAACTAGGATCTAGCTTCCTTTATTTGATTTTTTGTTTTGTTTTGAATGTTTTAATTTTAATTATTTTATTATTTTTTCCTCCTCCAAAAAGGACAAAAAGAAGGAATTCACCCCAAAAGAAAGAACAGAAAGAAATTACACCCAGGGGCTTCATCAACACATATAACATCAAGATGTCTCAACTAGAATTTAGAACCATGATAAAGAGAATACTGGAGTTTGAAAAAAGCACAAAATCCCTTCTGCCGAGATTAAAAAAGTAAAATCTAGTCAAAATCCAATTAAAAAGGCTATAACCAAGATTGAATCTTGAATGGATGCCATGGGGGCAAAAACAGACAAAGCTGAGCAGCAAATCAGCAAGACAGAAGACAAAATTGTAGAAAATAAAGCAGAAAAATAAGGAAGCAAAAGACACAAGAGCATGATACAAGACTTCAAGAACTCAGTGATTTATTAAAAAGGAGTAGCATCCAAATCATAGGAGTCCCAGAAGATGTAGGAGATAAAAGAGGCCAAAGAGTTATTTAAGCAAATTACAGTGGAAAACTTTCCTATCCTGGGGAAGGGCAGAGACATCAAAATCCACGAAGTACAAAAAACTTCCAATAGATTCAACAACAATTTACCATTACCAAGGCATACCATAGTCAAATTCACAAAATACACAGAATTCACAAAACACACAGATCCTTAAGAAAGGATCAAGGGGAAAAAAGACCTTAACCTTGAAGGGAGGACAGATCAGGTTCGCAGCAGACCTATCCACAGAAACTTGACAGGCCAGAAAGGAGTGGCAGGATATATTCAAAGTGCTGAATTGGAAGAATATGCAGCCAAGAACATTATCCAGCAAGGCTGTCATTCAAAATAGAAGGACAAAGAGAAAGTTTCCCAGACAAACAAAAATTAAAGGAGTTTGTGACCACTAAACCAGCCCTGCAAGAAATTTTAAGGGGGACTCCCCTGATGGGAAAAAGACAAACAAAACAAAACCAAGAAACAAAAGACCAAAAGCAACAAAAACTAGAAAGGACCAGAGAACACCACCAGAAATTTCAACTCTACAATGTAATGGCAATCAATTCCTATCCTTCAGTACTCACTCTAAAGATCAATGGACTAAATGCTCCAATCAAAAGACATAAGGTACCAGAATGGATACAGAAACAAGAGCCATCAATATGTTTACAAGAGACCCATTTTAGACCTAAAGACACCTTTAGATTGAAAATAAGGGGATGGAGAACCATCTATCATGCTATTGGTGGCCAAAAGAAAGCCAGAGTAGCCATACTTGTATCAGGCAATATCAGGTCTTATATCTAGACCTTAAAGACTAATAAGAGATGAAGAAGGTCATCATATCATAATTAAGGGGTGTATTCACCAAGAAGACCTCACAATTGTGAACATTTATGCTCCAAAAGTGAAATCACCCAAATATATAAATCAATCACAACATAAAGAAACTCATTGATACTAATACCATAATCGTAGGTGATTTCAACATCCTATTTACAGCAATGGACAGATGATCTAAGCAGAAAATCAACAAGGAAACAGTAACTTGGAATGACACACTATGGACTTAAATATATTCAGAACATTTCATCCTAACGCAGTACAATACACATTCTTCTGGAGTGCACATGGAACATTCTCCAGAACACATCACTTTCTGGGACACAAATCAGCTCTCAACAAGTACAAAAAGATCAAGATCATACCATGCATATTTTCAGACCAAACACTATGAAACTCAAAATCAACCACACACACACACAAAATGTGGAAAGGTAAATACTTGGAGACTAAAGAACATC
Source organism: Felis catus (assembly GCF_018350175.1). Lineage (NCBI taxonomy): Eukaryota > Metazoa > Chordata > Mammalia > Carnivora > Felidae > Felis > Felis catus. The sequence continues at coordinate 9,185,962 of NC_058371.1, read as the reverse complement.
CTACTCAAGAATGAATGGGCCAACCAAGAAGTTAATGAAGAAGTTAAAAAGTACATGGAAGCCAATTAAAATGGTAACAGTGATAACACCACAACCCAAAACCTCTGGGATGCAGCAAAGGCAGTCCTCAGAGCGAAGCATATAGCCATCCAGGTCTTCCTAAAGAAGGAAGAAAGGTCTCAGATACATAACTTTAAGGTGTAAGGTTAAGAGCTGGAAAAAGAACAGCAAATAAAATCCAATACCAGCAGAAGACTGGAAATAAAGATTATAGCAGAAAGCAATGCTATGGGGGAGGGGGAGGAGCCACACAGACCAGATCAACGAAACTAGAAGCTGGTTCTTTGAAAAAATTACCACAATTGATAAATCCATAGCCTTATAAAAAAGTAAAGAACACAAATAAGTAAAATCATGAATTGAAAAGGAAAAATCACAACCAGCCCTGCACAAATATAAACAATGAGAAATTATAAGCAACTATATGCCAACAAATTGGGCCATCTGGAAGAAATGGACAAATTCCTAGAAACATAGAGACTACCAAAACTGGAACAGGAAGAAATAGATAATTTGAACAGACTCATATCCAGTAAACAAAGTGAATCAGTATTAAAAAAAAATCCCCCAAAACCGAGAGTCCAGGGCCAGAAGGCTTTCCAAGGGAATTCTATCAAACATTTAGAGAAGAGTTAACACCTACTATTCTAAAACTGTTCCAAAAAGATAGAAATGGAAGGAAAACTTCCAAACTCATTCTATGAGGCCAGCATTACCTGGATTCTAAAACCAAAGACCCCATTAAAAGGAAAACTACACACTAATTTCCCTTATGAACCTGGATGCAGTAATTCAGAACAAGACACTAGCCAACTGGATGCAGTAATATATTAAAAGAATTATTCACCACAATCAAGTGAGATTTATTTCTGCGAAGCAGGACTGGCTCAGTTGCTGCAAATCAATGTGATACATCACATTAATACAAGAAAGAATAAGAATCACATGATCCTCTCAATACATGCAGAGAAAGCATTTGACAAAATACAGCATCCTTTCTTGATAAAAACCCTCAAGAAAGTAGGGATATCCTACATTGGAAATCCTAACCTCAGCAACCAGACAACACAGAGAAATAAAAGGCATCCAAATCACTAAGTAGGAATTCAACTCTCACTCTTCCCAGATGAAAGGATACTGTAGGTGGAAAACCCAAAAACTCTACCGGAAAACTGCTAGAATGGATATATGAATTCAGCCAGGTTTGCAGGGTATAAAAAGACCAACGTACATAAATTGGTTACATTTCTTTACACCAATAATGAAGTGACAGAAAAAGAAATCAAGGAATCGGTCCCATTTATAGTTGCACCAAATCCCCTAAAACACCTAGGAATAAATCTAACCAAAGAGGTGAAGAATCTATTACACTGAAAACTACAGAAACCTTATGAAAGAAATTGAAGACAACACCGAAAAACTGGAAAAACATTCTATGCTAATGGATTAGAAGAATATCTTAAGATATTGATACTACCCAAAGCAATCGACATATTCAATGCACCCCCTATTGAAGTAACAACATCATTCTTCACAGAGCTAGAAGAAACAATCCTAAAGTTTGTATGGAATGAGAAAAGACCCTGAATAGCCACAGCAATCCTGAAAAAGAAAACCAAAGCTGGAAGCATCACAATTCCAGACTTCAAGCTCTATACAAAACTGTAATCACCCAAACAGTGTGGTACTGGCACAGAAACAGACACACAGATCAATGGAACAGAATAGAGAACCCAAAAATGGACACACAAACATATAACCAACTAATCTTGGACCAATCAGATAATCATTTCCAATAGAAAAAAAGGCAGTCTCTTCAGCAAATGGTGTTGGGAACACTAGACAGTGACATGCACAAGAACGAACCTGGACCACTTTCTTACACCACAAACAAAAATAAACTCAAAACGGATGAAAGACCTCCATGTAAGACAGGAAGCCATCAAAATCCTCGAGGAGAAAGCACGCAAAAACCTCTTTGATCTTGCCCCCAGCAATTTCTTACTCAACACGTCTCTGGAGGCAAGGGAAACAAAAGCAGAAATGAACTCCTGGGACCTTGTCAAAATAAAAACCTTCTGCACAGCCAAGGAAACAATCAGCAAAACAAAAAGTCAACTGACAGAATGGGAGAAGATATTTGCAAACAACCTATCAGATAAAGGTTTAGTATCCAAAAATCTATGAAGTACTTATCAAACTCAACCCCCCAAAAACAAATAATCCAGTGAAGAAATGGGCAAAAGACATGAAGAAACACTTCTCCAAAGAAGACATCCAGATGGCCGACACATGAAAAAATGCTCAACACCACTCATCATCAGGGAAATACAAATCAAAACCACAAGGAGATCCCACCTCACACAGGTCACAAGGGCTAAAATTAACAACCCTGGCAGCAAAAGACAGTGAGGATGCAGAGAAAGAGCAATACTTTTCACTGCTGGTGGGAATGCCGACTGGTGTAGCCATTCTGGAAAACAGTATGGAAGTTTCTCAAAAAAATGAAAATACAAGTACCCTATGAACGAGCAATTACACTACTAGGTATTTATCCAAAGGATACAGGAGTACTATTTTGAAGGGGCACGTGCACCCAAATGTTTATAGCAGCACTATCGAGGGGCACCTGGTTGGCTCAGTCTGTTGAGTATCCGACTTCGGCTCAGGTCATGATCTCACGGTTTGTGAGTTTGAGTCCCATGTTGGGCTCTGTGCTGACAGCTCAAAACCTGGAGCCTGCTTCAGCTTCTGTGCCTCTTCTCTCTTTGCCTCTCCCCTACTCTCCCTTTGTCTCACTGTCTCTCAAAAATAAATAAAAGTAAAATATATATATGTATATACATATACATATACATATAACGTGTACATACATATGTGTGTATATATATATATATATATATATATATATATATATATATATAGCATCACTATCAATAGTAGCCCAAGTATGGAAAGAGCCCAAATGTCCATCAATGGGTAAATGGATACAGATATATATACACACACACATACATACACACAATGGAGTATTACTTGGCAATCAAAAAGAATGAAATCTTGCCATTTGCAACTATGTGGATGGAACTAGAGGGTATTATGCTAAGCAAAATAAGTTAGCTAGAGAAAGATATTCTATGATTTCACTCATATGTGGAACTGAAAGCAGATGAACATAGGGAAAGGATGCAAAAATAAGGTAACAGTGAGACAAACCATAAGAAACTCTTAAACACAGAACAAACTGAGGGTTGCTGGTGGGGCGTGGAGAGAGTTAATGGGCATTGAGGATGGCACTTACTGGGATGAGCACTGGGTGTTATATATAAGTGATGAATCAGTAAATTCTATTCCTAAAATCATTATTACACTGTATGTTAAGTAACTTGAACGTAAATAATATAAATAGATATTTTTTTAAATATTTTATCATTTATTTTGAGAGTGAGAGAGACAGAGCACATGCAGGGGAGGGGCAGAGAGAGAGGGAGACACAGAATCCAAAGCAGGCTCCAGGCTCTGAGCCGGCAGCACAAAGCCTGAGGCGGGGCTCGAACTGTGAACTACCAAATCACGACCTGAGCTGATGTTGGGCACTTAACCGACTGAGTCACCCCAGGTGCCCCAATAAAAAAAATAATTTAAAAAAAGTAAAAAAAAAATATTTCCTCCAGACTTCCCTTTATTGTTACAAACAACTTAAAAATAGGTTTCTCAAATATAGCATTTTTCTCCATAAATCATCTATTATTATACCCATTACAAAAGCACTTTTTCAAATTGAATACTTATTACCAAAGTGATTGAACCTGCATGGTTTTCCATTTCAAAATCATTAGTCGGAAAATATTCAGCTCTCAAGTACTTTGCAAGGCAGCAAAAAATCTGTATACTGAGATACACTGAATAGTTCTTCCCACAAGGTAGTTGTTTCTATAATTAACTTGTGCTTTCTAAAATGAAGTGGAATGTGTTAATCTTAAGTTTCACTCTTCTAAACATAGACCATCCCACCTTTTCCTGCTTAAGTCCTAGATGGCCTGAAAGTTGTAAATGCGCTTATGAGATTGTAAAAAGAAAATCTGTTCCCTGTTTCTAGCTGTGCTTAAAACACAGACTTGATGTTTTTCCTGTTAGGAATTATGAGTTTGCCCTGGGTCATTCGTTGCCTGGTTCAGCTGGACCCCTCGTACCCAACAGCACGTATTTTAAAAATGAATAGCTAAAGGCAATATGGTTATCATGCCACTGGTTGTCTGATAGAGAAAAAAGAAACCCTTCCCTCTGAAGTTACGGCTAGGATGACGGTGGGGGGGGGGGGGGCGGAGGGGACAAAATAGTCACAAATCCCAAAGAAACCTAAGAATAAAGGGTCCTAATAGTGAGCCACCTCGGAGAAATCGGATCAGGAACATAGTCTTAGTTTCAAGGCGACTCTAGGGACTCCTGCAGAGAATCTGTAGATCTTCACCAGAGTCATCCAACATCCCCCTAGCAGATTCCTATGGCTACTGCCACAAACTTCCACAAACGCAGTCTCTTAAGACAACCAAAAATGAGTTAACTTACCGCCAAAAGTCTCATGTCAAGGTGCATGGCAGGGAAGAATTCCCTTCCCGTGTTTCTCAGTGTCTAGAGGCTGCCTGCACATCTTGGCTGATAACCCTGCCTTTAAAGCACCCGAAACTCCTAATTCCACCACCAAGATACCTACTAGTGCTCTGGGCCCTTTTGTAAGTCCCTCCCTTTTATAAGTACCCAGGGTTATTTGAGCCACCTGGACAATCTAGGCTAATCTCCCCATCTGAAGATCCTTAACTTGATCACCCTGGCCAGCTTCTTTTTAGGGTGCAGTGTATTCACAGATTCTGGGATTGGGGAGCAGACGTCTTTAGGGGCCATTGTTAAGCCTACCATCTCGAAGTTACACTTAGCGGGACATGTCTGCTTGAAATCAGCTGGGGGCTTACACAAGAAAGACAGGACACGGAGACCTTCTGGTGACTCCGAACAGTAGCTGAGATGGAGGCGTAGCAGGGCCTATTTGATTTGTGTATCTTCTCACAAAACATGAGTGAGAGAGAACAGCGATTAAGAAGGATGGAACTAAAGAGCTTGCTTTTATGGTCACAGTCAGAAATCCATACATACGTTTGTGTAACGCTTTCCATATGCCAACCACTGCGGTAGGCACGTGATACATGCCACCTCGTTTGACACATCCCTGGGTGTCCTCAGTGACCAGAGCCACGTGTCATCCCTGCTGCACGCGAAGCCTCACCCCCGATGCTGCAGGAGATGGAGGAACCCTGGGAGGAGCCCCACCGCACTTGACTCAGAAAACCTGTGCTCCGCTCCAGCCCACCTGCCCCGCAGGCTGTGGGGAAAATAGTTACCGAGAAGGGGAAAGAACTCTTTCCACCTGACTCTTCTTCCTCCTTCATTGCTCTGAGTCTCAAAGGAAAAAGCTGTTTGCTTCTTCTAGAAGATTTGAGGACAGCAATCATCCAGGTCAACTTTTCACTTAGGAGCATTTCCTACCACAGGTTTTTCCTGAAAAACCTTGTCTCCTATCACTGATGACTTTGACCTTTTAGCGTCTTTAAGTCCCCTCCTCCAGGAAACTGCCTTTGCCACCCTATGTGACTCTGATAGTTCTTTCGGCTGTTGGTTTCCTTTATTTGTTTATTTTAACACACTTCATTGAAATATAATTGATATAAAGGGCTTCCATGAAAGAGCGCATTTCAGTAAGTCTTGATAAAGGTATACACTGATGGGAACACCACCCAAATCAAGATACAGAATATTTCCATCACTTCAAAAATTCCTTCCTGCACCTTCCCAGTCGATCCTCCTCCAGCCCTAGTCCCAGGCAGCGCTCACCTGTTTTCTGTCAGGGTAGACTGTATGAGGCTTTTCTTGAATTTAATGCGAATAAAATCATACGGTACATACCCTGTTAGGCCTGGCTTCTTTCACTCAGTTTAATGTTTTTTGACATCCATGTCATGGCATTCTTCAGTAATTACTTCATTTGTAGTGCTGAGTCATGGTCATCCACAGTTGCATTTTCAAGAATTTAGAGCACATTGATACGAAGGGTACTGGACTTCATAGCATGGGCTGTGAAGAACAAAAGAGAAAGCTTGCTATAAACTCACAGTATGGTACCCACAGAATCTAGCAAAAAAAAACTATCAGGTTTGCATAAAGCATTTTGTCGTGTAGATAATTATTTTATTGAAAACACATCATCTCCTCACGTAATAAGGTATAGAATTCCATATAGTAGTATGACTCCTGCCAAGCAAAGGGTAGTTTTAAAAATTGCTTAGTGTGAGTTTCCTTTGGCATTTTCATTTGGCACTTTTAAAATAAAACAAAAACAGTTTATCCTCTGATATTTGCAGGGCCATTACAGTACACTCTAAATATAATTTAGGGATTAAAACCTGTAACATTTATTCAAAAGATCAGTTATATACATACATATTCAGAGATTTAATCATTTGCTTATGCTGGAAATGACAATTTAATGGGTTGAGATGTGCCTGATATTATTTGTTGATACTCAGCATATTTCACACCATCCTACACTCTGCTGCGTATGAGGCATCAATCCTGAACACTTGACTTGCAAATCTCTCTTGCCAGGAAGGTTGTGGACAGATACCACCAGGAATCTGTGGCTTTAGGAAAGTGGAAGCAATCATTCTCAAGTTGCAGCTGCAGGCAGGTGCATGGGTGTCCGCAAGGTGTTGAGTTGGGATTACCCTGTGCATTTGGGATGCCCTGTTGAGACTGCTCTACTGTAGTGCAATCACACTCAAGACCAGTGAAGAGTGGCTTTCCTACAACCCGTGGGCTCCCCTAATGTTTTTCACTTCTCAGACTTTTCCAATGGTTTTATTATCCTTTGACTTCCTGCGTGAAAAGTGTTACTGTTAGCAGAAGGCAGCAAAGTCATGGCATCCTAACATCTAAAAGGGGGGGGGGGAGATAATCTGCAAAAGTTTAGCTTTCCTTTAACTCATTGGATAGTTGAAGGTCATAACGTAACTAAGGCAATTGAATACCAAAGAGTAATAAGTCCCTAAAAGAAGAGGCACTCGAAGAAAGTCTCCCTTCGATAGAGCAGCAGGAGAAGAGGTGGCTGCCATAGAGGTGGGCAAGAAGAAATCAGCTAAAACTGCAAAGGCTGAGTGTGGTGAGCATATCAGTTGAGAAGGTTGCCTGGGAGTCCCACACACAAAAAGGATTTCACACTCCCTGAAATCTCTTCCTCATGCTCCTGCATCATTTGCTCACTTAAAAGACTGGAGTCAGGACAGAGGACCTGCCACCACTGAGGAAAGACACTTTTCTTATACAACTTTCAGAACCCCAACATCATCCTCCAACTAAAGAACGTTTGACTATGGTTCAGAGGCTCAGTAGGACCAGTGGAACGTCCTCTCTCTATCAGGGGTCAACTGAATGTCAAAACCACGTTTCTCAGGGAATTTCAAATGAAAAGCAACAACCAAAGACTCAAAAAACCAGTGAAGATTTTTATTGTATCTCTACTTAATTTCCTGTTAGCCTTTGTTTAAGGCAAATGTATCTTCAAGAATGACAGTGTAATGTCATTAGGCAACCAGGTGAGGACTCTAATTGTTCCGATGTTTTATCTTTGCAGGTGCAAACTAACACAACCTCTGGTACCTGAGATAAAGCTATCTATTTGAAAAATGTGTTGTTTCTACCAAGCAAGAAAGATGTACCTTACTTTTCACTTGATTAGAATAGAAGTAAGTACTCAGTCTTGCCTGAGCATTAAGTCATCCTCATCACTGTGATGGACTAACCTTGACCATCTTGGTATCAGTTTGGACAGGGCACTATTTTGTCAGATTGGTCGCAGATTGATTAGGTCTGCTGATCTGCAAGTAATGACTATCTTATGCTATTTAACAAGTAATGCTCTTACCGGAGAGGTAAAATAAATGGAAATCAAAGGACAACCAACTTAGTGAAGGTTCTTTGAGTCTCCTTATCTGCAGTAGGTTGAAATTGTCTCTCCAAGGACAGAAACAAATGATAAAAACGAGTGTTTTGCAATTTTCAGCTCTAAGAAAGAGACACAACTTTCTGGACTGTGAAAGTTATCTAACACAGCATAGTGGACTAATATGACCCATTTACCAAAGAAACCATAAGGCTACCAAGAATCTGTTGGCCAAGAACAAGAGCAAGTTGAGGACACTGCAAACAACTAAGCCACTTGAGCTCTAGGAACCAGATTGGTGATGCTCCAAGTGCCAATATGGTTGGCATGTGGAGCCTCTGGAAGATCTGATATGACAAACACTGCAATTTGAGGAAAGCAGGCTCTCTTCTACCAATAAAGATTCACCTTTGATGACAGTTTCTGGCTTAATGGTGCACACAAGATGCAGAATGCTTGACCGGGTCACTCAGTGACCTTGTGATCTGACCTGCCTATCAGAAAAGACATATAGAGGAGGAGTCAAGATGGCGGAACAGCATGGAAGTTTCTGTGTGTCTCAAGTACATGAAATACAGTCAGACCAACACTAAATCATCCTACACACCTAGAAAACTGTTAGGAGGATTAGCACAACAACCTGCACAACCTGAACCACAGAATTCAGCAGGTACTGACGCAGAGAGGTGAATTTGGGGAGCAAGAAGCCGTGGAGGATAGGGAATGGCTTTTGTGGGCAGAGAGAGGACAGAGACTGGGGAGGCAGGGAGAATATGGGAAAAGCACTCTTCCCCAAAAGCAGCTGGAGAGAAAGTGGAAAATTGGAAACAGCCACAGGGACTAAACTAAAAAGGGAAAAAGGAGAAAGGAGAGGGTTTAAATTCCATTAAGACTGTGAACAATGGGAGTGCAAAGCTGCAACTCCACAGCTCCATACCTGGAGGTGCTCTGGTGGGAAGGGCGAATCCCCAGGAACAGAGTGGGGTCCGGGAGGTTCTCGGACCACATGGGGAAAAGCGGTTCTACTTCTGGAAGGACATTTGGTAGACTGTTGAAGCCACCTGGTCCCAGCAGACCCCAGAAAATGGCCACATTCGCTGGTGCTGGAACAAGGTCATAGAGGGTGAAGCCTGGTGCCAGGTGTGTGTTGGGATTTTCCATAATCCCTGAGATGCTGCTGCTACACTGTCTCGCGAACATTTTCTGGGATGGGCTGGCACCTGGCCACAGTCTCGGGGCACCAGCAGCAGCAGGGTTCAGGGGGTGTTTGTTCCTGGGTGCAGCCGACATTCGACCAATGCTCATTCAGCCATTGCTCGGTGAGACCCTCTCGCAGAGGGGCGGAATAGGGCAAAGCCGCAGTCCTTCGGAAGTAAGGGGCCGGGGAAAACAGCCACATCTGAGACAAATCTCGGAAGAGAGGTACTGCCTGGGGCCTGGTCACGGAGAGTGGAAAAGCGGGGAGTGGACGAGAGCTGAAGACAAGAGGACGGGTGCATGATTGCTGACCCAGGAGAACAGACTGGGTAGCTGCGTGCAGGCAGGGGCACTGCTCCCGCGCATGCGCATAAGTACCTACAAGCTCTGCAACAATCCACCCCAGCAGGCTAGCAGCGCCATCTAGTGGAGAGCAGAGCCATTACACTGAGCCCGCTCAACTGGGCCAACTTTGCTCTTCAAGAACACAAGTCTCACCGCTGGCCTGTTTATGGACTGTAAAGCGCTACATAGACTGACTTCTAGGGGAAAACAAAGTAATTTCAGTCCTACTTCAATCTGTTAGGTCCATCTATCCAATTTTCTTTCTTTTTTTTTCTTTTTCTCTTTTGCACTCCTTTTCTTTTTCTTGATTACAGAAAGAGAAAAAATTCATTTTTATTTTCAATTTTTATTAAAAATATTTTTCTTCAATTTTTACTATATTTTTTACTTTTGTGTAAATTTTTTCAAATTCTATTTTACTTCCATCATTTTATTTTCGTCTACTTTAGTGTATTCACCTTTTCAAATTTTCAAACAATTTCCTTTTTTTTTCTTTTTTCTCTTTTTCGTTTCTCTTCTTTTTCTTGAATGCAGAAAGAGAAAAACTTCATTTTTACTTTCAATTTCTATTAGAAATATCTTTAATTTTTTTTACTATATTTTTGCTTTTATGTAAATTTTTTCAAATTCTATTTTACTTCCATCATTTTATTTTAGTCTACTACAGTGTATTCACTTTTTCAAATTTTCAAACGATTTCCTTTCTTTTTCTTTTGTTAAATCTTTTTTCTCTTTTTCGTTTATTTTCTTTTTTCGTGAATACAGAAAGAAAAAAATTCATATTTATTTTTAATTTTTATTAAAAATATTTTCCTTTAATTTTTTTCTACTATATTCTTTACTTTTGTGTATATTTTTTCAAATTCTATTTTACCCCCATCATCTCACTTTAGTCTACTTCAGTGTATTCATTTTTTCAAATTCTCAAATGATTTCCTTTTTTTTCTCTCCCTTTTTTTTCTCTAATCTGTCAAACCACTTTCAACACCCAGACCAAACACACCTAGGATCTAGCATCATCTATTCGATTTGTGTGTTTGTTTTTTTTTTAATTTTTAATTTTATTTTTTTATTTCAATTTTTTTAATTTCAATTTTTCTACCTGATTAATTCCTTTTCTCCCTTCAAAATGACAAAAATGAAGGAGTTCACCCCAAAAGAAAGAGCATGAAGAAACGACAGCCAGGGATGTAACCAACACAGATACAAGCAAGATGTCTGAACCAGAATTTAGAATCATGATAATAAGAATACTAGCTGGAGTCAAAAATAGATTAGAATCCCTTTCTGCAGAGATAAAAGAAGTAAAAAAATAGCCAGAATGAAATAAAAAATGCTATAACTGAGCTGCAATCATGGAGGGATACAGCGGCGGAAAGGATGGATGAGGCAGAACAGAGAATCAGTGATATAGTGGACAAACTTATAGAGAATAATGAAGCAACAAAAAAGAGGGAGATTGAGGCAAAAGAGCACGATTTAAGAATTAGAGAAATCAGTGACTCATAAAGGAACAACATCAGAATCATACAGGTCCCGGAAGAGGAAGAAAGAGAAATTGGGGTAGAAGGCTTATGTGAGCAAATCATAGCAAAAAACTTTCCTAACCTGGGTAAAGACACAGACATCAAAATCCAGGAAGCGCAGAGGACCCCCATTAGATTCAACAAAAACCGGCCATCAAAAAGGCATATCACAGTCAAATTCACAAAATACTCAGACAAGGAGAGAATCATGAAAGCAGCAAGGGAAAAAAAAGTCCCTAACATACAAGCAAAGACAGATCAGGTTGGCAGCAGACCTATCCACAGAAACCTGGCAGGCCAGAAAGGAATGGTGGGATATATTCAGTGTGCTGAATCAGAAAAATACGCAGCCAAGAATTCTTTATCCAGCAAGGCTGTCATTCAAAATAGAAGGAGAGATAAAAAAGTTTCCCAGACAAACAAAAATTAAAGGAGTTTGTGACCACTAAACGAGCCCTGCAAGAAATTTTAAAGGGGACTCTCTGAGAGGAGAAAAGATGAAAAAATATGGATAGATAGATAGATAGATAGATAGATAATACCAAAAGCAACAAAGACTAAAAAGGACCAGAGAACATCGCCAGAAACTCCAACTCTACAAGCATCATAATGGCAATAAATTCATATCTTTCAGTACTCACTCTAAACGTCAATGGACTAAATGCAACAATCAAAACACATAGGGTAACAGAATGGATAAGAAAAAAAGATCCATCTATATGCTGGTTACAAGAGACCCACTTTAGACCTAAAGACACCTTCAGATTGAAAATCAGGGGATGGAGAACCATCTATCATGCTAATGATCAATAAAAGAAGGCCAGAGTAGCCATACTTATATCAGACAATCTAGACTTTAAAATAAAGACTGTATCAAGAGAGGCAGAAGGGCGTTATATCGTCATCAAGGGGTCTATAGACCAAGAAGACCTAACAGTTGTAAACATTTACGTGCCAAACATGAGAGTGCCGGAAGCCGAGCTATCCAACCAGCCTGATGGCAGGGCCCAGACAGTGGACGGATCGGGACTGCAGGGTGGCCCCCCGACAGTGAAGCTTCTTGTACTGCCGCTTTTATGTAATTTGGCCTTAACAAAAGTACCTGGGGAATTGTCTGTTGGGGAATTGCCCTCGACAGGCCCCCTACGAAAAGAACCATTGGGAAAAGAAATAAGGTTCCGCAAGGAAACTGTGCGGCCCTAGATTTAGCCCTTGCCACCCCCTATAAAGACTCTTCTACCTAAAGGAAGGATAGCCTCATACATTTCCCAGTCAAGGAAGGAACAAATGGATTTGAAAGCCCCACTCAGGTAACTAAGGAGTGTATCTATGGGCACAGGTTACTCCAACTCCTAGGCCCACTTGGCCCCCAGGAGGCATTCCAGATGATGATTGAACCTAGTCGGTTAAGGGACAGAATGGTTCATTAGTTCCTAGGTGCATTGTCTCTCTGAGAATATACAAGGTGTGGGTTTCTAAGGCCCTCTTGGCCCCCTCCTAGAACCTCAGACCAAGGTGAACACTTCTGTTCTTCAAAACCATGAATGGTTCAGGGAAACAACTAAGAGGTCATGTCCCTGTAACTGTTCCACTTAAGGTGTTGAGAGATAAGTGACCTTTCATGAAAACAGCAAAGCAAATGCTTTATAGATTATAGATAAAGGTAGATACATAATAAAAACAATGAAAGAAATTAATCAATAAGCAAAGGGCAGGGGGGAACGTTACAAGGAAACAATCATGTTATTCTTTAATGGGTGATTACACAACAGAACAATTTTAGAATTGGGTAATGCCAGAAAACTTAGATGACGCACGCTATAAGGAAATCGCTAGCAAATATAATGCCACGTTTGCCACAGTAAAGCGGCCAGCTCAACACACTGCTGTTGTTTGCGTCCATTTTTATTTTTGTTTTATTTTATTTTCACTTTTTCGCCAACACCGTTCATCCTTTGGGAACCCCTGGACCTGCTGGAGCTGGACTTCGGCATGAGAGCACCCAAATATATAAGTCAATTCATCACAATCATAAAGAAACTCATTGATAGCAATACCATAATAGTAGGAGACTTCAACACTCCACTCACAGCAATGGACAGATCATCTAATCAAAAATCAACAAGGAAACAATGGCTTTGAATGACACACTGGACCAGATGGACTTAACAGATACATTCAGAACATCTCATTCTAAAGCAGAAGAATATACATTCTTCCCCAGTGCACATGGAACGTTCTCCAGAATAAACCATATACTGGGACACAAATCAGCCCTAAGTAAGTATAAAAAGATCGAGATCATACCATGCATATTTTCAGATCGCAACGCTAGAAAACTCGAAATTAACCACAAGGAAAAATTTGGAAAGGTAACAAAAACTTGGAGACTGAAGAACATCCTATTAAAGAATGAATGGGCTAACCAAGCAGTTAAAGAGGAAATTAAAAAGTATATGGAAGTCAATGAACATGATAACACCACAATCCAAAACCTCTGGGACACAGCAAAGGCGGTCATAACGGGAAAGTATATAGTAATCCAGGCCTTCCTAAAGAAGGAAAAAAGATCTCAGATACACAACCTGACCTTATGCCTTAAGGATGTAGAAAAAGAACAGCAAATAGAACCCCAAACCAGCTGAAGACAAGAAATAACAAAGATTAGAGCAGAAATTAATGCTATCAAAACCAAAAAAAACAGTAGAACAGATCAATGAAACCAGAAGCTGGTTCTTTGAAAGAATTAACAAAATTGATAAACCACTAGCCAGTTTGATCAAAAAGAAAAAGCAAAGGACCCAGATCAATAAAATCAAGAATGAAAGAGGAGAGATCACAACCAACACAACAGAAATAAAAACAATAATAAGAGAATATTATGAGCAATTATATGCCAATAAAATGGGTAATCTGGAAGAAATGGACAAATTCCTAGAAACATATACACAACCAAAACTGAAATAGGAGGAAATAGAAAATTTGAATAGACCCATAACCAGTAAGGAAATCAAATTAGTAATCAAAAATCTGCCAAAAAACAAGAGTCCAGGGCCAGATGGCTTTCCAGCGGAATTCTACCAAACATTTAAAGAAGAGTTAACACTTATTCTCTTGAAACTGTTCCAAAAACCAGAAATGGAAGGAAAACTTCCAAATCCTTTCTATGAAGCCAGCATTACCTTGATTCCAAAACCAAACAGAGACCACACTAAAAAGGAGAACTATAGACCAATTTCCCTGATGAACATGGATGCAAAAATCCTCAACAAGATTATTAGTCAACCAGATCCAACAATACATTAAAAACAATTATTCACCATGACTAAGCGGGATTTATACCTGAGATGCAGGGCTGGTTCAATGTCCGCAAAACAATTAACGTGATTCATCACATCAATAAAAGAAAGGACAAGAACCACATGATCCTCTCAATAGATGCAGAGAAAACATATGACAAAACACAGTATCCTTTCTTGATAAAAACCCTCAAGAAAGTAGGGATAGAAAGAGCATACCTCCAGATCATAAAAGCCATATATGAACGACCCAACGCTAATATCATCTTCAATGGGGAAAAACTGAGAGCTTTCCCCCTAAGGTCAGGAACAAGACAGGGATGGCCATTCTGGCCACTCTTATTCAACATAGTATTGGAAGTCTTAGCCTCTGCAATCAGACAACACAAAGAAATAAAAGGCATCCAAATCGGCCAGGAGGAGGTCAAACTTTCACTCTTCACAGATGACATGATACTCCATATTGAAAACCCAAAATATTCCACCAAAAAAAAACTGCTAGAATTGATTCATGAATTCAGCAAAGTTGCAGGATACAAAATCAATGCACAGAAATCGGTTGCATTCCTATACACCAACAATGAAGCAACAGAAAGAGAAATCAAAGAAATGCTTTCATTCACAGTTCCACAAAAAAAGATAAAATACCTAGGAATAAATGTAACCAAAGAGGTAAAATATCTTTACACTGAAACCTATAGAAAGCTTATGAAAGAAATTGAAGAAGTCTCAAAAAAATGGAAAAAGATTCCATGCTCTTAGATAGGAAGAACAAATATTGTTAAAATGTTGATACTACCCAAAGCAATCTACATATTCAATGCAATCCCTATCAATGTAACACCAGCATTCTTCACAGAGCTAGAACAAATAATCCTAAAATTTGTATGGAACCAGAAAAGACCCCGAATAGCCAAAGAGATCTTGAAAAAGAAAACCAAAGCAGGAGGCATCACAATCCCAGACTTCAAGCTATACTACAAAGCTGTAATCATCCAGACAGTATGGTACTGCCATAAGAACAGACACTCAGATCAGTGGAACAGAATAGAGAACCCAGAAAGGGACCCACAAACGTAGGGCCAACTAATCTTTGACAAAGCAGGAAAGAATATCCAATGGAACAAAGACAGTCTCTTCAGCACGTGGTGCTGGGAACACTGGACAGCAACATGCAGAAGAATGAACCTGGACCACTTTCTTACACCATACACAAAAATAAACTCAAGATGGATGAAAGATCTAAATGTAAGACAGGAAGCCATCAAAATCCTCAAGGAGAAAGCAGACACAAACCTCTTTGACCTTGGCCACAGCAATCTCTTACTCAACACATCTCCAGAGGCAAGGGAAACAAAAGCAAAACTAATTACTGGAACCTCATCAAAATAAAAAGCTTCTGCACAGAGAAGGAAACAATCAGCAAAACTAAAAGACAACTGACAAAATGGGAGAAGATATTCACAAATGACATATTAGGTAAAGAGTTAGTATCCAAAATCTATAAAGAACTTATCAAACTCAACACTCAAAAAACAAATAATCCAGTGAAGAAATGGACAAAAGACATGAAGAGACACTTCTCCAAGGAAGACATCCAGATGGTGAATAGACACATGAAAAAATGCTCAACATCACTTGTCATCAGAGAAATACAAACCAAAACCACAATGAGATATCACCTTACATCTGTAATAATGGCTAACATTAACACCTCAAGCAACAACAGATGTTGGCGAGGATGTGGAGAAAGAGGATCTCTTTTGCACTGTGGGTGGGAATGCAAACTGATGCAGCCACTCTGTAAAACAGTATGGAGGTTCCTCAAAACATAAAAATAGAACTACCCTATGACCCAGGAATTGCACTACTAGGTATTATCCAAGGGGTACAGGTATGCTCTTTTGAAGAAACACATGCATCCAAATGTTTATTGTAGCACTATCGACAATAGCCAAAGTATGGAAAGAGCTCAAATGTCCATCGATGGATGAATGGATAAAGAAGACGTGGGATATATATACAGTGGAGCATTACTCGGTAATCAAAAAGAATGAAATCTTACCATTTGCAACTATGTGGATGGAACTAGAGGGTTTTATGCTAGGTGTAATTAGTCAGAAAAGGATAAATATCATATGACTTCACTCATATGAGGACTTTAAGAGACTAAAGTGATGAGCATAAGGGAAGGGAAGCAAAAATAATATAAAAACAGGGAGGGGGACAAAACATAAGAGACTTTTAAATATGGAGAACAAATAGAGGGTTACTAGAAGGGTTGTGGGAGGGGGAATGGGCTAAATGGGTAAGGGCATTAAGGAATCTACTTCTGAAATCATTGTTGCACTATATGCTAACTAACTTGGATGTAAATTTAAAAAATAAATAAATTAAATAAGTAAATACATACATACATACAATAATAATAATAATATGCTCACTCAGCCTAAAATGACACTGGTTGCTCACACAGCCCCTCAAAGGGTTGTCCCTGAATCACAATGAGTAAAGAAATACTCCTAGTGGAGAGACCTGAACAACAAATCTGTTTGTCTTCTTTGCCTGGAAGACAAGAGAACTAAAATTTTGGAGCTGCATGGACATTTTGGCTAATGGCTTAGCTTAAGGTCACAGACTTGGAAGGAGCAACAAGGGAGGAATGAGTACAGGATACACGGCTGATGCCCAGTATAAGAACTGTGTGTCAAAACTGTAGCTACCGTGAGATTGACCCTCAAGATGCATCTTCTACAGATCAGGCTCTCAGGGATCAGGTAGACAAAAACGACCCATTCAATAGAGGTCAGTCTGCCTCCTTTCCCAACTGGCCTGGTTCTCACTGAGGGGCCAGGGCAGCAGGGATAAAATGGTTGCACAGTGTTTGTCTTACCAAGGTTGATTTGGCTAACATTACTACCACATACCCACTATGTTAACCACAGAGAATACAGTTGATTCCTTGATATGGCATCATTTTCTGGAGGGAAAGCACAGCCAACTGATAGCAAATTAAGATTGATTACATTGGAATTCTTCCATCATGGCAGCAGTAGTAATTTTTCCACAGTAAAATAGACACTTATTCTTAATTTATGACTGCATTCTCTACCTGCCTTCATTCTGCCAACACCACCATCCGTATATTTATTAAATACCTTATTCATCATCATGAAATTTCACACAGCATCGTGAATGAATCAGGGAACTGATTTTTTACGTTTTTTTTTTCTTGTGATAAGAACTTTTAAGAACTTTTATAATAAAATTGTAGAAATGGTTTTAAGTTCAAGAGATTCACAGTCCCAACAGCCTTTCCTACTGGCAAAAAATAAGTAAATGCCCTAGAGAAGATGGCAGAGTGGGAGACTCCCGGTTAGATTACAGTAATAGTGAATAAAGTAATTGAAAGAAATCTTGATTCAAAACAAAGAAAATAGGGAATGCAGGAAGTCAAGTAGATGTAGGTTCCTACAAGAATCAAATAGGCAATTACGCAGTAAAAAAACTACAAGGCTAAGATGTGACATACATTGGATATCAGTGAGATGAGCCAAGCATTCATGACCATACTGCACAGTATTACAAGTAGACAAAGAGCCGAGAGAATGAGCAGGAAATGTTCACACGTGTGGAAGTAGAAGGGCAGGAGTTGGGGCACAGAGCGTCTAACTCTGCAGCACTTCAAATGACCTGTACTTAAAACTGAGCCATTAAAGGCCTGTATCTTAAGCGTAGAGACAAATGGAAGTAAACAAGCCTTTACGTAGACTATAGCACCACTCTGAGAACAGCAGTGGTCCAGAAAATTCTCATGCCCTGGTATTGGATTAGGTTAATCGTATATTTCTAATATCCTGAGGTCCCTAAAGGAGGTTAAAAATATTCTTCCAGTTCTCTGGAAGAATATTCCATCATCCAGCACCTTGACATTTATTTCTAAAATAATAATGTTTCCACTAAAATGCTCAACCCACAATCAAAGATACCTAGGGACGTGAGAAGACATGACATCTGATTGGAGACCAACACAAACATATTAAGCAAAAATAGGTGTCCTGGTTCTCCAGAGAGTAGAATTAATAGATGTGGCTTGTAAAATAACTATGCTTACTGTGGAGATAACAGGCAAGTGTAAAGAACTTTTCAGTAAAGAACTCAAAGATTTAAAAAACACTGATATTCCAGTTTTGCAAAAGAAACATTATAGAAGCCAGTTTATAACATAACATATAACCACATATATAACAACATTTAATACATGTGTAATTAATCTTGGGATGAATTCAACGTAGTAGGAAGCACTATAATTTCTGCACAACTAAAATATAACTAGCCAAGGCACAAAAGAATAATCTTATGGTTTCTATTAAAAAAAACATACAAAATCAACTCCATGTGGTTCTGATACTGAGCGATTTGAAAATCAATCACAGATTTATTAATTGTGTTTCAACCCTTAAAGGCATTAGTGTTTCTATCAACTACCAAGCACACAATTGTAGGAGCCACAATAATCTTCGTCAACACAGCAGTAGTCAAATCTCAAAGCAAACCCCTTCCTTATATTCATTCTTAATCTAATGATGCAGGCCGTGCTTTTTAAAGATTACTTTATCCCATATGTTCCACATAAATGTATTAAGCCAATGTATTTTTTCTTTTGTTTTGCATTTTGCTGTAATATGGTAATAAGCCTTGAACAATAAGAACAATAGAAATTATTCACTTGAATTTTCATGTACAAAAAGGCAGTAATTTAGTTCAATAATATTAATGTATCAGAACTTCAGCTAATGTCTTATCTCCATGTATGTGAATGTATAATTTTCAATATGTACTTTTGTACCACTTCTTTAACATAAATAGATGCAAGACAGATTTAATGGGACCAATATTCTCTCCAGAGTTTGCAGGTATATGCAGACCTAATTGATCAGAAAGTAATACACTTACCAGGAGAAGTTGTCACTATCTAATGCAAGAACCATGAATAATTTTTAAATGACTTCAAATTTTATAACAGTGACATCATCCTTTTATCTTGGTAAAATATTTTGAGATCAAGTTGTAAGTAAAAAGAATATTTCAAAAGTCTATGCTGTGTAACCAAAGCTACAAGCAGGAATCTTTTTGGAAAGAAATATTTGATTTATGAGTGTAGCACCTTATAATGTTTTTCATAAATTTCCTCAAGTGATTATTTTTATGTAAGTTCACCAAATTATGTATCCCCATTTCTTGTAAACACTCCTAGAAGGATCAGAAGTATAGGACAAGCACTCTTACTTTGTTTTTGAGGAAAATAATCAAATAAACTACATATGTAAACAGATTTATATAATAAGACACTGTATAAAACATGTTATATGTATTGCATGTAGGTAGTGAGAAATATTGAGCTATCTCAATCTATAAAACCTTTGAGACTATGAATGATTTGAGAATCAATCCCCCATAATAATTTGGACCTTCTTGAGTTGGTTTTTAAGAGCTTGGAATGCAATTGCTCTCCAGTAGACACCCCCTTATCCACAGTTTCACTTTCCATGTTTCAGGTGTCTGTGATCAACCATGGTCCAAAGACAGATGCTCCTCCTTTTGATCAAAGAGTGTCCATAGTCTAACGCCATGTCACAATGCCTGTGTCCTTAACCTCACTTAATTCCATCGTGTAGTCATTTCATCATCTCACATAATCACAAAAAGAAGAGTGAGTGCAGGACAATAAGATATTTGAGACAGACAGAGAGAGACTACATTTGTGTAACTTTTATTACAGCATATTGTTACAATTGTTCTATCATATTATTAGTTATTGTAGTTAATCTCGTCCTGAGCCTAATTATAAATTAAACTTTATCATAGGTATGTATAGAAAAAAAACCTCATAATATATATAGGGTTTGGTACAGTCAGCAGCTGCAGGCATCCACTGGGGGTCTTGGAACATATCTCCCATGATAAGGGCGTAGGGTTGGACTTCCGTATTCAACTTTCAAGTTCCTCACAATTCGCCAGTGCATTCACTGCTTCCGTCATTCAAATTGCCATCCTCTGTGCTAAAATGCACTGCACGAATATCCAAATGCCCAGGCTTTGAGTTTTTCATCCCCTGTGTTTCCAAAAACTATCAACTGCCTATTCTCCACATAAGATACCACTGAGCTGATCAGGATACAGGATAGCCTCCCAGACCAAACTCTTGCTTTTTCCTATCACTTCTTTTCCAAAGCTAATCATAGATTGATTTCTGGCCATTTTAAAATTCTATCCAAATGGTCTGGCTTTTTTGCTCCACATTACGTCTGTGAGAGTCTCTCTGGATGTGGAGTATTGTTTTTCTGTCATTGTTTTCTAGCAGGCTTCTCAACCTAGGCATTGTTCCCACTTTAAACTGAATAATTATTTGCTGTTGGAAACTGTCCTATGCACAGTAAGATGTTTAGCAGAATTTCAGGCAGAGCTCTATTCATAAAATGCCAATGGCAGTCCCCCAGGTTGTGACTACCAAAGATATCTCCAGAAATTTCTAAATGTCCAGTGAGAAACAAAATTCCCCCCAGTTGAGAACCACAACCATACAGTATTCCACTTTAGAAGCTTTTAATTTTTTTTAACGTTTATTCATTTTTGAGACAGAGAGAGACAGAGCATGAATGGGGGAAGGTCAGAGAGAGAGGGAGACACAGAATCGGAAACAGGCTCCAGGTTCTGAGCTGTCAGCACAGAGCCCGACGCGGGGCTCGAACTCACGGACCGCAAGATCGTGACCTGAGCCGAAGTCGGACGCCCAACCGACCGAGCCACCCAGGCGCCTCCCACTTTAGAAACTTACCAATTAATTATCTTTAGACTTTTCTCTCATTGAAATTTGGTTGATTAGGGTTTGGGCAACAATCTGGACTTATTCAAGAATATAAGGCCGCTCTAATTATCCTGAGAATCAAGTGGTTTGGTATAAAAATTAGAGTTTACACAAATTTTGTGAGAGCCTGGTGAGTGGTGGTGGTGGAGGAGGAAAAGGAAGACAAATCAAAGGAAACTACTGCTAAATCTGTCACTGGCGAAAAAGATCCGGAAGCAGATCCCGGAGACCTCAACCTGGAGACCAAGGCAGGTAGTTGTCCAAGGCCCCAGGAGATCCACTGCGTCTCGTGAGTCTGGGAGAATGCTCCCATCTACTGTCCCTTTCTGAATCATCAAGTTAGATTTCCATCCTCAAAAATAATAAAATACTTAGGAGTAAATTTAACCCAGGTGGTAAAAGATCTGCACACTAAAAACTATAAGACACTAAGAAATGAAATTGAGGAAGACACAAATAAATGGAATTACATTGCCTGGTCACGGATTGGAAGAATTAATATTGTTAAAGTGTCCGTACTACACAAGCCATCTGCAGATTCAATGCAAACCTGTTGGCTCATAACCCTTTGGGAACCTTCCTAGACATAATCTGAACCTGGGCCCTAAAACTGGCTGGGAGAGCCCAAAGAAAGAGGCAGACCACTCCAAGTTGGTAAGCTGCAGTTTTAACAAGCAAAGGGAACTTAGATATGAGGCTTGTCTTGGACAAGAGCAAGACAAGTGGATCCCTGAACTTGCTCCCTTAAATCTTTAAAGAATCTTTAAAGGCCTCTATATGAGGCCTTAACTGAGTTGAGTCCCCTATACCATGCAGGTATTATCAACACTACATTGCTGTCTCAAAGCTATGTCCTTGGAGCAGCCTCTGGGGAAAAAAGCAAGTGGAACCCATATTCCCAGAACAGGAGAGGGGGGAGGAGCTGCCAAGTACCTGGGTCCAGTTCAGGGGCAGTCATGTCTTTTTGATGACTTTCACCAACAAAACCGTGTCAAAATTCCAATGGTATTTTTCACAGAAATAGAAAAGCAATCCTAAAGTGCAAATGGAAACACAAAATATCCCCAGTAGCCAAAACACTCCTCAGAAAGAAGCACATCACTGGAGACATTACCCTTCTTAATTTCAAACTATACTATAAGACTATAGTAATCAAAAAAGTACACTCCTGGCATAAAAACAGTCACATAAGACCAATGGAACAGAATCAAGAGCCCAGAAATATGCCCACACATAAACAGTCAACTAATATTTGACTAGAGGGCCAAGAATACTCAGTGGAGAAAAGAAAGTCTTTTCAATGAATGCAAAAGAATCAAACTGGAACACTATCTAGCACCATTCACAAAAATTATCTTGAAACGAATAAAGACTTAAATATAGTCCTGAAATTGCAAAACTCCTAGTAGACAACATAGGGGGAAAAGGTCCTTGATGTTGGTTTTAGCCATAATTTTCTGGATATGACACCAAAAGAAAAGGCAACAAAACTGAACATTTTATGTGGGAGTACCTCAAAATAAAAAGCTTCTGCACAGCAAGATATAGAATCAACAAGATGAGAAGGTAACCTATGAAGTAGAAGATAACGTGCAAATTACACATCGGGTAAGTGCTTTATATCCAAAATATGCAAGGAGTGTATTGTACTCAATAGCAAATAATAATAATCCACTTTAAAAAAAGGGGACAAAACATTTGAATAGACATTTTTCCAAAGAGGATATACAAATGGCCAACAGGTACATGAGAAGGTATTCATCAGGGAAATATAGATCAAAACGACATGAGATATTACCTCACACCTCAGAGTGGCTATTGTCAAAAAGATAAGAAATAACAAGGGCTTGGGAAGGGTGTGGAGTAAAGGGAATCTTTGTGCACTGTTGGTGGGACTGTAAATTGATATTGCCACTATGGAAAACATTATGAGGTTCCTCAAAAAATATATATGTATATGTAGGTATATATATGTATATATTATATATATATGTATGTATGTATTATATCTATAGGTATGTAAATGTGTATGTACAATATATATGTATGTATGTATGTATATATGTATGTATAATATATATACATATATATATAACATTTGTGATTATATGTCACATTATGTGATCTATATTATTATAAGAGATATTAATTTAAATCACATTAAAGAAAATGTGACATATATCACATTTGTGATATATATAATATTGTGTGATATATATAATATTATGTTATAAAGTAATATATATAAATATTATTCAGCCATAAAAAAGAGAAGGAAATCTCTTTTGTTGCCATTTGCAACAACATGGGTGGACATTGAGGCCTTTATGCTAGGTGAAATACCTCAGATGGAGAAAGATAAATACTGCATAATTTCATTTATATATGCAATCTTTAAAAATACAGAACTCACAGAAACAATAGACTGGTGTTTGCTAGGGGTGTGAGGTATGATGTAATGGGTGAAGATGGTCAAAGGGTAAAACTTCCAATTGTAAGATGTACAAGTCCCAGGCATCTACTATAAAGCATGGTGACTATAGTTAAAAATACTGTATTACATACTTGAAAGTTGCTAATACAGTAAATCTGAAAAATTCTCAACACACACATACACACACACACACACACACACACACACACACACACACACACACACAGAAACCATGTAAGAGAATGCATGTGTTAACTAGTTTTATTGCGGTATTTTGGAATTTATACTCATATGAAGCCATCATGTTGCACATCTCAACGCTATTATATGTCAATCACATTTCCATATACGTGGAAAAATCAAAATAAAACTGGAATTCCTTTTACTCTTTGTCTCTATGTTTTCTACTGACAAAAATCTCCTGTTACTCTTATTTTTGCTCTGTTGAAGAAAATGTGTTTGTTCATTTGTTTTTACTCTGGCTGCTTTGAAGATTTTATCCTTATCTGTGTTCAGAGTTTTACCTAGTCAAGTGATTTTCTTTGTATTTCTTCTGACTGAGGTCCATCCAGCTTCTTGACATATAGGGTGAGACCTTTGCTAATGTTGGAAAATTCTCAGGCCATATTATTTCACTATTGCTTCTGTTCTATTGTCTTCTCACTCTGACTCAAATGACACACATTTTAGGTTTTTGGTTTTTTTTCAGTACATCAGCTGGATCTTTTATACTTTTTTCTGAATTTCTCATTCTATCTGTATATGTTTTAAAAATATTCTGACTTTTTTATGGTTTCCTAATTTTCTCTTTTGCCATTTTAATGTCTACCTCCCTAATTCTCATTGTTATTATAATTTTTTTAGTTCTAAAATTTTAAGCTGACTTTCTTATAGATTCCAGGTCTCTAGCAAGTCTCCATCTCTTCTCTTTTTTTTCTTTTTTAAACAAAATAATCATGATTATTTTAAGTCTATTGTTTATAAATAACCTGAATATCTAGATCACTTGGATCTATTTTCATTGTATTTTTATCTTGGTTTCTATGCATTTTATAGACATGTCTGGTGATTTTTAACTGTAAAAAATACAGAAGACCTGGCTAATGATCTTTCTCAGAGGAATAATCTTCAAGCCGGCACAGAGGGTTTTGGTGGGTCACCCAGTGCAGACAAGGAAAGGTTTGGGGCTCTGTGAAGTCAGGACTGTGGTCAGCTCCTGCCACCAAGGCACAGACCCTGCTCCTAGGGCGCATTCTTTCTGGGCACTTAACTGAGAATCCCTGAGTCCTCCTTGGGGCCATGCAATTTTTTACTCACCACTGCTTCACTTTCCCCAGGACTAGAAAGCTGCTGAAATATTTGCTCCGGTCTTTAGCTCTCAGACCATAGCCTGACACTAGGTGTCTCTTCCTGGACACCAACACAGTTCAGGAAACGCCAAAACCACTGGCGGCAAACTTCACGCACTCTCCCACTCACATCTCTGCAGTTACTTTCCCCTTCTTCCGAGAAGTTCAATTCTTCTTAGAGGGACCCAACACCAATTTGTGTCTCCCCAGCACGGTGAGACCTCAGTAGATTCCAAGGTTTTCCTTTCTGTTCTGACTCTTCATCCATGTACTTGACAAAACCCTGAGGAAAAACAGAGATGAATGGGGGACTCATAAGTCATTTTCTCTTGTTTCCGGAATGTGGGCCTCTCCTATTCTGTCTGCCTTGTTCTCTGATCCTTTCAAAGATTTGTTTTTAGGTACTAACCCAGCCTTTATACTTGTTCAAAAAAGGTGTATTTTGAGAGGCACTACCTTGTTAGGTTTGACAAAAGGAATAATTGAAACTATGTGAGTTTTCAGTCATGAGAAATACTCGGTAAACACATGTTTTGAATAAATATGACATCCCTGAATGCTGAAAAATATCTAGTACAGTTGTCTCTATGTGTAAAGGTGCCATTTTCTCTCTCAATGGTCTTGAATTTTCTCTCATTTCTTCTCTCATGCTGTGATGGTGGTGCAATCCACCTTTAACAACTAGAAAAGTTACCATATGAAATTAACCCAAGACTGATTCATTTTGAGATAGAGAAAGTGATAAAGACAGAGATAGAGAGAGAAAGAGAGACAGAGAGAATCCCGAGCAGGCTCTGCATCGTCAGTGTGAAGTTCGATGTGGGGCTCGAACTCATGAACCGTGAGATCATGACTTGAGCCAAAATCAAGAGTCAGATGCTTAACCGACTGAGCCACCCAGGCACCCTGGATGAATCTGAGAGTTTTTCAAATGACTGTGACATTTCCAACGTCGCACAATACACTATCCTTCCTGTTGCAGCAGTTCGGGATTTCATAGTTAACCAATTCCGTATTTGCTGTAACAAATTTTAAGACACCTAGCTTATTTTCCTTTAAAAAATACCCAAGCATTTTTTTTAAGGAACACAATATTTGAGCATTTGTGTGGTCATTTATTGGTGCCCTATTATGCCTAAGTTGAAAATCTATGGGTGAGTAGCCCTCAGGATGTCAGTAGAATATTTTAAGTGCTGTGAACTGGGTTATTTAAAATCTACTCTCCAACGAAAAGTACTTACCTGAAGTGCCTATAACTCAGCTAGCTCAAGACATAATCACAGAGTGGAAGTTTATATTCCATATGCTAAAGTAGCTCATTGAACAAAAAGGTACATTAATGTCTACTAAGCAGAGAAATCTAGTGTTAATTTTCTTGACTCTCAGCCAGTGGAATCTGCTGAGTCTGTTATGGTAAATATGCGGTTTTCAAAGAATTATCCAGAGAAATCAGCCCATAAGAGATTTCTTTCTTTTTTTTTCTAGAGGCTTTCTTACCAAAGAAAATGCTCGCTGTGATGTGGAAGAAGGTGGTACTGTTGGGGTATAAAAACTTAGATTATTCTACTTACAATTGCACTGGATTTCATTCCCATTCATTCCTATGAAATAGAAATGGAAGTTTATGGGGATGTGTAAGATAGATCAGCACTTTAAATCGCATCTGTTCCGTTTTACTGCAAGCTGATGTCTTATTAAAATCAAACAACAGCATACTTTAGAGCCAGAAATTATTACAAGACCGCCACACCAGGAAAAACATGAAACAAACAAAACAAGATATAGTGAATAGAACTACTTATTAAGCATGAAAACGATCCTCATCTGGGATTATTTGGATGCAGTGTTGGAAGCATTTTATTCCTCAGATGTCATTCCTGCAATAAATACTAAATTATCATTGTGTTTTTCATAGCAATACACAGACATCCCATCTTAAGGCAGAAATTGAGGGGAGTGTTATAGACTAGGATGGTTTTTATGAAAGAAAGGAAAAACACAAAAGAGATAAATAAAAGTATTGATTTATGAAGTGGTGTGTAAAAAATAAAGGGGCGGGTTATAAAGGATGCTTGTGGAGGGCATCAGAGTATCTATTATGAGGAAACTGTGTTATTTTATTGGGTTTTTTTTTTCCAAACATGGAGACAGAATAATAGGTCCAATATAGCCTTAGCTTGAATTACAACAGAGATTTCAACTTCTTTGTTTGGAGAAAAAAAAAAAAAGTCTGTTGCTCTGTTCATTTCACGATGACATGAAACACAGGCAAGGCTCAAATCCTGACAGTGTGCATTTTTATTTATCGATACATATAATTTTTATGCAACTAACTTTATGCAGGAGTAGATTAAATATCTATTACTGTAATTCCGATGATTTTTAATAAAGTAAAATTTACTTTTGTGCAACACCTAATTATTAATCATTGGAAGGCGTTGTATTATTTTAATGAAAATAAATGACCTGAATAATGTATGAATATATGAATATGTGAATAGTTAATTGCTCAAATGCAATGATATATGAAGTGTTTGGGTCAAAGTCTGTGGTCAAATACATGTACATGGATCCAACTGCCCTGAAATCCCGTGTATTCCTCTCTTTGCCATTTAAAGAATAACAATCAATTGTATTTGGAACTTCACCTTTGTTAATCTTTAGGTTTAATCTTCTTATTAATAACTTGAAAGCTTTCTCTGAATTCAGAATTAATGGACAATTTCCCAGAACACCCTATTAACAGAATTGCATGTATGGAACAATCATAGAACTAATGTAAAGTTGTGTGGTCACACCTGATGGGACTAAACCTACATTCTTCCACTGGCAAAGAGAAAGGGAAACTCAGAGGAAAAACGCTTTTTAAAAAGGATGACATCTCACATCAACATTAAAATCCAGTGAAGGACAGCCCACTAGGTTTTTATTTAATAACCAATGCTTCCATTCATTGTGAGATGTGATTTACCAATATTTACTTACTACCCACTATATTATAAACTACACTTCTTATATCTCCCTCCAGCCTGCCTAGACCTGTTGATCACCAAATTTTTCCCATATTTTGTCTATACTCACTTTTATATTTCTAATAAACGTCTAAGTTCAAGAGTGATACGCTCTATCCCAAGATTCCGATCCCATAACAGACTAGCTTCTCTCCAAAATGTAATATATCTCTACATAATATGAAAACATAAAATAATAGGTATGTCTTAGTCTGCTCGGCCTGTAATAACAAGATGCTAAAGACTGAGCAGCTTAAACTACACTTATTTCTCACAGTTCTGGAAGCTGGAAGGTCTAAGATCAAGGTTGCCTGCAAATTCAGTTCTCAGTGAGGTCCCACTTGTAGACAACGTCCTTCTCAATGTGTGCTCACGTGGTCCTTCCTTGGTACATGCACAGGGAGAGAGAGAGATCTCACTGTCTTCCTCTTCTTATAAGATACTAACCCCCGTGAGAGGCTCAGTCTCATGACCTCATATAATCCTAATTACCCCCCAATGACCCAACCTCCAAATACCATCACATTAGGGGATGGAGGTTCAACCTATGTATTTGGAGGAGGGCAAAGTCAGCCCATTACAATGTTTATTAAAGTTTTGTTAAGCTATGTGAATACAGCTTAATATCCATACTTTTTGTTTTCTTAATATCCACACTTCTTTTAAAAACATGACTGGATACTTACCATGTCCTAGAAACTGTAATAAATACAGGACACAGGAACTCAAAACTCTTGAGTATGAGGGATTTGCAACTCTGTGGCAGAGAAATGCACATTAACCGATGATAGTGCTGTCTACAGTGTGTGTGTGTGTGTGTGTGTGTGTGTGTGTGTGTGTGTATACTTATATAAGAATAAAAAGGAGAAACTAATTAATTATGACTGCAGAGACCACAGAAAGTTTACAATAGGTGAAAGTTATCTGGATCTTAATGCATGAGCAATGGGAAGTAGGGTTGAAAAATATTTAGAAG
Source organism: Felis catus (assembly GCF_018350175.1). Taxonomy (NCBI): domain Eukaryota; kingdom Metazoa; phylum Chordata; class Mammalia; order Carnivora; family Felidae; genus Felis; species Felis catus. The sequence continues at coordinate 9,156,907 of NC_058371.1, read as the reverse complement.
GCTATCTGGGCAAAGCCAAGTTGTATGCAAATAGATCATAGGTTTTCTAAAACAACTTCCTTAGAATTGGTGAACAGTATTGTGAAGTTTTATCACAAAGTGCATGATGTTTTTGTACCCACATCCTTTTGGGTATTGAGAAAAGGTAAGAATGGAAAGAAAAGTTTGGACCAAACTCTACTGGGCCTTTTTGGCATGCCAAAGCTCTCGGACTGTGCCAGATGGGCAGTGGGAAACCAACTAAGTCTTCTAGATGGAGAATGAGTTAGGTGATCACATCGTTATAATATTAAAACAATAGCTACTATCCATGAAATGCTTTTGATGTACCTTCTCCATACACTTCTATAAGTTTTACATGCAGTAACTTGTTTCATGCTTATAGTAACCCTCTAAAGTGAAGGTTAGTATTTTCTTCAATTTATAGGCGAAGAGACTAAATCTTGGAATCCCTTGTGTAAGATCACACAGGGTAAAAAGTGACAGAGGCAAGTTTCGGTTTTTCTGACTCCAGGGACTGCGTCACTAACCTCTGCATTATATAAAATCAAATTTCTGGTTTACAAAATGCAAGGTACAAGTAAATGATTAAAATTCTGGTGATAGCCTCGTCTTCCGTTCAAATCCCTCACCTTGGACTTGGGATATGCTTGTTTTAGAGGTGGGGGTTGGAGCTGTGGAGGACAATGGACACCGACTGTACTTTTCTAAACATTTTCCTTGTACCTGAAAAAATAAGTAGAAGTGATAAGGGAAAGCTAAATAATACCTTCCATAAAAAATCTATTACTGCACTCCACTGCATTTAATGCTTGCTCTAAAAAATTATTGATATGCTCAATATCTTCCTTTTAATTCCTCAAGTAACTTCCAGAGAATTTAGGTGAGGTAGATAATAAAAGAGATAATAAGTGGTACAGGAAAGGTGATGAAGTTTAAATTTAAGAACATACTTTAAAAACCTTTCTGATAAGCGTTGACTATTCCAAAGCTCTTTTTTTCAGTTCATGACACAGGAACAAAATGGCAGCATTAACAGAGATTCAAAATAGGTTCAAATTGAAAAAGAAGTTATATGATATACAGCCATAAAGAAGGATCTTCTCTCTGTTTTGATGTTCCATTTCATATTCCTGGTGACCTTGAAACATCATCTTGATTCCATCACTTTTCTCTTCGATTATGATTTCCAAATTCAAAACTAGATCTGGAGTTTCATCCTGGTTCTTACATACTTTCTTCTTTCTGGAATTTTTTTTTTCATTGTGAAACTCCTTTCTCCTGATCCACGTTTAAAACCCTGACACAAATTCATCATTCTGCTCCCCTCTATTTAATACTTCATGAAAGAAGGTAACTTTTCACCAAGGGTTAGCACTACATCCAACCGGATTGTGGAACTAATAAAAAGCCCATATCAACAGACTCTCAAGGTATCTAAGAGTTAAGTTACACAAGATGTAAACAGTATGATTATTAGATGAAAATATGTTATTACTATCTCTTACAAATATTTCCAATTAATAACCATAACCCTACAAATCGACAATTTGACAACCTAGAAAATTATTTACACTACTGTATATTTTTACATCAAATTATTATTTCAGTAGGCACCTAAGTTTTATATACAGTTCTAATCTGAGAACTTAACATAAACCTGAAATTGCAATGTGTCATTCAAAATTAGAAACTCCAGGTATGTATGGGAGTTTCCCTTCCTGTCACAGTAATTTGTTTGTCTTCTCGGTTCTCATATGCAGTTAGGTTACTTAAGTTAGGGTCGCCATGGAACAAGCACCACTAAAGGTAACTGAAACAAATAAGCAAGTGAGTAAGTAAACAAATAATCTCCTTGTGAAAATGTAGCATTTCTATTACACTAAAACATCCACCGTCCAATTATCAGTCCACTTTACTATTTTCTCTGTAATCCCTTCTAGTATAATGGCATAATTTAACAAATAGATCAATAATATTTAGCAAAGGCAAAACTAAGGTATTTAAAGTTCATAAATCAAATCTAAGAAATGCGCAATTGATTATGATATGAATATTTCCTATAATTAATGTGCTCCAGTGAAGGAAGACTACTGGGATTTGACTTAATTTTCAGATTTGAACACGCTGCATTTGGAGTGAATATTTCAACCATAATACAAAGAGGCATCAGCTTATACCTAGTTAGGGTGAGAGTCATACCATTGTATATGGCAATGTTCCACATACTTTATGTCTATTTTTAAATACCCACAGCTCTTTAGTATGGAAATTTGAATTCCAAGCCCTAAGCAAAATAAAATGTTTATCGTTATCCGATTGATTTTTTTTTCCAAAACATCAAAAACATTTATCACCCCTGAAGTCTTTCATACCAAAATAAAAATACTTTCCTATTTTAAGACATCTTACATGGATAAGGCACTTGAGTTTAAAATCAATGTAAACTGCCTAATTAACCAATACCACACATTCATAACTTAAAAGGGAGAATTTTAGGGTTTGGCTTAATGTGCGTTTTATACTAAAACTGTGATAACACATAATTTTGGACTGATGTTAGCCTTCTATAATTTGGTGGCAGAGCCTTGTTTGATCATCTTTGGAAGTATTCAAAAATCTGGGTAATAGAATCCAAGTGAAGATGAGCTAAAATCTTAAAGGATGTTTTATGTAGAATTATTGCATGGTGATATAAATCCATTCACATATAAAATTTTATGTAGAATTGTTGCATATTAATGTAAATCCACTCACATATAAAACTGTATATGCCGGGGCGCCTGGGTAAGCTCTGTTGGTTGGGCCTCCAACTTTGGTTCAGGTCATAATCTCGCTGTCTGTGGGTTCGAGCCCCACGTGGGGCTCTGTGCTGACAGCTCGGAGCCTGGAGCCTGCTTCAGATTCTAGGTCTCCCTCTCTCTCTGCCCCTCCCCTGCTTGTGCTCTGTCTCTCTCTCTCAAAAATAAATAAATATTAAACAATTAAAAAAAACCTGTATATGTCTGGATATACATAAATGTATTTTTTTTAAGTCAAAGGAAAGTAGTGAAGGATTACATATCAAATTCTTAAAGTGATTCCTCCGGAAAGAATGGATGTGTATGCATATATATCTGTAGGTTTAGAAAGAATTTATACTCCTCTATTTCCATTTTTTATTAAAAAAATATTTATTTATTTATCACTTGTGTAATACTCTTTAAAAATGACTTCAAGTCAAGAATGTATTTCTCATAAATCAGAATGAGAAGGTAATCAAGACCATTTTCAGTCAATTCTTCTATGTTACAAATTCATTGAGGCCAGACAATTGGTTCCATTTATATATGCACTCCCCTGATGCTAGTGAAATAATTTATACATAACAGGTTCTTGATAATGACATATTTGGTGAGTGAATAAACAAACACAAGCCACCAGCAGGTAGTGATCAGGAAATCCGTGTCATTATCACAGAGAAGCCACTGTGAACTGTAAAAATAAGGACACGTGACAGGAGATCATCACCATGATTACAGTTTGAGAGCAGAGTTCCAGTTCTCGGGTTTGAGGAATCGGAAGAGAAATAAACTCCTGGAGAAACCAATAGAGAAACTCAGGCAGGGGAGTAAGAAGACATGAATTCTGTCCCTACAACTCTTAAGCGGATCTTGAAACTGAAGTCTGACTATAATAAACAGGGTTTAAAAAAAATAAACATCTATCTACAGACGGCATTGATTCAGTGCTGAGCCCAAAGAAAAGAATAAAGTTCTTTTTGTATTACTGTTCCCAGTAATTCCCTAGTCATAGGGCCTTGGGTCAATGTGAAGCCAGTCACCAGAAATTAAGCCACTGCAGGAAATCTAACAGGGTAAAGAGACAAGAAGAGACAGACTCCAAACCTCAAATGTATGAGATATAAGTAGGAGAACCATGGAGGATTTCTAGGTCAAACTATTCTGTGTGACACTCTAATGCTGGATACATGTCATTCATTATACATTTGTCCAAACCCACTAAGGGTACAACACCAAGAATGACCTTAATGTAAACCACGCAATTTGGCTGATAATGATGTGTCAATACAGGTTCATCAGTTGTAACAAATACACCCTCCGGTGAGAAATACTGATAGTGGGGGGTTGTGGGGAGTGCAGAGAATATATGGGAAATCTCTGTTCCTTCTGCTCAATTGTGCTATGAACCTAAAATGGTGCTAAAAAACTAAGTCTGTTGCAAAAGGAAAGAGACAGAAATGGGAAATTAGCAGTAGAATAATAAAGATGAGGGCAGGTGATTCCTTTTTTTTTTAAGTTCACTTATCTATTTTGAGAGAAAGAGAGAGAGAGAGAGAGTGGAGGAGGGGCAGAGACAGAGGGAGAGAGAGAATCCCAAGCAGGCTTTGTGCTGTCAGTGCAGAGCCTGACACAGGGCTCAATCCCACAAACCGTGAGATCATGACATGAGCCGAAATCAAGAGTCAGATGCTTAACTGACTATGCTACCCAGATGCACTGAGGACAGGTGATTCTAAGAATTTTTCATTGGTAAAAATGTTCCATACCTGAGAATAGAGGCTAGAGGCAACCATTTAATGTTTTGGACGTGTCCCAAGTTTTGTCATTTTTTCCCCACTTCTATTACTACTTTCACAATTCAAAGCTAACTCTCTCTTGACAATAGTATTTCAATCATGTACTAACTGGCCTCTCTGGGTCCAGTCTTTCCCTCTTCCAGTTCATATGCCATACTTCTTCCAGATTTACCTTTCACAAATTTCCAACATCACTGTCCGATTTGAATGTCTCAGTGACTTCCTCTCATGCACCGAAGGAAATCCAATTTATTAACATGTCTTAGTAGGTCTCAGCAGGTTAAATGTTCAGTCACCACTTAGTTTCCAATAAGGGAATAAATAAAATAGTAAGAGTATAAGTACAACACACAACACACACACACACACACACACACACACACACACACCTTAGTGTATTCTTTCAAGAAATGTTGATTATAGTAAGGAAACAAGTTATACAAAGTAAATACATCTTTTTAATTAGTGCTTTCATTTTCTTTAGGTAAAATCCCAGAAGTGGAATTACTAAATCATAAGGTAGTTCTTACTTAATTTTTCAAGAAGCCTCCATACTGTTTTCCATAGTGTCTGCACCAATTTGGATTCCCTCCAACAGTATTATATTCATTTACAAGAGCTAAGATATGGAAGCAATCCAAGCATCCCTGGAGAGGTGAATGGATAAAGAAGAGGTGGTGTATACACACGCACACACACACACACACACACACACACACACACACATGCACACACACACACAATGGAATATTACTCAGCCCTAAAAAGAATGAAATCTTGTCTTTCAAAACAACACGGATGAACCTGGATGGTATAATGCTAAGTGAAATAAATCAGAGAAAGACAAATACCATTTGATTTCACTCAAATGTAGAATTAAAGAAACAAAACAAATGAAGTAACAAAGAAAAAAAAGAGACAAACAGGCTCTTACACATAGAGAACAAACTGGTGGTTTCCAGAAGGGAGGTGGGTGGGAGGATGTGGGAAATAGATAAAGGAGATTAAAAGTACACTTACTATGATGAACACTGAGAAATGTGTAGAACTGTTGAATCACTATGTTGTATACCTGAAATTAATATAACACTGTATGTTAATTATACTTGAATCTTAAAAACAATACAATAAAATCTGGTAGATAAAATTTAAACAGTAAATCAGAAATAGAAAACAACATGATTAATTCTAAGGAAGAGACTGTCTCCTGATGAGTGCCTTATAAAGAAACATGGATATGATTGGCCTAGAGGCTGAAAAATTATGCCTGACTGAAACAATTACTTTAAAATATGTTCACTTTGAGAATCAAAGTAGACCATATAACTAATTTGGGGCCAAACTGAAGAGTATATACAAAATAGATATAACCTCTTAAAGAAGAGGAAATCTCAATTAGATTTTTCTGATCTAGTCAAATGATAAACTAGCCATCTGCAACAAAATATCCCAATGTGTGAGTTCTAGTTGCATCTTGACTTGGCCAGAGGAATTAAAGGTAGTGGATTCTGTTTACTCCAACCTGACCAGATGGCTATTGATGGGTATAATAAAATCAATCCTAATTTTAAACTAATAAATTAATAAATAATAATAATAAAACAAGGATATTAATAAAAAGAGGCCGGGGAGGGCGGTAAATAATGGCATTACAGCCTTTCCCCATGCTTGCTACAAAGGACTATGTTCCCAGTCTGAGCATCTTCCCTCAGGATGGGTGTGACTGGTGGCAGACGATGTTGGTGGTCATTGGATTATGATTCTGCTGTCAGTGATTATCTTCAGTTTCTAGTACAAAAGGTCCAAGTTGAGCTCAAAATTTATGCACACCAGAATATATGCATTCAAGTAATCCCACTCCACAGACTCTTTCTGTTACTTGCACTTCCCTTTACTACCACCGGGGGTGAAGGTTGATTTCTCACTGACTTATTTCTTCTTTGGTGACACTTATTAAAAGCCAGTCCCTAATTGTTAGTGGCTCATCATTTTAGTAAAACAGAAAATGTTTAGAAAAAAAAAACTAGATATTAAAATGCTCTAAACTTAGCACTCATTGATTATTCCGAGGTGGTCATTTTTTCTCTTTCATTCTACTACTTAGAATAGCCAGATTTGATCTTTGCTTTCCTTTACCTCGTGGCTAGTATACTATAATGCTTAAGATTATGGACTCTAAAATCAGACCACCTGAGGTCAATCTTTGTTCATTTACTCACTGGCCATGTAATCCCATGGCCAAGCTGCTTGTCCTCTGTGATTTCAATTGTTGTATCTCTAAGGTGGCAAGAATGATAGATAGATAGTAGTAGAATCTACTGCCTAGTTTCTTTTAAGGAGCACAAGAGTCAATGCTCGAGAAAAACTTCAAGCATTGCCAGGCATATCAGATAAGACCTCTCAAGGTGAGAATTTCACAAATTGCAATCTAAGGGGTCCTCTATCAATATTTAATTACTTCTATTAACCCTTCTAGGGAAATAAAGGTTATCAACAACCCCTACATTGGTACAAGCAATGGTCAAGATGTCATCTTACTTGACGCATCAGGACTGGGAAACTCTCTTCCCACTTGGCTTCCTTACACCCACTCTCCTGGACCCCACCTACCATTACTTCCCTTAGTCCATCACTGATTCTCCTTTACTCATGATATGCTGACAAGGGGGTGTCCTAAGATTCAGTGCTCAGACCTTTCTCTTTTCTCCCTTATTTATCTCATCCAGATCATGATTTCCTAGCCCTTTATCAGACGATGTTTCCTAAATTTAAATCTCCCACACAGAACTTTCCCTTGAACTTAAAATTCACCTATCCACTTACTCCCTGAAAATCACCATGTGGACGGCTAATGATAGCCCACATTTAAATTTTTCTTCACTGAAAATCTGATCTTTCCCAAAACCTGTTTCACTCACAGTTTTTCTGATGTTATTGTACAGCAACAACATCCTTTTAGTAGTTTTGGATAAGAGCCTTGGAAACATTCTGGGTTCCTCTTTTCTCTAAAACCATATATCTAAACTGTCAGTAAATTTTGTTGCTTCTGTTGTCAACACACACCCCAAATCTGACCACCTCTGTGCATTGCAACCAGCCTGGTCCAGGCCACCATCATCTTTTGCTTGATTACTTGGATGGCCTCCAAATTAGACTCCCTGCTTCTACCTTTCCACCATCAGTTCACAGCTTAGCAATGATTAGTACTTCTACAATATAATTCCACTCATGCCACTCCTCTGTTCACACTGCTGATGACTGTCCTTGTCACTCAAAGTGAAAATCAAAGCCTCTTCCTGGTGCTGTAGGCTGCCCCTGACCCACTCGTTACCTCTCTGAACTTTTCTTCCTCTTCTAATAACTAAGAAGAATTAATATAATTCTGTGTATACATAAAATAGATTAGCCAATAAAGACAATTTATCTGTAACATAAAATGAAAGAACCAAACACGCTGTAATGCTTTGTAGAGGTTGATGGGGGATAGGAGGGAGGGGAGGGTGGGTGATGAGTATTGAGGAGGGCACCTTTTGGGATGAGCACTGGGTGTTGCATGGAAACCAATTTGACAATGAACTTCATATACTGAAAATAAAATAAAATAAAAAAATAAAGCCAAGGAGACAGGAAAAGAGCTTCTGTCCCCTCCAAAATCAAAGAAAAAAAAAAAAAAAAGAAAAGAAAAGAAAGCTGATGACATTATTTGAGTGCCTGGACAATGATGACCAAAGTTCACTACTTGAACTTCCTAGTTATATGAGCCAATAAATTTCTCCACTTACACCTTAAAAAAAATGTGGGGGCCTTCTTAAATGTACATGTAGAATGTATGGAATATATAGAAATTGTATTCAATAACTTTATTGATTTTCAATAACTTTATTGATTTTCTTGAAGACCACTTAAGGGAGTAATACATTAAAATGGCTTTGAAAAGGCAATTAAATTGGGGCGCCTGGGTGGCGCAGTCGGTTAAGCGTCTGACTTCAGCCAGGTCACGATCTCGCGGTCCGTGAGTTCGAGCCCCGCGTCGGGCTCTGGGCTGATGGCTCAGAGCCCGGAGCCTGTTTCCGATTCTGTGTCTCCCTCTCTCTCTGCCCCTCCCCCGTTCATGCTCTGTCTCTCTCTGTCCCAGAAATAAAAATAAACGTTGAAAAAAAAAGGCAATTAAAGTTTTTACTACTTTGTATTTCTTATGCTGTCTTTGCAGAAAACAAGGGAAGGGAAGGGAAAAGAAGGGAAGGGAAGGGAAGGGAAGGGAAGGGAAGGGAAGGGAAGGGAAGGGAAGGGAAGGGAAGGGGAAAGAAGGGAAGGGAAGGGAAGGGAAGGGAAGGGAAGGGAAGGGAAGGGAAGGGAAGGGGAAAGAAGGGAAGGGAAGGGAAGGGGAAAGAAGGGAAGGGAAGGGAAGGGAAGGGAAGGGAAGGGAAGGGAAGGGAAGGGAAAGGAAGGGAAGGGAAGGGAAGGGAAGGGAAGGGAGGAAGAAAAAGAGAGAGGGAGGGAGAAGAGTATGAAGAGAAAGTGGGGGGAGAAAGAGAGTGAGCAAAGAAAGAGGAAAGATCTGCAAATATAAATAAAGCTGTATGCCAACATACATTGAATTATTTTACATGATATTCTTATTTTTGAAATACATAGTGCAACAATTCATTCCAAGACAAATTACAGTCACACAGGAATCCTAAGTGTTTGTAGAACCACTTACACATTCAAACAAATTGCAAAGCATGTTAAATTACACCAAATATTTCAATATTGATACCTACTGACACACCACAAGAGTTCCCTAATTAAGGAATTCTTGCTGATGATGACTGCCATAATAGCTAACATCTTCCTAAATGAGTTATCTACAGAGAACCTGCATACAGTTGGCCAACGTACACTTCTACTTATGAATGATTTTTATTTAGAATCCCATGTAGACTGGTCAGCCATATGCAAGTATGTAATTCCTGATGGGGTTGTTTTCTTTGTGTTCGAAAACGAGAGCAATCCTGTCCAAATGCCATACCTGCGGGTTATTAATTAATTTCACATTCACCATTATTAAAATATGATTACCCATGATTGAATGTGTTAATGAAAAATAAGTACTTGTCACTGGCAAATAGTATCAAAAGAGCAAGAGGGCATTGAAGGCCACATAACCAAAAATACAATCCATTTGTCTTCTCTTTGAAGAATCCAGTAATGCTAGCAACATGCCACAATATAACTAAATAATCTTGGTTTATTTGTGGGAGAAACATAAAGGAAAATCAATGACAATGTTTTGGTTTTGATTTTCTTTAAATACTCAAAAAATTTTTATAATACCAAACATGTCTAGAAACATAGGATAATATTCCTCATGTATGGAAAATATGAGAAATACAGCTAAATTTAGAAAAAGTCACATAGTCTGATAAAATATACTGGGGGAATTAGTTCAGGCCATAGGATGAATTGATCACATAAATCTCTAGCAAAATATATTAATAGCTACAGTAAAATCCAATAAAACAAAATTAGCATCCTATGCCTCAGGGCACATTCGACTTCTCTTACACATCCATTTCCAACACCATGTCAGCTTGAGGTCCGCTGTCTGCCAGGAAAGAGTTTGTGTCCAAGATATTCATTTTTCTCAAATAAGGAAGCTTTCTAACATTGAAAAACTCTGTATTAGAACTGTACAAAGCTTGCTTCGAATCACCATGTGGTCATATAATGAGGGAAAAACTTTACGTTTCCTCGCCTTCCTATGATGAGTCTAAGAAAAAACTACAACAAAAATAATGTTTTTAATTGTGGTATAATATCTCCAGGGGTATGTCCATTAAATGAAAGAATACAGTGAAGATATTTTAAAAACTGTACAACACTAAAATGTTAGTATGACTATCATTTTATTTACAAGAAAAAAATCTAAGACAGGGACTTTGTAATGTAGAGTTGGCCAACAAAACATTACTACTTGTCCTAAAATAAAAGTTTAGATGAACGATCAGAACTCTGGTATTTTTACAGAGTACTCTTGCTGATATATTAAACCTTCTGATGGTGTTATTAAATTATTATTCAAAAGCTGACTTAAGTTACTGACTGAACAGCTAGTCTTCAGAATGCTTTGCATAAAAGATCTACATTAGTTGTCTTCTACAATGAGAACAGAATCTGTACCTTCTCAAATAGATCAAGTAGAGTTTACAGAAGGCCATTTTGTTTTTTCTTAAATCTCATTATTTAGGGTCTGGACATCAAGTACCCCAGGCAAACTGAAGTCATCTCTTGGTAATGAAATGAAAGGCTACACTACCTCTAAAGACCAAGACATGGCAGGAATATTCACTGTCAAGAACCTGAAGGAAGAGTTGAGTAAACCATGGGGTTGACGCGATTTTTCCTAATTGTATCTTATTTGTATTTTCTTGCCCTTTTTAAACCTTTAATGAAGTCCTATTAAAATATTGTAGCCTGGCATACACTTTGCAACAGAGAATTGAGACTGGTGTCTCCTTCCAGTACCCACTTCTTAGTCCCAAAGTAAATCTTCCCTCACATCAGGAGGATGGTGACAGTGGTAATATACGGTCATAATATTCTCCAAAAAAAAAAAAAAAAAAAAGAGGGGGGGAGACAAAAACCTTTCTGACACACAAGAAAAAGAGTATCATTATAATACGTTATTAGTAGGCAAGCAGGGGCAAAATAGACAAGTAGCTTTCCTTTCAGCAAAAGAAGACAACTGGGTTTTGATGGAAAAGAGTTGGGGTTTTTTTCTTATTTGTTTAAAGTAGGTTTTTTCATAACACCCTAAATCTAGATGTAAAGTTAGTAAGAAACAAGACTAGAAGGAATTTATACATATACGTATTTGGAATCAGTCTTTCATGGTTTAGCATGTGATTTGGACAAGCTGAAAAACAATGTTTGCAGATTGAGGACAACATCCAATTCATCAGGAAGATCTTGGGCTGTACCTTTAAAATATATTCAGAATCCAAACACTGATCAACAGCTTCCCTTCTATGGCCTTGGTAATCTACTGCAAAGACCTCCTGATGGGTCCACTTCCAGTCTGTTTTTAGCATGGCAGCCAAAATGATCACTTAAAACGGAAGCCCTGTCATGCCATTCCTTCAGTGAAAACCCTGAAATGCCTCATGGAAGCCATGTGATCTGCACCCCTGCACACCCACCCCCCACCCTGTATGTCTCTACCTCCCTCATCTACCACTCTTGCAATTGATGACTTTATTCACTCACTGTCCTCCAGTGACAATAACCTCCTCGTTCTTCCTCAACTGTGCCAAATAGGCTCCCATCAAAGAGTTTCTCATATTGTTTTTCTACCCAGAAAAATCTTCTTTCCTCCCACATATTTATAAGGCTAATTTCCTCCTTCAAGTATTGGATTAAAGTCACCTCCTTGATAATACTATCCGGATCCACTCTCCTCGCCTACATCCAAATCTTTCTTAACTTGTTCTAATTTTCCATTTTCCAAAGAACTTATATTTTTTCTATTATGCTACATAACTGCCTATTTATTATGTTCAGTATTTATCAGCAATTCTGTCTATCACTCACTACAATATAGGTTCTACAAGGGAATAGACTTTTGTTTTGTTTACTACTACATTAAAGCATTTAAAACAATGTCAGATAGGTAATAAGCACTCAGTAAGTTGTTGCCTAATAAATTTAAGGAAACAACAGAAGACAATCCACATAAGACCAGAAAGGACAGCATCTTAATCCCAACAAAAAAATTCCAAATTATTGCAAAAAAAGGGTTTGTTTTTTTTTTTTTGCATTCATTCTTTGAACCCGTATGTATTGGGTCTAACTGTGAGTCAGACAGAGTTGTAGATGCTGGGGATATAATGGGGAGCAAACAGTAACATGCCCCTAACTGCTTGAACTTGTGTACTAGAGGGAGAAACAAAAATTAAAGAAACACAAAATCTCATTTGTTGTAATAAAATCAATGTCTTACAGGGAGATCTGACCTAGGGAGAAATGCCAGGGAGGCTTTCATAAGGAAGTAATAATTGAGCTTAAATCTGAGGGATAAGAATGATTTAATAGAGAGGAGGAAAAATCATTTTTGTGAAAATTGTGTAGCATGTTCACTCTGTGGTGAAAGAAAACACAACACTTACAAGGGACTGAATTCATGCCAGTTGTGGCCAGAACTTAAAAGACAAGGTGAGAGTAGAGAGCTAAATAGTCCCTAGTCATGTAACTTGACAGGTCTGCTCATGAACCTTGTAAATCAAGTTGAAGATTTTCATCTTTGGCTGAGAGAAATGGGAAACTGTTCTAGGGTGTGTCTGTGTGTGCATGCAAGTATGTATGAGAGGAGACAGGGGCTAGTTGTTGATAAGATCAAGTTTTGTTTTGAAAATGGTATTGTGACAATGGGATACATGTAAGAATGAAGTCGAACCCCATCCTCACACCTTATACAAAAATTAATACAAAATGGATCGCAGATTTAAGTGTAACACTTAGAGGTACCTGGGTGTCTCAGTTGGTTAGGCGTCTGACTTTGGCCCAGGTCATGATCTCATGGTCTGTGAGTTCAAGCCCCACATTGGGCACTGTGCTGACAGCTCTGGAGCCTGGAGCCTGCTTCAGATTCTGTGTCTCCATCTCTCTCTGGGCCCTGCCTCCACTGGTGTCTCTGTCTCTCGCTCTCTCTAAAAAATATAAATAAACACGTAAAAAATTTTCAATGTAACGCTTAGAAGATGATATATGAGTAAAATGTTGGGGCACCTGGGTGGCTCAGTCAGTGAGGCAACCAACTCCTGATTTCAGCTAAGGTCATGATCTCACAGCTTCATGAGATCGAGTCCCACATCGGGTTCTGCACAGTCACTGTGCACAGAACCTGCTTGGGATTCTCTATCTCTCCCTCTGTCTCTGCCCCTCCCCAGCTAGATTCTCTCTCTGTCTCTCTCAAAATAAATAAATAAACTTAAAAACAAAAAGAGTAAAACGTTATGACCTTGATTTAGGCAAAGGCTTTTTTAAACATGATATCAAAAGCACAAGCAACAAAAGGAAAATTTGATAAGTTGGACATGGTCATCAACATTTAAAACTGTGGAGATTCAAGGACTACCCTCAAAAATGTGAAAAAAAACCCCTACATTCTGGGAAAAAACATAAGAGATCTATATGTAGAATACACAAAATTTACAACTCAACAAAAAGACAACTGGATTTAAAAATTGGCAAATTGATTAGAAACTACTCCAAAGATGATATGCAGGTGGCTTAGAAGCAAAAGCATGCTCCACATCTTTAGTCATTAGAGAGATGCAAATCAAAGCCACAAAGAGATGCCAATTCATATCCACTAGAGTAGCTTCGATCAGAAGGCTCATAACAAACGTTGGTACGGATGTGAAGAAATCAGAATGCTCACAGGTTGTTGGTGGGAATATAAAATGGTGCGTGCTTTGGAAAATCTTCCACCAGTTCTTCATATAATTAAATAGAGACTGTATCATCCAGAAATGTCCCTCTAATGTATACACCAAAGGGATTTGAAAACATACATCCTCACAAAAAGTTGGTCACAAAAATACTGCTGTCCTTAGCAGTATTATTCATAATAGCCAGAAATGGGAAAAGATGTCTATCACCTGATTAACAAATAAACAAGTATACTATAATCATACAATGGAGCACGATTTGTCCATACATGATATGCTACATGTGTGAGCATATCATGGATGAGTTTTTTAAACATCATGCTAAGCGAAAGAAGCTACTTACAAAAGGTCACCTATTTTACGATCTTACTCATGATGCGCCTAGAAGAGGCACTTATAGAGCCAGAAAGTAGTTTTGTGGTTCCCAGGGTCCGGGAGGGGTTGGGGGGAAATTCAGAGCGACAACTAATGGATACAGAACTTCTCTTTCTAAACGTCTTCTCTTTCTAAATTGATTAATGTCTGGTACATCTCTGTGCATATATTAAAATAACACTGAGGGGTGCCTGGGTGGCTCAGTCAGTTAAGTGTCCGATTTCAGCTTGGTCATGATCTCACAGTTTGTGGGTTCAAGCCCCACATCGGGCACTGTGCTGACAGCTCTGGAGCCTGGAGCCTGCTTCAGATTCTGTGTCTCCCTCTGTCTCTGCCCCTCTCTGTTCACACCATGTCTCTCTGTGTCTCTCAAAAATGAAAAAATGTTACAAGTATTTTTAAATAACAAAAAAAATAAAATAAAGTCGCATGAGTTGTACGTTTTAAGTGAGTGAATTGTATGGTAGGTGAGCTATAGCCCATAAAGCTGTCATATTGTTTAAAAGCTACTTGTTGATGGTCCAGACGGTGTCCAGACTGTCCGGTTGTGAGTCCCTCCAGCGCATCTGGTTGAACGTGGGCTCTTCGCTTAAACCGGCTGTGATTGTGGTACCTACCTCGGAGGCCTGTGGTTGGGTCTACAGGAGAGAGCACTTCTCAAATGCTCTACTCCAGTGTTAGCCCTAACCACGTTAGCAGTCACTGGCCTCCGCACTTCGGCACCCTCAGCGATGCATGCCTATACTAGCCAGCTCCACCTGAGCTCACTAAAGTGCAAAATACCATTTTGCAAATATCACAAATCGTTTTAAAATACTACTTTGTTTCTCACATGCAACTATATAAATAAATTCTCCACCCACGTATAGACAAAAACCCACAGCAAGAGAGAAACTTAAAATCACTATGTACCCTGCTCAAAATAGGAACGTCTATGAAGAAAAACCAAAAACTGGAAAATAAAAAGTAAGTCTTAGCTAAATGGAGAGATTTACCGCGTGTCTGGATGAGGAGACCAAACACTGTAATTTTTTTTTAATAGTATATGTTTCCAATACAATTACAAGTCACTTCCTTATTTAGCTATAAACTTCACCTGGAAAAATAAAGAAGCGATAATAGCTAAGAACATTTGGGAAGAGTAATAAGGAGGGACATGCCTTTCTGGATATTGAAAGATTGTAAGCTATAAAATAATTAAAACAGAGCTGTACAAAACAACCCGGTCTAATAATTCAATACAATAATAATCTGGTGCAATACCAGTTTTAACAGGCAAATTAATAGACTACAGGAAAGTGCCGTAAAATAGGCCTTAACTGTTTATAAACATTGATTTCATGCTGAAGAAACTATCACAAATCAATGGAGAAAGGACGGACTACTCAGTTAATAGTGTTAGCACTTTAAACTAAAATCTGTTTCAAATTGACAAAACAGTGAATATTTAAATAAATTATTTAAAAAATAAAATTTAAACAAGTATTTAGCTCACTGCTGAACTGGAAGCAATTTGCTAATGACCAAAACAACCAAAGCAATTACAAAAGATGTGAACACACAGTAACCAAAGCTTCTTAATGCCAAAAAAGAACATTACATAAAATTTAAACTTGATGTAAAAATAGGAAAGTATGCCAAGGTTAATGTTGTTTGTATACACACACACACACACACACACACACAATTTTAAAATATGTGAAAAATAGAAAAATGTAATAATAAATAGGTGATTGGGCAGAAAAGCAAATAAGAAAATATAATTGTTTAATGAACAAAAATCTTCAGTTTCTGTAGTTACTACAGTGACTGAAGAAAAACATACTTTAACATATAAAATATATTTTTTAAAACATTATCCAGGGCTCATGAGGAGGAACAGGGAATATAAATTCGTTTGAACATCTGGAAAGCAGTCAGCAGTTTGTATCAAGAGACTTTAAAATGTATATAACATTCAACTTAATTATTCTAATTCTGATATCTTTTCTAAGTACATCATTACATACGTAGGCACAAAAATATGTTAAAATATCCTCATTACAGTCTTCTTACTGTAATAAGAATCTTGTTATGAATTATATATGTTATATATAAGATATATAATTTATATATAAATTATAAATTATACACACATATATATACATATATATATAACAGTCAAATTTTCAATACTTAGTAAATAGTTCATTTAATTAGGGCAAATCTATAAAAAAAATTCTTTCAGTACCAACAATGGGTTTCTGAAGAATTTTCATGTCACGAGAAAATTTTCACAATATATTAACTCGTGAGAAAAACACTATGTGAACTAAGAATTCGATCGCAGCTTGGGCATAGGAAATATATTGAACAGAAATATACAAAATGCAAACATGCTAATGATGTCTATCTTTGATGAGTATAAAGTGATTTTTAGTTTTTCTTAATCTGTTCTCTATTTTCTACAATTAGCAGCTATTCCTGCCCGAACACCGCAGCGGAAAGTAGCTTTTCTGAATATCTATTGTGCTTTTGCTTCAACAATTTTTCCTTATTTTCTGCTACTTTGCGATTATTAAAATGTGACTGTGAGATGCAGAATTACTTTGAATTTTATTTAAAGGACAAAGCAATTATTTTGGCACTAGCAAAACTACGGTGAAATTGATTTTTATGTTGCCGACTCTGTTATCAACATGGATGAGTTTACGATTCATAAATAGTAATTTTTGAGTCTATTAGTACATCCACATCATGATATTTTCCCCCAACCCTGTCAAGCAATAAATGCTCAAAGAAATAAGTTTAAAAATTATGATTTACCCTTTCTTTAATTTCACACCTTTAATTGGTACTGATTAGGGGGGATATGTTCAAAAAGCTTATGAACAAACTTGGATTCGAAGTGAAATTTGTAAGCTTGAAGTACACATATTTAAATTACGGACACATACAGGAATACCTTGTTTTACTGTGCTTCCCTGCATCGTACTTCCCAGACAGCGCATTTGTTACAAACTGAAGGCGTTTGGCAACCCCGCTTTGAGCCAGTTTTCAGAGCCATTTTTCCAATAGCATTTGCTCATTACGTGTATCTGTGTCACATTTCGGTAATTCTCACAATATTTCAAACTTTTTATTATTATTATATGTGTTACGGTGATCTGTGATTAGGGATTATGACCCACTGAAAGCTCAGATAATAGCATTTTTTAGCAATAAAGTATTTTTTTAATTACGGCATGTACTTTATTTTTTCAGATAAAATGCTATTGCACACTTAGTAGACTATAGAGTAAACATAACTCTTATATGCACAGGGAAACCAAAAAATGCACTTGACTCATTTTATAAGTGATATTCACTTTATCGTGGCGGTCTGGAACCAAACACGCAATTCCTCAAGGGAGGCCTTGAAATCTGTCTGGACAAAACCACTTTGTAAACAGCAATGAGGTAGAATGTAATACTAATTAATTTGCATTTGCTTAAATTCAAATGCAAATTAAGGACAGAGGATTTCTTCAGATCCCTGTTTCCATTTTAACTAACAATCATCACAATGATGTGACATGGGCATTTTGCTCACATGTGATACTACTTTCAAATAAACAAATACTGCAAGAATAAATTATACAGAACACTTTTTGGTTAAACCATGTAAGTAAGATAAGTGACAGATAATCATTACCTTTCCTGTTCCTTTACCCCTCCCAACCACATCCCCCCCCACCAAAGCCAAATAGTTTGGGCAAATTTAAACACTAAAATGAGGGTAATATTTAGTTGAAACCCCCTCCTTCTCCTAACCCTAAACCCTTTTTTTTTATTATTCAGTAGAATAGCCATAATAGCCAAAGGGATTGAAACAGTATCAACAGCTTAATCTAATCTAAATTTAAGTCCCTTGACTCGCTTATCGGCCTGCATTCCTTAAATATTTTGTTAGAACTTGCTTTAATGAGAATAAATGTCCAAGCATGATTTTTAAAAAGACATTTACACATTACGGTGAAATCTTGTGAAAGATTGGTTCAGCAGAACTTTACAGTCTTTCATTATCATCTAAGCTATTTCAGAAATTGGCTATTGCCCCCCCCTTTTTTTTTTTGGTAATTTACAGTGCATATTGTTACAAGTTAGATTGTTTTGCCCATCTCGTTTTTATTCCAAGTCTATTTCCCCTGAGCAGTCAAAACTACTGTAGTGTAGCATTTATTACCATCTACTTTTTATTACTCCTCAATCCCATAGCTATGCATCACTTCTTTGAATTTTTCTCATTAAAATTAATACATGTATATGTTTCAATCCTATAAATATGTTTCATGTCATATCCTATTGGACTGGCAAAAACGATATTAATAAATCGATTCATGTTTGCAGGGTTTCCATCCCTCTCCTTTTTCTCTCTCTCTTCCTCTTACTTAACTCAGCATCCTTAAAGTATAGAAATGATCGGATTTTCATTAAGTCTGCTAACTACGTCTTTCCACGTTACAATGAGCAGCTATCACTTAGAAAATGTCAATAACCTTAGAAGTCAAACCATGCTGATTCGGTTCCATTGAAGCATGGGAAAAACTATTCCTCTGGATTTATTAGCTTGGTCATATTGAGAACATTCAAAAACAATTAAGCTTTTGAATATGGACAAGAGCCATGAGGAGTGTGCAAAGTGCACTGTGTTGAAAACTGAAACTGTGGCTTCTCTTCATGGCTCTATCCCTGACCGACTTTGTGAGCCTTGAAGACAGGCCCATTTTCAGGTCTTTCCGGGATCTGGGATTCATCTGTAAAGACAATATTTGATGACGGCTTCAAAAATTTTATTCGATTATTGTTGGGGAAATGTAATCAGAAACAAAATCTTTCAACCCACAGAAAAAGCAGATAACATAAATTTATATCTATCTATCTATAATATCTAGATATTATATATATATACACACATATATATATCATATATATATATCATATATATATACACACATATATATATCATATATATATACATATATATATATATATATATATATATATATATATATATATATCATATATATGGGTTTCCTCCACTATCTGTTCCTATGAAAATGTTCATAAGCCAAATGGCAAAAAGCAAAGAAATAATTACCATTAATCTATATGGAAAAATATTTGAGTGTTCCCAGACTCAAGAAGGAAAAAAAAAAAAACACCTCTCTTAGGTTTTTACCTTAGATCACCTCTTGCTAATGGACACACAAAACAAATTGAGACAAAGCAGAGATGCTCACAGAGATTTCAAAGCTCTGGTGGCCTGATACTGAGGTGCTGAGTGTATGGCCCCAGGTACAGAGCTTGGTGGCACTCTCACTGCCCCACATGCACACTGTTTCTCTAACAGTTCATGCCAAAACCAATACCGCACACCATTTTTGTGTTCTTTTTTCATAAAAGGAAAAATCCTCTTTGATTTATTTTGGTTGGCAAAACAGGTAATAATGCAGGTCTGTCAGAAAAACAAAGTGGCATAACATAAACTTTCAAAAGCAGGGACTTGGGGTGCCTGGGTGGCGCAGTCGGTTAAGCGTCCGACTTCAGCCAGGTCACGATCTCGCGGTCCGTGAGTTCAAGCCCCGCGTCAGGCTCTGGGCTGATGGCTCAGAGCCTGGAGCCTGTTTCCGATTCTGTGTCTCCCTCTCTCTCTGCCCCTCCCCCGTTCATGCTCTGTCTCTCTCTGTCCCAAAAATAAATAAAAACGCTGAAACAAATTAAAAAAAAAAAAAAGCAGGGACACCTGTATATTATGTATACTGGGGGGAAGGCAGGAGGGAGGGAGAAAGGAGGGAGAGAGAGAGAAAGAGAGAGACAGAGACTTACTATAGGAATTGGCTCCCATGATTATGGAGGTCAGGAAATCCCAAGATCTGCCATCTATAGGCTGGACAATGAGGCAAGCCTGTGTTATAATTCAGGCCAAGTCCAAAGGTCCAATAACCGGAAACAATGATTCCAAGGGCAGAAGAAGACAGATGTCCAAACTTAAGAAAGAGAGCAAATTCCTCTGCCTTTTTGTTCTACTCAGTCTCTCGGTGGACTGGACGCTGCCCACCTGCATACGTGATGGAGATCTTTACTCAGTCTATTTATTCAAATGGTAATCTCTTCCAGAAATATGCTCACAAACATACCTAGAAATTATATTTTACCAGATATCTGGTGTTCTTTAGCCCAGCCAAGATGACATATAAAATTAATCATCACTAGCACAATAAAAATAAAATGTTCTTGCCATGGTCTACAATGTCCTAAAAAAAAGTATAAATGTGTCTAAGAAAGAAACTTGTGGAAGAATAACAGACTGAAAATACACAAACACACCGATAAGAATCTGTCAGTGATGGACATGTCACAAAAGGTCCAGTGTGGTGACAAGACAATCAGGAAGTAGGTGAAAGGGAGGAAGTATAAGGGAGCCACTCTAATCCTTGAAAGCTCAGTGATAATTTTAAGACTCCTTGGGCTTTCAATGAATCATAGGTCATCACTGAAGTTGCTGGGAGTACTGACCTATGTTCAATTACACCTGTCCTCCTTCTAAAATCTTAGATTCAATAAAGAAAAAAATCTCGGTCTGTTATTCACTTTTCATTGATGAAATAATACATGTATTTGGAAGGACAATGTGATCATGTAGAGAATTACTGTGTCATTTAGACAGAAAATGCTACCGAACCCCTAAGGAAGCATACAGCCACTCCTTTCTAGGATTTGTTTGCATTACTCTGAGTCCTTCTTTTCAAAGAAAAAGACGGGCTTATTTCAGTCAATAAAGTACAGAACTATGTACTCAATAAATGCATAGTTGATTTCTTATAAAGTTTTTGAAGTACAGGTGTTGTTTTCTGTATTTTCTGTGTGTAATTTTGCACGAGGGAATTCTGGTGCTTGGGTCTATACTGTCCCTTTAGCATCATTTCTGCTCCTGTTAAGAACTGCATGGAACCTGAAGAAAAGAGAAGGTATTCACAGTATACTGCCTAACATATTTATGGAAATGCATTGAGCTTTGATTGAGATAAATTTGACTTAAACCACATCACGATGACCACAACATCAACACACATTTACCCCACCATGCCTGCAAAAAAGGAAAAAGAAAAAAAAAGTAGTCAAAGAAAATGCTTTATTACATGTTTTACTTACTTTAAGGTGCTGACTCTTGGATAATTCTGCTGCCTCAGAACTAGGTTAACTACTTAAAGTTGTGTAAATGTTACTGATTATTTCTGTTGCTTTTTCATACAATTAACATAAACTTGATCTATGTTGGTAATTTTAAAAAACACACACAAAGGATCTTAGGCAGCATTAAAAATGCTGATCTGCAATTTGCTCCCAGGAAGGCAGAAGATCATTCTCACATACCCTGAGGGTGAGTAAGTTTAGGATATTTTAATAAATTCACACATTAAATTATATAAAAGAGAACCATTAGAAATTAATGCTAAACTCTAAACAGGTTTGGATGTACCGTACTAGATATAAATGATATGCAAATGTTTCTTTTCAGAAAAAAAAACTAGCATAATTTATAGAACTATTTTCAAACTACAGGCACCTGCAGAACTGCTCACAAAACTACCATTTAATTACAGTTGACACGCAAACAAAGAACAAGGGATTTCTAGGGGCCTTCATCCAAAGGGTGTTTCTCAAAAAACCATTTGCATATAAGATCACCTGGGGGTTGCCAGAAACTAGTGATCACTGTGACTGACTCCCAGAAATTCTTCTTTAATTAACCTGAGACAGGTCTCTGATCTGGAGAATGACTGGATTATGCTTGGCATGTAAGCCTGGAATATTCAGACCTTGGCATTACATATATCCTTCCCACATCCCCATATACAAAATACACTAAGGACAGAGAATAACCAAGGGAACCAGCTTTTTTTTTTTTTTTTCGATGTTTCATAAAAATACTGTCCACCAGAACCATTAGAGCTTCAATTTAAAACTAGCATTGGTGGGGCCCCTGGGTGGCGCAGTCGGTTAAGCGTCCGACTTCAGCCAGGTCACGATCTCGCAGTCTGTGAGTTCGAGCCCCACGTCAGGCTCTGGGCTGATGGCTCAGAGCCTGGAGCCTGTTTCCGATTCTGTGTCTCCCTCTCTCTCTGCCCCTTCCCCGTTCATGCTCTGTCTCTCTCTGTCCCAAAAATAAATAAATAAACGTTGAAAAAAAAGTTTTTTTTAATAAAAATAAAAAAAAATAAAACTAGCATTGGAACTTTATGCTAAGTCAACACTCTGAGGGGTACTGAAAAGAGAAGGAATGGACCTGGGACCACATACTCCAGAAAGTTGATGTCCACTTGGCCTCACCTTAAAGGCATTTTCCCATGGATGAGCTATGGTGAAACCATTTCAGCTATGGTGAAAATCTCTGAAACCTCCAATAAGAGGGACTTCTTGGTCCAGGAGACTTTTTGCCTCTCTCCAAGGTGTTTTATGCCTATAGCTGAATGACACAAATTCCAAGTCCAATTTTATTGGTTCACCAACTGGCTCCTGTACACAGAGGGCAAGGAGATGGAAGACAGAGGCAGACAACTCTAGGTTTGTGGACAGCAGATTTAATAAGCAAGAGGACTTTCTTCTGAGGCTTGTCCTGGCCAAAAGATGAGTAGATCTCTGCACCTACCACCAAATCTTAAAAGTCTGAATAGAGACCCTAATGGGGCTCAGTCATGGCTACTGCCCAGATGGTCTCAACAACACATTGCTCTCTCAGGTTGCATCCTTGAAGTGGATCCCAGCTCAGGAATGGTGAGTGGACCACATGTTCCAAGAAAAGGGGAGGGATGAGACACCGCCAATTGTCCAGGCCTGGCTCATAGGCCAACCAACGGTCACATCCTCTTGATGACCTCCTCCAACAAGTTTTCCTAATTTGAGATGGACATTTAGAAAGACACAAGAATGAAGCCACTCAACTCTTGAGGTGAAGAGAAAAAGGTTTGGTTTTAGATACCCTAGAGCAGAACTACTAACAGAGTAAGGTACTATTAATTTGTACTAACCCTAAAATTGTATGCCCCACTATCCAAATTCTAGTTCCTATCAACATTCAAAACTTGGAAACAGATTAATGTTAGGTATACAGAAACAAACCCGTATCAAGGCTGGAGAATAACTGAGTATTTCCATCTCCCATCCCCCATTATTTGGGCACAGATACCTTCCTTTAATACTCACACATGGAGACTTCTGCCTCAGGCCATTTTAGATTTCCTAATACTGAAATTTCCTTCCTGCTGTTAATAAATAGATAATTTGACGAAGTATATAAGGAAACTGTTCTCAGAGAGTGGATCATCAGCAGCACAAGACTGCCATCTCTAAAGGACAGAAAACAAACATGATGACTTCTACCAAACCTCAGCTTTCTGCCTAGAGGCGAATCAGTCTCTTTTAGTTGAAAAGAAAGAGATCAGAGTTTGAGGAGACTGAGACAGCCGGACCAGCATACTGAAGAAGCAAAATCTGCACAGAAAAAGAGCTCCAAAAATCGGCTTCCTATTCCCTTAAGTTTATTGATGGAAACTAAGAGGCACAGACAGAGTGAAACTCCATGAGGCCAGGTGAAGGATACTAGAAAGCTATGAACTAAACAATTCTCAGAGCTCAAACAGCAAAAGGGGGCATTTTAGTTCTAACCATTCAGAATAGAAAATCCTCACTGAACACATGAGGTATTCAGTAAGGACCACAGACGACTAGCACCTTAATAAGAGGTTTAACATGCTCTACGTGAAGATTACACTCTATCCAACTATGGTAGGTAGAGCTCCAAGGTCCCTTCCAGGACTCTTGCCCTCTGTCATGCAGGCTTTGTTTGGTCTCCTCCCCTCGAATGTGCACGGAACACTATCCATTTAACAAAGAAGTTACACTTATTTATAATTTTAAGACTCTCAGCAAAATAGGAATGAAAATAAACTTCCACCAAAGAGAAAAAATCAATAAAATAGACAACGAACAGGTAACAATGAAAATAAATTCTCTGAAAAAAAAATCTATAAAATTGATAAAACACTAACTAGATTGATCAGGGCAGGGGGGAGAGAGGACGCACATTATCAATGTCACAAATGAAACAGGTAACATCATTGCAGATGCTAGACAAATAAGGGAATATGAATAGGCAACAAGCCAGTAAACTTGATAAATTAGCTGAGTTAGGCAGATTTTTAAAACATACAAAGACTGACTCAAGAAAAAGTAGAAAATATGAAGACCCTTATATCTATTAAAGAAATTTGATGCTCAATTTTAAAAACCTTCTCATGAGACAATAAAATAAAACTTAAATCTTCTAGGCCCATATACTCCCCTGGCAAAAAAAAAGAAAGAAAGAAAGAAAGAATAAACCTCCAGTAACCATTCATGATTATAACTCCCAAAGAGTTATGCATAGCGGAGAATTTTCTTACCTTGAAAAACAGTATGAACAAAAAACCTAGAGCCCACATCACACTAAAAGTGGAAAGACAATAATTTCCCATTAAGGTAAGAAATAAAACAAAATACCCACTCCCATCTCTTCTACTCAATGTTGTTATGACGCAAGAAGGGAAAAAAAGAAAATAACATTCAGAGTAGGAATGATTTCATGATCCTATAGAGAGAAAACCTAAAGGAATATACAAGAAAGTTACCAGTATTAACAAGCAAATTTAGCAAGATGCAGAATATATAGTCAATAAAAAAACAATTATATCTTTATAGAAAAGCAGGGAAATAAAACCGGAAAATTGAATTTAAAAACAGATTCATCTTACAATATCATCCAGAAGCAAGATATTTAAAATAAGTATAATAATTTTGGGCAGATACATACAGCGTAAACTACAAAATATTACTGAGAGAAATTAAAGAAGGCTTAAGTCAATGAGGAAATACACCATATTCAAAGACCAAAGACTGGAAATTGTTAAGAAGCCAATTATCTCAAAATTGATCTTTAGGATCAAGGCAATCCCAATAAAACATGTGTTATTTTTCCCTCCTCCCTTATTACTTCCATCGATTTGCTTTCAGTATTACAGGTTGCTCAAGAGTGTTTCTGAGTCTTTGGAGTTGGGGTCGGGGGAGAAACAGGTAGACTAGAATAAAAGGAATAATAATTAGTGATTTATTCCCAAGAAGTATCAATGTTCAGGACACGGGAGAAGAAGAGACACTAGTGAGTGAGGGTAAGGGTAAGTTACCAGGGAAATCATAGGACAATTGGAGTGTTTCAAGAAGAAAAGCAAGGATGAGTATCATTTGCTGCGAAGAAATCAGGAAGGATAAAGAAAGAAGGGGAACAAAAAGATCATCGAATATAATAAGGAAATGTCTGTGGCGTCTGTAACAAACACCCCTAGAAACGTGCATCCAGTTTGTTACATCCCTTCCTTTGAGAATCATCCCTTACCCCCCTACCCAGAGGGCTGTGTGCCTTCAGTCATATTCCTCCTTGTCCCATCAGCATAAGTTGATGATCGATGCCAATAAACTTCTCTCTCCAGATAAGTTGGAGTTGCAATTCATCGAGTTCGGTTACTCAGTACTGAATTACTTAGAGGACTTAAATTTTTTAAACTACAAGGTGAGCCTGTCATTGTGCCTGTCAGCAAATTGTCAGTATCAAAATGTGTCAAACTAGATTCCTGAAACTGATCATAACCTCCAATTTCCTATCTCAATGAATACCACTCCACACACAATACATAACGTTTACACCTTCATTTATTCAACTTTAAGATGCGCACTCTATTTGGCATATATTAATAGTTCTCTTAATTACATTGTTCGAGCCCTCAATTGCTTCGTTACATTTCGTGTATTTGACAATAATTTAAAGAGAGTGGTTTATTAATGACTCTATCAGTAATTGTGCAGTTTTCAATTTACCTTAGATTTTTGCAGGCTTTTGTAATAGATATTTTGCTGCTGTATAATTTGCCACATAGTTTAATGACTGGATTTTCTTCATCACGAGGAGTTAATGCATATAATTAGCCTTCTGTAATCCACACCACCCACAGGCAAAAGCGAATACTTATTGTCTCACCAATAAAAAGTTACCCCTCTTTGGCCCATTTTGTTTAAAAAGTGCTTTTTTTTTTTTTCTAGGAACACTATGCACTCGTCACTGTGTCTGGCCTGTCACTGTGTCCCCGAAGAATTCACATTTCGGTGAGACTCGGTATTACAGCCTTATTAAAGAATGCAATAATTGTCTATCAATATAAAAATTACTGTCTTTTTAGTCTGATAAATGTGTACCCCTTCCTTGAAAACCTTCAGTGTAACTCTGTTTTAGGTTTTTCCATTGTTAGCAGCATACAATTGAATTTACTTGAGTTTTTGTTTTTAAACACAATCTGAGAGCATTTTTGTTTCAGTAGGGAGCTTTAGCCTAGGGCCATTTAGAGGAATAACTGTTGATCTTGGTTCTGTTTCTATTGTTTTATATTTTTTGGTTTATTAGACCCCCTATTGTTTCGTTTATTTTGTCTATTGTAATATGCACAAAACTCATCCTTTACTCTTCCCAATGATTAGGAAGTCAACCTGTTTTTAAATGTCCAGGGCTCTTTGTCTCTAAGTTTTCCAAAACCTACATGAGTTGACTTCTCCAAACACAAAAGTTAAGAAAACACACAAAAATGTTAATCTCCTTTCCCTCATACTGAAAGAAAAAATATCTGTGGCCTGTCTACCTCTTACCTCTCATTTCTATTTCCTTATGAACTGAATCTTGAAATGTCAATCCGAATAATCACTGTTTTATTTTTCACACCTCATAAGTAGTGCCCTTTTGTTTTATGGATTCCAACGGGAACTGATTTAGATTTGTCTTTTCATGTTAATATTTCAGTCATCCTGAATGCATAAGTATTTAAATATTATGAGCCACACATTCTTAAATTCTTCCTTTCTATTTGTCTCTAAGTCCTTTGTTCAGTAGAAGTTGAGTCTTTGAGACATTCACTCTCCTGCTGTTACCTCAACATCTGGAAAGCCATTACATTGCTGATGCATTTATATGTAAACATCAACTTGCCTGGGTGTTGACCTTTGATTTCAAAACCGTTTACTCTCAAAATTTTAAGCTTGGCTATTCTACTGTCTTCTGGTATTTTGTGTTTTGGAAGACTATTAATACGAGACTTTCAGTGTTGTTGTTGTTTTAGTAACCAAGGTTGTATTACTGTTGCTCTGGTTGAGAGCCAGTCAGATTTTATCATCTGCTTGAGACTGAAGATGCCACGCGTACTTCTGTAGGTGACGGTCTTTTCCTCAACTCTGCCTAGAGAACAGCAATCTCTTTCAGGCTTGAAATGTTATGTTTACTTCACTACCGTTGTTTTCATTCATACTACATTCATTCTGGTTTTTAATTGCTTCCGTTCCATTGGTTTGGTTTCTGATTCGGGATTTTATTCTTTTACAAGCTTAATACAAAACATTTCTACTCACTGTCTTACCTATCACTATTTTATCTATTTCTCTGCCTCTGTGTTCTGAGTAACGTATAAAGTACCTCATCTGACTCACTCAATTTTCCGTCAAGAGCTCTCTACAGGTGCCTGTAGTTCTCAGGCCTTTTGTTGTATTTTTAGGATTCCTTGCTCTTCTCATCTCAATGTCTCTCTTCATTTCTGCCCACCTCACAGCTCAGCCTTTTTCTTCCACTGGATTAAAAGTTTTCCCAACCGTGTGTGGGTTCACCGTTCCCTTCCCCAGACTGGCTTCCCTGCTCAACATCCAACTTGGCCTTCGTGGTCCCTTTGCCACAAATCTGTACCTCTGGAAGGCAAATCTGATTCTTCACCCACAGCCCAATACACGGTTTTCTTCCTCTGTTTCTTAACTCATTGATAAGCACGTACTGCAGATCTATGTGGACACATCAAAGGTCGGATATGATATGCCTTTGCCAAATGGGGTCTGTCTCATATCAGAGTGAATTTCTCCTGGTAATTGTTCCTCAGGAATCATTTTAAATAACTATTTAGCATAGTTATTTAGGTTTAGCATATACAACCTAATACACAAGTAGAGACTATCAACAATAGTATCATATTTAACTCCTAATAGTTTACATCAATGAATAATAATTTTAAGTAAATCACATAATTATTTTCAGTAAAACTCAATGCAATTTATCTTTATAATTTAGAATCCTTTACCTGTAAGTCTTCTCAAATTACATCATGAAAGTGGGACAAGTGGAAGGACATCCAAAAATAAAAACAGGTATCATTAATTCCTCCATGAATTTTTCTCAGGTCAAAGTCCCACGTAGTACAGAGAGAGTAGGTATGGAGCCTCCAAAGTTACCATGTATAATATAACATATCATGAAATACATGCACAATATAATATTTTTATGTTATAAAAGTATTTCCTATCTTGCACACAATATTCCTATCCTATAATATAGTCCCTGTTATGAAAAGTACTTGTTACTAAAGTGAAGGGTCAGTATTTCCCGAAGCTACTTTGGCCGCCATATTGTTCTCTGAGCCTTCTAAACTAATATCATTTCTCTGCATTCCCCCAAAGATCTCACGCAATCAGCCTAATCTCCCTCTGCATCTGAGACACACACATTTCAAAATTAAACGTATCTATTTTGAAATGCTTTCACTACCTGAGTGGGGGTGAATGGGAAGCAGCATGATTTGAATTGCATACTGTGATCACTGAAGACGTAACATGTGAATTTTAATACCACCTCAGAACTCCTCTTAATGAGGCCGCATACAAAATATTTGAAAAACAGTTACCAAAGTAAAAGGCATCAAGCCATGCATATACGTAATATACGCAGAATACTATGTGATTTGCACACATTCATTCATGTTCTGCTTGTCCCTCAGTGAACTTGAAATCATGTTAATACAACCTCATAAAGTATCTCTGAGATAGATAATCCCAGGTAAAACCTTTTTAAGAATGAGGATCCAAATGATTTCTTATTACTTCAGAAGGACCTCTACGTATATTAGATGCATGTTTTTTTTTATGAAGAAATATGTTAACCCACTGAATTTCAACTCAATCCTCTATAACTCTTAAGCTTAAACTCCATATTCTGCTTCTTCTAAATTGGTTTATATGTGATTTCCAGAATCGAAGCCTGTGAACTAGGGATTGTCTATTCTCTTTTACAGTGTAGACAGGGCAACATTTTTGTCTATTTCAGTAAGAACATTAGGTCTCTTCGGGGGGTTATTCAGAGCACTGCTAACCCAGGGTTTTATTTTAATGTTGAAATTATTGTTTTGCTATTTTGTAATTAAAGAGATTTTTCTTGATGCAAATATTCAGCAACATCCTTTAGGGACATTTTTAAGCAAATGTTCACATTTTGCGTGGTGTAGCAAATGAAGTAATTCTTGTATTTTTCCTATTATATTGTGTAAGACTGTGAGACAGCTTTGCAAGAATGCCCTACTACGGCTATAAGCGCAGTGGTGTGAAGAAAAGCTTTGAGAATACAGAAACACAATTTGAAACAATGTGGAATAACTGTCGACTTTTGGGAGAATAACAACAGCAGACAGACCGACCTGGCACACAGCAATCAGAAACGAGGTCATTCACATTTAGCAAAAGCCTTGGGCCTTTCAAGGGAAGAGAATAGCCAAAAACAACCATTTCCCCGAGCCAAAAGATTCTTCAGATATACAGCAAAAAGGCTCCCGATTCCATAGGGATCCTTGCAGGTACCTTTATGCCGACAGCTAACAATGACATCAGTCCCTATATTGTCTTCAGATGTGGAGTCCACCAATATCATGTATGAGTGGGGTTTCCACAAATTTCAGTTCTTTGACCAAGCTATTCAACATTACTTTCTCCATTTTCAACTGCTGACTTTAGCATTCTTATCCTCCATAGTTATTTCTTCAAGTAATTTTCTACATATTCAGAGAACTGGAAAAAAAAGGTTTATTTGAGAATTGTGAATCATGTTCAGCTAGCTAGTAATTGAAATGCCTTCTAAGCACACACTTTCCAGTAGGGTGTTGCTATCGGGGAAAATCTACCTCCCGTGGATTGTCTTCAAAGCTATAAAAACTCCTTATTTTGTTTTCTTATGCTGAGGGTGGGGTGGGGGGGTTGATGTTACATCCTCATTCAGATCAAATGATTTTTGTTCCATATGTTCTGTTTGAAGGCCTGTAATTTCACCACTGTTGATGGTGGAAATGAAGTTTGGTGGAGGAAATGATGTGGAAAGTCGCATTTGATATTTCTGGGCTGTCCCAGTGAGGTTGAGAGTGAGCAAGCTAACAGATTTTATACACAGCATCTTCCATGCCATCAGAAAGCTAAATATCCTTTCCTTTTCAAAGAATAATTATTTTGGTTTGATTTATCAATAATGCTTTCGCTGTAATTATAACAGAAATAATGAATGGATCTTCTGTCTCCTAAGAATTATGCTCTCTTGTATGGAGCTTGTTTGGTGGGCTCTACCAATAAGTCAAACAAATTTAACATATTAAGGCTGTTATGCACAGTAATTTTCAGCAGAGCGGCAGGGTAGCTCTATTTCCAGGCAATGGTTTCTTGTAACAAATTGACATCAAAACAAATGAAAAGTTGGAAAGTTATTTCTGCTAATACAAAAATATGTATTATATAATGAACCTGTTTCCATGCAGGTTTATGGTGAAATCAACACTTCATCTCGATGCCTAGTACAACGTTAAAATGCAGAAATGAACCAGGCTCAAGTCGAATGGACATAGAAAGCTCTGAAGTTGATGGTAGAACAAAGCATAAGTTCAAAGACCATCATTGCTCTTTTGATGGGCTTCCCCGCCTTCCCTTCCTTCCCCATTCTCTCTCCTTCCTTCCTCTTCCTTTCATCCTTCCTTCCTTCCAACAGACCTTACTAAAAAATGAATGTAACCCTTTGAATGAAATAATGCCACTTGATTTCTCAATCACTTAGCCTTTGCTTGGCCATTTGGTGTGGTCACGCCTGTCACCTCATGGCTACATGCAATAATGAAAATGGACCTTTTAATTAGTTATATACAACACATAATGGCTGCAAGCCTCTAACATCCTTTATGCAAATGATTCTTTAGAGATTATTAATTAGTTTTTGAGGAATATTAATTTCTCTAACCCTCCAAAATTATTACTACTGGGAAATAGGCCTGAATTCATTTTAACTATGATAAAATTGCACTCAGTGACAATTAATCGAGCACAGCAAAAGAGACCTTGGCGTTAAATGAGAAGTGCACTCGCTATCGCTTCTTGTGAAGACTTTTAATTTGTAGGCACAAACATGATTTTAAGCAGAGTGAGTATGATCTCTGGTCAAGCAAACGTTCTGGACACCTCTCTTGAAAATAATTTATATGCAGAAACACTGAGTTCAGAGGTGATTTTATAATCAACATGCGTATGTTTACATATAGCTTTAAAAAGAAAAGTAGAAAGTCAAAGCACGCCCAGAGGAGCTGATAGTGTTTTGCAGGAACACTATTTAAACTCAACCAATAGGATCGTCACATGATGCCAGGGGTCCGTCTTTTCTGACTACAAATGAGGCCCTTTGTTTTAACTAGAGATACCTTGGGGCAAACCTTAAAAAAAAATACATAAAACCCTGATGAAGCACAAAGTTAATTTTATTAAAATTAACAGCATTTTCTCTTCTACCAATTTACTACCAGATACAATACCTTAGGCAATATTATGAAGCAATCTATATTCAAATTCGTGGGTTAGGTATGTCGAAAGTTCCATTTTTGTTTTCTACCTTAGTAGAAAGTGAATATCATTACAGAACTCAAATATATTTTTTCAAATCTATTCTTGGAAGACAAAGTTGAAAACTCCACATCAAAAAAAATGTTTAAAAAAAAAACAAAGTAAAACTAAATATTGTGAACTGCATGTTGTGATTTATTTTTCCCTATATTACATGCTAGTTCAAAAGATTAGTAACCGTGACCTATTAAGAGAGGAAACTGACAAGAGAACAATTCATTTTGCAGAGAAAAATAACCCAGGAAGATTTGGAGATTCTCAGGGAAACAAAGGACAAGCTGTATTAATGAGTAGCAAACAAATGTTTCAAGGTGTGGCAAGCTGTTTATGTAAAGAGACACCATAGCATATGTGCTGTATATGTATGTATATACATAGGCAACATACATCAAGCAGTAGAGTGACAAAAAGACAATAGCAACCATTGGAACTTTTCACTAATTTTTTCATGCAGGCATATGTGTGGACTCCATTCAAAAGTGGTTCTGAAGTCATTAAAAACAGGTCAAAGGTATCTAACCTGTTGAAAGATCTCAGATCCCACCGAGAATGTGAGTAATGCTTTGGACTATTTTTCCAGGAAAATAATAGATATAGTATACATATAATATGTATCTTTACACACATGTATGTGCCATTGTTGCAACTATTTTTACTGTGGTATGTTCTTCACAAACATGTGGAACTCTGCAGGCAATTGTGGAGTCCTCTTGTAACCCAAAGATCCATGGTAACAACGTATGACTTAACCAGTGAAAGGCTTCAAAAGTTGCTGAAAACCTAACATGTTTTCTAAAAAAAAAAAATCTGAAAACATTACTCTTATTAGTCTGCCTTCATGCCTAAAATGATCCACTATTAATATTACAATATTATATCTCAAAAATTATCCACATGTATGATAACTGTAAAAACATAATATTATAACAGCAAGGGCAATTTTATCAGAATACCAGGGTATAACTTTATCAAGAAAAGCCAGGTAGATGTTCAGAAAACTGTCTACACTGAGGTGTTTTTTTTTTAATTTTTTTTCAACGTTTATTTATTTTTTTGGGACCGAGAGAGACAGAGCATGAACGGGGGAGGGGCAGAGAGAGAGGGAGACACAGAATCGGAAACAGGCTCCAGGCTCCGAGCCATCAGCCCAGAGCCTGACGCGGGGCTCGAACTCCCGGACCGCGAGATCGTGACCTGGCTGAAGTCTGACGCTTAACCGACTGCGCCACCCAGGCGCCCCTACACTGAGGTTTAAAACAAAGTGGACAAACAGAAACGCAGGTCCATTCAGACCCAGGTAAGGTGCTGGGGGAACCAGGGAGAGCATGAGGGCTCTAGGGTCCTGGGGGATGGTTGGGGGCAGGAGCCTCATAAGAAAGGAGTAGAAGAAGCTGAAGGCCAACATTTCCTCTTTCAAAATTTCTGTACTGAATGTGCCTAGTTTTTGATAGAGCTGATGTGCTGCATATCATGCATTAGGCTGGTGACCATACAGAACTGTATGAATCCAGAAGCTTGAAAATAGGCTAGTGTTTTAAAAACCGTTATCCAGACTGAATCATTTCAGTACTGAAAATTCCCAGGAAAGAAGCTTTGTTCTTCCCGTTAGGAAATTATTGGGAGACATTTCCAGTAATCAGAAATGTGGCCTACTGATCAAACAAGGGCAGAAAATCAGCTTAATCAAGCCCCTGAGTCCAGTATGCCTCAGTAGTCTGTCTTTGTCATTTCCATTTCCTATTACAATAAATAAATAAATAAATGTATTCACTGCAGGATATGTTATTCATTCACATATACTTATCTGTAACTCCAATCTTTCCCCCTCTTTTTAAAAAAAGTAAGTTCTATACCCAACATGGGGCTTGCACTCATGATCCTGAGATCAATAGTCACATGGTCTACCACCTGAGCCAGGCAGGCACCCCTCCTTAACTCTAATCCTGATACTCTATGGTAGGTGATAGAGACATAGCAAACTCCCCCCAGATAAGGAGGTAATGATTATAAAGGAGTGGACTAACCTGCAAAGAAATAATTCTACCGTGATAAAATGAGGCTATGATGTAGAGAGCTAACTTAAGGGGAGCACATGTTGAGATGGAACTCTGAAGCAAGTAGGATTTCTACACTTAGAGATTAGAAGCCTGTAAGCAGAGGGTGAGGACACAGAAGGACGAGGAGAAAGGTGGAAAAATGTGAAAGGCATTAAGTCCAGGAGGCATTATGAAACCCAAGATTGCCTTGATAATTCACTCTCTTCATGATTCAGAGTAGTATTGGAGGTATCATGAGATCCATCTAAGAGATGGCCTGCTACGCTATTACTACACCAACAATAATCTTGGAAATAAAAATGGATGGTTGTTCCTCTGAGATGAAAAAGTACGGGAGAGGAAAGAGCGATGAGGCCGTTTTAAGGCAGAGCAGAAAGAGGTGGTATTAAATAGCCTTGGTCATTTTATTAAAACCGAAGAGAAAGTCAGGTAATGAAAGGGAAGGCAGCTCTTGATGGGAATAAATGAGCTGAGGATAGCTAATGTTCAGAATTCAAAGGCGACAAAGAAGTGAAAAACTTTGTGGAGCAGCAGGAAGGATCCAGTTAGTGTTGAATAACACGAATTTGAATCGAACTCCATCAGTTCCAACACTTAACTTGCCATAACATTTGTCAGAATGGAAGCGGAAGCAGTGGAATCAAAACTCAGAAATATTCGGGGAAGAGAATTTCTTGAAAGAAACGTGTTGATGAGCTACTCCAAGTATAAGGTTAGCCGAATTGACCAAGGACGTGATCTTGTAACAAAGGGTGGTTTCAAACCTAAATGGCACTTGGGTTGCTGAGCGCTGGCATGAGTTGTGGTCAGTAAGTCTGAAGACAGAAAGCAGGTGGAGTAGAATAGGTTTTCATCATATAGAAGAACAGCACTTGGCTAGGTGATAAATGACTGACTATGCAGCGTGAAAAATTTGCCCTGTCTTCATAGTGTGTTGGGAAAGTGCCAAGGAATGAGATGATAGAAACAGAGTGCCCCTAGTCTTTAAGCCCTGTTAAGAAGTACAGCCCTTTTAACACAAGTACTACAAGGATATTGAAGAGCTTAGTGGGAGCCTCTAACATGGGGGTCTCCGTATACAGCAGCCTAGGTTGGGTTGAGGACAACTCAGGCAGTTACACTTAACTCTGCATAGTCTGGAATTTTACCAGGTAGGTGACACAGAATAGTGACCGCACACAGGGAAGAGAAGGGAGGGATGACAAGACTTAGAATCCAAAGTACATACAGAAGAAAGTAAAAACAGAAGGTGCCATTAAATTGGATAAATATGGCGGCAACAATAGATTGAAAGATCTAGTTTAGTCCCTGCGGCTGTTTCCAATGTTCCACTTTCTCTCCAGCTGCTTTTGGGGAGGGGTCCTTTTCCCGTATTCTCCCCCCCTCCCCAGTCTCCGTCCTCTCTCCACCCGCAAATGCGGTTCCCAACCCTCCATGGCTTCTCGCTCCCCAAATTCACCTCTCCACGCTGGGTACCTGCTGAATACTGTGGTTCAGGTTGTGCAGATTGTTGTGTTAATCCTCCAATCAGTTTTCTAAGTGTGTAGGATGGTTTAGTGTTGGTCTGGCTGTATTTCATGGACACGAGACACACAAAAAACTTCCATGCTCTTCCGCCATCTTGGCTCCTCCCCCAATAGATTGAAATATCTAAAAAAAGAAAAGAAAGAAAGAAAAAGAGCATACTTAAGAACAGCTGAGTAAAAACTGAAAGGATGTGTTTGGATTTTTCTCTCAACTTTATATTAGTAATACACTTTCTTCATGAACCTCTCTTCACTCAAAACAGTTCTGTCCATCCTACTACACACACACACAGTGGATACTTAAAATATTCCAATGGCATTACACATTAAGGCTTTTTCCTTCTCTGGCAAAGCTCAGGAGACTTAAATATTTCTGTTCTTCATCTTATCTTCATAATCTCAAGGCTCTTACAAATGGATTTGCTTATAAAATGGTTTTAAAACAGAGTATTATTACTCAGTATGATTTAAATCCTTTCAGTCTCTTCTGTACATGGGAGAAGGGCTCCTGTTTATATATAAATATATATTTATATAAATATATATAAACGTATATATAATATAATATATAGAAGTGTGGCCAATGAATTTTGTATTCCTCAAAAGAATGGTGGAAAATATATCTCTAGGTCTTTTTTTTTCTTTTTAGCGATGGCCTATTATTTTGTACATGATATATGAAAAATGAAAAGCACGGGGATACCTAAAACCCAGTGAGGAAGTGACTTCAATGTATTATGGGTACTACTCTTTTTTTTTTTTAATTTTTTTTTCAACGTTTATTTATTTTTGGGACAGAGAGAGACAGAGCATGAACAGGGGAGGGGCAGAGAGAGAGGGAGACACAGAATCGGAAACAGGCTCCAGGCTCTGAGCCATCAGCCCAGAGCCCGACGCGGGGCTCGAACTCACGGACCGCGAGATTGTGACCTGGCTGAAGTCGGACGCTTAACCGACTGCGCCACCCAGGCGCCCCTGGGTACTACTCTTTAAGACACCTGTGGGAGCAAAGTTAGATGAGTTTGTAGCTTCTTCAGGGGACCCTGGAGTGTCTCATGTAAAAATGTCATTTTAATTATTTATGCAGGAAAAAAAATTGCATCATGTACGTGAACTTTTTTTTATTAGTTTCAATGCACTTGTAGAAAGAATGAAACTCTGGGTTTATACAGTACATTTTGCCTTAGGAATACGAAGTGCTTTGAAAGCGTTATTGTAGGTTTTCCAATAGAGTGAGATTTGATGCCTATTTTTATTCTCGCACACAGGGTAGAAGAGTAACGTGGGCAAAGTTAGCCAAGTTAGTAAAAGATCTCAGAATTAAATTCAGGACTGTAAATTCCAAAACAATGCAGTTTCAACAAGGATAAATACTCCAAGACAAAAAGACTTACTCAAAGGAAAGGAGCACAGAATTTTTGTCCTTAAACTATACGTTATCAGATGGATCTTAAATAGCTTTTGAAAACCAGAATTCAAGACAGGATATACTACTAACAGGATTCTTAGAGGCACGTAAGGTAAGTCATGAATGACCCAACCAGTGTAACTAAAACATGCAACGCTGAACAAATGCAAAGTAACCATTTCTCATTTTTCTCAGGAATTAAGCTTAATGACTTAGGAATTATGAAAACACGATTTCCTTCGACAAGAACACAGTGCTGCTTGTTTGGTCTTGCTTGTCATTGAGACTGAGGTTGAGATGACTTTGCTGATTGGGTGACGGCAACCTTAATAAAAAGGAAAGTTCTATGCCTTACATTTTTCTTCAAAATAAACACATATGAGCCAACAAGTCATTCTAACCCCAGAAGAGGGTTCTAGGGTCAGCATTCTCTTGGTCCTCCACTGGAGTTTTCACACTATTGCAAATACAACTTCTGGAAACATTCAGCAATGGTGTCCTTGTGTCTTTATTCTCCTGCTATCTAGTCACATACTGGTGCTTCCTTTACAATTTTGGAAATGTTTTTAACGTAGTAATCTGTTGGCTCAACAGATATTTATTAAATGGCCTGCTCTGTGTCAAGTTCTGGGGACATGGAAACGAGGGAGAAAGCGGTTCCTATAGTCACAACCCAGGGAAGATGGCAGTCACATAAACAAGTATTACGCCATGTAAGGGATGTGTCAGCAGAAATATTTATGGAGTAAACCGGAGGAAGCAGGACAGCTGAGGTGCAGCAGAGAGAGCCTTGCCTCTGTTGTGGGTGCCTGGGCAGGCTCCGTGGGGAGGGGCAGACAACCATGGGTGGAGCTTTGGGTGAGAGAGGTCACACTGGTAACATCACCACGCATCCTTTCTAAGGCTGGAAACTATATTTCCCAGAAACCATTTGGCTTAAACAATGTGGGTTAGAATCTGCCCCTGGGAGGAATCTGTGGAAGATTTGGAAGGAAGAAGGAAAGCTTAATGTCAACCATTAAGCTTGACATTTTATAGTAGCCTGTGCTGCAAGTTCTGGATCCCTCCACAAACTTCCAGAATCAACAGCATCTTCCAGGCAGACATATTGACTATTTCTCTAATCTCCCAGCCTCAGCCTTCTAACCCTACCATATTCAGATAAACTCTAGTTCCCATATTAGAGGCTACAAAGATTCCTATACTAAATCACTCCTCTTCCTAATACTCATAGACAATCTTTGCCTGACTAAACTCAGGTGATGCAGATAATTTCAAAGAGAAGTTAAAACTTGGACAGGGTTTTGAAAGCGAAATAGGAATTGATCCGGCAAACAAGCTATAGACATCATTCCTGCAAAACTGAAGAGCGATGGGCATCAGATGCAAATTAACCGTTATAAGCCCATGAGAAAACAAAAAATAGTCATGTCTAAATACCCGCAGAAAGGTTCTTCCCTCTAGCCATGAGGACAGAGGATGCATTTTTCTGCTTAGTCTTAGCTCCTTACCCAAATTCTTAGGGGTGGCCCTGCCTTGGCAGAAAGGCTTCAGTCATCCTTCACCCACATCACCACATATAGATAGTTCGTCTGACAACAAATCCAAGAAGGCAGCTAGGCAGACAGCCAAGGCTGAGTCCTAAGTGAAATTGGTTTGTCTCTTGGATTTCTCAGTTGTATAAGAAAAATTTAAAAAAATAAAGAAAGAAAGAAAAAAAGAAAACCTTTTTTTTCTATAAAAACACTTTGACTTCAAGTTTATATTCACTCAGAAACAAGGGCGTCAACAATACAGTGAGAAATGTACACAGTTGAGTAACATTGAGATCACTTCTTGGGTTTCATACCAATGCTGAAATTACTACAAACAGTACGGGAATGAGGCCTCACAACTGTAATTCGTTTTTCAATTAATATTTATTGGGCCAAATTGTGCCTGGCACTGTACTGGGTACTAGGCATTCAAAAAGACAGGCAAAGATGTAGCCCTCAAGGAGCTTAAGTTCCCCTGGGTAGAATTATAAAATAATTGGAAATTTTTCATAAATAAGTATGTAGCATACCACACAGATGTAATAGATTTGCCCTTCCTCAACCACAGGTGACGGAAACAAGAAAGTGTCACTAGTTTGTGACGTCTGAGTGACAGCTGCTTGACAAAAGTTCCCTTTGACCCAGGGATGCCCCCAGGTCCTATCACTGGACGCTCCCCAGTTCCCTCCTCCCTTAAATGACACCTTATAACTCAGTTGATAAAGGGTCCTTACGACCTGCTGTGATAAATTTAGAAGAACAAATGTCCTTTTTGGAGACACCTGCAAAGGCTGGTTAAGGTTCAAATCCTGTCAGGTGATGACTAATAAATACAGTCACTCCTTGATCAATACATAAATTCTATTCCTTCTATAATCCTGCATTTCTCTGATGACCCTGTCACCGCCAATCTCCAGCTGTAACTCCTATTTTCTTCTGGGAGTCACTGTTGGTATGTATATTAATAATAAACCTTGTTCTCTTATGCTTGGGGTTGGTTATGTCCTTAGCTCAAGCATCTGGTACCTTCCTCAGTGGGAAGAGCACAGTGAGTTTCGGGGTTTCTCTAGGTCTCTCTAGGGTTGACTGAAACATGGTTTTATTATTTCACTTATCGGATCACATCCCCAAATCTCCTCCTTCACCCTTCCATCCACACCTTTAGTTAATGAATTTACTCATACTTTACAAAGAAAAATGGGACAACTGCAAGGTAACATTTAACAGACTCTCACCACCCCATCTATCACCTACCAGCATCCGTCTGTTCTCCCAACCTGTTAACTTAGATGAAACTTCCATAATCCCATCCAAAACCAATTCCTACACTTTACCCAGGATCCCCTCTCCTCGTGAGGCCTCCAGGACATCACTGCACCAGTTTTTTCCTCATTTTCCTACATCATTCATAATTTCTAAATGGTTTATACTGATAACACACAAATATGTATTTTTTCATGTAAAAAAACATGTGTATATATACACATCATTCTCGAGTGAACTTGAAAAGGAGCCTGAGAAGAAGGAGCCGATGAAATAGGAGGAAAAGAAAGCACATGTGATTTTGGTAGTTCATGTGGGGAAAAAAATAGTGTTTTAAGGAAAAGGAAGAAACCGTCACGCCACCGCCAGTAAATCAGACAAGATAAGATGACGACATCTCGCAGCACAAAGGGTGGTATTAACACAGAAGTCACCGATGAGTCATAAGAGCAATTCTGATGGAAAAGTGAGGGTAAAAACTTGATGGCATGTTTCACAGAGGCTGGGACAAGAGGACAGGAGCTAGAGTGTCAGCTCCTTCGAGGAACAAAGTGCTGTGATACTGACAAGGCAAATGGGGATACTAGTTTTACAGACTATCACAGAAACTCCTTCTGTGGGAACAGGAAAAAAAGCAGTCAGGCATTAGCACAGGAGACAGAGAAGGAGCAGGGAGAGCCTGTGGAAGGACTTCTCTGACTGTTTCATTTCTTTCAGTGAAATAGAAAGTGAGCCCAGAGCGAGGATGATGAAGGAGACTTTGAGGTAGAAAAATAGAACACACGGGGACCCCTGGCTGGCTCAGTCCATGGAGCGTGTGGCTCTTGACCTCAGGGCTGTGAGTTCGAGGGCCACACTGGATGGAGAGATAATTTAATAAAATGTTTTTTGTTTTTTTTTTAAATAGAAGCTATGAAGCGGTCTCCTTGGGAGAATAGACTCTGAACACACAGTATGATCCAAGCAGTCTACTTGAGGTTCATGGTCATGAATTCCAAGTGAGATCAATCAGCATGGTTGTGTGTTGTCTTTAGCCCCATTACAATAAAGGCACGGAATTAGGTGGAAAGTTGAATTTAATCAGGACTTTAGGTTTGCTGAGCCAGTATAAGCAAGAGAGGTGAAAAGAAAAGTTGAGATTATATGCAAAGGACTTACAATAGTGATTGACCATGAAATTCGTGCTGGCTAAGGAATGAGGATGTTAAGCACGTGAGGGATGGTTAAATGATAGTAACACCAGTAGATTAGTGATCTGGGCAGCAGTGATAGATTTCTAGGCTAAGGGTGAGCTATCATTTTAGGAAGTGTGGTAAGGAGAACAGGACACATGAAATTTAGGTTTTAGAGAGGTTATAATTATTGACAAAGTCTAGCACCATTTGCAGAAGTAGATGCCGAGGAAAAGAACGAAAGGCAAATACGATAATTCGAGTAACGTTATAAGGTCTTTATCTTTAAAATTATTGGGCAGCTTTTTGTTATTTGCAATATGAAAGTCACAGCTTCGTTGCACATGACACAGGCTCTTTAGTCTATAACTCTCTCCCTGTCCTATCTACTCTAACCGCCCCCCCCACCTCGCCCTACTGCACCTTATCCATCAGAAATGCTGAACTACCTCAGTTTCTCTGAATATTACTTTCACTGTAGCACATCTTTGTATATAAACATTGTTCCCTCTACCTGTAATTTTTTCCCCTCCTTGCCTGACTGATAAATTCCATTAAGCTCAATCATCTGTGAATTTTTTTCCTGATGAATGTATATATACACATATATATGGGATTTTTCTTTTTAAAATATGGCTTTTTGAGAAAAGAGCCAGATTACTCATGTTTGTACATTTTGGCCTCATACCATGTCTGACATATAAAATAAAATATCTGAGATGAATAAATGGGAAGATAAATATTAATAGTTTTTCTTCTTTTTTTTTTTCAACGTTTATTTATTTTTGGGACAGAGAGAGACAGAGCATGAACGGGGGAGGGGCAGAGAGAGAGGGAGACACAGAATCGGAAACAGGCTCCAGGCTCTGAGCCATCAGCCCAGAGCCTGACGCGGGACTCGAACTCACGGACCGCGAGATCGTGACCTGGCTGAAGTCGGACGCTTAACCGACTGCCCCACCCAGGCGCCCCTAATAGTTTTTCTTCTTGATAAAGCGTTCATATTCCATTTCCTAATAAGTTTGACACTTTCACTTATAGATATTTCATCATGAAATCAAACATTACTGAGTTGATTGAAAGGCATGTACTAATATGAATAGAGAGAGGAAAAACAAATTAAGCTTCTCTTCCTCATATTCTTCTGTGAGCCAAATATCTTCAGATTGCCCTAATCCAGAAATCCGATAGCTCCTCTCCTACATAAACTAAGCCACACGTTTACAAATCATCCTTAAAATATATTTGGAAAAATTTTGCTTTACAGAAGTCTATACACAAGACATTATGCTTTGTTGTAATAGGAAGGGTCATATTGAATAATGTTCTTAGTTTTTCAAATAGAAAAATAATATTATTGGGCACAGGGGCGGCTCAGTTGGTTAAGCATCCGACTTCGGCCCAGGTCATGATTTCACAGTCTGTGAATTCAAGCCCCGTGTTGGGCTCCATGCTGACAGCTCAGAACCCGGAGTCTGCTTCAGATTCTGTGTCTCCCTCCCTCTCTACTCCTCCCCCGCTTATACTCTGTCTCTCTCTGTCTCTCAAATATAAATAAACATTAAAAAAAACCTTTGAAAACTAAATAAACAGGGGCGCCTGGGTGGCGCAGTCGGTTAAGCGTCCGACTTCAGCCAGGTCACGATCTCGCAGTCCGTGAGTTCGAGCCCCGCGTCAGGCTCTGGGCTGATGGCTCAGAGCCTGGAGCCTGTTTCCGATTCTGTGTCTCCCTCTCTCTCTGCCCCTCCCCTGTTCATGCTCTGTCTCTCTCTGTCCCAAAAAAAATAAATAAACGCTGAAAAAAAAATTTAAAAACTAAATAAACAGAAAAATAATATCGTTAACTGAATGTTGTAACTTAATTAAAAAGACCCCGGGAATACAGGAAGATATTTAAGAATTTCTGAACTCAGCAACTAATGCACATTTTGATTTAGGGCAAAGGGACTGTGGCTCGTAAGGAATGGCCACTCCTTCCACTAACCTCACAAGGAGAAACAACTATAAGAATCTAAGACAGCCAGAAGATGTGAATCAGAGTAACCATAATGTAACAGAAGTCTCCCCAAGTCACTGGAGGGTCTCCAACGGCGGAAATTGTAGCAAAAACGGTTATTTTGCAGTTCAGCCCCTTTCTCCGACTGAAAATACAGGCGAGGTCCTCAGGATGTGTCCTATCTGCTGTGCTGGTCCTTCCCACACGCTGTAGTGACAAGTGCCTGTATTTGACCATGACATTTACAAACTGCCCAGAGAATCCAAGCCTTTTTCAAAGAATATAGCAACTGCTGTTTCTCTATTTACAGATTATGGGTGCAACGTTATTTCACATTCAGTCTTTGTGGGGCCTGGGAACCAGAAAAGGACTACCAGATACCTTTTATGAGCCAGGTAGTCCCAGGAGGTTCCTGCTCCAAACAAGATAGTAAAATCTCCTTCACCTCCTTTGTGCGGACCCTGGGATCCCTCCACCAAGCAAGTAAGCTTCTTTGTTTCAATTCTCTCCCACTCAGGAGGAAGAAGCCCTGGATGAAACCATGAATAATCTCTCAACACAAAACTTTTATTTAAAAGGTGTAAAAACAGTGGTGTGTGTGTGTGTGTGTGTGTGTGTGTGTGTGTGTGTGGCATCTGTAAGTAAAGACACGGCTGATTAGAACAGTATAAAGAAATCCTCAGAAACCAGCTCATGATTATGCCCATGAACGGAGGCTGTGATTGCCTGAGAAACTGTGGTGCTATGGGTAAGCTAGGGCATGAGTAAAAACCACAAACCAGGATGGGCAAAGAGGCCTTGAGGAATTGTTACTATGAACCCCACATATACTTTAGATCAAGACTCAATACAAGTATATAATAGGAGGGAAAAAAAGGTTCCCACTGACAGAGGAAGACCAAAAATATTTTTTGCCTGGTTTAGGCTGGGCTCTGGTCAGGAGATTTAAAAATCTCTTGGAAATTCATAAATACAATAGGCCTGAGGCCTGAATTTCAATCCTACTTCAAGAAGTCAACATTAAATGCAGGCTGAACTGAGAAATCTGTAGCACCTGAGAAACACAGACCAAAAAAAAAAAAAAACAAAAAACAAAAAAAAAA
The DNA here is from genome assembly GCF_018350175.1 of Felis catus. Taxonomy (NCBI): domain Eukaryota; kingdom Metazoa; phylum Chordata; class Mammalia; order Carnivora; family Felidae; genus Felis; species Felis catus. Next base: position 9,112,636 of record NC_058371.1, on the reverse strand, counting down.
TGCTTCTCTTGAGAAGCATGCCCTCTCTACAGCCCCAAAGTTTTACTGCAAATAAATTCTCACTGAAGATTTTCTCACAAATCTTGTGGAATGTACTAGAAAACAACCCACTATCAGCGTGAACCAGGGCACAAGAGGTTGAGGAAGAAATACTTAGGAACTACAAATAATAAAACTATCAGATATAGGCAATATAATGAGTTCAAATGACTAAGACATAAAAGAATTCATAAAAAAGAAAAATTCCAGATCAACAGACTATTAAAAAAATAGGCATACTTAAAGAAAATAGAAGTTTGAGCACTGAAAAATATAGTAATTGTAGTAAAAAAAGTTAATTGAATGGGCTAAGCAGTCAATTAGAAAGGAAGAGAAAAATGGTGAATTTGAATATTAATCTGAGAAAATGACTCAGAATTTAGCAGAAAATGAAAATAGACATGAAAAAATATGAGAGTTTAATAGATACAGAAATTAAAATAAGAAAATCTAATGAAGGGCTAATAAAAAGCTTTTTTAAAAAAATTTTTTTTAACGTTTATTTATTTTTGAGAGAGAGACAGAGCATGAACAGGGGAGGGGCAGAGAGAGAGGGAGACACAGAATCTGAAACAGGCTCCAGGCTCTGAGCCGTCAGCACAGAGCCTGATGCGGGGATCGAACTCAGGGACCGCGAGGTCATGACCTGAGCCGAAGTCGGATGCTCAACCGACTGAGCCACCCAGGCGCCCCAGAAGGGCTAATAAAAAGCTTTAACACTGAGAGAAGATGGTTGCAATCCAGGACACGGACACGGGGAGCTCCTGAACTCACCTCCTCCCAGAGACACACTGAACCTACAGCAACACGCAGAATAATTACTTCTGAAAGAAATTGTGTGTGTTGAGTAAACAAATAAACAAACAAAAAAACCCCCACACTGAGTAGGATAGGTGAGATACACTCTCACCTTAAACCTCACCCCAGCACAGGGACATATAATCAGGAAAGAATTCATCAACCCCAGCTTCTTCCTAAGGAGTGACGGGTTTGAACCCCAACTCCCAAGACGTCCGTCTGAGGGATGGGCCCCCAGAACACCTAAGGCTGAAAGTCTACAGGGCTTGTTTCCATGGAATCCTCTCCAGAGGCAGGCGAGACCAGTGGGCACCATTTTCATGTCATCTGTCTGGCCCACTCCAGGTCACTGGTATCTCCCTAAAAAGAGGTTATGCATCTATCTGACAGTCCGGCTTCTGTGGCTACCACGCAGAAGACACACCTGTTGGCTGCATGGCTGTACAGCCAGTGAGTCCTGTAGTGGCCACAGGACCATAGCAAAGAAACAATTCTTAACCACTCAGAAGATGCCCCTGTTGACCACCTGGCTGTAGTAGCTAGTGGGTCCTGTAGTGGTGACAGGACAGTGGCAAACAACGAAACAATTCACCTATTCCCCCAGGGCTAGCTGCTACACAGGAAAAATAATGATGAGCAAAATAAAAATGCAACCTACAAAAAAAAAAAACGGGGGGGGAATATTTGCAAATTGCATATTGGATGAGGGATTAATATCTAAAACATATAAAGAACACTTACAACTATTTGGGGAAAAAAAATAAACGGTCCAATTTAAAAAATGGGCAAATGAATTGAGCAGACATTTTTCCAAAGAAGACATCCAAATGGCCAAAAGATACACGAAAAGGTGCTCAACATCCATCATCATCAGGTGCAAGCAAACCAAAACCACAATGAGATAGCACCTCATACTCGTTAGAATGGCTATCATCAAAAAGACATGAAAAAGCAGGGGCACCTGGATGGCTCAGCCAGTTAAGCGTCCGGTTCTTGGATTTGGTTCAGGGCATGATCTCTGGGGTTCATGAAGTCAAGCTCCACCTTGGATTCCATGCTGACAGTTCAGAGTCTGCTTGGGATTCTCTCTCTCTCTCTCTCTCTCTCTCTCTCTCTCTGCCCCTCCCCCACTCGTGTGCACACTCTCCCTCTCTCTCTCAAAACAAATATATCAACATTTTTAAAAAGACTTGAAATAGCAAGTATTGGTGAGAATGTAGAGGAAAGGGAACTCTTGTTCACCAAGAGTAGAAATATAAATTGATGCGACTACTATGGAAAACATTATGGAGATCCCTCAAAAAATTAAAAAAAAAAGAAATACCATATGATCTGACAATCCCACTTCTGAACATTTACCCAAAGAAAATGAAATCAGAGTCTCAAAGTGATACCTGCATTCCCTTGTTCATCGCGACATCACTCACAATAGCTAAGATATGGAAATGACTTAGGTGTCTGTCAGTGGATGAATGGATAAAGAACTTACAGTATACATATACAATGGATTATTCAGCCATGATAAAGAAGGAAATCCTGACATTTGCAACAACATGGATGGACCTTGAAGGCATTATGCTAAGTGAAATAAGACAGAGAAAGACAAATATTTCATAGTATCACTTATCTGTGGATTCTAAAAGAAAGAAGAAAGAAAAAAAGAAAGTAAGAAAGTAAAACCCACAGAAACAGAGTAGAAAAGTAGTTGGCAGGGCCTGGGGCATGGATAGGGAGAGTTTGGTAAAAGGGTACAAACTTACAGCTCTAAGATGAAGATTGTCTAAAGATATAATATAAATCATGGTGACTACAGCTGATTTAAAAAAGGGAAAGAGGTAATAATATTGAAAAGGATAATCTTAGAGAATTTTCCTTAAACAATAAAAATATATGATTCCTCAAAAAGAACATGATTCCTCATATTCAGAACAAAATATACTACATATGGATTTATTTTAATGGAGAAAGAAAGAAAGAAAGAAAGAAAGAAAGAAAGAAAGAAAGAAAGAAAGAAAGAAAGAAAGAGAAAGGATCTTAAATGTTATAATAAGGCAGATTACTTTCAGGGGAATGATATTTAAACTAATGGGAGGTTGTTAAGTATGCAAAATTACATACAAAGACAATGGAAAAATATCACCAAGGTACTAGTGAAGAAAAAAATCAGTTGTAAGTCTGGGTATGTTGTATATCTTGACTAAAGTTTTGGCTTTGCAGATGTATACATTTGTCACAATGTCTCCATTATATAGTTTAAGTTAATGCAATTTTTGCACTTAAATTATACTGCAAGAAAGTTGGTTTTAAAAATCCAACAGGATCGTGTTTCCAAGGACATCAGACAGGAGGACGGAAAAAAAATTCAACAAATTCAGCAGTATTATGGGCTGAATGGTATCCCCCAACTCCTATGTTGAAGTCCTAACCCTAGTACCCCAGAATGTAGCTATATTTAAATATGAGGCCTTCAAAGGGTGATTATGTTAAAATAAGGAGCTTTAGGGACAAGCTTCAGTCCAATCTGACTGTTGTCCTTGTTAGAAGAGATAAAGAGAGAATTAAGGCATGAATGTGCATACACAGTGGAAAGTTCATGTGAGGACAGAGAAAATGTCACTGCAAACCAAGGAGAGAGACCTCATGAGAAACCAACCAGCTGACACATTGATCTCAGACTTTCACGGTCCAAACTCTGAGAAAATAAATTTCTGTTGTTTAAGCCACAGAGTCTGTAGTTTTTTTGTTTTTTGTTTTTTTTTTATGGAAGCCTTAGGAAACTAATACAACCACGTTTCGTGATCATAAGTACATTTCAGTAGATACATAAAAGTCATAGGACAAAGTTCAAATGCTTTACATAACTTTAAAAGGAAGTTATTAGCAAAATAGGTATAGAAGGACACTACCGAAAGTGATTATAGGTATCTTTCCAAAAGACCTTGATCAAACATGACACAGAGAGAAGTTTTCCTTTTAAAATTCAGGTGCCTAGGTGGCTCAGTCAGCTAAGTGTCTGACGTTGGCTCAGGTCACGATCTCACAGTTCAAGGGCTTGAGCCCCGCATCAGGCCCTGTGCTGACAGCTCGGAGCCTGGAGCCTGTTTCGAATTCTGTGTCTCCCTCTCTCTCTGCCCCTCCCCGGCTCATGCTCTGTCTGTCTGTCTGTCTCTCTCTCTCTCTCATAAATAAACATTAAAAATTTTTTAAATAAAATATAATGATAAAATAAAACAAAATTCGGGAATTTACAAGGATTCTTACTATTACTACATTTACTCAGGATTCTACTATAGTCCCTAAACAGAAAAATAAAAAGAGTAAAATAAATAGAACCATAAATACGAGAAATAAAATAGGAAAACTCATTATTTGCATATGTTATAATTGTATATATGGGAAATATAAACATGTCTACAAACTTTTAGAGCAAAAAAAGTGAGTTCAGCAAGTTTGATGACGGAAACGTTGTAAAACATCGATTGCTTTCCTGTAACATAGCAGCAACAACAAAAACAAATCTTTAAAAATTCAACGTTACAATAAAAAATGCAACTATAATTTATCTAGGAAGGCCTCTGGCAAAGAGATGCAGTATCTTTGTGGAATTGTAAATACAAGAAGTGGTATATTAATTGAAGATTCAATATTGGAAAGATGTCAATTTCTCCCAAAATTGGTCTCTAGAGCCAAAACAGTTCCTTTCTACATTAAAACAAGTAATTTGTATTTTTTTGCTATTGTTTTGGAGAAACTTGACAAATTGCCCCAAAAGGTATATGAAAATTACAATATCTAAAAATGGCCAAAATTCTTAAAAACAACAGTGGAAGGAGAGGTAGTGATACTAAACAGTCATATTATAAAACTATATAATAAATCAAAGAGTCTGAATTTGTCAAACATAGAGAAGAAGACAAGGAGAACTCAAAAATGCTCAGAAATGGAGCCACATATTTCTGGAAACTTGATATCAGGTAGATTTATCAGTGCAAATCAGTGGGGAAAGAAATAAAGCCTTTTTTAAGTAATCTGTTCTGGGACAGTTGTGTATCTGTGTGTAAAAGGAAAAAAAATGACATTAGATCCCTATTTTCAAGCCATACACAAAAATAAATTCTAGGTAGACTAAAGATACATATGTGGAAAACATTTCCATACAACTTTTGGAATATAATATGCAAGAGCATTGTATGATTTCAAGAGCAGAGAGGATTTTTATATAAGGCAAAAATTCATTAAACTTAACATGAAAGACTGAGTAATTTCTGTAAAACAAAATTCAATGTAAACAAAATAGAAAAGAAACCACAAACTGGAAGAACATATCTATAATCTATGCAACCAAAAAAGAGTAAGTATCAATGTATTTAAATAACTGCTTTAATAAGAAAAAGAAAAGCAATATATATATATATATATATATATATATATATATATATGTATATATATAGGCAAAAAATATTAATAACCAGTTTACAGAAAAGGCATATGGCTGTCAAGTACATATGAAGTGTCTTCAACTTACTAGTAATCACAAAAATGCTAACTCTAACAATAATGAAATACTGCTTTGGGATTTTTTAGATTTGTCAATATTCAACATTTGATGAGATTTTTAAAATATAAAACTTTAGCAATACCAAGTGTTGACAAAAATAGGAAGTAATCAGAACTCCTGCAAACACCCTGCAGGAGTATAAATTAGTACAACCTTTTTGGGGAAATATCCGAATATGGAATTTCATACCCGTGTACAAACCACTGAAATAATGTTTGCAAGGAGAGCACGTATATATATGAATCTTCGCACAGCAGGGTTCAGTGACATTCCTTGGGTCACTCAACTAGTAAGTGGTAAAATCATGATTCAAATCTGAGAGTCTGACTCCTGAGTCTCTAGCCTAACCACACCACTGATGTGTAACCTATCAGGATCATAAAACACTCAGCGGCCATTAAAGAGAATTACCCAGCTCTGTGTCTAATAATATTAAACGACCTCTAAAATATACCATTACACAAAGAATCAATGCTAATGAATGTAAATAATGGAAAAGTATCTACAGATGATATATGAGAATAAGTGAGCTTGAAAAATTTGTTGGCTACTAGGTCAGTATGTAAAAATCATTTTTATTTCTGTGCACCAGCAATAATTACAAAATTAAGGGTATTTTTTCAGTTTATTCATTTATTTTGAGAGAAAGAGAGAACCAGTGGGGGAGGGACAGAGAAGGACAGGGACAAAGGGCTCAAAGTGAGCTCTGTGCTGACAGCAGAGGGTCAGATATGGGGCTCAAACTCATGAACCGTGAGATCATGACCTGAGCCAAAAGCAGACAATCAACCAACTGAGCCACCCAGGCGTCCCCAAAATTAAGTTTTAAAAAGGGATACCTTTTTATAAGCAAATACAAAATAAAATACATAGGTCTAAATCTAAAAGTGTATAATTATTGAAAGAAATGAACAAATCCTAAATAAATGTGTGTGATAATATATATATATTATATATATATATATATAATATATATATATATTAGCTATAAAAGAAAAGACTGATAAATTAGAATATAGGAAAATTTAAAGGTTCTATTCATCAAAGGTACTATTAAGAAAATATAAATCAAATCAGGAAATGAGAAAAGATGCTTGCAATACATATAACCAACAAACAATTTGTGTACAGAATACAAAAATCACTCCTTCAAACCAATAAAAAGTATATCTAACTCCATCATAAAATGGGAAAAAAATGATATTATCTCACCAAAAAGATATACAAATGACTATTAAACATATGAAAAGGTGCTCACCCTCATTAGGAATCTGGTCAATTTGAAATAAGGCTTCCATGAGAATGGCTTCAGTTAAAATGAGATTTACAGCCAGGTTTTGGTGAGCGTGTGAAGCAGCAGGAACTCTCATCAGTGCTAGTGGGCATGTAAATTGGTACACCCACTTTGCAAAACAGTACTTTATCGAAACTGATCTATGACCCAACATTTCCACTTCTAGTACGTACCAAACATCAATGCATCTTCGTGTGCTCCAAAAGACATCTCCTAAATATCTACAAGCAGTTTTGTTGCTCATCTTCCCAGACTAGAAAACAAATCCATCACCTGTGAAATGAACAACGAACTTGTGATACAGCCATATAATAAAATCCCATGCACTAATGCAATGAAATGAACTGCCGTTACACACTCACAAGCAAAAACTCACAAAGATCACTTTGAGCAGAAGCAGCCAGACGCAAAAGGATATAGGTGGTGTTATTCCAGTTGTATAAGTTTAATAAACAGGCAAAAACAATTTTCTGTGATATTCAAAGTCAGCAATGGAGGGGAAAGTACAACTTGTTATTGGAAGGGCATGAGCGGTTATGGTTTGGGGTTTGGGCAAAGTTTGAATTCTTGACCTTGGGCATGGGTACATTGGTGTTAGCTTTGATCATTCTTCGGGTTGTATATTTATATGTTGTACACTTTTTTTAAAGTTTATTTATTTATTATGAGAGAAAGAGAGAAAGAGAGAGTGAGCAAGCAGGGGAAGGGCAGAGGGAGAGAGAGAAAGAGAACCCCAAGCAGGTTCCATGCTGCGGAGCCGAGGCTCAATCCCACCAACTGTGAGATCATGACCTCAACTGAAATCAAGAGCAAGACACTTAACTCACTGAGCCACCCAGGCACCCCTTTGGTACACTTTTATATGTGTGTATCACGCTTCAATGAAGAAAGTTTTTTTTTTTAATTCAAAATCATGTATTTTTAAAATTATCTGCCTATATGTGCATAGTTTATCTAGATGTATTACTTAACTGATAATGGTTACATTTGAGAGTAATACAGATAGGTGAAGGACAGGGCTGTCCAACATATTTGAAAATCTTCCTCATATTTAGATAATTCCCACTTGAAACGTCAAGCTAAAAAACCTAAAACTTGGTTTTCTATTCAGACTCTCTGAGCTTCCGGGTTGGTGAACAGGAGACACAGGGAGAGCGGCATACCTGATGAGGGCACCACACGTCTCGTCTTCGACATCTTTTCCATCTGGATGTTCATCTGCGTCTTTTATCATGCTTTTACGTGAAACCGGCAAACAAAAGAGGGTTATCAGGGCAGGGTTAAGATGGCGGGAAAGTAGGGGGACCGGGATTTTCCTCATCCCTCAAACACAGCTGAACTGAAATCAGATCCCTTGGAATATCCAGGAAATCAATCCGCAGAGTGGCAGAAGGAGACCTCCACAGATGGAAGGAGGAAGCTTGGCAGGATTGAGGGTTACTTCAACAAACAAATCAGAGCACCGCTGGTTGAAGGCCCAAACACTCTACCACAACAAACTCTGCAGAGGACTGACTAGTGGGACAGAACAGCCGAACGCAACAACACAGTGCACACAACATACACCAAAAACACCCCCTGAAGTGACCGACCCTGGCCAGTGTATGACCCCTTTTTACTACGGTACTACTCACAGGTTCAAGACGCGTAATAAGCTATTAAAACATGAAAAAGACAGAAACTTAGCCAAAATGACAAAATGGAATAATTTTCCCCAGCAGAAAATTCAGGAAGAAATCACAGCCAGAGAATTGCTCAAAACAGATATAAACAATATATCTGAACAAGAATTTAGAGTCATAAGACTACTAGCTGGGCTTGAAAAAAGCATAGAAGCAGAGAGTCTGTTGCCACAGAGATCAAAGACCTAAGAAACAGTCATGATGAATTAAGAAATGCTATAAATGACCTGTAAAATAAACTAGATACAGTGACAGCAAGAATGGAAGAAGCAGGGGAGAGAATAGGTGAAATAAAACAAAATTAAGGAAAATTATGAGGCTGAAAAAAGTAGGGGAAAAAAATTACTAGACCATGAGGGGCAAATTAGAGACCTAAGTGATTCCATGAAAGAAAACAATATCTGTATCATAAGAGTTCCGGAAGAAGAAAAGCGAGAGAAGGGGGCAGAAGGTTTAGCTGAACAAATTACAACTGAGAACGTCCCTAATGTGGGGAAGGAAACAGGCATCCAATTGCAAGAGGCACAGAGAACTCCCTTCAAAATCAACAAAACAGGTCAACACCACAACATACCATAGTGAAGCTGGCAAGACGCAAACATAAAGAGAGAATTCTGAAAGCAGCTAGGGACAAACAGGCCTTAACCTACAAAGGTAGGCACATAAGGGTGGAAGCAGACCTGTCCACTGAAACTTGACAGGCCAGAAGGGAGTGGCAAGAAATAGTCAGTGTGCTAAATAGGAAAAGGATGCAGCCAAGAATCCTTTATCCAGCAAGGATATCATTCAGAATAGAAGGAGAGATAAAGGCTTTCCCAGACAAACAAAAACTAAAGGAGTTCATGACCACTAACCAGCCCTGCAGGAGATTCTCAGGGGGACTCTGAGTGGAAGCAGCAAAGACTACAAAGGACCAGAGACACCATTACAAACACAAAATCTATAGATAACACAATGGTACTAAATTCATACCTTTCAATAATCACTCTGAATATAAATGGACTAAATGCCCCAATCAAAAGATAGAGGGTATCAAAATGGGTAAAAAAAAACAAGATCCACTGGGGCGCCTGGGTGGCTCAGTCAGTTAAGTGTTCTGACTTCGGCTCAGGTCATGATCTCGTGGTCGCTGAGTTCAAGCCCCTTGTCGGACTCTGTGCTGACAGCTCAGAGCCTGGAGCCTGCTTTGGATTCTGTGTCTCCCTCCCTCTGCCCCTCCCCTGATCACACTCTGTCTCTCTCAAAAATAAATAAACATTAAGAAATTTAAAAAAAAACAAGATCTATCTATATTCTTCCTACAAGAGACTCATTTGAGACCTAAAGACACCTGCAGATTGAAAGTGAGGGGATAGAGAAGCATCTATTTTGCTAACGGACATCAAAAGAAAGCTGGACTAGCCATACTTATATCAGACAAACCAGATTAAAACAAAGACCGCAACAAGAGATGAGGAAGGGTATTGTATCATAATGAACAATTATTAATAATATAATAATATTAATAATGACAATTAAGGGGTCTATCCATCCAGAAGAGCTAATAATTGTAAATGTTTATGCCCCCAACATGGATTAACCCAAATATGTAAATCAATTAATCACAAACATAAACAGACTCTCCAACCACCTTGGAGAATCTTCAGGCTCTCTGATATCTCAGTCACATCCCCTTGCTCCAGGAAGAACCAGGGTGGCATCTGTTGCTTGTGTTGGAGAAATAAAATTAAACTAAACTTAAATGGAACTTAATAGAATGAAAGAATGAAAGTACATCTCCCGACTCAGAACACCTCCCATGAAAGTAGAAGAGAAAGAAACCAATTTTATTACTGAGTAAGCAATAAGCCAGAATGTGAAGTGCGTCACACAAAAGCCTGTAGATTACAAAGACAGAAGGAAATCTCACCTTTTATAGAGCCAGGCAGATACAGTCTATCACACACAAGTTCTCAAGATAAACGATAACTAGCCCTCACGTCAGAGGACTTGACAAGACCATATGTCACACATGGTTCATCCACCCCTAGTTGGGGCAACCATCTGTTAGTTAATTGGCTCTATCCAAAGGAAAAATAAACTTCTAATAGCTTTATGAATGGGGGTAGTGTAGCACCTTGGAGTGAGGTACCCAGTGAAGGCTCCTAGCTTCCCACAGACACTGAAGCCAGGGGCACTTTCTTCCTTAAAAATTACATTTTAACGGGGCACCTGGGTGGCTCAATTGGTTGAGCATCCAACTTGTGATTTCGGCTCAGGGCATGTTCTTGCAGTTCGTGGGTTCAAGCCCCGCATCCGTCTCCACGCTGATGGTGAGGAGCCTGCTTGGGATTCTCTCTGTCCCTCCCCTGCTCCCTCTCCCTCCTTCTCTCTCTCAAAATACACAACTAAACTTCAAAAAATAATTACATTCTAGAGATACAGCTCCTGGGTCCTTGAGAAAGACAATTCTGGGTTGTAAAGCTGGCCAGAGGTTTATTTAGCTATTCAAAATATTCACATACATTTTAAAGAGACTGAGAAAGAACTTGCAAGTCTTGTAAACTACATGCTTTATGAAAAGGGGAGAGAGGAAAGTCGCTTTTCTTACTCTTGACAGAGAAAATTAAGTCTCCTATTTTAATTTGCATTTGCCCTTACATTTGCCACCAAAAACCTAATGAATGAAGAGAGAAACGTCACTTATAACATTTGATGCATATTGAATTTTTTACTATGTCCATGTATTCACCATGTAATTACGTATCTCTATACATTTATATATACATATATGCAAATTATACATTGTGCTTAAAAAAAGAGAGAACTGAAAGAGAAACATTAATTTAGTTCAGAGATATAGAGGGTTAAAAAAAACGGAGTTTAATCATTTCCAGCGTAATATCTATAAGTTTCCCAACCATGTTTCCCATTCACATGGCAATATTGAATCAGGCTAAATTCCTAGCGGCAAGTCCGAAGAAAATTAATACTTGTTAACTCAACAAAGCACTGTAATGAGCTACCAGGATGAAGGGAGATACAGATTCTGATTTGTGGCTGCAGCGGCAGCCCCGATTTTGTCATCACTGTATTTAAAAATAGCATTTTAATATTTTGAAACTCAGCATCTCCATTTTTAAAAATACAGCAAGTCTAATTGCTAGCCTCATCAGGGTCTTACCTGGTTGATTAAACCTTATTGAAAGGTCTAGTGGGGGATTTTCAAACTGCTCGGTTGTCTAATAAGCTTGTATTAAGTGATTCTGCTCACCCACAATATAAGCAATTCAGACGCGTAAGGGACCTAGTTAGGGGATAGTATTAAAAGGTGTCTGGTGAGATTCTTAATTAAAAGAAAAAAAATCTGTGATACAGTGAAAATAGGAATAATTTGTTTAAAAGACTCTGTTACCCTTATTTCACTCCCAAAACCAATGAGGTACGCGTGAAATGGGAAAAGTATGGCTATGCATTTTATTAATGTTATTTTCAAACAAATACAAAACACTCTGTGAAATATAGTTCTTTACTTAATCACGGGAAGCCCAAACCCAGGTAAAATTGAGAGGGAAGGAAGGAGGAAGAACAAGAATTCTTTTTTTTTCTTGTCTCCATCTATGATGGCATTTAAACAATTAAAAAAAAAATGAATAACACCCTGAGACATAACTATCCACAGCAATATATTCCAAAAGCCTGACACCCTTTAACAGGAAATTCTTTCTTATGAAATCAAACTCTATGATGCCAAATTAAATATATTTAAATTTGCTCTTGTTATTTCTTATGGGGACTGTACCAATATACCCTTCATTCTGTGTTCATCAAATGCTATACATCCTGACAAAGTCGGATTCAATCTCATTTCTTTTTTTTCTTCTTAATGTTTATTTTTGAGAGATTGAGTACATGTGCAAACGGGGGAGGGGAAGAGAAAGAGGGAAACAGAAGATATGAAGTGGGCTCTGTGGTGACAGCAGAGAGCCTGATGCGGGGCTTGAACTCATGAATCGTGAGATCACGACTGGAGCCAAAGTCGGAACCTTAATTGACTGAATCACCCAGGAGGCACCCCTCATAGATTGTTTCATGTGTCCCAAACCCACTGATGCTATTCTCTAAAATAATACTCGGTGATTAGCCCGAATCTCACAATTTAGTAATCAATGCCCATAGCCTCACACTGTTCTACAACTGTCTTATTTTCCAGAATAGATTATAAATTTCTGGAAGCCTTTTCTTAATCATCTCTTCACAGGTAAACTATTTCAAATTGATTCAGGCTTTTCAACATCACTATGATATTCTTATTAAACCTCTGAAATCCTCTGCATTCCTTTCACATTTGGCTCTAATACCTTTCTCAGAAATGCTTCACTCTTTATCGATTGTAATTTCACGCATTTTTAGAATGGGACCAAACATGAGAGTCCAATTTAACTTTTGAATTTGACCCCATTTTTTCTTGTGTAGGTACTTAGCCATTTATTTCTTTTTAGTTTTTGGTTGTTTATCCAGGTTTTTTGTTTGCTTGCTTATTTTCCCTTTGCAGGGTGTTCTTTCCCAAGAACGTTTATTCTTGGCAAGCCTCACTGAATGCCTTCCTGGTTGCAGTTCCAATTTTCAAGGGTCAATTTTATGATCATCCTACCACTACAATTCATCTCTCACAGAGTAGCAAAGGGCAGAGTTCAAACTGGTAAACTGGATAAAAGACAAACTAGTAGGATCAGATTAAATGCATTTAAGGTGTCTAAAGGAAGTCAAGGGGAAAAATAGGGGAGGCATTAGCAAAGATACATAACCTGCCATTGTGGAAGGTGATTATTACAGAGAACTGAAAGTGCCCAGAGAATTATCAGTCGCGTCTGAGCCCCACCTCCGCCAGCTGGTAAAATAAAGACCAAGACATGGACAGATTGCCACAGCCCTCTCAGCAATCAGTAGGATCTGCCCAAGTGCCATATCTATATTCCCCTGGCCCCTTGAACTTGCAAGATCTGAATATAGTCTGGATTCCCACTGAAACCCATCTTTCCCTCTACCCTTTTGCTACAAGCTTCACCAGAAAATCAGGTTTCCCTCAGGGTCTCTGTATGAAAGTCTTGTATGAACCTTCTTTTGGAAATCTGATGCTTCAAATAGGAAGATAAATATCTTCCTGACCATCGTTACAGGATCAAATATTGCCCCTAAGACCACCACCACCATTAGCACCACCAGCATCATGCTACCTGCTACTGGGAAGGTTAAGCAGCCACAGGGGGGAGAGGGTACAGAGTTACCAGTGAAATGCTCTTGGTGTTCCTCCTATATAAATTTTACTTTTAAAAACTAAAGATAACTTATTCGTGTCTTTAAACTTCTCTACTATCAAAAACTTATCAAATCTGTAACAGTTCACATAGGATTTAGTAAATTCATTTATTTTATTTATTCTTGCCTCTCTCTCCCTTGTTTTTGTTCATTTCATTTTATATTTTTGTTAATGCTTTATTATTCCATTTTGGATTCTGTATTGCATATAGCCTATGAGTTTGTTAAACCTCTTTATCAAATACCCAATATTAGTTTTTGTGGGGTTTTTTGGTTGCGCTAGAGTTACTTTGACCAAAATAATAGTAAGGGTGGGTTAGAATTCTCTGTACTAAATGTCAGTTGTATTGCCAGTCATCAAGGATGCAGGGGCAATAACCAATCATCTCATCTGCAAAGGACTTCATAGCCCAGCACTGCTGACTGACCCATGGACAAGTCATTCTAGGTACACAGTTCAATGACAGACACGCACAGGAGTAGAGTGGTGACACAGAACCATTTGACAAACGAAACTGACAGAACCAAAAGAAGTTTCCTAGAGAAGGCGATATTTCAACTGGGACAAAAACAATGATCGTTGAACAGGAGATGTTAGACATTTTGGGAATAGATGAAAGAGTAAATAGAAGTTTAGTAGCAGTAAGCATCTCTAAGAATGTTCTGTATTACTGATGACCAAACTCTGATGCTTCTCTCTGAATAGTTTTTATCTACCATTCTAATTCAGCATGAGATGACCCACACCCCACCCCCGCCAAAAAAAAAAAAAGAGAGAGAAATGGTTAAACTAGGAGGGTTCTTCTGCTGATTTAGTAAGTCATGAGTAAATAAAATTAGTATCTGGAGGCTGAATGGTCTCAGATGGCCTCGTCTATATTCTGGAGGCAGTGAGTGTGCTTCTGGTCTCCACCTGGCCTCACATCCTCCGGAAGGCTGGCTCAGATAAAGACCTGCCTGCTGAACACAGATGCATGAGAAACCTCATCAGAAATCAAACCGGATCAAACCAGAAGAGCTGTGCAGCTGGTCTTTTTAAACCACCAAATTTTGGGGTGATAATGATACCCATGCGTACAATGAAATACCATGGATGCATTTGAAAAAATGAGGTGGAAATATGTACAGTAGTGTACGGACATGGAAAGCTTGCTGAGACGAATTAATAAGAAAAAACCCCCAAAAACCTTGTAATTCTACAAGCCATCCTATAGCCTTCCGATGAATTCTTTTTCCTCTTAAAAAAAAAATTACTATCAGTTATGAGACAGATAAGTGAGTTGCTAAAGAGAAAGAAAGAAAGAAAGAAAGAAAGAAAGAAGAAAGAAAGAAAGAAAGCAAGCAAGCAAGCAAGCAAGCTTAGAAAAACTATGTCAACCCTGGAAATGTTTTCTGCTTAGCATTTAAAATATTATCAGCAAACACACCGAAAATTACCTAAAAGATGAATTGCTTTTTGTCTAAAACTCGGCACCTCACTGAATCTCTTGTCCTACAAAGTTCACCGAGGATGCATGCTGGTTTCTTTCTCCTTGTAAGAGACAACTTGCCTAAATTTGATTTGTATGTGGGTGAAACATTCAACATGCTAATTTACTGGTTAATATTCCCCTTTGGCACGTACCAGCGAAGGATAATTGGCAGTAATGTGATTTAAACCTACTTGAATTTGTAGCTGTTAATGGAACCTTCACTTTTAGTAACTCTGCATCACAGCATAGAAATAACCGCATCCACGTAAGATGTTCCCAAAACTCCTTCTGAACAGAGAACATCAGACCAGGAAACTTTCCGTATCCTCCCTCCCATCTGGAACCTAGGGAATCAACTCTAAATAACCTCTAGCATTATCTTCTAATCTCATGATTTGATGATTATGGAATGGGCTACTTATCTATTTATCTCTCAAAGAAAGGCGAGCATAGCACAGTGCGAGGAGGAGTCATTAATCCAAGGAGGGGACTTTGAACTAATTTCAGTGAGGGATGAAGACAGTCAAGAGGTAATTTTAAATTGTAATGATGAAGAAAGAAATCAGCTGATGCAGATTTGAGAAGTTGTACCAGGAACAATAATGAGAAAAGAGGCTACTTAATCACATTCACAAAAGAATTATAGGAATACATAATTAAAGCAATGATAATGAGTAACAAAACTCTCGGTGAGATATCTTTCAGATATCACCAGAAGTAGAGGAAGGAGCAAAAAAGACACTGTCTTCTGCGTTAGCAATAGAGATTTTGCATGGAAGTTCAAGTAGGCAGTTGGGAAAATGAGAAAATCTTAGGGCTACACGCAAACGGCCGTTGGATACGTGTGAAGGGGTTTAACAAATTTGTAGGGCATACACTGTAGAGAGAGAAAAAGGAAAACAAAAACAAGAAGACAATTTAGTACTTTAATATATTCTAATAATAGAGAAGTAACTAGGATTTCGTACATGAAACAGGAAAACTTGTAGGAAAAGCAAATGCCCTTCAAAACTACCGATGTTAGCACAGGGAAAAAATACAGAAGGTCTCATGAATCAGAGGAGGAAAAAAGGAGCTAGGAAATGTGTAAAAATTATTCTGTGCAAAAAGGAAAAGAGAACAAATTAAAAATAAGGTTTATAACCATCCAGAGACCAAGTGCAATGCAATAATGTAAGCAATAAATAGCAAACTGCAGGGGAAATAAAATTACAAAGAGTGATAGAAGATATATTATCACATGTATATTCATATATATGAGTTGATCATGAAGCAAAAATTTTCCAACATTTCTAATGACCTGTATTTGTGTGTGCACGTGAATTCTTAATCCTCCTTTAGATCTGTTTTAAAATCTTGTTGGATGAATGGATTAAAAAATTGTGGTTTATATACACAATGGAGTACTACGTGGCAATGAGAAAAAACGAAATATGGCCTTTTGTAGCAACCTGGATGGAACTGGAGAGTGTGATGCTGAGTGAAATAAGCCATACAGAGAAAGACAGATACCATATGGTTTCACTCTTATGTGGATCCTGAGAAACTTAACAGAAACCCATGGGGGAGGGGAAGGAAAAAAAAAAAAAAGAGATTAGAGTGGAAGAGAGCCAAAGCATAAGAGACTCTTAAAAACTGAGAACAAACTGAGGGTTGATGGGGGGTGGGAGGGAGGGGAGGGTGGGTGATGGGCATTGAGGAGGGCACCTTTTGGGATGAGCACTGGGTGTTGTACGGAAACCAATTTGACAATAAACTTCATATATTGAAAAAAAAATCTTGTTGGTTCCCTCATTAATCGGTATGCCAAATATTTTTGTATTCTTTTTATATTTGTGAGAATACTCACATCTTCAAAATACTTGAATTTATTCTTTAAATATCTATAATACATACATAAGTGTGTGGAATAAGTAACAACATACGAAAGAAACAAAATGTCATGTGTGTATGTATGTATGTATATGCTTGTATTTAGGAAATATAATATGATGTATGTATATATTTAGGAAATATAATATATATATACATATAAATATTAGGTAACTAAATGAGAATTAATACTCATAGTGTCCACCAGGTGCCATATACTGTTTTAAATGCTTTATGTATTAACTCATTTAATCCTTGCGGTTGTCCTACAAAGTGGGTAGGTCCCGCTACGGCTCCAATAAGCAAACATGCTCATGAAAACAGCGGCAAAGCTAAGATTGTGAACCCAGAACACTGGGCTCCAATGGCCACACCCTTACTCTTACTACTGTACACTGCTTTCCCTTGTGTGAGGATGGTCAAGCATCAGCAGATAAAATTGCCTACAAAGGAAATCAACAAATATTCTTAAATAAATAACAGAGAAAAATCCAATACACCAGACCCCAAATTGTATCTTCTCTCCTCTTCCCAAAAGGGATTAAGCGCGATCACGGGCCTCACATAAATTTCAACACTGATGGCAAAGCAACTATAAACAGTAGCTTACCAGGCAAAGGACTACTTAGCCAAGCTACATGCTTTCAAGTAATCTAGACTTGATGAAACCTACCCTAGGGCACTCAGCAACTACCAATTAAATCTCAGCGCCATTACCTACTATACTTAAAAACTCACTGAGGAACGATAAGATCCCAGCTGTCTGAGCAAATGCAAACACATCACCCACTTCACAAAAAATAAATAAATAAATAAATAAATAACGTTATCCTCGGGAATTATCGCCGAGTAAAGCCACAGAAGGATCTGGGGAGGTTCTGCAGCAATAAATGAAGGAATCAATGGCCAAGACTGCTACGATTACAGGGTAACGAGTAGGGATGAATATAGATTTATCAGAATAGATAAGAGCTCCCCAATGTGCTAGCTTCCTCTGCCTTTGAAGCAAAAACGGAGTTTGTAAGTTGTAGGGGATGAAGGAAGATGAGTAGAGAAAATATGCCTGAACCTTTCAACTCGAATGATTTTCACACAACGTTTTCACACATTCCAGTTTCCCTGGCCAGTGTTATATTACCACCTTCCTATTTGTACTTACACACTAACGTAACTGACCCCGAATTTAAGCAACTTAGAAACACCCGAACCTGCCAACGTACGCCTGCGTTACTGTTGTGTCCCACAGTCAGCATGGGGCTCGTGAGAACAGCACCTAACTAGGGACAGAGGCAGAAAAAGGATATAACAAGCTCCAGCTGGAGAACCTTCCTTGTGATTCCCCCTCATCCAACACATGTGCTTCCGCATCTAGCTAACGATGAAAATATGTGCCCATTATTTCAAGTGAAACTGTTCTATTGTTAACTTTTACAAAGCAACCTTTTTGTGTTCAGTTTCCTTCCCAGTTCCTACTGCCCAAAGGCTGCAGTTTAACCCCACTGATTCTTTTAGAAATGCAGCACCCCCCTGTTAAACAACATGGCACATTGCACGTCGCGTGAAGCTTCTCACTTAGTTCTGAAGAGAGATTCTGTGTGGAGGGTGCCTTTCTACAAGCGGTCCAGGCCGGTTGGAGGTTCGGGGAGCATAATGACGCAGTTGATATCAAAGTGCCTGAAGCGAATGATTAAAAGTCTATCAATAAAAATGGGGAAAAACTGAAATCAGAGGTTAGCCTGTTCCCCTTTTCTAAGAATTTGGTTTTATTGACCCTTTTTTGATGTGTTGAAACATTTTTGAATGTGTGTTCCTCTGTTTCCATTATCTATAAAAATATAATCTTTTATCAAGACTTATTAATTCCTTATCTTGTTGAGAATATTGTATTTCCAAATTGCCTATGTACTGCTAGGCAGTACATTGAATCCTGTTACTTACACTTCCCTAGATTTTATTCTGGGAAAGGCAGCAAAGGAATGGAGGTAGCCGAAGCACTGTATTTGTTCGGAGTCATTTCTCTGTCAAGTCTACATGCTTACATCAGATGGTAACTGCCCAAAGTTATCCAAAAACGCAATCAAAACTTATTATTCGAAGTGGTTTACAGATATTGATTCAGTCAAAACGCAAGAGGCAGTTAAGATTATAGCCCCATGTTAAAGATAAGAAACCTGAAACCCAGAGATTTTAAGCAAATCGCCCAAGGTTACTCAAGTGGTAACTGATGGAGACAGAATTCCAATCTAAGGAGATGCAGTTCTGAATCCTTGATGATATGAATTCCTTAAGAAAGACAAATCTCTTCTAAAAGGAATTTATCCACTGAGTCCTTATATGAGGAACAGGCAGAAGCATGGTGGTCATTTTTTCAATAATAGTGCTTTTTTAAGAGTGCACAGGGATTTTTTTTTTTTTTTTTAGTGGTCTAATCACATAATTAAGTATCCCTCAGTAAGGAAATTTCTGGAGCTGGTACGCTGACTTGTCTATTCATCTATTCAACCTTATTAGGCGATTACTCTGTGCAAGGCACTGATAAGGAACACAAAATGAACATAATCCCTGATCTCCAGAAGCCTGCAGGCCAGTGGGGAACAAAACAAATGAAACAGCATGGAAGGTAACAGCAGCGAGAAGAGATGTACATGGTGTTATGTGTGCTCAGGGGAGGGAGACATAAGCTTGCTGGGTGCAGGGGTAGGGGAGTCAAGACAGGTTTTAATGAAAGATGATACATGAAATGCTTAATGAGCAGTAAATTAGAATGCCAATTGAATTTAAAAGAAGAGTAGACTGTAAAAGAATACACTTAATGAAATGCAAAATCCCTAAAAATATGGAAATTTTGTTGAAAAATATGTGCTTAGGAACCTGAAGTTAGTGACGTATAGGTATATAATTTTCTTCTGTTTTATTTCTATTTTAGTAAGACAATAAAGCTTCTAGCAAAACCATACGGTATAAAATCCAGAAATGGACCCACAACTATATGGTTGACTAATCTCCAACAAAGCAGGTAAGAATTTCCAATGGAAAAATGATATCCCTTCAACAAATGGTGTTGGGAAAATTGGAGAGGAAGAATGAAGCTGGACCACTTTCTTACACGATAAACACAAATAAATTAAAAACGGATGAAAGACCTAGATATGAGACAGGAAACCATCAAAATCCTAGAGGAGAACACACATGCAGCAACCTCTTTGACCTTGGCCAGAGCAACTTCTCACATATCACCAGAGGCCAGGGAAACAAGCAAAAATGAACTATTGGTACCTCAAGCTTCTGCACCGTGAAGGAAACAATCAACAGAAATAAAAGGCAACCAATGGAATGTAAATAACTTAGCAAACTCCACACCCAAAAAACAAATAACCCAATTAAGAAATGGGAAGACATGAATAGACACTTTTCCATAGACATCCAGATGGCCAATAGACACACGAAAAGATGCTCAACATCACCCATCATCAGGGAAATACAAATAAAAACCTCAAGGAGATACCACCTCACACCCATCAGAATGGCTAAAATTAACAACACAAGAAGCAACAGGTGTTGGCAAACATATGGAGAAAGGGAAACCCTCTTGAACTGTTGGTGGGAATGCAAACTCATGCAGCCACTCTGGAGAGCAGGCTGGAGGTTCTTCAAAAAACTAAAAGTAGAACTACCCTATGACCCAGCAATTACACTATTAGCTATTTACCCAAAGGACACAGAAATACAGATTTGAAGATAAACATGCACCCCAGTGTTTATAGCAGCATTATCACAAGAGCCAAACTATAGAGAGAGCCCAAATGTTCATCGGTTGATAAATGGGTAAAGATGTGGTATCTATATACAATGGAATATTACTCAGCCATCAAAACAAATGAAATTTTGCCATTTTCAATGACATGGAGCTAGAATATAGTATGCTAAGCGAAATAAATCAATCAGAGAAAGACAAATACCATAGGATCTCACTCATATGTAGAATTTAAGAAATAACTCAGATGAACATCTGGGAAGGGGAAAAAAAGAGGAGAGAGGGAAATAAACCACAAGAGATTCCTAATGACAGAGAACAAACTGAGGGTTGATGGAGGGAGGTGGGTGGGAGATGGGCTAGATGGGTGATGGGGACTAAGGACGGCACTTGTGATGAGAACTAGGTGTTGTAAGGAAGTGATGAATCACTGAATTCTACTCCTGAAACCAACGTTGCACTGTATGTTAACTAACTAGAATTTAAATTTTTAAAAAAGGTAAGAAAAAAACCATGATGTGATTGTGAAAAGTGGCAGTTCCTTAACCACTCTTAAACCTACGGCTTTAGAATCTCTCGTAGCACAGCCCCGAAAACTGTCCGTTGAATAAGCTCCAGCAGTGGCTTTATGCACAGGAAACTCCAAGCATAATGAAGACATTTAGTCTGTAATGTTTTTAGAGATTTTCCAGTCTCTCACTTCAATCATCTTTATTTTGTGCAATGCTGTATCAGGTTTAGGGGAACACTGCCTCAACAATGAGTTAGTGGAGACTTGAATTAGTGTCAAGATAACACATGCCTGTAAATGAACAAGTTGGTCTGCTGGGTGGAATTTTTAATGCTGATCATTTGTAATTCTAATTTGGAAAACATCTACACAAAATAAAACAATAAATTGAACGTTTATAGTTAGTAATACACTGTTCTTTATGATAATTATTAGATAATGGTCACTTGAGTCTTAAGACTTCTCCATTATGAAAATAAAATCTCACATCGGAAATCATTGGTTACAAAGGCTATCGCTACCTACACAGGGATGCTCACATGTTTTGCTCTATTATTCAGCCTAATTTTTACCTGGTGGTCAGACATCAGCCTGGAATAAGCTTGTTGAAAGAGCAGAAAGGCAAATCAAATCGAATATACGGTAACAGTGGTAGTATGCTAAAATTTTTGTTTTCTTCTAGGATCTATATTGTGCAACAAAGTTCAAATAAGAGAGAAATGTAGTGAAGTATTTTTGATGTCTTCATAAATAATCATACTTCAATAAAAGTCAAGATAGATCTCCCTAATGACAGTACCATGAAATACAATTCAGGAGTCAAGAAAGGGATGGTCCATACTATTGTGATGTTCTTGGTTTTAGCAGAACCATTCACCTTTTCCCCATAATGCCAAGGTTTTCTGTTAGAGGCAGAGCCACAGTGGTGTGCTGGAATGACACAGACTGGCTCAGAAGAACAGGTACAAAATATGTGGAAATTTTTAGAGATTTACAACCCTTCGTAATCTAAACGTGGCCATAATGGGAGTATTTACATCACAGAAAATCACTTGGTTTTTTTCTTTAAATGTTTATTTAGAGAGAGCGTGAGTGAGGGGGTGGGTGCAGGCGGGCAGAGAGAGAGAGAGAATCCCAAGCAGGCACTAAGACATCAGCTCAGAGTCCGATTCTGGGCTTGAACTCAGGGAACCGCGAGATTATGACCTGAGCTGAAATCAACAGTGGGACGCTTAAGTGACTGAGCCACTCAGGCGCCCCCAGTTTTGTTTTTTGGGATTTTTTTTTTGCTTTTTTTTCTTTTAAAAAGCTAGTTTTTCAGGTTATCAGTGCTGTACCTTTGCAAGCACACGACTTACCTCAATCAAATCTGTACTCTGCAATCACTACCGGTATGAATTAGGTATGAACCTCTCTGAACTTCAGTTTATCTTCTCCCCAGTAGGGAGAAAGTTTCCTACTGTTATAGAGAAGTAACTTTATATAAAATAACGTTTGGTTAAAACACATCAGCATTTTGAAATGATGCCGAGTATTCCATGACGGCCTTGTCATCTGTGCGCCTTGTATTTTAATATAATAAATATCCTGTGGTTTGAAATTTGCACGTATGTCCTTTATCGCAAAGAAGTTTTCAGCGTAGGAAAAGCTAATTTCTTCAAAGGATTGCTTTGAACGTCAAACGTCTGATGCAATTACAAAACAAGACATTGTGAAGAAAAATTCATTCAAAGAAGGAAGTTTCAAAAAAGGCAACACTTTTTTTAAAGCTTGCCTTCAAACAAATCAAGGTAAATGATTTTACTATTTTTTCTGAAATTCCCATCACGTTTTCAAAGTTTTTACTTAAATTCCAATTCGTTATCCTACAGTGTAATATTAATTTCAGGTGTACAATTTAGTATATAATTGAGGTCAATGATTTTATTTTTTTTTCAACGTTTATTTTTTATTTTTGGGACAGAGAGAGAGCATGAACGGGGGAGGGGCAGAGAGAGAGACACAGAATCGGAAACAGGCTCCAGGCTCCGAGCCATCAGCCCAGAGCCCGACGCGGGGCTCGAACTCACGGACCGCGAGATCGTGACCTGGCTGAAGTCGGACGCTTAACCGACTGCGCCACCCAGGCGCCCCTGAGGTAAATGATTTTAAAATGTTTTAACTACAAAAGTAGCCAACATGAATGTTTACTCTGTTTCCCCTAAAAAAAGCTTCTCTTCTTTGCTCTATAGTGTGATTAGTACATCAAACTGTCCTGTTATTTCACGGGCATGTTCTTGCGAACGTAAACTGGAGAGCAAACAGGGGTGATAATGTTTTTAAATTTGAGGTTTGTGACATATACATGGATGTCCATCACAGCTCTGTGCTCTTGGACAGAATATATGACCGGACATTCAAATATTGAATCTACAATAGCAAGAAAGAATCAAGGGTATTTGAAGATACCTTCTTTCACACTGAGAAGTCAATTAGTGGGGCTTTCCAACAGAACTTTCTGTGATGACAGAAAGGTTTTAGATCTTTGCTCTTCAAAATGTTGCCAACAGCCACAAACAGCTTTTCAGCGCTTGAAATATGACCAGTAAAAATGAAGAAATAAGCTCTTTAAGTTAAAATTTACTTGAATTAAATTTAAAGTTAAATACAGGTGCAGAGTGGCTACCATAACAAAAGTACAGAACAGACATTTTAAATGTGTTCTTCTTCATGTGTGTGTGTGTGTGTGTGTGTGTGTGTGTGCACGTGTGTGTGTAGAAAGGTTGGTGAAAAGGATAGCATAGTGGAAGAAGCAATTGTAGCATTTATATAATAGACTACAAACCCCATGTCTCTTCCTCATTTTAAAGGTATGTGGGAGTTATGAGTCACCTCTCTTGAAGTGCTTTATTTCATGTCCTGTTATGCCATAGAGCTATGAAAAGATATTACTTTTCAGGCTTCACAAGTGGCCTAATACATTTAGTTCTTACTGTATAATGAATCGGCTGACATAAACATATAGCAAACAAATAGTACAATATTGTATTTTCTCAACAAATATTAAATAATATTTGTGTTTCCAAAGCATTGGACTGTGGAGCCACTGATGGAGACAGTAACTTGTAATAAAGTATCTTGAGATTAGGACATTTACAATTTGCTTTCCTTTTATGTAATAAGTAGAAGTTATTTCTTCTTCCAGCTCTATTCGTCTTTTCTCTCCTTCATGTTTTCATAATAGACACCATACTTAAAATTAAAATGAATACTGAATTTCATTGAATTTTTACCCCAAAGATTCAAGGTTTTACTATTTAAGCTAGTACTACCACTAAAAGTCATTTAATCCAATTTATAAATCTATAAATTTATAAAGTACTTTATAAATCCAATAACTTTAAAGTTGCTGATTCCTTTCATACTTAGAAATATGTTGGCATTACACTAAATGCCAAGACACCTCAATTAATGTATTCTTTTAAAATCTTCACATGTTTTTTTTAAAGAACACTTTTTAAAAAATCAAATGTCAATATGTCATTAATATTAAGAGAAATGAGGTTAGCCAGGTTCAATATATGAGGGGAGTTTTTTCCTTGACATTTAACCCATCATATTAAAAGCTTCTTCAAAGGAAAGAAATATCAGCTTGTCACCCGGAGATCGAAATTGAGCTGCTCTGAGACAAACTACTGTTTCTTTCCCATGATGAAATTCACAGGATGGACAAAAATGTCAGGATAAAAATAGGCCGCCTGGGGGAAAAAAAGCCATCAGGGAAAGAAGGAGAGCTATTGTTATAATTACGACTAAAAATCATTTAAAAGTCAGTTATTTTTCTCCGGTAGCACAGGAAAGAACACCCAGCACCTTGATTTATATTGTTAAATACTTAGGTGAGAACAAAATGTTCAAAGACTATGTTTATAGGAGTCCATGGATTTAATTTTTAATAAAAGATGAATCATGGATAAGAAGGTACTTTAAAGAATGGCAAATATTTTAATTCATCATGTACAAAGGACATACCACAAGCTGGCATTCTGAAACTCCAGAATGACAAAAAGATATGTATCAATATTAAATCATGCAAGATGTTGGAGGATTAGATGCCAAAATGTGCATATCTTCTAAGGAAAGCCTCTGACAATTCCAGAATGACAGAATTATCAATAAATCTAGTAAGAATCAACAAGTTGCACGTTTCTGCAATTTAAAACTTATCTTGAATAAACACCACATAACAGAAGCAGAGAACTCAAGATGAAATCTCTTATTCCTGAAAACATTCCCCTAAAGAAAACTTAATACAGCAATCTATCAGATTGTGCTGTTTCTGTGTAATAGAAAAATATAAATTAATCCAGATTCTGCTAAATGCCACTCTTTGCCACTGACCACTCCATATTATTAGTTGCTCAGATTTTAATTTTACATACTAAGAACACTCTGAGCTACTTTCATGGATAGTTAATCCTGTAGGTTTGATTACATTGTTATCTACTGGGATTTTAATCATTGGCAGATGGTTACAATTATACCAATTGTATAGATTTTATATAAGAATTATATCACATTTTTGTAAATCATTTTCAATTATTTAGGGAAGTATTTTCTAATCTCCTTATCTTTATTTTCCATTGCTTTCCCAATTGGCATTTCTTCTACCTAATGAATAATGCAAAGAGAGAAGTTTAGGTCAGGTGTGGGCCAAAATCCAATGTGCCCTTAAAGTAAATAAATAAATATCATAATGTGTGTTACAGCCAGCACATCAGATTGAAAAAAATATCCTTTAATTTGATAAAAGTGTTAGATTTAGATTTCACCAGTAAAACAGGGAAGGAGGGGAGAGAGGGCTTCCTGGATTAATTGGGATTGGGCAGAAAATATGTTACAGTAGGGATAACATACACAATATGGTAATCACCGAGTCCTCAAAAACAAAAACCATTACAGTGTGATTCTGTACAAGTTAGACCTAGACTTGGTATGTGTTACTTTCTCAGAGCTAAAATATTGACTAATGTTAGAAGAACAGAATAGCAGACTCATCGGTTTTCCCATTTATGATGACAGAAATGTGTTATATATTCGTTGTGTGTTCAATGGCTTTGTAAAGACACAAAGAAAAAGCTTTAACCAGAAGTCATCCATACCACATTCAAAATTGCCTAACATTTTAAAGCCTAATAGGCAGAAAATTTTAAGGAATAACACTGAACATTCTGCTCAGTTTTATTAAGAGATTTCAAAAAAAAGGTTTAGAAGACAATATATATGATAAATTGTCCTTACGTATTATAATATACTTTAACATGATATTTGATTTTTATCACAGGTGCAAATAACTAATCAGACATGTTGCACAAATCACGTTTTCACTGTTTCAGTCACCATTAGATTTGTCGATTGGACATGTCGGTTAAGTATTCCACAGTCTGTGACCAATACATTTGCCATCTTTTCCCTCAAACACCTAAGTTGTCTCTACGTCTCTACTTCCATGAACATAATCAGGTGTGACCCTCTTGGAAGTGAGGGCCAGATTTTCTGGGTGTAATAACAAATACTGGATTGTTGGATAATAAGATACGAGCACTCATAAATTCACTGCGATGAGTTTCTTTCCAGAAGGCCGAACAGTCCGTGTTGCCATGTTGTGATCATTCCTCCTCATTCTTGTCAACACTGGGTTGTATCACTCTCATTTTGTGAATCCAATGGGGGTAAATTTGTATTTTATTTCTGTTTTTATTTTCCATTTGTCTGATTATTAAAGCCGCTGTGCATCTTTCACATAATTTGCATAATTTTGTGCCTCTTTACATCCTTTCCCAATTTGCTTACTAATTTCCTCATCAGTTTTGGTTGCTTAGAAGACAGTCTTTATGTAGTTTCAATACTAAACCTCTTGCAAACATCTTCACTCAATCTGTCATCCATCATTTAATTCTTTCTTTGATATTCCTAATTGAACAAAAATACTAAGTTTTTACGTGGATAAATCCATTGCGGACAAACCCATTTGCATTGTGCTTTCAGGGCTCTGTAAAGAAATTTCTCCCCGTAGTTTTTATAGTTTTACTAGTTACAGTTATATCTAATTCCCAAACCAAGGGTTCTGTTTTGAACTCTATTTTGTTACCTTAATCTTTTTACTATTTCCTACAATGATATTAATTGTGTTTATTACTTAGACTTCATAGTGTATCTATATATCTCTTAGGAGATACCTTCTTTTTTATCAGTTGAGCTTTTCATGGATATTTATATATGTATGCTCAATTCTTCAGGATGAATTGTTATTGAAATCACATAGAACTTACACGTTATTATAGAAAAAATCTTTATATTGTTAAAGATGTACTATGTCTCTACATTTATTCAGCTCTGTTTTTGTTTCCTTTACTACAGTTTTAAAATTTCTATTATAAGGGTTTTGCATATTATTTCCCAGGTAAATTTCTACATCCTTTTAATTGTTGTTGCAATAATTTTATATTACATTTTTAATTAGTAGTTACTGATTTAGATAGATGCTGAAGAATTGAATAAGTTGACCTCATGTTCAGAACACTTATTCAATTGTCTCATGAACTCCTAGGTTGTTTATTCTGCTAGGATTTCTATAGAGATCATATCTACAAAATGATAGAGTTTTACACTTTTCTATTATTTTTCTCAAAATTTGCCAAAATTTATATTTATTTTATAGGAATCTACAGAATTAGCCCTAATCTCCAGTAATTCTTTGAACTGCAGTAATGAAAATTGGACACACTTGTTTTCATCCTGGTCAAAGGTAATGTCTATAATTCATCTTTAAATATGACATTTAATATATTATATAATTAAATATAACACATTAAGAGAACTTCCTTTGAATTTTCTTAGCATTTTTAAATACATATTGTGAACAGAAATACAATTTTATAACTTACTTCCGTCTTTATATTGTTTGTTTCAATATTAAAAATTTTGTTTTTAATTTTTATTTTTGAGAGAAAGACGGGCAGAGTATGAAGCAGGCTCCAGGCCCTGAGCTGTTAGCACAGAGCCCGATGAGGGGCTCGAACTCACAAACCATGAGATCATGACCTAAGCTGAAGTCAGACGCTTAACCTACTGAGCCACCCAGGTGCCCCTGTTTCAATATTTTAAAAAGATAGTGAACTTTGTCAAATTCTTGTTCAGCATCCACTGCTATCCTTATATGACTATTCTCACCTATTAATGGGTTGAATTACATTAGCAAATTCTACAAAGTAAAACTATCCTTTCATTCTTATCATAAACTTTATTTGATCATAAAGTACTTTGCAATACATTTCAGATTTAGTAAACCAATCAATGATATGCTCAAATGGGATTATTCCCATAATATGTATGGCGGAAACTAGGAAGACAGGTGTCAACCACTCCCTTAATCCACAGCAGGCTAGCCAACTCCCCTCCAAGCAGCACTTGCACTCATTACTGTTGGCTTAGAACCCACCTCTAGCTCATTGGGAAAAAAAAAAAGTAGAAGCTTAGAAAAGTCAGAGACCTAGGAGATCATTTTCTAGGAGAAAACCATCAATCGGTCTCTGAGTGGACAATTTTCTCACTGGGAAGTAGTTGGGAGTATCTGAAGCTTCAAGGAGCCCTGGATTTTTAGGAAAACAATTAACTGGAGCCTGATCAACGTCTGTGAAACAAAGTGAGAAGGTGTGGTAAAGACAGCGCCATGCAGACAGAGCAGGGGCAATGTTGGAAACCAGCTACTGTTTCCCCAACAGCTGGGGCAAGGCATGCGTGTTTCTCACAAACCTAATATGGGCTAAATCAAAATAACATTTGCCTAAGAAATTTTAAATCCTTCCACCAAAAGACCAAGTGACCCCAGCGCTGAACCACCCAATTTCAAAAGACTGTGGAAGAGGACATCACCTGCTTTGTGGGAAATACAGTCACGTTTTCCACTATAGGCTTTCAAATGACTTAAAAGTACTCACATAAGACAATGAGTAAAACACAGAAACTGATCAGGGCCAGAGAAACTAAAAAGAAGACAATTTAAATCAATCCCGGTGGGGATGGGGGGGGGGGGGGAATGTTACAATGTAGGTAGGTCTATTAGCATTTGACAATTTTTTTTTCTGATCCCAGCTATTAACAACAACTCCCAATTTTTAAGGGTGTAAAAGTCCTTTCCCGCCTAACATCTGAGTATGAATCTCTCACCCAATTCAAAACCTTTCTCATTCTCTCCTCCCCAGTCTCAAACAATCACTAACCCGCAACTCAATTCTTCTATTCTGTCCCATGGAAGAGACAATTTCTGAGACTGTTCGATGACCTTCTGTCACTGGGATTTCCTACCGGTGGATCCTCTCAGAGAAACCAGCCTTCTTCAGAGGATTGACTTCGCCCCGCTGAGCCCCCGTTACAGGAGTCCACTGGCACTGACTCTTGTGTTAGTAACATCCAGGGGGCCTTTCTGAAGGGGCTCCTTTCAAAACCACAAAGCCCGGCGTGTCCAGCTCCTGCGGAGTGCTCTATGTCTGGCCCCGACATCAGTGGGTGTGCAGGTGCCTCTCAGGCTGGCCATCGTTCTTCATGCTCTATCTGTGACTATGAAGCTGTTAGATGTTTCTCACCCCTGAGACAGGTACTCACCCCTGTGTCTTCAGCACAGGGCATACAAATCAAGGTTCCTAAGTGCTTTTCCAAAAGCTCTTCTCACTTAGTTTAAGGAGAAAATGTACCCCCATGTCCCTAAAATCTTTGTCCGAGGACATTCCCGTTAAAAATGTTCCCATAATGCATGCTTAGACGCCTTTTACGCACCTGTTAACGAGTGACGCTCTCATGGTGCAGAGTAGTTTGTGAGTAGTTCACAGCCGGTCTAAAATAGCATTTTAGAATACGGTAGCACCTGGCCTCTACCTCATCTCTGTCTTGGTGCTTCTGCTAAAAGTATAAGAACAAATACCACGTATCAAGTGCCTTCGATATGATTTTTAAAATTGAATTACATAAAATCCCAAAAGCATCAAGATTTAATTATCTTCCAAGCTCTTGCATAATGGAGTTTTATATGCTTTGTATCCATTCTTTTCTATAACCAAGGTATATTAATTGCTTCCTATGAGTCAGGGCCATTCTAAGGACTGGGATCATAGTAGGAAATAAAACGGAAAGGCTCTATGCTCATGGAAATTACATCAGAGTGAGGCAGATACATATAAATAAATAAACTATTTTATTATAGGCCAGTGCTATGACAAAACTATGCAGGTGAATGACTGGGCAAGAGGAAGCAAAATTTGTGGTTAGGAAAAGGGAAGGTGTTGACAATTTAGCAGAAGTTCTAAAGAAGTGATAGAGTAATAGGGTGAGGCTTGCTTATTCTATGGAGAAACATCCCGGGCAAATGCAAAGCATGCGTTGTCCCTGTTCAAAGAACAGCAGGAAGGCCATTATAACTTTGAACCTAAATGGTTAAGTTAGATGTCAAGTTCTGGAGTCAAAATCTCCTTTCTCTCACGGTCCACTTTCTTGGTGATAAAATTCACTTTTCAATCTATACCTGGAAAGCAAGGTGATATACACTCTTCTTGCCTTTTTTGTTGTTGTTGTTGTTGTGGTTGTCTACTTGATGAAGCTTTCCTAAAAACACCGTCCCCTTCCCAAATGTCCATCTCTAGAAAACTGTGACACAGTAGAAAAAATGAAAAAAACACAGATTGTGCAAGTATTCTGATTTAAGGATGAAGCGTTATAGACTCATGCCGATCAAGGTGTTCAGGTACAAATGACCACATTTAAGAGATGAACCATGTAATTTTGATTCTCTTCAATTCTTACTCTTTAATTTTCTCTAGGAATGTTTGTAAACATTATTCTTGCTTGATTCGGTATTGTTAGTAAGCTTAATTTTAGTAGATACTATGTTAGAACTTGAATTTTAAAGAAGATTTAGAATGACCTTGGTCTTGCATGAACTCAGTCATTTGAGGAGAAGAGAAAACAAGTAATGTCTAACAGAGCGACAATGAGGCATTACCAAATGTCAGGAGAAGGTACTACGGTTACAACATCCACAGTCAGAAAAAGATGGCCTCAAATTCTTTGACTTTCCTCTCATGAGGAGGTCAGGTCTCTGTCTCCTCCTTTCAAATTGGGGCAGGCTCGTGACTGCTTTGAGCCACAGATTACAGAGGAAGCGATTCTATGTAACTTCCAGGACATGGTCCTAAAAGGCATACAGCTTCTATCTGGCTCTCTTGGGAAGCTCGCTGTCTGGATGCTCCCTCTCAGAACACAGCCCTGGGAGCCAGCAACCATGTTGGAAGAATCTGGAGCCTCACAGAGCAAGAACGTAAGGGCCTGGCCAGTAGTCCCTGCTGAGCCTTAAGTCAGACTCAGAGGTAGACAGACACACAGGTGGCTTCGGCCATTTAAGTCTTCCCCGGACACGGAGCAGACACAGCCTGTCCCCAAGATGCCGCTTTCACTCCCATCCACAGGTCAAGGCGCAAGGAAATGACTGACACGTTATGTCCTCAAGCGTGGGTGGTTTGTTATGCTGCAGTAGACAACTGAAACGTATCGCGGTCATACGTTTCAGAATTTTCAGATGGCCTTTATTTCAGATACTCGGCAGCTTTAATCCTCACGATCCCTCAGACTGTCAGAGTCTGGGCTAAAATTTTATCTGTTGATCAAAGCTGTCCCAGTACCACTTATTCTGCCTGGGAAAGACGGGGAAGGCTTCACAGAGCACATGCCATTTGTCAATACTATTGAAAAATTGTCCGATCTATTTCATGTGTCCTCCGGGCCACTGTTCGGGGCCAACACCCAAAAGCCTTTAATATTTTGAAAAGCGCCTCAAAATCATTTTTTTTTTCAATTGCATATAACTTGATCTTCAGTTTTGTCATCTGCCTGAACTTGGGACACATTCTGTGTCACTCTGGAGGTAATTTTGCAAGGCAGGCCGGTCAGTATTGTGACAGCAGATGATGGAAAAAGGAAGGCTGCCTTCTTTTGTCCCAACAAAGGACAAGAAGGAAGGTGAGAGGGAGACGTGGGCCCGGATTCTGTTGCCTTTCATCTTTACATTATCACCGCCTGTGGCTGCTCCTCAACGTAGAGCTACCATTCAGACTGCATCTGCAAAGAAAGCGGGCTTGTTTTTGTTTTCTTTTCTGGCGAACCTAATTTTTAAAAAATCATTTAATTGGGCCCGAGGGCTGAGCAATGGGAGTATCTAGAGTTTAGGGAAAATAAGACCAATGAGTGAATCAGGACATTTTGTACACTTTAAGCTTTTAGGACAAGAGCTAACTGAGGACACTGTCACATTGTTATTATGACGGATTAGTCACTGAGGGCTTGCTTCCAGAAAGAAAAGGAAAGGAAGAAGCAGCTCGGCATTGTACACAAGGAGCTTACTGTCCATTCTCCACAATGACAACGTGAGATACAACACAATGTATTCAGGTTATATTCACGTATTATTCGTCTCTTGTTCCTCTATGCAGGCTTCACATTAATCTGTTTATTGTAAATAGGTTTCACGTATGACGTTTCTTTCCGGGTTTTCCTACTCGATTTTCTGTCGCCTACCTTCCGTTCGCGTGGCACCAAACCCTGAGCTACTATCTGTTCTGATAAATTCAGATCCCACAAGATCTCTCTCGCCACAGTATCACAACCAATTTTCTCCTTTCAATTAAAGGTCATCGTGTGTTTGAGAAGAGCAAAAAGAACCGCGAGAAGCATATTGACATTGTGTAAATGAGAACGGAACATCAAGGGGTGGGGAGTTAATGAACAAAGGATCGTTGCTTAGTGTCTTAACTGCAGCACTGCGGCATCAGAATAAATTCACCGAAAAGGTGATGCCCCAGAGGACAGTCAGCCGGGCGAGAGGGCACTCACCCCCTGCGGTGGGTTCCCCAACCTCCTCTCCCCATTTCTTTCTATGTAGAGTTGGATTCGTAGGATTTCGACACCCGTTGGAGGGAAAAGAAAGCATTTCTCCCTTTTGTACAGAGATCTAAAGTAATTATAACATATGTGCTGGTATATATTATTCAGCACAACAATCCATATCATGAAGTCGTGTTTGCTCTCTTGTGGGCTGGGAACAAACATGTCAGGAGAAAGGTCACTCTGAAGAACACAGGAGGTATCACACCTGTTGATTCAAAGACTACATGTTACAGGCATTCAAATAACAAAGGCAGATCTAACTATGTCTTATAATTTAATCACTTTACAATGCAGAACGATAAACACTTATTTCAGAGGAAAAAATATGAAAAGTAAATTGCTGGAATACATTTCTACCTTACATAAATATGCTTTAGGTAGACTCATGCTTTTGAGAAAGCTCTGCCATGCTGGCATAGTTCCGTGCACGTGTCTCCCAGAAAGAGGACATAACATGTATTTTAATATTTAAATTTCAATGTTAACTTTTCATTAGCATGTAACTTCAGGGTTTGCTAATAGCTTATAGATTTAGGGTTGTAGAAAAAGACACACTGGTAGATACACTAGAAATTCATCATAATATTACCTGCTATGAAAATTATAAAATACATAGAAATCTTACTTTAAAACAAACTTAATGCTTAATCCCCCATTAAATTTGAATACTGGCTGCCAGTTATACATCATTACTATCCCTCTAGTCAACAATTAACGATTTTGGTGTTGGTGAGAGATGACATCATTTGTCTGAGTTTCCTGTTTTAAACAGGCTAAATTTCACATTTTAAATATATGTTAAGTCACTCATGTAAAAGAAAAAAAGGATACTATTTTTAGCAATTCACCAATAAAAATACTAATAGACAATGTTAGTGTAAACGCACACTATAGAAAATCGCAAACAGTGCAAACAAGCTAAAATAATTTTGCTATTTATTTCCACATTTACATAATTTCTACAGATAGCTTTCTTTACCTATAGAAATTAAAGTTTCAATTAATATGCTTGCATCTCTATGCTGTTATTGTTAATGGTTAATCACATGCATAAATATCCTTTGTTTAAAAGCTTGTTGAGTAACAAATTCAGTCTTCTTATTAACAATGAAAGCTTTAGAATTCTAGACGTATTGGGAATGTACAAACATAACCTCTGTCCTAAAATACCTTATCATTTCCTTCAGGGGGCAAATCTAACACACATGAAATGATTGAAGACAACATAAAATTAGGACAAAGGTGTGTTATTTTAGCTGCAAAAGCTGTAAAAGTTCACAGGCGAAGAGATGGCGGAAGCTAGAATAATTGGAAGCTTTTATGGGGGAAGCTCTCCCATTTGACAATTCACCGTATTGAATGCTTTCAGCTAACCACCTCCTGGTAACTGTGCACCTGAACTTTTACTATAAAAATATAACTGCATTTAGAAATGGAAGCAAGGGAAATGATTCTTTTTAAATTTAGGAAGTGTTTCTTGACAAAAATTTGATTTTCTACGAACAACGTGATTTCACTTACAAATTTTTAAACGCGCAATTCCAAGGAATAGAGGAGAAC
Organism: Felis catus; assembly: GCF_018350175.1. NCBI lineage: Eukaryota > Metazoa > Chordata > Mammalia > Carnivora > Felidae > Felis > Felis catus. Next base: position 9,077,828 of record NC_058371.1, on the reverse strand, counting down.
CAGTAATAAATGACACATTAATGGGCAAAATTTTTGTGGCATAAAGACCAAATAAAATAACCGGAATCGTACTTGTTAGTTTTACACTCACAAGTTTAGAAAGCAAATTATTCTGGAGGAAGAGATTATCCCTGGAAGAATGAAAAAGAATGCCAAGCCAGAAAACTCTACACTGGCTAGGGAGTAATAAGAGATTTTCTCAAAGAATTCAAAACTGTATCATGGGACAGCAGTTCCATAATATAAAAAGTATTTGGGAGAAAATGTAGATAATAACTCATTATCTGATCACTGAGAGCAAAAACTCAAAATATTATTTTTAATTTACAAATAGTCACAATGGAAATTCAAGCACCTAAGAGCATGTCAGGATGAGAGGAGAGGAAGAACATATCAAAATGGACTCTTTGCCCGCCTTCAAAATTTATAGAGGAGAGACCTTACGTTGGTGGGAGAGATGGAGATAATCAAGATAAATTAAATGGAAAAGTTATAATGATCTGTACTGACAGGGGCTAGATAAATGTGCAACAGCTCAAAAGAGAACAAGAGAAAATCTCCTGGGTGATTTTCTGACTTGCCAGTGTTGAACAGACAGTACACGATTAATAAGTGAATATGCCTTAGTTGACTCCACACTCCAACATGAGAATAGTTAATATCCTAGAGCGGCAAAGTGCATGGAATGTGTGTGTGTGTGTGTGTGTATGTACATGTATATACACACACATATATACATACACACACACACACACACACACACACACACACACAAAATGGGTCATGAAAAAATGAAACAATGTGAGAGAGTACTAGTTACACGCCACTTAGAAGTACAGTTAGAATTTAAAAAATACACTTAATAACTTATGAATACTAATCATTATTTACAGATGTGCATGTGAAGAAAAGAAAGGAAAAAATTTTAAAGAGCAAAAAGTATTGAAATAATCAATAGGATACTATAAAACATTCAGATGCTCTTCAAGCCTTTTAAGAGGGAATATGAAAAAAACAAGTCGTACAAAATTGTGCACCAAATTACATTTTCTTTGTTATTCCCCAACATGATCTCAGAAACAATAGCTAAGTAAACTTAGCAGTCATAAGTAAATAAGAATCACATTGAAGCTGGAAAGGATAAATCCAGTGAACTATTTCTGATTTCATAAACTGTGAGGCATTAACAAATTTAAATAAATGGAGGAAAATGTACACATAAATTCAATAAATTACTTAACTGATAACATATTTGAAACATGAATATTTTCCCTTAATTGAGAATAAATGTTTATTTTCCACATGAAAAGCTTGTCAAGGAAAAAGTCAAAATTAAGTAAACCTCTAAAATAAATAGTAAGCATACGTCTACATTAATAAAATGGGGCTTTTCTTTAGCTTTTACATTTCCTTTTGCAGATTTAACAAACATGACAAAGGAAATGACTGGCTTCCAGCTTATTACCTGTGTGGTTGGCAACCGGGATGCACTGGACCCATCTTTCAAAGTGAATAGTTAATATCACTATTCTTAATTTATCTACAAGAAAGGACAGAAAAGCAAAATACCAAAGGAGCCCTGGGGATGACTTCACTAAAAGTGAGGACCCTTTGAGCAAAAGAGCCTCCGAGGTATACTTCAGTCAAAAAGACCACTCGACTGTGACTTTATTAACTCACAACATACAACATGGCAATGGGTACCAGGAGGGCTTTGAGCACAAAGCGACGAGAGCACATTCTCCAAATAGCGGACAGGTGGTTTGTTATCCATTACCCAAATGCGTTATCTCCAAAGGGAAAAAAGTGATGATCTCTATGGTTTTCTGTGTTCACATTAAGACATACATAGACTTACTATGCTTTTTAAAAAGCCACGGATATATATTTCTCTTGTATCTAAAATGTAGCCAAATATAAATAATACAAAACACATTTGGAAAGGAATCTTAAATGTTTTTCATGTAAAGCAAGTCACAGTTGTCATGCAAGTCACATTTATGCTTATACTAACACACCTTTGAGTGCAATTTTTCAAAAAGTATACCAATTGGAGTACATTTTCATAAATTCAGTGTCATGTTATTACAGATGGTAAAGGAAAAATCAGAAGGAATATTGACTCTAGAGAGAAGGACTAAGGCACAGTTGCAAAGGGTTAATTTTTTTTTTCTAATATGTCTCCACCGTCCCAGGGGTCTACCCTGATGTGGGATGGTTCCCTAATTCTCCAATGTGTCTACCATGACCTTGAATATCTCCGAAATTCCCTGAAATTCCTACTCTAACACTTTCACTTCCTCCCCAAGGTGTCTATACCAGCTAGCTCCCTAATTCCCAGGTGTGTATACCACTGACTTGTGATTCCTCCCTAACTTCCCAGGTTTGCCAACTATAACGTAGGATGTCTCTCTCACACGCAGTAGTTTCTAAACTATCCTTGGACATCACCCTAATCTTACAAAACAGCAAAGTCTCTCTAAATCCTCAGGCTTGTCCACACTGACCAGTGCTGAATCTACACTTGCCCAGTTCAATCGCTATCCTTGGATGTCTTTTCAATTTCCCAGGGACGTCTTTTCTGATGTAGGATGTCTCTCTAACTCACCTAATCTTCCAAGATTCTACCCTAATCTTGAAAGTCTCCTTAGTTCCTCATGACGGCCTAAATTAAACTGGATGCCTCCTCATCTTCCAAGTGTGTCCACCCTGACACTGTATGTATGCATAACTCCCCTGATATGTCTACAGTGACTTGGCATATGTTCCAAATTTCCCAGGAGGTTTTATAATGACTTGGAACGTTAAAAGTTCATTCAATTCATTTTATTTTAGAAAATATAATTTAAGCCAGAAGCAAATTCATTGGAAACATTAGAAATATCTTAGATGTATATTCTTCATAAAATATTGATAAATTTTCTGTACCAAAGAAAATACTTCAATAATAAGAATTCACAGAAGAATTGAGCCAATTAAGTATACAGAATAGTGAAACTTGAGGATCTCAAAATAAGTATGGCTTATATATGGGTGTACTAAAAAGATAATACGTGTTCGTCCAAATGCATGCTTTGCTAAAAGGAGTTAATTTGTTCTAATGGTTTAAGAAAAAGTTAACATTTTTATTGTCAAACCAGGGGTATGTTAATGTTAGCGAATACTGTATCTCAAAATTCTCTAATGACAGAGAAATGCTAAATACAAAGTAGAACTAAGTCTGTGTATCGATGGGGGCATGGGGGGGGGGTTCTGTTGCCATAATAAATTAATTCTGCTTGCATGGATATCCTAATATAATGCAAATAATTATTCGTTTCTTTAAAAGAAATGCATAGGAAATAGCATTTCAATATTTTTCCAAATAAACCACTTCACTTTGCAAGAAAAGGAACGTCCTTAGGGAAATTTTCAAATAAGGATTAAACTCGGAGACAGATTGCCTCAAAACAGAGATCATCAACTGTACTTGCAAATGAGGCATCAGTGCAGAGCATTTTTGAACATTTCCATGTTAATTACTAGTTAAATTGTACTTATTTGTAATTGTGAAAATCAACACTCTGAAAGTTATGTTTAAAGACTACTGCACGGAGCAGTCATTACACTTACCCTGTAACTCAAATCCTCACGTACATGAGCAACTCTTAAGGTTACGGTTTCACGTCTCTGGTGCTCATTCCGAGGCTATGGGCACTTAAAAGAATCCAAAAATTGTCACCTACCTCCTCTGTACTTCAGTTACTAACAGTTATATACCAGGTACAAGGAATCAAGTCAATTATCTGCATAATAGTAAATATTTTCCCATTTCGTATCACACAGGGGAAATTAGGCTACTTAGGACTCAATTTTAATTACTTATTCAGACATTCAGTGTCCTGTGGATAGGATTACACATGAACCGGTTGGGACTTTTGGACACTTATTTAAAAGTATCCGGAGGGGCGCCTGGGTGGCCCAGTCAGCTAAGCATCTAACTTTGGCTAGGGTCATGATCTCGCCATTCATGAGCTCGAGCCCCTTGTCAGGCTCTGTGCCGACAGCTCAGAGTCTGGAGCCTACTTTGGATTCTGTGTCTCCCTCTCTCTCTGCCCTTCCGCTGCTCATGCTCTGTCTCTCTCTCTCTCTCTCTCAAGAATCATTAAACATTAAAAAATATATTTTAAAAAAGAGCCTGGATACCTTCCATTAGGAAGGCAGCAACGAAAAATGTATCATATTCATATTTCAATTTACTTGGAATTAAAGAAATTAAGTTTACTTCTGTATTTTGAGACAGACCGAGACAGCACAGATGTGGGAAGGGCAGCAAGAGAGGGAGAGAGAGAATCCCAAGCAAGCTCTGTGCTGCCAGCACATAGCCCAATGTGGGGTTCGAACTCAGAAAGTCATGAGATCACGACCTGAGTGAAACCAAGAGTTGGGTGCTTAACCAACTGAGCCACCCAGGAGCCCCCAATTTACTTGGAATTAAAATGTACATGATATTCCAGGCAAATTTTTGGTGTACAGTTTTATTTTTCATCTACATCCTAATTGTTTGAACTGCAGAAATTGGTAAATTACTGTAATATTCATTAAGGAGTAGGGATTATGTAAAATATGTTATATATATTTGTATTTTATTCAGCATTTAAAAATATGCACATATTTTACACACATAACTCTGATTTGTTTTGAGGTTTTGGGCTCTAAATTACAGAGATGACTGCTAATCTAAGATGTTGAATATATGTTAAAAATAAAGCTATAAGATCATTAAGCTTTCAAGTCAATAATCAGATATACCTTACAGTTTGATAGACAACAATATTTTGTTTTCCTAACACAGAAACCTTCAGGCAGTGACTTCTGCTAATGTTATCTGAATACAACAACCTTAAAAAAAATAACTACTTAGTATTAAAAATTTGTTTCACTCTTTTAAAATTATATCAGTGAAGGGGCACCTGGGTAACTCATTGGGTTAAGCATCCAACTCTTGACTTGGCTCAGGTCATGATCTCACAGTTCACGATATTGAGCCCCATGCGCGCGTGCACGCTCTCGCTCTCTCTCTCTAAAAAAATAATAACTGCGATATATTAATGAAATTCAACCTTCCATAGTTGAAGAGAAAAATTTTATTTATATACGTAGAGAGAGAGAGAGGAAGAGAGACATTTAAAACGTGTTTTACCGTAGTAAAGGGACTTTTTAATGATCCATTTAGTAAGGAAAAATTGTTTCCCATCAGAAATTCCACAGATTTCAAAACTGCCTGAAATGCACAACAGTGAAATTAGTCAAGCTCAGGTACTGCCTTTTTTTAATTATTTTTAGTATCTGCCATTCTTCTGTGAAAGCACATTCATTCATTCTGTCATCTAATTAGCATCATGGCAAGTTATGACAAACCAAACAGTGTAGGCAGGGAATCAAAGATAACATATTTTGTCCACAAAAATAATCCTATTTGTTTGCCTTATTTTTCAGACACATCTCACATTTTATTGACTCAGTCTCTGAAAATCAGACTTAAGTCCAGTTTCATTACCCTGGATTGTTCTGAATAAAATCTGCATTCTTTGGGAAAGTTAGTGATCTGAATATTTGATTACAATAGAAATGGCTTTCTAAATTGGGGAGCTTCTGAAACTTTATTTTTTCTACCTGTATAGTGAAAATACTCCTACATGTTCATTTTAAATTCCCTCTGTAATTTGATCCAGTTATTTTTAAACCACAACAGTGCTTTGCAATAGAGCAGATCCACCTGCTTTAATAAACACGAGTAAGACTGTGTGTCTCTTAACTTTAAGCTATTACCATGACAACTGCCTTTTTCACACAAATGAATAAATGACCTTATGAAATACATTTACGAAACATTACTGGGATAAATTTATGAAACTAAGAGAGCATTTATAATTGTTTAAAAACTAGGAAAAAATAATAGTATACATTTCGGTGTGATCTTATCCCTGATTATTTCCTTGGAACAGATTTTGAGAAGTGGGATTAACCAAAGAAGACTATACAAACATTCTTAAGATTCTTGTGATTTGGGTTAAGAAGTTGAGTACCAGTCTACTCTATAATTTATAACAGATTCTTAAAAAGGTAGGAAAACTTGTTAAAGACTACCATTAACATATCTGCTTTTGAAAGTTGAAACTTGGTTATTTGGATTGAGGAGAGAGGCTCAAATTTATCACTGAAAAATATATTTTCAAGTAAAAAAATAATTTAATATTATAATTATGGAAATCATCTTTGAACGACAGGAGTTTATATGTAGAAATTTTATAGAGAACTTCTAGACTATTTAGACAAAAAAAAAAAATCCACAGATTTAGAACCAAATCACATCAGGAGTTTAACCTGCCTCAAGAGAGCCCTTCACTTTGTGTGTACACAGTTGTCATAAGTCATTGTGAGGCTGTTTAATCAACAAACATTTAGCGACTGGTGTTTAAGTGCCAGCGATTGTGCTAGAATGCTGAAGAACGAAGAACGTGATGATGAAGGACACAGAAGACCTCACAGAGCTACGAAGTTACAATCCAGCAGGGAACACAGCCCAGAAAATCAATTACATGTTAATACCGCTCTACAGGAGTATAGCAGGTGCAATGCGATTGAAGGCAAAGAACGGAAAACCTGACCTGAAAGAGGGTCAGGGCTGGGTCTCCACCCAATCATCCCTGATGGCAAAGGTAAAGTCAGCAAGTCCAAGAAGATGAAAAGGGTTTTTTCTTGCTCTTGCTGTTTGTTTGTTATGAAGTAACAGCAAATGCATAAAAAGAAAGACACTGTAAGTTCCATACAGCTAGAGCAGAATTTGGTGATTTCCACTGACCCAAACAACTGAGGTTTATTTTCATAGTTTAGTTGTTTCTATATGTTCTATTCTGTATTTCTATTTGTAGAAATTCCCTTGTGTGGAACTATTTAAAATTTTTTGAAATATCTAGGGATTCCATCATACAAAAATAAGTGATATTAATATTTCTGTGTATTTCTTTGCATTTTTTTTTCTTTTTTTTAATTTTATTTATTTTGGAGAGAGAGAGACAGAGCACGAGCAGGTGAGGGGCAGAGAGACGAGACACAGAATCTGAAGCAGGCTCCAGGCTCCAGCTGTCAGTACAGAGCCCGATATGGGGCTCAAACCCACACACTGTGAGATCATGACCTGAGCTGAAGTCAGATGTTTAACCAACTGAGCTACCCAGGTGCCCCTGCATTGTATTTTTTAATGGAGCTATGTAATTTTTTAATTGGAGTTATTGAGTATATATAATTTTAAACCTGTTTTTCTATGTAACATTGCAAATATTTTCCCATATCATTGAATAGTTTAAGTTCTTTTTAAAAATAATATTTTTAGTGACTGCAAATACATCATCATCGTCAAAATGTACCAGAATGTATTTACTCAAGCTATTGTTTTTTTAAATTTTTTTAAATATTTATTTATTCTTGAGAGAGACAGAGACAGAATGTGAACGGGGGAGGGGCAGAGAGAGAGGAAGACACAGAATCCGAAGCAGGCTCCAGGCTCTGAGCTGTCAGCACAGAGCCCAATGAGGGGCTGGAACTCACGAACTGCGAGATCATGACCTGAGCCGAAGTCAGATGCTTAACTGACAGAGCCACCCAGGCGCCCCTCAAGCTCCTATCTCTTTTGCAATTAGGAACTTGCTATGAACTAACTGTATCCTCCCAAAATTTATATGTTGAAGTCCTAACACCATTATCATGGTATTTGAAGGTGGGCCTTTGGGAGGCAATTAGGTTTAATGATATCAAGGGTGGATCCCATGAAAGGGATATATAGCGCCATTATAAGAACACAGATCAGAACTCCTTCCCCCTCAGCCATGTGAGAACAAGAAACCAACAAGACACAGCAAGAAATCAACCTTCTGCACACCTGGGAAAAGGCCCTAGCCAAGAAGCAAAACGGCCAGCACCTTGATATTGAACTTCCCACCTCCAGAACTATAAAAAAAAAATAAATATCTAAGCTACCTATGGTATTTTGTTACAGCAGCCAAAACTAAGATAGCATTTATAATTTTTTTAAGTTTATTTATTTATTTCGAGTGTGAGAGAGCATGCATGAGCAGGGGAGGGGCACAGAGAGAAGGAGAGAGAGAATCCCAAGCATGCTCTGCATTGTCAGCCCAGAGCCCCATGTGGGGCTCGAACTCATGGAACTGTGAGATCATGACCTGAGCAGAAATCAAGAGTTGGACACTTAACTGACTGAGCCACGCAGGTGCCCCATTTATAATTTTTTTAAGCAGAAAAAATATTAATATACATTTATGTGTAATATTATTCCAGATTATGTCCTTTGGGTAGATTTTGAGAAGTGGGATTACTGGAGAAGAGTATACAAATAGTTTTAAGGATCTTGATGTAAATTTCCAAACCAATTCTAGAAAGAATACATTCCTACCAACAGCATATGACGAATTCCATCTCCTATGCATCTTTTATTATCATATTATCTTTTCATTAGGTGGATAATTTTTTTATCTTGGTCTAACTTTTCATTTCAAATATGCAAAATAAATCTAAAGGCTCTTAGTCACATTATATGTAGAAATAATTCTAATTAAACTGTTATGATAGCATATACTCATGGCTAACAAAGTTAAAATTTTTTAAACCTGGGATTGAAAACTTTGGTTTTTCAAAATAAGAAGATTATGACAGGTATAGCTTTCCTCATTAGTTGAAGTTTTTGAACACTCCTTATCAAGTGACTATTATTCACAGGCTCATAAGGGAACATAAGGAGGAAAGACAGGGTCTGTGTTTCCCTCCCCTGCTCACACTCTGTCTCTGTCTGTCTCTGCCTCTGTCTCTGTCTCTCTCTCTGTCTCTCTCTGTCTCTCTCTCTCTCTCTCTCTCTCTCAAAAATAAACATTAAGAAATTTTTTTCTAAAAAAAAGAGGAACAAAAGAACTTATAGAGAATTAAATCCACCTTGACTCCTTGAGTTTTTCATCCACATTTTTTTCCCTTCTGTCAAGACTACATAATATGAAACTTCCCTTAGAATTCACAATACCTCTGTACATTTTGTCATGCTTCTGCATAACCCATAACGGGATGTTCTTAAGTTGAGCATTTTTTATATAAGACCAAAAAAAGAACTTTAAATAAAATCCCAAACTATAGGGTTGAACCCCTTGACCAACCATTGGCTAATTGTATTTTCCACTAAGATCAAAATTAATAGTATTTGCCACTAAGCTCTCCACCTTTCAGAAGATTCAGAGATGGTATGGACAATGTGTGACACCAGAATGAAGTCAGAGCTGACATTCACTGTAGCTAGGAAAATCACAAAATGCGTGCCTCTGTTTTCTGTAGACAGGAACAGTTTCCACTTACTCAGAAGTTCCTACGTAGGTACAGGACCCTATGCAGTTCTGGATTAACATCAATTTCTGGATCCTTAATTACGATCCTATAAAACATATATACATATAATCAAAGATTCTGTGTAATATATATATACAAAGCTTGTTAAATGCACGCTCCTGAGAATGATTAAATTCGCTTTTGCAAGAGACAAACATCAAACACTAGAAGTAGACTTCCTGTCCACCTGAAATCCAACACTGCCATCTGGAACACGTGCTTCCAAAGGCACAAGAGAAGACAGTGATTTGGGGAGACACATCCACTCCTACCTACCTCGGCTGGAAGTGACGTGTCTTTTGTGCTCAGAGTTCATTAGCCAGGACAGCACGGAAGGCCAGGCAATGGAGAGGAGCTGAAGGGAAGAGTGATGTGCCCTGCCACCAACCCCAACCAAAGGTTATGAAAATCTGTAACGCAGAAAGAGTTAACAGAGGTCAGATGTCTACTGTGAAATCTGGATTGCATGTGTCCTCGACTTTGCATCAGACAGTGTGGGGAAACAGAAGACATTTTAAACATATTCCCTACCCACAAGAATTCTAAAATTCATAATATGGTTAAGGAGTTGACGAAAAAATGTATGAATAATTTAAGGGCTATTTTTTTTTCAGTACAAAACCTGAAAACTTTAGAATCGAAGGAGGAGATCCATGAATAATAAGGGTAGGCTTCATAAAAAGAGGTAGGGCAGGAGTTTGTCCCTAAAGGACAGCAGAGTGGGATTTATATAGGAGCAGGAAAAAGAAAGCACATTTGAGGCAAGATGATGGGCTCCAGGGAGAGCCAAGGTGAGAATGAGCATGACAGCCTCAGAGAACCTTACGGAAATGGGCCTAATTAGAGAGTACATTTTGAGAAATGGTGGAAGATAAAATTAAACAGACAGAGCGGAGAATCTTGGAAACCCCACAGAGGAACTTAGAACTGATACAGTAGAAAAGCGGGAAACATATAAAATCCTTGAGCAAAAGGCTGAGATGTATTTGTTTAAGAATTGCACTTCACCCTTTTCCATGAGGACACGAAGTAGCTTAGAAAATTAGGCGTCAAGGAATAAAAAGTGAGCAAAGTCTGCTTTGAATTTAAGGGACTTAATGAACTTAATGAAACAGAAGGAAGAGATGCTGGCCTACACAGCACTCGAAACAACAGCTGGGCAGCGATTACTCGCCTGTGCAATGAGTCTAGCTCTTAACTTTCTTACTTAAAACAAAAAAGGAAAGTAGATTAGGTTAAATAATGTGTACTGATTGGGCCAAAAGGAAATCACCTTCACCCGTGTGTCATGATACAAGCAGGGTTTCAGGAACACTTGACGGGCAGCGGTCTGCAAGGTGAGTCCAGGGACTGGCAGGAGAAGGAAGGAAGGAAGAACACAATGGGCACAAGGGCCCCTGAGCCATTTTGGGCAACAAACAGGCCAATGACCAAAGTAATATGGCTGCTGTAGTAGAAAGTGCTTTGTGTGAGTCTATCTTGGGAATCCCTAAATATTCTCTGAGAAGTGTTAGTAAATGAGGGTGGGCGCAGTCTCGAGTTTTCACAAATTAAAAGAGACATCACTGAAACCGAAGCCAAGAGCCACACGCAGAGCTCAACACCGACACTCCCAGGAACGTAATTAGACTCCCTTTCCCTTCGACTCGTCCCTTTTATTTCCGCCAAGGAGCATAACGCTGATGTTGCTCAAGCTGCACACGTGCTAGCATTGATTATTTAGACAAGATAAGGAGATGGCTTATGAATAATTTAACTCACCATGACTAATGGAATTGCTTTGGGAACACCCAAACCCCAGTCAGAAAAATCGCACCATCTTAAAGCTCTAAGAAACCTTTGGCGATCATTCACAGCACTTTCTCTTCTTCGTGTAATGCACATCTAAATCATTATGATGACTACTATTTTAAAGTCTTTTGGAACAGAAGACAGTATATTCTATAATTGATAGATGGCCTTAGACATAGTAATATATATCTAGTTTACAGGCTGTCGGTTTTAAAGAGAAAGATAACTGAAAGCTTATTGTCTGTACTAAAGAATAAGAAAACCAATACAAAAAAAAATGTTTTATAATGCACTAGTGAGGTAACAACTCTCATTCTTAAGATTTTAAAACAAATTAGCTGAGGAAAATTAAGATAACATTAAGATAAATTTTCTAACTCTCCTCTTTGAGGCCTGCACTGTTCTTTTTTCAAATGCCTAAAACGCTGTTATAGATGTTCTTGCGTGACCACCAAGAAAAAGTGTGGCCACTTTTTGTTTTGCAAAAGCGTGCTGTTAAAAAATATACATTGTATTATTAGAGGGTAATGACGACTGGTTTGCTCTCATTTAATACTAACTCCTAGGTAATATAGAGAAAATCAAATTTTAAGCCAAAGTCAAGAAAATATGAAGAATAATTAGAGTGAAATGTCAACATGGTAAATCAGTGGCCTTTAAGTCACATCCATCATTTTTTATTATTTCTAGGTAATAAGTAAACCAACATTGTTCAGTCACAGATATTTACAGATACTCTCATTGTGCAGATGATACAGTTTTGTACCCTGCATTAACATGGGACAATCCTCTAAGCCACTGGCTTAGACAACAGACTGTGGGTCTCAAAACTTACTTAACACATTAGGACATGTTTGGGGCTTCTTTGAAAGAAAAGGTACCAATCTGTCCATTCTAACATCCACAGGTCTTGATGCAGAAGGAATTTATAAACTTGACTGACCACTGTACAAAAGGCCACTCTACAACAAAAAACAGAAAAAAAAAAAAAAAAGGTTGAATTTGATGAAGTATACGCATGACCAAAAAGCCACATTTCCTGGGGCTCCTGAGTGGCTCACTCAGTTAAGGATCCAACTCTTGATCTGGGCTCAGGTCATGATCTCAAGCCTGCTACCAGCTCCATGCTGGTCATGGAGCCCACTTAAGATTCTCTCTCTTCCTCTCCTTCTGCCCCTCCCCTGCTCACGCACACACATGCACACACACACACACACACACACACACACTCTTTCTCTCCAGCAAAATTAATAAACATTTAAAAAGTAGATAAATAAATGCCATGTTTCCTTTCAATCAAATAATAATATCTAGCAATCTTTTGAGAATCTCCAAACAACAGGCTGATTCTTTGACTGTCAAATTACATTAAAAATAACAACCTACAAAGTTTTTTAACTCTTTTTTATATAGTCTTTCTTTGTTTGCTTGCTTCATTTGTTCATCAGTTTTGCTCATTTCTTTAAAATAAAATCTCTTTAGGGGCACCTGGGTGGTTCAGTCAGTCAAGCGTCCAACTTCAGCTCAGGTCATGATCCCATGGTTCGTGGGCTAGACCAGGCTGAGAGCCTGGAGCCTGCTTCAGATTCCGTGTCTCCCTCTCTCTCTGCCCCTTCCCCGCTCACGTTCTCTCTCTCAAAAATAAATAAGCATTAAAAATAAATAAGCAAATAAGACAAAATAAAATATTTTTTTAAATGGAGACAATGAAAAATACAATGAAAAAGACCACTTAGAGAAACGGTTATATGGATAATTTTGAAAACATTAATCTGTAGCTTGAAATCTGTGAAAGCACACTGCGATATTGACCTATATGTGTGAAAAAGAAGCATTATTGACAATCAAGTTAATATGTATTTAGGTATTTTTGAACCGGCCCAAGAACTTATGACAGCTTCTTTGTAAACATCACGATCTAAACAATTTTCTAAACATATACCACCCTTTTCATCATGTAAGGATTATGAATGTAAAAGATCTAGTAAAAAGTTTAAATAAGCAAATAGTTTATTCAAAAAGTAAACTCCAGAAAATTTCAAGGCAGGTGGTACAACTTTCTGTTCTTATTTTATAAACTGATAAAATTTCAAATGCCCCAACTTCAGGTCAATTTAATTTGTTAACAACCCACCTAAACTGAGAAGATCATATTGACTTTTCTACAATTTACTAATGGCTAAAATAGTATCACTTTTAATGTTGAAAAAAAATTCTAGGGGGTCTTGGGATATGGACACAGAGCAAAACAAGTTTACGATTGAGCTTCCATTTGTCAGAATAGCTAACATCACTCTCGTATCTCTGTGTTGCCAGAATGACATAATAAATCATTAAACTTTAATCAAATGGCAATTTTGTTGGGGCTAAAGTTCAATTCTCCACGGTGTAAGCAAAGAAGCTCCCTTCCAAAGAGGCAGTTTGGCCAAGGCCTGTAAAACACCAATGCTTCTCTCAAAGCATTTAGCAATAAATTTATTTGTAAAACTAATTTTTCATGTATTTACCCCACATGCAATAAGAGAGTGTATATGGATATATAGTCACAATAAATGTATGTACATCATTAGTGATAACTGCTATGTATATGTGAATGCATATGAGTATATTATTGGTCATATTTCGATGTTAAGTTCTTAACAGGAGTATACTATACACACCGTAAGTATTTACTACGGGCATCTTGCACAAACAGGTAAGCCTCAGTCTCATGGCTGAGAACCATGACCTCTGATAATAAATATAGCAGATATATTGGTACACCGTATATGTCACAAGGCACCTATATTTCTGCTAGCTGTAGTTTCATGAATTCTAGTTTTGCTTTGTAGAATATAGAGATGGCATGATATAGACACACATTTTTAAAACTTACAAGTACTACAGTCCCACAGAAATAATGTAACTTGTCAATATTTTTTCTAAGAATAGGCACCACTGTCTTTGATGCTTTAATAAAACAGATATTTTTCAACTAATCTCTTCTCTCTGCCAGCCCTTCTCCCCATAACGTATCCAATAAAACCTGGCATTTCTGTGCAGATCGTACATTATGCAGAAGATAACAGATGAGCATATCAGCTGTTTTACAAGTGCAAGGATAAATGTATTGATAAAACTGTAAGACATGAACCAACCTGACTTTCATCAGTAACATCTGACTCAATCAGTTTTGACCAGTTACCTGTTTGGAGTACTCCTCAAGGCGCAGTAAAACAAATGACTTTGTAACATTAAGAAAATGGGCGCCGGTGAAAAGGCTCAGAAATTTTCTTTTCCATAAACTTAGAAAAGGCTTGCTTTAAATTTAGTGTTGTAACCTCCTGTGTGAGTATCTTACCACCCGTTCTCTAATAACGTCTGCACCAAAGTGTACTCACTGTGCCATCTTCAGGACATTTTTAGAAAACATCTCTACGAAGGAAGTGAGAATAGACCACTTTGATGGGTTTTTTATTATGTTAAAAATATAGAAAGTTTTGTATATGTATTAATTATAAAATGTGTTGGCTGAAATTCTATTACAAAGCAAAATAATGCACACTTTCATTCATGTTGGAATATAAACATGAAAAATTTTACATTTAAATATATACATATATACATTTTTAGGTACTTAACAGTTTCCAAAGGGCTTATATATGATCTTATTTCATATTTATAGCATTCCTGTAAGATGAGAACAGGAATTAGTATCATCTTTTTCACAAACAAGAAACACATACATACAGCTTGAGTCATCGACCATACAGCTTGAGTCATCGAACCATATAGCCATGATTCAAGCCTACACCTTTTCACTCCAACAAAATTATTTCCACTAGCAAAGTAATTATTACCTTTGTAATCAATGAAGAAAATTAAATGTAACTCCTAATTATTCTCGGTCAATACCTTCTTAAAGTATTTATACTGAAAGTTGGAATAATTCTTGGCTATAATGATCACGTATCAGAGAATCAGACATGTATATAGAGCTCAACTATTCCATCATTTCTGGACTTTATTTCACTCAGAAACCTACAGTAAATCAAGGATGTATTTCACTAATAGAAAATTACAGAATTATACAAACCCATCCAAATATGTAAAATAAATGGTCTATGTGATAAGCCTGAATATGCAAATACAAATTTGCTGTTCTTATATCTCGAAGATGTCCTAGAGAAAACCCACAAGATGTCATACCCACTGTCATTTTGGATGACCACGTTTCCTGGTTTGTTTGGAATGGTGGTAATTACCTGGTGAAGCACATGTTTACATTCAAACGTGTGCTCATTCGGACAACATATTAAATGACCAACTGAAGATGGTGTGTGAAGGAGAGTGGCCCGCTTGATCCAATGGGAGTAACTGCAACCCGAACGGGGACAGTGAGGTAAGTACGACAGCACAATGAAACGCTTCCCAATTTTCAAAATCCATTTATTTTATATACAACCTGGACAGCACAGTAGACTTAGAATCAGAAGACACATGTTCCAATTCTAGCCTTGTCTTTTGTGAAGCTAGTGAATTTGTGTGTGTATCTCTGAAATTCTCTAAGCCTCTATTTCTTATAAAGGACAATACCTCCTCCCCGTGGTTTGTGCAAGGACTAAATTAGACGGCCACGTGAAATCAACTAGAACTCCGCCTGGCAGCCAGGACTTTATGAATGAATGTTCATTATAAATCTTTAAGTCTCTGAGAAGACTGTAAGTCTCTGAGGAGATGTCCTAGACATGAATGATAATCAAACAGATGCATTTACTGAGTGAATTTTAAGGGACAGGGAAGGCATTACCTTTACAAGAGGAGATCTTTTTTTAAGAAATTATCAGTTCTAACAAATAAACCAACCACATATGGGTTTCCCTAGTACAAAAGAAATACCAAAAACCCACTACATGCCAGTTGACTTAGGGCGTCGCTGATTCATGGACTTTTCTAATGAAAATATCTCTTCCTAGGGATAATGTTCCTAGACGTATGCGTTGTAAGTCTAACTTGAAATCCAGAAGGAAGCTATGACTCGCCCTAAAAACAAACAAATCGTATATATTATACAAATCACTGTACATATATACGTACAAGTTATACATACATATGTAATACACACATATGTAAAACTAAACATACAATTTCAAGAAGTTTGTGAAAAACTCTAAAGCCTCTATCATAGGTTTTTAGTCAAGGACGTCTAAACGGGGGTAGTGGCACATGCTCTTTGTTGACCCCACAAGACACATATTATTATCGATATTAAACAACAGAAATGACTGTTTAATGAAGTAATACTTAGCCGTACCACATAGTGGTGTATCCTGGCATTTTCTACTCTATTCCATCCTGGACTGTCCCATTCCATTCTATTCTATACTGTACTGTTCCAATTAAAACAAACAAACAAAAAAGGCTGATTTAGCCAGCTGTATCGATTTCAGGTTTCACGCTCAAGATTGAACATTGCTGCAGGGTGTGACAGGAGCAGGAGACCACGCAAGGCAGGATAACACCAGCTGGCCACCACTGACCTAAAGGACAGGGCCCTGGAGGGAAAAAAGTGTAGGACAGGACCACTGGCTCAAAGGAAGTGGGGAAAACAAAGCCTTATGGCCTCCTCCTGTTTGCACATAGACCTCTGGCACAGGTTGGGGATCCCCTACAAAGCCACTCTTTGCTTTTATTGTAAGTAGACTACTTAATCTACGTTTGCATAAAAATGATGGGTGGATGGGAGAAACAGGAGACCTGGACAGCTCTATAGTTCCTTGAAATAAACCATCCTGATACTCTGCTTTTAAGGAGAAATCTTTTCTTAGCAAAAAGTCCCAAATAAAATAAGTGGGAAGTGAAAATGGATTCAACAGTAGATTTATGCATTTATTTATACTGACCTTATCTCCAAAAGGATTTGGGAGGACTTCAACAGGAATTAAGAACGTGTTTTTTTCAAATTAATTTGGAATTAAGAGCGTAAGTAATGAAATACTTAAGAATCGTCTAACAGTTGGTTCAATGATAATATTCAGGGAGGCACAAGAATAACGCATTGCTGAATCCACAGTATTTAGACTCAGACAGGCAGGCTCTAGTTGTGATGAGGGCAACCCGGACCATCTTAGTAGTTAACAGTTCGCATGAAAGCCACAGTTGGGGTGATCCTTGCTGTCACTGTTTTGAGTGAAGAGAAGGCTAATCCCGTGGAAAGGGTCCACAGAAATACTCAGAGTTAGATTCATATTTCAATTTAGAAACAGAGACCGGGAAACATTCATTGATTCTAGAGTGTGCAAGCGAAAAGAGGGAACTGACAATAAAGCACATGACAAGTAAGCAAAGTGTACCATCGATTGAAAGGCGGTCGATGTTGCAAGAGAAAAATAGAGCAAGGGAAGGAAGAGCAGGAAAGCAAGGCTGGGGAGAGCACAGGTGGCATCAGTGAAACGGTGCGGGGACAGGACAAAAAAAGTTTAAAACAGATGCAGAGAAAACAGGCTTTTCAGAAGTCCTGCCACCCAGACGATTTAGATGTCCTTATGTCATCAACCCAGCTGCCCAGGGTCTGTAGCAAATTATAGCTTGTGGTGAGTTTTAAGTAAATGAGCTTATTTACTTTGTTTAAAAAAAACAACAACTGTGAAGGTCTCAATTTTGTCAAAAGCAAACTCCAATAAGCATTATCTTAATGTATCAAATGAAAAGATGAGTTAGAAAGCAATTTGAGAGCTTTATGAATGTTATTTTGAGGAAGAACACGAATACCATTTTCTGATAACCTATGGTGCCCAAACATGATGGAAGCAAATGACACTTCATTAAAAGCTATGGAAGGCCTCATTATTATTAAATCTTGTGTATCTTGGTGACAGGAGCTAGTCACTAGGAAGTGGTTTAAATACACGTCTACAGATAAAACATCGAAGTGTATCCTAGCTTTGAATCGGAAAACTCAGTAGGTTTCGACTGCCAGCTGTACTACAGTTACAAAACACTTCTGAAGGAACAGTAGATCATTCTTCAGACATCAAATAATTTGAATTAATAACCGATATCATTTGATTGTATGTATTTGCTACTAATCTTTTGTTTTATACAAGCAAATATGATGGTTTGAAGTTGCTCACAAATTGTAACCTAAAAAACACAGAGGACATTGTTTCACGGCTGACATCCATAATTCTCAAAAATGTTCCCGATAGCCTCTATAGTAAGAGATGCTTAGTATATCATATATCATAAATACTACAGTCTAGGGGAAAAGACATAAAGAACTGCTCACGTAAGAGGTGAGTTTGAAAGCATGAGAGAGAGAATACACAGTGTGCATGTGCACATATATGAGTGGGGACCCATGGTATGGACCTACTGATTAAATACATAGCAATTAATCATTATGTTCCTTTTTTAAACCATTTTCACTTGACCCACTGTAGCACATTAGTTTTCTTACACTTAGAGCTCTGGCAGTTTACGTGAATATACGTCTGCAACACCTCTACAACTAAACATGATTTTCCTTGCAATGTATCTTTTACTTGGTTGCTGCCCTTGAGAGTTCTTGTTATACACAAATTCACAGTTGTAGTCTTGAGACCTCAGCTCAGCCTTCTTCTCACTGTTGACGTCTCAGCAATCTCCCAGAGCTTTAGAATTATAGTTTCTACCACTTATTCTAAGGCTTATTCTTGGGCTTCTCCTTGAGCACGAGAAAGCGATCTTGCATACCACACACTCTGTGGAAACACTGAAACTTGGACGCTGTTGCGAATGCAAAATGGTTCAGCTGCTATAGAAACCAGATGGAGTTTCCACAAGACATTAAGAATAGAACTACCATATGATCCTGCAACCCCACTTCTTTGTGTTTTTACAAAAGAATTGAAATCGGGATCTCAAAGAGACATTTGCACTCCCATACTTATTGCAGAAAAGGAAGAGAAGGAAATCCTGGAACATGCAACAACACGGGTGAACCTTGAGGCCATTATGCTAAGTGAAATAAGCCATTCACAGAAACAGAGATACTTCACGGCTCCACTTACGTGAGTTTTCTAAAATCGTCAGATTGATAGAATCAAAGAATGAAATGCTGGTTGCCAGGGGAAATGGGAAGTAACTAATCGACAGCCAGAGTTTCAATAAGGCAAGGTAGGTTCCAGAGATCTGCCATACTGCATTGTACCTAGAATCAACAATAATGTATTGGACAAGTAAAAATTTAAGAGGGTAGATCTCAGGTTCACTGTTTTTTACCATAATAAAAATAAAAATTTTAAGTAATTCTGTTACTTCATATGTTCTACTCTTGTTTAAAAGAAATCTAAATTTTAAAAACAAAAACGAAACTCCTAAAAGGTAGCATAGTAGACAGATTTGTATGAATGAGATAGACTTCTTTCTCCAGAGCGTCAAATACTTGATAAGAGAGCACTGTGAAATAATCAGTGGTTAGCTTCAGAATTCCTTTAGAAAAAGTCTCAAGGTTATAATCTATTTCATTTAGCCTTCATGTTTTATGTGGGTGACTTGGAAGTATCATATTATGGAGCAGGGCCCCCCAGCCACCCCCGGGTGTAGCACTATAGGTAATAGATTCTATTTATCCTGTTTTCTTCACCGAAAAGGAACACATGTGTTTTAACATATGCAAATGGGCACTACATGATTTTTTTAAGTATGTCTCGTACTAGAGTTCAGATACTGAGAAACTAATTGTGGAATTTTCAGAGGCTGATGAATACATCAAGTTCTATTCCAATGAGATAAACTTTCCATCCCCAAGGAGCACAATCTCTCTCTTCATCTCTCTCTCCCTGTCTCCCTTCTCTCCCATCTCCCCCAAAATTTCCAATAGTAAAGACTAAAGGGAACCCCTTTTAGTTTTGATGATACTACACCTGAATGGTCCCAGAGTCACTTTCCTAACTGTGATGTTTGATGAATATGATTCCTCCCTGCAAAAGAGCCAATGATATAATGAAAAAAAAAAAAAAACATTTGTTCGGTATGGAAATACATATTAAGAGTTGCTTAAGGACAACTGAGAAATAGATTACTTATATATTCGAAAGATGCTGAGGCAATCAAATTGGAACCGAATTGAATTGAGTTATTGATTTGAAAAGCAATTCTGTATCAGGAACTGTCATTACTCAAAAACTAATTTTATGCTTTTAAGGAACTTCTACCATTTTCCTTCGTAAGATGTTGAAGGCTAGGAAAGGCAGAAATGAACTGTCACCACTACTGAGAGCATATTTGTTCAAACAATGTTTTGTTACTTGTGATAAAAGGCTGTAGCTGAAGAGATTTTTATTAACTTCAAAAAGTGTCACTTTTTCCTAACAAAGACACCAGCACCACCAATTAGTTCTTCCAAATATAGTCAATGTGCTACGAGGGAGTTCTCTAAGTGTGTAAGCAATGATGATGGTAACCAGTGGGGCACATAGTTAAGAAGCCTGCCTTGGAATACTTACCAGGCAGGTTTCCGACATCGGGGGTTTAGAGTCTGGATAACAAGCCTGACAGGACAGCAGATCATGGTCTATAGATTATTTACTCAGCATGTGATCAGTAGCTTTAGCAAAAGAGGAAAAAAAGCAAAAGTTTGAAGTTTCGCTAAAGTTGAGAAGAGAAAGTGGGCCAAAGAGCTCTTCCTGCTGTCAAAAAAGCAAAGCATGCTGCTTCGGCTGTGGCAAAGGCTTAGCGCCTGTGGGGCTGGTCGGAAGATCTGAAGTCTTTTGAACGGCAAATGGCCCTGAGCAGTCTTCCACATATTCGCCTCCCCAACTGAAAGCCGGAGAACGATTAATATCGGGCATTTTTCTAACAATACGATGTGCTTGCAAAGTCAAAGCTCTCTGGCAGGCAGAGCTAGTGGAGTAACCCTACGTGCCGTTCACCGTCCGAGGGCTGTCACCAACCACAGGGGCGAGGGAGCAGAGAAACGATCATTTCCTCCCGATCACAGGTTTTCAAAGAAAAGGGGGATGGGGAGTCCATTCTTCCAGAGGCCTTTGTCAGAGAAGCGAAGAGAAAACCCTCCGTTGAAACACATCTGGTACAAAAGAAATTCATTCAGGTCGTTTCGGAAACAAAGATCCTGAGTTTGTTACGGCATCTAATGAAACGGTATTGCACGTGGCCGTGCCGTTAACTGAACTTGAGAATTTAAAAAAGCCCTTAAAATTATAGGGCCATCCCCAATATTAAATGATCATGGTTAAGTCTGCCTTCATTATAAAATACGGAAATACGGTGCCAAGACTCAAATAATCTGAAACTCTAACAAAGTAGAACCAAACGTCGCACAGAACAGTTAACGCAGACATTTGAGAAGCCACGTTGGCTTCGACTTCTGTGTTTCTGAACTTTTCAACCATGGTCCCAATGCTACATTTTTATCGCACAGAAGTATGGAAATATTCACGGTAGTGGTGTTATTAAATGTTCACGGCAGTTATTTCCCTAGATCCCTTCGATGCTGCCGTTCTAAAGGTCATGCCACTCCCCCAGATGCATATTGCTAAAATTTCCGCATTCGCTTTGTGTGCTGAAAGAATAAAAGAACAAAAGGATAAAACGCAAACATAAATAAATAAACTCTGAGTCCAACGTTAGGACCGCTTAAGCGTGCACTAATCCTTACCCTTTTTTTCCCCACCATGTGAACAGAAAATGGCTGCTTTTATATTCACCTACCAGAATGGCAATGCTGTTCTCAAGCACCATGTAAAATGCAACAGTTGCATCCAACTGGTGATCTACACACACACACACACACACACACACACACGCACGCACACATTTTTAAAGTATGGCTGAAGATTCTCCAGAAATACCAGGATCTGTCCTAAGTAATGGTTATAACAGATTAACAATAGTGTCAGAGTATTAAGTACCACAGATATGATATGTATCTAGTGTGCCTAGGCACGTGAATAATGTCACGAAGGGACATGCTATGAATGAAACTGTCAACATTAAATTCCCATTATGCTCAAATACGCTACCGTTATTTTTATTTTTTTTTTTAATTTTTTTTTTCAACGTTTATTTATTTTTGGGACAGAGAGAGACAGAGCATGAACGGGGGAGGGGCAGAGAGAGAGGGAGACACAGAATCGGAAACAGGCTCCAGGCTCTGAGCCATCAGCCCAGAGCCTGACGCGGGGCTCGAACTCACGGACCACGAGATCGTGACCTGGCTGAAGTCGGACACTTAACCGACTGCGCCACCCAGGCGCCCCAAATACGCTACCGTTATTTTTAAACCGTTTGCTTGTGTGTGTATATATGTATATACACATATATGAAAATATACATATATGTGAACGCATACATGTACGTATATATATTTATATATACTAGAGGATATATTCACATCCACTGTCCTAGGTCATCTTGGTTCTTCTAAATTAATTAAAGAAGGCCATTAGACCCACGTGGCTCTGATACCATGGCAGCCAATGTAAGCAAACCCAAATGTAAGCCCCATAAAAGCCTCGGGGTTACAAAATCAAAACTTGAAGGACAACCGATTACAAGCAGCCAAGTAGGTTTTAAGTGATAGCTAATCAATGATTTTCTTACTTTGCTTCTCCCCCCTCTCTGTAGAAAGGTCTCCCCACACTCCTGTTGCTGGAGCATTCCCAATCACTTTTGGTTTGGCACTGATCGATGTGAATGGAATTTCTTTTTGCTCAAATACATTCTTAACATTTTTAATATGCCTCCGTTTACCTTTTAATGGTTCTGGCATCAAAAAAGGAGACACCCGTCGCTCAGGCCCCAGCAGCAACAAGCAAACGGAAGCGAGTATGAGCTGGGCTACTTGAGCTTGCTGCTTTCCTGCCGGGTCCGGGGATCATGGGTAGGTCCCTCCCACACCCTAGCTCTGCAGATTTCCCATTATGAGCTTCTAATTGGGAGTCACCTAGAACAAAGACTGCCCTTGAACCTCCTTGGAAGGGACCACACCGGGTTCTCCTCACTACCCACGGGGCAGCCAAACCAGGGATGTGAACCTTGAGTCCCATCCCACACTTGAAAAGGGGCTGCTTGAGATGCTTAGAACTGCACCCCAGCTGGAGAGACATCATTAAAATGGAAGCAGATGGAATCTTGGGGTGGACGGCCCTCCCAGGATCATGGATCGAGAGCTTCATCGCAAATAAGAAAATGTTACTCCTTCTGCCTTCTTGCTACTTACTTTTGTTTCTGTTAATGCACAGGAAGCCGATGCTCCTTAACTCTGGTAACTATTGCTGAATCTACCGCTGAGGCCACAGCTACACAACAAAAGTCCCTTGACTTTCTTGCTAAGATGGTTTTAGATAACAGAATTGCTTTAGATCACTTACGGGCTAAATGAGGAGTCTGTGCCATTGCAAATATCCCCCACTGTACCTTGATCAACCCTTCTGATATTATAGCAAATATAAGAAATTAAAACAAAAAGCCATTTGGCTAAAAAATGTTGATGCCCCTTTAGGTACATTCGTTGATTTCTTTGATACAAAGTGCGTGGCTCATAGGGCTCTGGCTAAGGAGTATACTCCAGTCTCGCGGTGTTACCCTCCTCATGGTTCTCCCTGGTATGCTATGATCTCTCCAAGGTCTCACATGCATGTTCACAGCCATCAGCAGCACATCATGTGATGTCCCTGTGCTCAGAGAAAGAGATATGAGATGAACAGCAAAAAATTCTTTCCCGGTTCTGACATCATACCCTATGAGTTTCACAATGAGACCAGAGCAACTTAATTCTGATGGTGACAGAGAGTGGCACTAATACCAATACACGGTCGATCTTCCGTGTAGGACAGGACGACCAAAAGGGGGCAACTGTTAAATTAGTTCAACGAGGAGGCCTTTAGACTGATGCGGCAGCCAGCTTGAGCAAGCCAAAATCTAAGACTGCGAATGCCCCAATTTTAAGAAGTCAACATGCTAAGAACAACCAATCACAAACACCCAAGTAGGCCCTGAGTTATAGCCAGATCGTTTCCTTACTTTCCTTCCGTGTTTTCTCTGTCCAAGTGTCTCCCTGAGCTTCTATCAGCATCCTGCTCCTAACCACTTCCAGTAAGGCATTGCCCAATTTGAATTGGGTTTTGCTCAAATTGCTTCCTAAAAATGTTAATATGTCTCCACTTCTCTTTTAACAGTATACAATACATGCTGTAATTCTCCAGCTTTACAGAGCAAATAATGCAGTTTTCAGCTTAACTTTTCCTGTCCTGTCTGATTTGCAAGTCCATTAATTTGTTCAGAAAATATTTGAACAGCGAAGCATACTCCAAGAATCGCAGAGATCCTCTTTAAGCCATTTGATTAGAATACTAGAGGAAATGAAGGACTTAAAACAAATAAAAAGGAAGGATCACAGGAACTGAACCAAATTTGGGGCAATGTGGGGCGGTTTTTAGTTCACTTAATATTCCTGAGATGGATCACACTTACACAGAAAAACAGTGAACTTAAACTCTTTTCTTCAAAAATTAAAAGTCATATCCTCAAACCAATTCCCTCCTCTGCTCAAAGTCTGTCAGTATTTTACTGCAAATGTACCACGTTGAACCATTATTTTCTGGATTTCTTTTACCCCTTCCTGCCTTTCATCTGGTGTTTTTAGATTACCTTATATTCCTTCATTCTCCAGACTGTATTTGACTAACACAAAGAAATTTTCTCCAAGTCCTATTAGTTTTTATTCCAGAGCCTTTCTCCGCTTCTTCCATCATAGGAAAAATTGTAGCTGGGCACAGAGACACAAAAAATAAAGACCAAATTTACCATTCTCCCTTGTACTTATATATAGTTATGTGATTATGTTCTGGTCAATGAAATGTAAATAAAATTACGGTTGAGCAGTTTTCTAGACGCTTCTGGAAAAAAAAAAAAAAGATAGGTCCTTCTTCGTCTCTTTCTCCATCACTCTAAATACTACCTGGAACCATCTTAAGCCATGAATCACAAAGAGCCGAGAGACAAGACAGAAAGAACTTCGGTCCATGACCACGTGGAGTGCTACAGTGACCATGGACCAGTTATTTGGACTTTACTGTGTCAGGGAGAAATAAACTTCCGTCTTGTTTTGAGCCACTCCTCCCTCCCCCTCCCCTTTCCAGATTGTCCTCACACTCGGCTCAGTGAAATCCTAACATAAAAGTATTTAGTCAGGGTTTGAAAGGCTGGACTAGTTTTTCCAACTCCTCCCTCCCTCCCTGTAATCTCTCTCTATGCCTCTGCCCATTTTTACGTGACATGCTCTGTGACTCCGTAGGAGCTTATGGCCCTCACTCAGGACTGCTGACTTTGGACTTTGATGACACATCCCTGACACTTGGCACACATGAGTAGAAGCTTAATTGTGACGGCGATGGGCTCGGCTGGCCATCATTCCTGCTCTCCACCCTGAAACCCGATTTAGCCACATGAAGGCCGCTCCGGCATCTTGGGCCTCAGAACGAGAAGACATGTGACCCAAGCCGGGCAGAAGAAAATGTTTATTCAAGCCCCTGAGGGTTTGATTCTTTTGTTGCTGTTACCTCACTGAAAACTAACACTGCATCAAGTCAAACAATCATAAAGAGTCACGAGGGATCCAAAACTCCACCGTCTAGTTTAAGCATGGTTTTGAAAAACAAAGCACAAATGTTAAACGCTAATGGCAATCACGCCATATAGTCATCAGACCCCCACACGGTGCAACATTGAGTAAGTGAATGAATCTTCTGTGTGTGTGTGAAAACACTCAAAATAATCACAAGGCCAAAAACAATGGGCTTTGCGGTTTGTTTATTATTTTAAACACTCTATTCATCCTTGAACTTTACCTCCCAGCTTAAGCTAAGTTCCCTTCTTTTGTGCTTCTAAAACTGATACAAACCTCTATCATTACCCGTTGTGTTTTGAATGACCATTACCTTTAACAGGTCTGTCTGGTTAAAAAATGAAAAGTCACCATTTAAAACAAAAAGAGGCAAACAGTGATTTCATCCATAAAATACGGTGATACCAAGAAGGGATTATAAGTAGCATATCATTACCAGCCTATTAAAGGACGCAGGCCACCAACAGAAGGTGGCAATAAGATACCTTCCCTGTGACTAGTATCTAGGCTAAAATCACAGGAAAATGAGAATCCAAGCACATGACGACATACGCCCTGATCAGTCGAGAGTCCTAGAAACAATGGTTTTACTCCCTAGCAACAATATCGAGCGCCCGGATTATGGTTACTAACACCCTTCTAAAATAAAAGGAATGAGAGATGTTTGGAGAAATGGCTAATTCTAGGTTCGGGTGCTGGAGGGTAAGGGAGGCCTGAAGAATCCTGTAGTGACTGAGAGTAAGGAAAAGCTCAAAACAAGATCTTTTTAAGGCCACAATGATGTGACTGCGTCAAAGAGGCAACTGCAAGACTTTCCCAAGACCGAAGTTGGAACAGTTTGAGGAAGACAATAAATACAGTAGTATTGGATTGCATCTCAAAATAAATATAAATATCCACGAGGCCAGAGAGATATACATGATTAAACAAACAAAAAAGAAGGGATAACATCTCCAATGCTGAAGAATTCTAAATAATTTACACAGATACAACATCTTCAAGGAGGTAGAACATAGTAACTTATTTGTAAAGACAACAGTATGAAAAGGGGAGGGGAAAAATGAACTTTATCCTGCAGCAACCTGTCACACACTGCTCTTAGTCAAGTAATGCTACATCAGCATCGTCCGTGGTTAGTCATGGTTAGTCGTGGGCTAGTACGCACCCTTGAGGTCATAAAAATGGCAACATCGCCTCCATGGTTTTCCTCCCCAAACACATAATCTCTCTCTAATGATGAGACAATCCCAAATGAGGGACAGTCCACAAAATATCTGAGCATTAATTCTCAAAACTATCATCAAAAATAAGGAAATTGTGAGAAACTCGCACAGCCAAGAGAAGCCTAAGAAGACACAACGGCTAATGCATTTTGGTTTCTGGATGAAATCCTGGGTCAGAAAAAGGACCTTGTGTAAAAACTAAGGAAATGGCAGAGGCACCTGGGTGGCTTATTCAGTTCAGCATCTGACTCTTGATTTTGGCTCAGGTCACAGTCTCAGGGTCACGGGACTGAGCCCCACATGGGGCTCCACACTGAGCACCCTCTCCTGCCACCTTCTCCGGCTCTCACTCTCTCAAATTAAAAACTAAGGAAATGCAAATCGAGTATAAACTTTTAAAGTAAAAATGTAACCATTTTGGTTCATTAAGGGCAACAAATCTATCACATTAACGTAAGATATAATCGAGAAAACTGGGTAAAGGGTATATGGAGGCTCTGTACTATCTTCAAATTTTACTGTAAACATAAAACTATTCTAAAATGAAAAGTTTAGGGGCGCCTAGGTGACTCACTCAGTTAAGCATCCGACTTCGGGTCGGGTCATGACCTCGCAGTTTGTGAGTTCGAGCCCCGTGTCGGGCTCTATGCTGACAGCTCAGAGCCTGGAGCCTGCTTCCGATTCTGTGTCTCCCTCTCTCCCTGCCCCTCCCCCTTTTTCACTGTCTCTGTCTCTCTCTGTCTCTCTCTTTCATTCTGTTTGTCTCAAAAATAAATAAACATTAAACATTTTTTAAAAATGAAAATTTTATTTTAAAAAGAAAATACAGCTTTAAAATTTATTTTAGGAACCACAAAATCCTCCTAATAGCTTACATTTTCTTGATTAAAATTTTTTTAAAAATCTTTCAGAATACATTTATTTTATTGCCCATCCTGCAGTATCAAAGTACTAAAATATTATCTATATTAAACTTAGAATGCAATTTTCACATTTCTAAAGGTTTCCACCATTTTTAAATATCTAGAGGTGATTTAAAAGTCATTAGAAATTATGTAGATTAAAAGCTATTTCAAATGAATTAGATTCTTATTCATATGTTAAGTCTTGTTCTATAAATATATGAAGTCTTTCAGGGAAGCGAACAGTATGTGTTTTAAATACGTGGATACAATAGTGGTAAGATTCATACTGTGACTAAAAAAAGGAAAATCCAAATGTTGCATTTGGTCAGAATGGTCTGAATACCAGAGAAATGGAGAAAAACGAAACTTCTAAGTTGTAGCATCTTAGAACCAGTTTTGCATCAAAAATCAATTCGAGTCATATAGAATGAGAGAAACAGTACAACCTCAATTACAGAAATTGTATCCAATAGCTAATTGATGACAATGCATTCGTGTTGATTCCAGCTTTTCTTTGCTTCAAAGGCAAGCCAAGGAAGGCACCACAGCACAACTCTCTGAGGGACTAGCATTTCTACGATAGTTTACATTAAGTGATTCTGTACATTTTACATACACTGTCTCCACTTTCTTCTCGAACATATATTAATTTTCTTCACAAACGTTACCATAGAACTGACTTTGCTGGGTGTTTATTGATTTTCTATTTCCTCTTTGAAGCACCTGGCTTACTTTACTTGTTGATGTTTCCATTGATTTTCTATTTCCTTTTGGAAATGAGATGAGAGCTTTTAAAGAGGTCATGCTACTTGGCAGGAGGAAGATGTTAAGTTGTCTTGTGTTCCTAGGGAATTTCACCATTAAACTTACCACTTCTCTTTCCATAGAAAGTAG
Source organism: Felis catus (assembly GCF_018350175.1). NCBI lineage: Eukaryota > Metazoa > Chordata > Mammalia > Carnivora > Felidae > Felis > Felis catus. Next base: position 9,048,981 of record NC_058371.1, on the reverse strand, counting down.
TGGGTTTTTTTTTTTCACTCTGCATTGTACACCATTGTGCTGTCTCTTTAGTTTTCATTTAAGAGTGTCATTCGATGGATTAACTTTGAGAGAAAAATATGATTTTCAACTGATTTAAATGACCATGCCCATTTCCATGACAGTGACTTCTCAAAGGGAATCTCTAAGTCTTGGAAGGCTATTTCAAGTCTCCTAAAATAGGTATACATAGTCTTGCAAGCTGTGACAACTTAAATAATATCAGAGGTATTAAATGTTCAAATATTACCTCTCAAAGTGAACAATTATTGGGCTAATTCAAGGAACTATCACCTTCATCACCCCAACTGGCGGGACAATCGGATAACTTCTCAGAATGTGGATTTCTGTCTTAATGGGATGACTGTCTACCTGGATAAGAACACACATGGGGCTTCCAAGTTTTCTAAGAGAATACAGTTTTGCCACCTACAGTGAATCAACCCTCCCAATGCCATCCAACGCCAGTCAAACACACCAGAAATACGTGACTTTTTATAGGAGCTGTATGAGAGATGTAATAGCCGGTTATTCCTCTAGAACTGCCTGGTTCAACTCAGTAGCCACTAGATACACGAAGCTATTGACCACTTACAATGTCACTAACATTAATGGAGACGTTCCAGGAGTATAAAATAAATACCAGATTATCAAGGAAAAGAATATACTATATCACATTAACAGTTGCATATTCACTATATATCAGAATAATGTTTGGGATACACTCAAAGAAAGTACATTATTAAAATGAATTTCACCTTTTTTCCCTTTTTTGTTTTTTAGTGGGACCAATGGCAAATTCAGAGTTACTTAAGTGGTTTGCATTAAATTTCTATTGGACAGTGTTGTTCCACAGTCTCTAAACTGTAGTCCTCTGATAGATTTTTGGAATGCAATATGTCTGGACTATCTTATCTTACGTCCTATAGACAAGACCTTATCAAAGTAAAATGTAGTGCTCTGTCCTTGATTTTTGTGAGGTATGATAGGAGAAGAAGTGAAATCTTAAAATGGGAAATTATGGGCCTGTGCTATCCAACATCATTAGCCAAAGGGGGTTACCTTATAAAAGAATTCTGTGTGTAGGATGGATGTGTGTGTCTTAAAAGAATATTCACAACTAAACACTCCAAACAGAGACCTGTTTGGCCAGCTTTTCAGCAGGTGGTTCAAGCAAGAGATAGTGATAGCTAGTCACTTAGAAACGGGACAGAAGCACAATTTAGAAGAGGCAGCTGTCCCTAGTAGCAGATGGCCACCCTGCCCACGGTCTGCTTAGGGAATCGAGCCACAGGAAGCTAGCAGAGGGGCGGACCCAACAGGAGGCCATGCTGGCACTCTACGGGGTTTTATTTGTTTGTTAGTCTTTGTTTCACAGGGGGAGAGAGATTTATTTGTTTGTTTCCTTAATTATGGTGGAGGATTTCAGGCTAGTCCCCACATGCCCAATCTCTGGGATCGTGGAAGGAACTTGGCAACAAGAAAACTAACTAAGGCGAGCCGAATCATACCCATAATGGAACGTTGGTTCAGTTCACAGCACTATATACCTGTTACCACTTGTAAGTTCTGAAATCGAAATTCAATCTTGAAATTCTTGCCATTAAATGAAAACCGGAATGAAGACGTACTCCGAATTTTGCATGTCAGTGCCCACACTTGCTATGGATCCCAAGATTCAGAACAAAGACATGGTTTTCCAGAGGCTGCATTCTGAGGTAAACACGGTATGCTAACATCACTTCCTAATGACGTAGTTTGCAGTAGAGCTGTTAGGGAGTAATGCCTCTAAGATGAAACTTACGGGACTAAGGTGCCGAGCAATTTTTAAAGGGCCACAAATAGTATATTTCTGAAGTCTCATATCAATAGTGAAAAAAAAGAAATGTGACCTTTTTCTTTCTTACTCTCTTTTTTTCTTAAGTTTATTTATTTTGAGAGAGTGTGTGTATGTGCATGTGTGTGTGTGTGTGAGCATGGAGAAGGGACAGAGAGAGAGGGGGAGAGAGAGAATCCCAAGGAGGCTCCACACTCAGCATGAAACCTGACACGGGACTCGATCCTACAACCATGAGATCATGACCTGAGCTGAAATGAAGAGTCGGACGCTTAACTGGCTGAGCCACCCAGGCGCCTCATCTGATTCTCTCTTGATTGTAAACCCGACTGAGCTTTAACATTAATCTAGTGCCTTTTGTAACGTGTGGCTGATCAGTTCGGGCTTTCTTTCCCTCCGTGATCTCATCTTTTTTTTTCAATCATTGGTTAATTCTCTAAAAAGCGTTGTGTGGACCCGCCATTGGAACACTAATGCCTCTCTGCTGGCAGTGACCGGACTGATTGGTCACCCAGGGAGGCACACTTCTTATAGATGGACCCGGTAACCAGAACAAATGGAGCAGAGGGGGTTCCTACTGCCATTTGGAAAAATATGTGTTTTAGAGTCTTTGTAATCATGAAGAAAAAAAAAATATTTCACTGTATAATCACCTACATTTTGCACATTGAGAAACTGATGGGAAAAGGTTAGAATTCTATTTCTGCAAATGTGACAGGTTCCCAAGAAGGTCAGCACAGAGAGAAAAATGAAAGCTGTGTGTTTTGGCTATTAGTTGAATATACTGCCTTACCTCGACAGAAAGTGCCTTACCTTAATGGAACCCAAGAATTCCCTAATAGAAACAAAAAGAAGCATTTGCTTTTTTTTTATCCTCCAACCTTTTACATATTCTTGACCTTGAAAATAAGCCTTGAAACTATTCAAAAATGAGAACTAAGCCTGAAAGGTAGTATATAGACCGGAGTAAAGCCAGTAAATATCATGTCTTTACACTTTTGTCCAAATCCTTAATACTCCTGCACCTCGATTTTCTTTATTGAAAATGGTAATAAAGACTAGTGCTCCATACAAATAAATAATAAACAGAGGATCGGTTTGAAGCACATATAACTTCATTTCCTGTGAGCCCTATTAACAAAGAAACCATCTGCTGACTTGAATAATTCAGTCTTAAGACACTGACAATAAAGGAAAAATTCAATAGCAGTTTGCTTACCCCAAAACTGGCACACATTCTTTCAAAGGCCTCCGATTTAATTCCCAAGTCTCTTTTGTATATAAAAAAGAAACCTTCACTTAGAGTGTTATAAATGATATTTAGCCAATTTGCTTTACAAATGATGCCTCTAAGATCTTTAAAGATCACACAAGTAGAGAAGTCCCTACTTTCCTTTTATTCACTAGCACTAAGCAGTGCGTTCTGATATATACTCACACCTAACCAAAGCCGGGAAAAAATGTTTCTGAAAGCAGTTGTCAATCACAGCAGCTACAAATCTCCAAGTAGCGGCCTGCCAGTTTCCTAAATATCAGAAATCATCTTCCATCAAAGTGCCTCAAAGTCTACGGATAGGAAGTACATTCTAGAGATGTTAAATCCTACTGTGAGGTGCAAAGGCTGAGTTTGTATTCTGACTGGATCATTCCAGGTTTAAGAAATTCTGTGTCATACTTGTGAACGGATGTGTTTTGACTCAGCCATGACTACTTTTCTGATACTGGGGTTATACCACACAGAAACATGGAGATTTCATGCCCGTCTGGGTGCTGCAGGGAATTTCATGTGTTTTACTGCCCATTCTCTCTGAGAAACATAGTATATTACATGGCAGTAAAGATATCCCAGGGAGAAACTCCACTTTAACACATCTTCCCATTTTGCATCCTGGAAAATTAAGGCTGAGGGTGTAAGATTAAGACCAAGAGGCCACAATCTCACAGGTCATGGAAAAGCCAGGACTTCTCAGGCCAAATTCCTATTTCCTCTAAAACAATGCTTCCTAGGAAGAGATTTATTCCAGGAACTAGCTACATGACCTAGTGGAAATGGAGCTAACCTTGAAGAAGAACATACGCTTCTCTAAACTAGAAATCATGAATTAGGTCATGAGGCAATCATCCAGGTCTGGACTCTTGGCTTTCTTCTTGAAGCTATAGCAAAGTCATTACACGTCAAACCTGGTCTTCATAGAAGACCAGTGAGGTGGGCTTTGGGGTCTACATGTCTACTCAATATTACATTCTGACCTTTGTCACGTTTATTACAAAGCAAATGATAAAGAATGAAAACTGATTGACTTGCTGGGTTGTGCTGCCTCCTGGTGGCCATCTAGAATACAGATTTGTTGAGTTCTGTCACATCTCTAGTGTATCAACTGAGTAGCATTTTGTTTAAGCACTATCTTGATTCAAGTAAGTGATCGGCCATTTCATGGAAGACGATTTGTGAAGACACACAAAAAGAAGGGGCAGTGGCTGGCCTGCATAAAAGCTAAAAAAAAGGGGGGGGTGCCTAGGTGGCTCAGTTGGTTAAGCGTCCGATTTCAGCCGAAGTCATGATCTTGCCGTTCAGGAGTTCAAGCCCCACTTCCAGCTCTGCGCTGACAGCTTACAGCTGGAGCCTGTTTCAGATTCTGTGCCTCTCTCTCTCTCTCTCTCTCTCTCTCTCTCTCTCTCTCTCTCTCTCTCTCTGTTCCTCCCCCACTCATGCTCAGTCTCTCTCTCAAAAAATAAACTCTAAACAAAACCAAAAATTAAAATTACATTTAGTAACATGTAATGAAGTCTAACAACTGGAGTCCGGTCCTCAAATCATCATTATTCACAGATGATATAATTAAAACCCAAAATGAAAACTGGACTTGGAATCAAATGGATTGGGGTCCAGGTCTGACTCACTCATGGTCCAAAGTCATTCAACCTCTTTGACCTTGGTTTTCTTTTCTGCAAAGCAATGGTGCAAGAATAGACGAGCGCAAAGATCACTTCTGCTACTATCACACATAATTGTAACACAATGATGAAAGTAATTCATTTATTCATTTACTTGACACTGTGAGTAAAAAAATCTATCATGTCCTTGGCAGTGTCGTGGTAGATTAATCAATGAGGCTTTTCAAGGGAAATTCTCCCATGCTGTGGGGAGAGCAAACATCACATTCTGAAATTAAAATGCTGGCTATTTATTGTCTCTCTGGGTTTTGATCTCCAAATCCAGTAGCATAAAGATCCTCGTCCATTAAGAAATAACCACCTACAGCACTTGCTCCTACAGCCCTTATTAATGTATCACTACAGGGGATAGATTAAGATCTGAATTATTTTGACATTCACAATAAGGTTTGTGCTTATAAACACAAGACCATTCCATATTAAAACCTATTAGCATATTATAACAGATTAGATGCTCACAATGTGCAAAGACAGTGGTTCTGCAACCCCCTTGGGGGGGAAAAAAAAAACTAAGGGCAGTAACAGCAATAATCTCAAATCACAGAAACGCCTTTGAAAGCGTGTCCTTGGTTTTATAGCACTAATTTAGGAGGAAAACATAATAAAAAGAAAAATATCCAATTGAAGTCATGGTTTAGGACATTCATCAGCACTGGGCTACCGAGCCAGGATGCCTCATTAATTCAATAGGATACCCCACTGACTGGGGTATCCAAACAAAAGGGACACAGGCGCCCCAGGAGACTTGACAACACGTATGAATGTGTGTTTTCCCTCTGACAAGGGGAGGGGCAGATTGAGTCATCTCTGGTTAATAAAAATGTGTCTCTATGTATATGTATGTGTGTCTGTGTGTGTGTACATAAGCACAATAAGGAGACGAATAATTTAGCCTTCCAATATATTCAGAATGTTTTAAAAGCCATGAGACCCTAAATTCTAGGGCTAAAATTTGTGCAGTTAGGTTGGTAGAATTCTATTAAAAGTAAATAACTTCAAATAATAGCTAGAATTTACTCATTACTATGTGCCAAGGACTGTTCTAAGCACTAATAGGTTTAAAGTCATTTAACTGTTATAGAGATCATGATCTCCATTCTTCAGGTGAAGAAACCGAGACAAAAAGAAATCAATTAACTTGCCCCAAAGGGTGCACCGCTAATAGATGACAAAACTCATGCTCATAAACAAACACTTTGGCCACAGAGGAATGAATCAACTCATTCCCCCATCCTGCTTCTGCATTCTCCCAAGCAGACTACTAAGCAAATAAACTCACCGGCTCCTCCCAGAGCTTAAATGAACGGGCAAGACCCAAAGGGGAGCAGGGGAAAAAGTGAAAGGATAATTTGTTCTTCTAAGATGGCATCCTAGGGTACCAGGGCTGCCGTCACAGTACCACAGGCTGGTGGCTGAAACAACAGAATTTAACTTCTAACAGTTCTGGAGACCTCACTCCTTGGCCACCTTCTCACTGTGTCCTCACATGGCCTTTCCTCTGTATGTCTGTCTCCCAATCTCTTCTTACAAGGACACTATGCATATAGGATTAGGGCCCACCCTAAGGACCTCACTGAGCCTTGATTACCTCTTTACCTATCTCTAAATGCAGTCACCTTACCTATCTCCAAACACAGACACATTCTGAGGTACTGGGAATTAGAGCTTCAATGGATATATATTTTGGGAGGATACAACTCAGCCCATAATGACTGTTTTTGTTAAGTTTCACGAGAATTCACACAGGTCAAGAAACCGAGCGAAGCTGTTACAAAGGTTGGGTTCTTTGAACGTGCTGCAATTAGAATAGAAGTAATGTAAGTAATTACCTAATACTTATTAAGCATTCACACTGTGCACAGTTCTATACAAAACACTCAGAAAAGGATTATGAATTTCAATATGCCTGAATGTAGTTGCTCTCAGTGTCCAGATGCACCACACTCTCCTTGGCGCCATGAGAAATGGTAAGAAATGAAGCAGCCCCAACCTCTATGTATTTAAAATCTTACTGGAAAGGAAAGGAAAAGACACGTAGAAAACACTAACACAAAAGCACAAAGCAGCATTACCACGGATGCCAAATTACAAATGGGTGAGGAGGAGGAGGAAAACAAGTAAGTCTGAACTCAGAAGAGAAATGTGAGTTCTACAGAAGATCTCATGGAACAGGAAGGCTTCCAGAGGGAATCAAATTTGACACAGGCCTTCAAGTTGAACAAGACTAGACGGACAAAGAACAAAGGAGGCATTCCAGGGAAGCAAAGCCCAGAGGGATGACTAAAGAATAGTGAGAAGAAAATTTTTACTAAAATTAAGGATTCTAGAGGAAAGTGATCCAAGTTGGTTAGAACGGTATACTTGGAGAAATTACACACAATACGTGTCATCACCCAATCTTATGAGTATTACCATAATCATCAAGTTATAGTACAGGAAAGTAGGACCAAAAATCTAGTAATTATCAACAATTACAGTGTAACGAATAGGTAATAGACAACAGAGCTGGGACTTATGAGACCTGCACCTTAAAGTTTCAAAGAATCTACAACAAAATTTGATTATTAGGACAAATCCACCCTTGACACATTATCGTGTTTATTTCCTCCCTAATCAAAAATAGAATAATAATTTTCTTTTTTTTTTATTTAAAAAAAATTTTTTTTTCAACGTTTATTTATTTTTGGGACAGAGAGAGACAGAGCATGAACGGGGGAGGGGCAGAGAGAGAGGGAGACACAGAATCGGAAACAGGCTCCAGGCTCTGAGCCATCAGCCCAGAGCCCAACGCGGGGCTCGAACTCCCGGACCGCGAGATCGTGACCTGGCTGAAGTCGGACGCTTAACCGACTGCGCCACCCAGGCGCCCCAATAATAATTTTCTTAAAGACATCAATTTTTTTTGGCTCTAGTATACAAAGATTCCATTATTAAGTTCCCGACTCACATGGTAGTAAAGGTGTCTCTGAGAGCAGGTACTAAGCCCTGTTTCAGGCTCAGTTTTCTTTTTTTTATTATATATTTTTTAATGTTTACTTATTTTAGAGAGAGAAAGGACAGAGTGTGAGCCAGAGAGGGGCAGAGAGAGAGGGAGACATAGAATCCGAAACAGGCTCCAGGCTCTGAGCTCTCAGCACCGAGCCCGATGTGGGGCTCGAACCTACGAACCTTGAGATCATGACCTGAGCCGAAGTCAGACGTTAAACTGACTGAGCCTCCCAGGCACCCGGAGACTCAGTTTTCAACTGGAATAGGAATGTCAAGAAGCCTATAATTAATACCTGAAAAACCTTCTTATAAATGCTTCTACATAGGAAGCAACGGCTTCCAGACACCGCTCTTCCTGTTGGAGCATCTATCTCTTTCATTACTATCTCAGAGCATTAAATGAGCCTCTCCTTGCCAGGCTGGGCCCCAGGTACTTCTTGAGTACTTATGGAATCAATAAATGAACAAAATGACCATGTTAATCACTTACTAAAGCATTTCGAAGTTAGTAACTCTAAAAGGACCCAGGAGGGTAACTCACTGACTTCCAATCAGTCAGAGTCAGCGGGATCTTACGGAAAGATTATGAGCTCTGAAATTGTGGACACACCTTGTAGAGAAATTGAACTGCAATTCTTCTTATCTGTGTGACACTGGGGAAGTAACTTAACTTTTTGGAGCCATAGATTTCTAGTCTGAAAATGAGAGTGATACTAAAGTCACTGAGTTGTCACAAAGAGCAAGATGTAACATAAAAGATCTCAGAAAGGAGGGACACCTGAGTGGCTCCGTCAGTTGAGCGTCCAACTCTTGGTTTCAGCTTAGCTCATGATCTCACAGTTCGTGTGTTCGAGCCCCACATAAGGCTCTGCGCTGATAGCTTGAAGCCTGCTTAGGATTCTCTCTGTCTCTACCCGACTCATGTTCTCTCTCAAAATCAATAAACTTTAAAAAAAAAAGCCCATAAAGAAAAAGTAGGACAGTGGTGTGCTTGTAAACTGGATTTCTTTTCAGAAAAGCCCTAATTTGTAGATTTTCCCATTTTTGTGGTGTAGATACACCTCACTATAACTACCAGCTCTCGAACTTCCTGAATATTTAAAAATCTGTACTCATAAGCCACGCTAGCCAGCTCCACGCAAGAAGAAACTTGATAATTGTTATTTTCCTCATACGGTACTAGGCTCTTTTGTCTCTGCTTCCTGTCTTGTCTTCAAAGCACGGGTGTAGGGAGTGGTTTGGCTTTATTCAGAATAAGCCAAAGTAATGTCGACAGTTGGGAGAAATACTAGTGGCTGAGCAACTACATAATACATGTAGGTAAATGTAGAAATATATAAGCTATTTGGTGAATTACAAAGTCCCAGATACACCTTAGGCACCTCTGATAGTGCCTGATACATAGTGTTGCTGTCAATAGGTATTGGTTGAATGCATTGATTAGATATTTCCCTTTTGTGGCAGTTGAAATCAGAGTCAATGTTGTATTGTGTTTTCAGGCAAGTAGAAGTTTGAAGTGTAACTGACATAGTTATAGCCTGTGGGCTCTCAACCCACCATTCTGAAAGCTGGGATGATGATATGTATTTCAAAGGGCTGTATACGTCTTCAGGCACAGAGCCTCCTCGTGATGTTGGAAGGCAGACATTCTACGTATATGGACTTGGAAGCCAAATCGCCTGCGTTTAAATCTTGGTTCTTCTGCATACCACCTGCGTAGAAGACTCTAGTGACTTATTCTCTGTGTGTCTCAGTCTTTTTGTCTTCAAAAATAAATACAAATTGTCATACCTTCTCTGGTTGGTCTGAGGGTTCTAAGAAATATAGATCATGCAGGGGCACCTGGGTGGCTCAGTCGGTTAAGCGTCCGACTTCGGCTCAGGTCATGATCTTGCGGTTTGTGAGTTCGAGCCCTGCGTCGGGCTCTGTGCTGATGGTCCTAGTTGCCAATTTAACCTTCTCCTCTGTTCTTCAACACGTATCAACTGTTCTACTGAGTCTCCTCCACGACTCACATTCAATACCAAGATTTTAGGGCTGCCAAAAATATCTTTCCTATTTTCTTCCACTCATCCGAGTCTGACCTAGCCCTGCGGGATCCCATCTCCCCTCTACCTCTCATGGCCTCCCCTTCCTTAACTCCTCCAGCAAGTATACTTAATAATCATTAAGTATACCTAAGAATCATTAGCAAATATACACAATTTACCATTTAATTACATATTCCCTTGTATTTTTCTTTCTGCTCGAGAAGGGATCATGTTAGGATATTTATCCGAACCCTAGAATACATACAGGAAACACTTTCCATGGTGATTATGCATTAACTGATTTATTATTTAGAATTAACTTTATCGTGATAGTATCAACAGAGCCTTTATCAAAGTAAGTTTGGTTTGCAAATGATACCATCTGCATTAAAATGCCAGCCATTTCAGTGAGTACAGTTAGGAGATAATATTTAATTGCTTAAAATCATTAAAACATTCACGATAACAGCACGTCTTTTGAATGATGGATATTTCTAAGGTTTTATTTTTTAAGTCTATTATCATGGAATCAAACTCATTATATTATGATAAATATTTTTTTATTCTGGTACAGGTAGAGATTCCACATCCCAAAATACAGAGGAAATATACCACATTAGTTCTGATTTAAGTCACAACATAAAAAGAAACAAAGAAACACGCTTAACTGGGTGTAATGTGTAGATTTCTTTTCACTCAGATGATGAATGGAGTGTGGTTGTCCGGGTCTCTAAAGAAGTCAGAATATCACACGGGATATCCTCAGATAGCAGAAAAAACAATTAAGAAGAAGCAATGTGTTCCCAAAGAGCTCAACTCTGCTCTTAAAAGTAAGCCAGTGCTGATGTCAGAGTATCAGGGGATCGGCTAATGCTCTGAGGGCGCATGTGCGATTGTTTTGTGAGACACACAGTAATGTTTGTCAGTTGACTTGCACTCTGAAAGTTATTTGTATTTTTTAACTCTACTTGATCCCATGAGACTAGTCTTCTGTCTGTTGCCCTACCAAAGAAATTGCATGACTACAAAATTGAGGTGATCTAGACCTGTGAATGTCACACACAATGGAAGAAAAGTCAATCATTCCAACATTTAAAAAGTTAAACTAAGATCCACAAGGGCTCCTCAACCAGTGATCTCCTGAATTAGTTATCTGGGATATAGGATTTTGGTTTTTTTCTTTTAATTCCTCTCTGGAATGTATTGCGTGTCTTGTTTATACAATCCTACTTTTCCATGAAAGCACTGACATAAAGCAGACACTTAAGAAATGTTTGCTTCTCTGTACCCTGACCTTTAAAACATAGAACAAGAGACCGAAAGCAATCACAAACCCAAAGCCGAATACCATACTGTTTACTGGTATATGAGCAAACCAAACCCCAAATATATACATTTACAAAATTAAGCGCCCAAACATACAGGACGTTTTAAAAGATAAGGTTTGAGTTAGAAGCTTGTGAATTTTAACAAGTAATCCTGAGAGGAGTAAGTACATCAAGGAATATGATCCTGGTCGCCACATCTTGGGTAGGTAATCGCAACCACGGTTTACCTAGTGTGAGAGCAAGGGCCGGGGGCAGGATCCCCTGAGATCTCCAGCAGACTACCTGGTTCTCAATAACTGTTTATTAAAAGAATTAAAGTAGTTAAGAAAAGGGGCGCCTGGATGACTCAGTCAGTTGAGGGTCTGACTCTTGCTCAGGTCATGATCTCAAGGTTCATGGGTTTGAACCCCGTGTCAGGCTCTGTGGTGACAGGGCAGAGCCTGCTTGGGACTCTCTCTCTTCCTCTCTCTCTCTCTCTCTCTCTCTCTCTCTCTCTGCCTCTCCCCTGCTGCCTTTCTCTCTTTCTCAAAATAAATAAACTTCAATAAAAAAAAATTAGACCAAGCATACGTTAATATAAAAAAGATAATAAAGGGGGCGCCTGGGTAGCTCAGTCAGTTGAGCATCCGACTTCAGCTCAGGTCATGATCTCGCGGTTTGTGGGTTTGAGCCTCGCATCGGGCTCTGCGCTGACAGCTCAGAGCCTGGAGCTGCTTCAGATTCTGTGTCTCCTTCTCTCTCTGCCCCTTCCCTACTGGTGCTCTGTCTGTCTCTCTCTCTCAAAAATAAATAAATGTAAAAAAATTTTTTTTAATAAAAAAATAAAGATAATAAAGTAGTTAAGAAAAAAGAAGGATTTTCTGGGTGAGCGAAGGTAGAAAGCTGTCTAGCAGAACGTGGCCAAGTTTCAGGCTTAGAGACCAGGGAGGCTCCCTCCGGAAGAGACAGAACAGGGCGGGAAGGGAGATCACTTTAACATTGGTCTCTCTGTCCCTTTGTCTGATGTCCTATCCTTTCTTGTTTCCTCCTCACAGTTCTTTCGCTTTTCTGTTGCCTTCTTTATCCTAACGCCCTTTGCCTATGCCTTCTGTCATATCTCATTGCTTCTCTTTATGGATTTTTTTCCTACCTCTCGTCACCATTACTACTGACTCCATTCTCTTTAACTGACTATTAATTATGGTTTGGTCCAAAGTCTTGAAGTAGAAGTGGCAATAAATTGTTTCTCATGGGCACATTCTGTCACTTTCAACAGATTTCAATAGAGAGGTATGGGAGAGTTGAGACAGGGCCTGGAGCCAAGATAATGACGTAGTGTCACAGTCCTCAGCCAGCTATGTCGAAAGAAGAGTTACTCTTCCTGCATACGAAAAGGTAACGAGAGGGAACTGAGGAGGTTTTCTGCCCCAGTCATAACCAGTTCGAAAATAGATCCTGGTTCCACTGGGAGGCATCATACCTGAGCGTCCCTGCGGAGGTGACCTTTGATACAGGTGCAGTAGTATAGCAGGGGTAACTGCACAATGCCTCTCTAAAATGAAGCCCAGATACGAACAGCACTGTAGACAAAACAACACTTCTCCCAGGTGAAACTCTGAAAACAGGTCTTGCCTTTAAGATACGTGGCTGAAGGGATTGAATAGTTCAGAGAAGTGTGATTATACTTCCAAGCAAGGAAGCATTCAGCTTGTCTAAGGTAAACTTTCTACTGAAAGATGGGACACACAAAGAAAAGAAGGCCCATCATATGCACACAGATGGATGACTTTTCGCCAATCCTGTGTCTAGTTCCTACATCGAGAGACAAAGCATTTTCAGAATCCAGAAGTAGCCCTTCCCCCGTCCAGTGACACCCCATGACAGCCCATGGGTAACCACTAGCCTTACATCAAACCTAACAGTTTGCTTTGGTCTGGTTTTGTACTTTGTACAGTACTGAACATATTTCTCTTATTATTCACTTACTACTAATAACTTTTAATATTTTTAAGTAACTTTCACGCGAGCGGATTTTTTTCTTGGAAGGAACATGAATGGAATGGAAAACCTCTACGAATTGCTAATTTACGTAAAAATTTACCAAGGCTATGATTATCTTTGATGCATTTAAAACAATTATGTCAGTGATTATGCGGCATAGTCAGAAAGTTATAGCAATATGTAATCCCAAGGAATCTTATAAACTGAAGGAAAAGGGAAATACTTCACTGACCTATATATTCATCTATTGGGGCAATTGGGTGTTTCAGTCGCTTAAGCATCTGACTCTTGATTTCGGCTCAGGTCATGATCCCTGGATGGTGGGATAGAGCCGCACTTTGGGCTCCTCACTGCCTGTGGTGCCTGCCTGACATTCTGTCTCTTTCTGCCCTTCACCCATCGCTTGAATGTACTCACTCTCTCTCTCAAAATAGTAATAATAATAATAAGAGTAAGAATAATTGATAAACACACAAACTTATATGTTTAAGTTGTCATACTATGGAATTAACTTAAGTAATGTTTATTTTTTAAAGGCATATTTATTTATTTGAGGGAGAGAGCGTATGCATATGTGCACAAGTAGGGGAGGGGACAGAGAGAAAGGGAGACACAGAATCCGAAGCAGGCTCCAAGCTCTGACCTGTCAGCACAGAGCCCAACTCAGGGCTTGAACTCACAAATCATGAGATCATGACCTGAGCCGAACTCCGATGCTTAGCCCACTGAGCCCCAATAATGCTTAGCCCATCCAAGCGCCCCAATAATGTTTACTTAAAAAAACAATTTGACAGTTATTACAAACACAAAGTTCTATATTGTTGTCCCAAATCCTACTATATAAGCAAAGAACAGATAAAACCTCAGTTTGATAACAGATGATGAGGACAATTCCTGGGGCATTTTGATGATCCAATTTCTTGATTCAACTTCTAAGAAAGCTAATGTAATCCCACATTGTAGAAACAGAAGTAAAATACCCAGAAAGAATATCCTTATATGCTCTGAAACTGTCATACCCCTTCTGGCATCTCACATGTTCTTGTTGTACCTTAAAAGAGACATTTGCAAACGAGGTTGTCTGGAGGACAGCAATCCATTTGTTCAAAAGGTGTGGTAAGGATGTGCTGTAATGAACGGTTGAAGAAATAGAACTTCAGGCTAGAGAACAGAGTTTGGGGGACATGACAGCTGTCTTCAAATATTTTAAGAGTTGTCAGGTGAACAGTGAAATGGATTTAATCTAAACTTTTCTTGAGGATAGAACTTGCAAAAATTAAGCAGCAAGGAAAAGATTCCGCTAAATATATTAAAAAAAAATTTTTACCTAATTATTACAGTCACCCAACAGTGGGATTGGCTGACTCAGAAGACAGTCCACTATTAGAGAACTTAACCTTCAGGAAAATAATCTGCAACAAATTTAAGAAAGTTCTGCCTGATGACGATAATTTTCAACAATAGAATGTGCTGACTCAAAAAGGCAATGAGTTACATAGTTTCCAAACATCTGCAGAGGGAAGACCACGTTTAGGGATGTTTCTGCCTATACCGGCAGTAGGACAGAGGACAGAGCACCAAAGTCTCTTTGAATGTTAAATTTCAATGATTTTATATTTTGTAGTCATTAAAAAAGGTTTTCTATGACCTATTTTTCTTTTTTTTAATGTTTATCTGTATATTGAGAGACAGAGAAAGACAGAACATGAATGGGGGAGAGGGAGCAGAAAGAGACAGAAAGGGAGAGAATCCCAAGAAGGATTATGCACAGAGCCCAACACTCATGAGCCATGAGAGCATGACCTGAACCAAAATCAAGAGTCAGATGCTTAACCAACTGAACCACCCAGGCACCCCTACCTATTTTTCTTCTAAAAGGTTGATATTATGTGATTAAATTTTTCAATATGTTTTAACCCTTGGGCGAATGCATTTTCTTAAATAACTGAACCTATGGAAACATTCTGCAGTAGCAGCTAGTGAGTTGCCAAACTATATTACATACCCCTCATATCACTAAGGATGATCAGAGTAATGAGGCAATAAACCGACAGCCCGGCAATCTTAGTGGCTTTAACGAATAAGGTTTATCACTTGCCCTGACTGCATGTCCCTTGCAAGATGCCTGGATCTGAGGTCCACACCTTCTTCACTCCGGCCCTAGGGCAAAGAGCAGCCACTGTCTGTGGCACTGGTGGCTCGAAAGGAGAGAAAGAAAGTGCGGCACGTCACCTCCACTCTTAAAGCTTCCACCAGGTAGGCATTTTCATCACATCTGCTCCCATTTCATTGGTCAAAGGACACTGAATACTCAGGGAGTTCAGCAAAGGCTGGGGAGACGTCTCGATTACACTTCCTCTATGTTGCTACTTTGCTTAACGACCGGCCTACTCCCCAGGAACCGACAGCCTGTTTCCAGCTGCCACCAGGAAACCCAGCCTTCTTGCAGTGAAGCCTTCTCTGCAGCCTGGAACGAGAGCCCACGTGGCACACCTGTGACACCAAGGCACACGCTAGATCAGAGGTCGGGACGGGAGGTTCCGAACCGGAATTCGTACATTTCAGCTCGGTGTCTTGCCGGGTACTAATGAGAGCTCTTATTATTGACTTGGTGTTACGCAGCGAGGAGAAACGGCCTTCGTCCCGATTAACTGGGAGGGGTATGTACTAATTTCATGCTAATATGTACCAATCTTGAAAAGATTTTGTTTGGGGCGCCGGGGTGGCGCAGTCGGTTGAGCGTCCGACTTCAGCCAGGTCACGATCTCGCGGTCCGGGAGTTTGAGACCCGCGTCGGGCTCTGGGCTGATGGCTCAGAGCCTGGAGCCTGTTTCCGATTCTGTGTCTCCCTCTCTCTCTGCCCCTCCCCCGTTCATGCTCTGTCTCTCTCTGTCCCAAAAATAAATAAACGTTGAAAAAAAAATTAAAAAAAAAAAAAAAAGAAAAGATTTTGTTTGATGTGCTTCACAAGATGAAGGTGGAGAACAGATCTCACACGCACACACACACACACGCACACACCATTAAAGCCTCCCTGGCTGCTGCCGCAGGAGCTAAGGAATTAAAACGACGTTCATATAATACGATGCTTCCATCACCACGACCCCCTCCGATCACTGTGATTTTCTCCCCAGGGATAAAAAAATAAAATTTAAAATCCTCCCCAAGGATATCTATCTTTATGTCACCAAAACCCATTTTTGAGGGCAGCAGACAAGAAGATGTAGCTGTGAGTAGTGCCATCCTGTCACAACAGCGAAACACTCAACACACTCAGATGCTCTCTTTAAATGACCTGAAGAGGCAGTGGCTGTTGTGTGTCCAATTTTAACTGTTTCAAAATCACTTCCTCCATGCCTTAAACATCTACCTATGTCCCTCCCTATGTCTGCTTTCCTGTGTTCTTTCTACTCACTCCTCTTTGCCTAGCGAGTTATTTCTCTCTTTTGTTTTCATAATCTATCATTTTAAATGGAACTGTCCTGACAGATTCTCACGAAGCCATGCCCAATGATAAGAAGCAGTTCAGGCAGTTTCTATATTTAACGAATCTGTGTGGAATGTCCTCATGTGTCAAGATGGAGACGAAGTATAAGGATTTAGTGATGACCAAGCCACCGCTCCTGACCTCAAAGAAAGGATGACAGTCCTGTAGGGGAGTCTGTAATCAAATACACAGTCATAATGGAGAACCTCATAAATGTAGACATATTTCCCATCTTCATTGTTTTATTTCCCTCTAGTATTTAAACACATTTAGTCCCAAATGGAACGCCATCTAGCATGGAGTCTCAAATGCCCGTCCCCGGCCAACTCGCCTAAGATTCTCAGTGGGAGCTCATTATAAATACAGCTTCTTGGGATCTTTACCAAGAAATTCAGATCTATAAGTTTAGAATGAGTCCTGGGGATACGTAATTTTCCAAAGCTTCCAAGAGGACTCTTGTACACAACCAAGTTTGGGAACTTGTGCATTAGAGCAAATAGTGAGAGCGCCTTTCCTCACACTTAAACCAATACAGACAAAGAAAAAACAGACAATGAACAATATTTTAATAAAAGTAATGAGGGCAGATCAGTGTATTCCTGCAAACCAAAATATCAAAGGTAATCTAGATCTAATTTTAGAACAGAGATTTTATGAGTAACTTGTGGGGATGGGGAAAATGCTGTTTCTTAACATGAGATGGTAAAAATGAAGCAATCCGTAACATGACCTGTGGTAACTGAATGACGGGTTAGGAATGTATAAAAGAAAGGCTAAACTGACTATAACCAATTTTTATCAAAGTCACATTAAATGGATACATAGCTTACACAAAAATTTTTGGAAAATTACACAAATTGGGTGGAATTAAAAATACACGATCAAGGATCTGTACCAAACCAAAGGCGAGAGCAATTGTTCAAGGACAATTCATCTTGCCTCAGAGGTAGGAGGCTCATCTAGTAAGGAAAATATCCTGAGTAAAATGGACCAAAATGGCTAAATAAGAAAAACAAGAAGTAATCAAGTTTGAGAAAGAGGCATTTGGGAGAGCTAAAAAGATTATAAAATGAAGTTAAGGAAGTGATAAATAAATCAATATACATCAGCGATGGGTCAGGAAAGGGAGATTGTGTAGGAGTTTAAAGTACATGCAAAGGCAGTTTTCAAGTACCCAAGGAACGGATATGAAAATTTATTGAGCAAAAAGACAGAATGTATATCTCATACAAAACCACAGAGCTAAGTGCCCTGGCTTATTCCCAGAGCTGAATATGGGAATTCAACTAGCAAAGTGGGGTTTGGGAGAGGATCATTTAAATTCTGTTGTATGTCCAGATCCCAAGCCCTGGGAATAGCACATCCGTCCACAAAGAAAGGAATTGCAAATATTAGATCCAAACCAGCTGACGGTGCAGAACTAGAAGGCATCAGACGAAGAAGAGATACAATAAAATCCTGCAACTCATAAATAAACTAGTAAGCTAGGAGAGTCCACGCAATTCCAATAAATCTGTAAAGCCACAGAGTTCACGTTTAGGTTGAAATCAGCAGAGTTACCCGACATCACATAAGGCTACTACATGCGGGGAAGGGGAATATTAATTCCTCAGAAATCAGAAACACGGAGTAAGATGAAAACAGCCACTGCAGAGTTGATAAACCTCAAAGAAGCCAAGCAATTTAGGGTTTCATGAGAAACCCGGCTGCAATGTGGGGCACCGTTCTTGGAGGAGAAGGTAATATTCCAGAACATATCGAGTGCTCCCCAAGTATATGAACACAGATTAACACTGTGAGCAAGTTTGAGAATTAAGGCTAGCTTCGGAGCATTATGGACACTTTAGGTCATCTCATTAGGGGACTGGTCACAGTCCACTGCATGACATCTGACACTAACTGTTTTTAAGCACTGGCCTGCTTCTTCTATTATTAATTTCTACCTAAGGGCAAATGCCACGAGAACTTACTTTCGTTTCTGCCTCCTGCTGCCATTTCAACTGTCAGGAACAGCAGGAGTCAAAAATGAAAGGCACCACCTTAAAGAAAAGCTGTGCCACAGTGTCATTTCAGAAACTGACAGCTTTGTGCAGTCCCAAATCGTAAGGGAAAGGGATTGTCACTCGTGCCTCCCGTTGCCATTTTGACAAAGGAAGACATTCTCCCACATCCAAAGGCAACAGTAATTTTAAAATGGCAAGTAGAAACATTTCGCAAGTGGCAAGTGGGAATGGTCTTTACCCCAATGACTGTAAACCATTGTGAGACGGGGAATAGCTTAGAGACTATTCACAGAAACAAAAACAAAAACAAAAACAAAGAAAGCGAGAAAGAAAAACGAAGAAGAAAGAAAGAAAGAAACAACCTGAGAAAATGGATTTTTTTGTCTGACCTTTGATATAATAATGAGAGTCTAATGTACAATGTGAGAGAGCACGCCATAAGCCAAAATGATAAAGTGATGCCAGGACCTTAGCTAATTTTATTTAAAAATAAAGAAACTGTATTATGTTGTATTCTGTAGAAAAGGTGATCAAGAAAAGAACTCTGAAGGGGTTAAGACTCTGAAATGGAGAGAGTGGACAGTTGCTTCAAAACTAATTCATAAGTCCAGGATATATAGAAAGAAAGAAAGAAAGAAAGAAAGAAAGAAAGAAAGAAAGAAAGAAAGAAAGAAAGAAAGAAAGAAAGAAAGAAAGAAAGAAAGAAAGAAAGAAAGAAAGGAAGGAAGGAAGGAAGGAAGGAAGAAAGAAAGGAAGGAAGGAAGGAAGGAAGGAAGGAAGGAAGGAAGGAAGGAAGGAAGGAAGGGAGGAAGGAAAATTTACTTTCAAACATCAAATTCAATGTTAAGAAAGGGCTGGTATCATTTTTTTTCTCCTCTGAGTGCAATTGATTTTAAAGAGGCAGAGAAGTAGAAAAGTTTACGATAATGAGGTGAATTTTTGGAGGCACAAGTGTGGGAAAAGGCCATTGATTGAAAGGAAAAACAGGATAGATACTCATCTTTTCTTCCCCCTTGAGATATCTGTCAGGAAATATAAGCATTTGGAGGAAATACAAATTGTTGCACTTAATGACCTTACTTTCTAGTAAGAGACACATTGAGTTCAGTCTGTCCTCCTCCTGTAAGAATGGACGGTATTACGACGTGCAAGAAAACTGCACGAAAGACTTTGTGGGTACCGTCCATGGCTGCATGGAGTTGGTGTTCCACTGCAAACAAGGACGGGGTCTGGGATGGATAAGGATGGGGCAGAAGGACAGAGGTAGCTTCCTGGAGGATCTGCCTGCCCTGGGTTACAGTCCACTGGAAAGTGTGGACTCAAATCTGTGTCAGCATCACACGAGTGCAGACGCGAACCAAAAACATGATATTCTCTCATGAAATTTAAGGTTAAGCCCGGTTTGGTTGGGGAATGTGCGAAGATGGTCCAGGAAGCCACATCACGCCTCCCAAATGTAACAGTGATACAGACCATCAGAGGAAATCACGATCCGCAACGTAATAAGAGACGAGGATACCTTAAGGAACAAGAGCCCTCCCCCCTCACAAGTATATTCTTATCCAGGACTGAGCTATAAATGCAACCATATCACACAGAGAGCTGCAGCAGCTCATTCGTGTTCAGATGAATGGTTTCTCCTAAGCAGATGGTTTCAGATGAATGGTTTCTCTTAAGCAGATGAATGGTTTCTCCTACTGAGTCAGTGTTAGGAGCTTTGAAAGGATGGGTTGGGCACTGGCCGGTAGTTTGAGTCGTAGTCTGTAATGATCCGAGTGGTATACTGGGGTTACCCGGGACAATACTCTGGGCACCCTTCTTCTCCAATCTTCTTCTCCCATCTTCTAACTGCCTTCATTCAGAGCAATCAAGTAATTCTGGATTTAAGTGTTATTTTTCTACCACTGTATGAGGATGCAGGTTTTCCTCATCTATAGGTAGCTTAATTTCTGGCTATTTAACACATGAAATACTAGTCAACAGCAGCTGCCTTATAGGTGTTGATCAGATCTTGAGTGCTAAATTCACTCTCCTTTGCGGGGCACCTGGGTGACCCAGTCAGTAAAGCATCGGACTCTTGATTTCCACTCAGGTCATGATCTCACTGTTCATGGCATCGAGCCCCTCATCAGGCTTTGCACGGACAGTGCAAAGCCTGCTTAGGATTCTCTCTCTCTCTCTCTCTCTCTCTCTCTCTCTCTCTCACACACACACACACACACACACACACACACACACACACACACTCCCTCCCCTGCTCGTTCTCTTTCTCAAAATGAATAAACTAAAAAAAAAAAAAAATTAACTCTCCTTTGCTAAGATGCTTTGAAGGCAGACTAGTATATCTGAAATTATTTATGGCCTTTTGAGTGAGAAATATCAAAAACAGGTCTTTCAAAAATCTACCATTTACTAGGAGAACAACTTTGGAGAAATCAGTTACCATCTTTCATCTGAACATGGGGATGCCCCAAACCTCAAAGACTGGGGAAAGTAAGCCATGCAAAGTACCTGTCACCTAAGCACACACTAGATGGTTCCTTTAACCAAAATTCCTTCGCTCAGAATAGCCGACAGAACGACACATAACAAATCAGGCCAAAGGAGAATGGATCCCTTCGTGTGGGACAGAAGTAGAGGTGGATTAATCTTTATGTTTGAACCCATTTTTGCATCACATGTCTGGATGAGGGGGCTGGGTATTACATCACTGTTGGTCACATTCACCTTAGACTGAAGGAAATCCAAATGATGGAGATCTGACTCCTCAGGCCAGCCCCAGCTCTCCAAGTTTTGGGCCGCCCTCAACCCAGACATCAAGTTTAGCCCTTTCAAGTGTAAGGGGTGAATGAGGACTCCTGTGTGTATATCACGTCCACTTCTGCTTCAGGGTCCCCTCCTCCCTTTTGACTTGCCTGCTTTATGGCCTGCCCTCTGCCGGCCTCCAGCCTGCCTGTGGTCTTAGGCATTTGAGAAATCGCAGAGCTCTGACCTTCCCCTGCTGGTGACCTCTGACTTCCTGATCCACCGTCTTTTCAACCCGGCCACACGTTTACTTCTCGACTTCCCGCTTGCTCTCTGAGTCTGGGTTTCTAGGTCAGCTGCTGCCCATGGATCAGCCTGACAGCTCGGGCGACCATGTTCGGTGCAGGTTGACAATTTAACACTTGGAGTGGGTGTATTCGTGTCATGATTCCTAAAAGATTTAACATACATCATGCAGGGGTCGTGATCAGGTTTTACAACGAGGGGAACTTGTTCACTTGCGACCACATCAGGCATGATATGCCTCCCATCTGACAGCCCAATCAATTTTGTGTTCCCTTTTGGCTAGTTGCCACATCCACCCTCTGCTTAGGACCTTCTGGAAAAAACGTGTTCCTTGCACACGGCTTTACCGCCCCCACAAATATAGAGCAAATCCCCCTTTTATTTCCTGCTGTTCTTTTATAAAGAAAACTGCAATATCCCATTGTTTTTCCTAATCTTCCCATTTAGATGACCTAGAATGGGATGCAAATTAAATGCTTTTCAGGGTGGCTAACCCCTTCACTCTCCTGAAACTGCATTATCGTGTGACATTTTAACTGTCTTTTGTATTCGTCCTATTTTGTAATTCTGCGTCAAACCCTAAGTCCTGAACAAACGCCAGGGATCACCAAACACAAAGGTAACGAGGACTCGAGCAAAACCAGCCAAATTTTAAGGAGCACCGGGCACTGGATGATGTCAGTCTCAAAGACAACCCGTCCCGAGGATCACACAAACCACTCCAACCAAAATGTTTATGTAAGTAGCATATTTGTCAGGGAGAAACCAAAGCCAACGAGCACATTCGATTCAGGAAACGGAAGAGGTCATGGCAAGAGCCAGCAGGTGGTACTACACGTTCCCAGGTAAATGTGCACAGGGTGGAGGGCTTCTGGGGACGTGGGCCCAGAGCAGCACCATCTCCCAGCCGACTGGGAGACACAGGAATGGAGACCTAGAGCGGAGAATCGAAGGCTGGGAAATAATGGCACATCCTGACACCGCCACAGAAGCTGCGCAAGAATTCTGGCCATCGACTGCGTCCTAAAGACCCTTCTTCCTTTTTCCTCAGGCATCCTAACTTTCTGCCAACCTCTTTTATTCTTCAATCTCTATCTTCTTTGAAAAATCTCTGTCTTGTCTGGACACGAAATTTAGATCAGAGCTTGGCTCTTTTTCTTTCCAGATAGAGACGGAGACAGAGAGACAGAGAGACGAGCACTTGGAGAGTTAAGCATGCTGTTCCACAGGTGGCTAAAAGCCAGAAGACACAACACACACACATATACACACACACACACACACACACTCAGATGGGTATGTATGTGGCCATATGCATATATAGATGTATAATATGTATAAAATATATTTACATATATGCATATTTTCAAATATATACATTATAAGACATGTGCACGGTATATGTGTGAATGTATGGATCTGGGTTTGTGGGTGTGTATTCTCATGGCAGAATATCTTATCTATTCGTTACTAAAACCATGACATATTAATGTAAATAAACTGACAGGCAGAATAATTTTGCCACAATCTTACCACAAAAGAACAGTCGTACATCACAGCAACTGAATAGAGAGATACAATCGGGATCACCTACCTTACCTCGAGTTTAACCTATCTGATGCTAAACACATCATCTTCGAAATCAACTTAATTCGATTTTTAAAAAGCAGGTGGAAGAGGGACCTGTCTGGAATCCTATAACTGAGAACCTCACTGAGCACCATTGCACACGGACGCACAGATGACGGACGTCATTGGAACACGTCTCTTTACTGGGCTCCTTCCTCAAACAGGCTGTCACTTCACTGTGGTCCCTGGGTCCTTCCAACATACCCTGACAGGAAGAGATATTTCTTCCTTAAATGGAGGCCAGGAATTTAATCTCGCTTTCCTGGTTTGGGTTCGGTGTCGATCCCCAAAGAAGTTATTGTAGCCAGAGGTAGGGGCTCCGCAGGCCTGAGCCACAAGCACCAGAAAGATGAACACAGACTCTGAGTGGGAAAGTGGTATTTCCCCACAGGAAAGTGAAAATCGTTCCTGGAATGACTGAGAGATGAACACTGGGCACAGGAAAGAAATTTCCAGAACGGTTCCTCCTTTTACTGTCTATGGAGTTAGATGGTCATTTTCTTTACTGCTTTTTCTAAAATAGGCCTGCTTTTAATTGCTTATTTTAACACATTGCTGGGGTGCTTGGGTGGCTCAGTCAGTTGGGCATCCAACTTCAGCTCAGATCATGATCCCATGGTTCATGGAGCCTGCTTTGGATTCTGGGTCTCCCTCTCTCCTATCCCTCCCCTGCTCATGCTCTGTCTCTCTCTCTCTAAAAAAATAAGTAGACATTAAAAAAATTAACACATTTCCTTCACATAACTTACAATATTTGTAATTGTGGGGCACCTGGGTGGCTCAGTTGGTTAAGTAACCGACTTTGTCTTAGGTCATGATCTCACGGTTAGTGGGTTCGAGCCCCATGTCGGACTCTGTGCTGACAGCTCAGAGCCTGGAGCCTGCTTTGGATTCTGTGTTTCCCTCTATCCCTGCCCATCCCCCACTCACACTCTGTCTCTCTTTCTCTCAAAAATAAATAAACATTAAAAAAAATTAAAAACAATATGTGAAATTTTTAAAAGTATTTTCCACTTATTCATCATGTAACACATGAAAATCAAGCTCCATTATTTTAACTCAATATACATCTTTTTTAATGTTTAATTATTTATTTTTGAGAGAGAGTGTGTGTGAGAATGAGAGAGTAGGGGAGGGGCGGGGAGAGAGAGGGAGGAAAATCCCAAGCAGGTTCCACAATGTCAGGGCAGAGCCCGATGTGGGGCTTGATCTCACAAAATGATTAAAAGATCATGACGTGAGCCAAAATCAAGTCAGATGCTCAACCGACTGAGCCACCTGGGCACCCACCGCAATATATATCTTTTAAAAAAATGAAAGAATTGCACATGATGTATGTGAAAAAATATATGGAAATACTTTCTTAAATGTTAGCAGACATCAATGTGATGAACCTCGAGATGATTTTTTTCTTTTATTTCTTTTTCCTTTCTTCAAAAATGTGTAAGCATAACATAGTTTTCTCTTTGCTTTTTTATATACATATAAACAATACCACTTTTTCCTATTTGTTTTAGTTGTAAAAAGCTATGCAGTTTCGCAGAATCGCCTGAAGGGGGCACACTCAAGGCGCACGTGCTGTAGTTATCCAGACCAAAGATAAGAATGGCTTCAACTGGATAGGGCCAGAGGGACCGGAAACTGAAGACAAGATTCCATCAACAGCTTTCCTCCCACTTTATCTAATGCCTCTGTTATTCTCCAAAAAATTTAAAGTTATTTACCAAAGACCATACCTCACACACCCAAACTGGTTGCTTTTTTTGTACCAATTCTGACTTGAAGTTACATCCCACGTAGTATTTTTATAAACAGTGATGCAGACAGCCAACGAAGCATATAAAAGAGGTGATGTGGCAAAACAGAAACACAAGTTTTACAAAGAAAGGGCACAGGAGGGCACAGGCTGTGGCCTCAGGGAAATGTGGCCTAGCTTACGTGTCCCTGAGCCAGGCAGTGAACTACACTTTTACATGTAGGGAGGGTGAGCGCCTATCGCATACGGAGAGTCGAATGCCGCCTGTGGTCATCAGAGCCACTTGAAACGTTCTCTTAACCTGATCTTCATGTTTGCCATTGACAAATGTCTGAAAACTTCCTTCTTAATGAGTCCATAAGTGATTCTTCTCTTTTCACTCTTAACGTTAAATCTTTACCTTACCTTCTCCTAATTATCTCAGTAAATCCATTCATTGGGCCACCATACTTGCCCACACAAAAGGGACTATCTCATATTTAAGTCCTCACCAAGACTTTCACATTGGAAAGTGGTTGTCAATTACATCATCTAGAGCCACAGCGACCCGTTTGGGAAGACACGATAGGCTCTATCAGTGATGTCTATCAATGGTGATGGTAGGGGCTTACAGAAACACCAAACGGAGTAAATTTTTTTTTTTTAAGACAAGGAAGTTTAACACAAATTTCATCCGGTTTCTGTTGGTTTGATCTTACGCGGACAAGTGTTGGATGTTAAAGAAAAGACTCTTAAGAATCACTGTTAAAAGCCGACAGTAAGTGGTTACGCTGCGGAGATAACAAAAATACAACAGAAAAAAAAAAAGGAAATGGGAACTTTTGGGTAGGGATAAATCTTCCAGTGACAGCATCGTACACATTTTTAACAAGTGCTCTCAAACAACCTAGATGGAATTAAAGATCTGCTCTAAAAACTGTGCATCTGATAATGGTAAAGACCCTCGTGATGAAAAATACATGAAAAGGGTTTGAAAAAAACGGTTTCATGGAAATTGAGAGAATGAAAAAAAGCAATACTGTTTTATATAATAAGTGTTTGTAAAAACTTGTGTTGTGGCAAACTTCAATAAATTAAAGAGTTTAGGGGCACATGGATGGCTCAGTCAGTTAAGCATGTGACTCTCGATTTCGGCTCAGGTCATTATCTGGAGGTCATGAGGTCAAGCCCTGCATTGCCTCTGCCCTGACAGTGAAGAGCCTGCTTGGGATTCTCTCTGTCCCTCCCCTGCTTGAGCGCTCTCTCTCTCTCTCTCCCTCTCTCTCTCTCATTCTATCTCAAAATTAATTAATTAAAGAGTTTAATAGACATTTGACTGCTTCTGCTAAATCGCATAGCCAGGCAGTAGACAAGTAAAGAGCATGAAGTGGGAATCTCTGAACCCACACTCCATCACTTGCGACCACTTTGACCTCGGGCAAGTTGCTTAACTCTGCTTTGCCTTAATGTGCTTTGTAACACAGGGATAGAGTACTTACCTCATAGGATTACTCTGAGAATTGAATGAACTAAGTCCACTACATGTCAGCTCTCTAGATACAGACTTCACAGAGCATTTCTTATCTACTTCATCTATTGGCACTTATATACAAACTTGATATTTAGTTGCCCTTTCATTTATTTGTCACTGTCCACTAGACTAGAAACATAAAAGAGAACAGCGGTTAGGTTACACATTTGCAGATCGCCATTGCACTGCCACGGTCCCATGTACAGTGATGGCACTCAGTGGTCGTGTTGACCGATGACGTCTGATTCCTCACTAAGCACCTCAATATGTTAAGAGTCATGTGTGTCGCAGAGTTTTATAAATGCATCTCATCAATTATTTTACTAAACAGGTAAAACAACATGTTGCTAAAACATTGCAAATCACTCAGTGGGAATCTCAGGCACTACAATTTTTCCTACCTCTGTCTTTATCTGACTTAAATCAGAGTGTCTCTTTCCAGTTGAATCACAGTTCATGTGTGTACATTCCTGGTCCATCTCTTTTGAGAATAGTTGCTTCTTCCCAGATAGGCCATGTATGGCAAAGGAAATGGAGTAGACTTTGTCCTTCATACATATCATCTTTCATCAGAAACCAACCGCCTTCTCTGATGTCCAGTCAATGAGGTCACAGGGCAAGCAAACTCATGGGGATGTGAAGGATGAGAGATTCATAATCTATAAACTATGGCTATTGGTCACCAGGAATTGTCAATGCCCCAAATACCTTCCTCACTCTCTCTATCAATCACCCCTTTGCTTGGTTTCATTGCCCGAAATATGTGTATTAACAATCACTTGGGGATAAAAAGTCTGTTATATTCAAATACCCTAGAGGGATATGCTGATAGAAGAGAGGGAGGAAATTACTCAATGACTCAGCAAGGAAGTAATTCTAACTGAAAACCCTTCTCTCCCCCACCCCCACCCAAGAGGAAGGAACTTCCTCATGAATAAGAGAAAGGAAATGTCTTAACATCACCGGAGAAGAGATAAACTAGCAAGGATAAATCTTCTGTTTCAGGGACATCCGTGAGAACTGAGCAAGGCAGAAGAACAGACATCACTAGATAACTAACTACCATGGAACAAAATTCTATAGTAAAAAAGAGATTGATGAGCACATTAAAGAATTTTGCTCTTCTGCACAGTGAAGGAAACAATCAGCAAAACTAAAAGGCAAACGACAGAATGGGAGGAGATATTTGCAAATGACATATCAGATAAAGGGTTAGTATCCAAAATCTACAAAGAACTTATCAAACCCCACACCCAAAAAAACAAATAATCCAGTGAAGAAATGGGCAAAAGATATGAATAGACACTTCTCCAAAGAAGACATCCAGATGGCCAACCAACACATGAACAGATGCTCACCATCACTCATCATCAGGGAAATACAAATCAAAACCACACTGAGATACCACCTCACACCTGTCAGAATGGCTGAAATGAACAACTCGGGCAAAAACAGAAGTTGGCGAGGATGCGGAAAAAGAGGATCTCTTTTGCACTGCTGGTGGGAATGCAAACTGGTGCAGCCACTCTAGAAAACAATATGGAGGATCCTCAAAAAATTAAACATAGAACCTATCACCCAGCAACTGCACTACTAGGTATTTATCCAAGGGATACAGATATGCTGTTTCAAAGGGGCACATGCACCCCAATGTTTATAGCAGTGCTATCGACAATAACCAAAGTATGGAAAAAGCCCAATTGTCCATTGACGGATGAATGGATAAAGAAGATTTATATATATACCTATATACATATATATGTATATATATACATATATATGTGTGTATAGGTGTGTATATATATATATATATATATACACACACACACACATACATACATACAATGGAGTATTACTCAGCAGTCAAAAAAGAATGAAATCTTGCCATTTGCAACTCTGTGGATAGAAGTGGAGGGTATTATGCTAAGCGAAATTAGTCAGAGAAAGACAAGTATCATATGACTTCACTCATATGAGGAATTTAAGAAACAGATGAACATAAGGGAAGGGAAGCAAAAATAATATAAAAACAGGGAGGGGGACAAAAGATAAGAGACTCTTAGAGATCAAACTGAGGGTTGCTGGAGGGGTTGTGTGTGTGGGGGGGTACTAAATGGGTAAGGGCATTAAGGAATCTACCCTGAAATCATTGTTGCACCATATGCTAACTTGTATGTAAATTAAACAATAAATTTAAAAAAAAAAGAATTTTCCTCAATTTTACTTGATTTTAGTTTTATAAGATTTATGAATGCACACTGATAAACTCCTCTGAGCCTCCATTTTCTCAACAAATGACAGTCATAGTGACAATGTGATGAGGTTATGCATAGGAAACGAGATCGCCTATCCGTAGATGTTAGCATGGCATCCAGTAGAAGCTAAACCAACACTAAAGTCCTCCCCTATTTCTTGGATGGATGAATAGAACTCTTATGCCACAGGGGCTACTGGAATGACTGAACGAGCTAAGATATACAAAACGAGCTTTGGAAGGTGTAAAACACCATCCTAAGGTTCATGACAATTATTACTACTAGCACAAGGATTGTGCATGGCCAGTTGTCAGGGATCTGTGTCTCCAAACTGAGCACGGAAGCAGCTGTAGTCAACGTCAGGTTATAGACGATTGTTTCACTATGGTACAAGAGCCTCTGTCCTGGGAGTCAGGGACCCTGGGTTTGACTTCAGCCCTGATACTTAATACTTCGGAGAGCAGGTAAGATCATAACCAACCTTGGTTTCGACCTCTTATATGATGGAAATGATCATAATACCCATAATACCTACTCAACAGTAGTTACAGTATTTAAGCAAAGTGACGGAGGTGAAGTCCTTCTAAAATTGTAGGGAAGCAGCAGGTCAAAGAAGGAGCTGGAATCTCAGCTCGGAAGGCCCACAAATTACTTACCTTCTCTGAGTCTCTGTCTTTCTTTTATTATTTTTTTTATTTTTTGTAACATTTGTTTTTGAGAGACAGAGAGAGGGAGAACATGAGCACGGGAGAGGCAGAGAGAGAGGGAGACACAGAATCCCAAACAGGCTCCAGGCTCTGAGCTATCAGCACAGAGCCCGATGGGGGACTCAAACCCACAAACCACAAGATCATGACCTAAGCCGAAGTTGGACGCTTAACCAACTGAGCCACCAGGCACCCCTGAGTCTCTGTTTTGCAACCCTGCAAGATCAATACCTCAGGGTCATTGTGAAGATGAAGTAATGAAGCAGGTCAGAGCTTCTCAGACATTTCAGCCAAGTGCCTTTAAAAGCAGAGGAGTGACCTGTGCACCCAGAGGAATCAAGCGGAAAAGGGAAAAGTGCCACTATGAGCATGAAATTTCTCTGAGGTTTTTGAATTAATTGTTATCTTTTATGCAAACGGTGCATTTTCCCGCAAACTATGAGCGTTTCATTTTTAAAATCTTTTCCCCCCAAATCTTTCAATAATAGTAATTTTTGAGGAAGAAACACGATGTTTACCCACTGATTTCAGATAATCCAGGGCATCACTGCCTGGTTACAGAAACACAATATTGTAAGAAGGGTTGGCAGGGCTTGGATGACAGCAATTATGGCTTCATTTTCACCCCCTCCGAATGGCAGCCGTATTGTTCCTATTAGAGGTTTCCTACCTCAATGACCAACCATACCTCCTCCTTCTCTCTGTTCCCTGGGAGGACACAACCCACAGGCGATCTCTGCCATACATACCCTTCCTGCTACCAAGTGACCACAGGTTTTTTTGCAGCCTAACCTCTCCCCAAAAACGTTTATTCCAGTCTCATTCTGAACATTTTCAGGTTATCTAGAATGCATCGAAATTGTTTTAGACTCAAATTATGTTGTGGTTAACTTACAGATGACTTTCAATAGCAGCAGAAAATTCAATCTTGCACGGCCATGTCCCAAGTTACACAATCTAGGAATGTAAAAACGATTTACTGTTTTAAGTAACTGTAAAAATTGCTATTTCATCCTGTATATTTAGAAGATGTGTCTGTCCGGATTTAGGCTCCGGATGTAGTGGATCAATTTAGGCTATTTTCATCTTACAAATTAAATATATAGAAACACTTGGTTAAAACTTAATTCTGCATTTCAGTGGCTCAATTTTCTGTCCTAGCTGTAGCATTAAATCCATATATTCCTTGAATACAGCCACCAGGCCCTATTCAACTCTGTATCCTGACTACCACCTGGCGAGCAGCCTTGCCCATAATAGGAGCTTGGAAAAGTTTTCTTCGATGCATGAAATACAGATCTGTCCATAACTGCCCTTTGAGATTGAATAGCTAACTTTTGCAAGAAACTTTATGGGTACATAAGTGATTTAACCTGTGTCTGTAACCTTTATCACAAAAATTCTGGAATCAAATCAAATTTGTTTCTCTGAAGTTGTATGATTTATTGGAATTCTTTAAGTCTGGGTCATTCAAGTAAAAAGCCTCTATGTTCAAATTAGGAGAATCTTGTCTAATGAAAAGAAATTATCATAGGCACTGTAAGAATTTTCTGATTTTCTACTTTAAAAAATCAGTAAAGGGGCGCCTGGATGACTCAGTCGGTTGAACGTCTGACCTCGGCTCAAGTCACGATCTCACAGGTTGTGAGTTCGAGCCCCGCGTCGGGCTCCGTGCTGACAGCTCAGGGCCTGGAGCCTGCTTCAGATTCTGTGTCTCCCCCTCTCTCTGCCCCTCCCCTGCTCATGCTCTGTCTCTGTCTCTGAATAAGAAAGTAAACGTTACCAAAAAAAATTTTTTAAACAGTAAATGGTTTCAACTAAACACATGTGAAAAAGCAATTATCTTAGGTAACCAAATCTAGCACATTCCCACAGGCTTCAAGTCGATTCAATGTTCTGCTGTGTGGTTTTTCATTATTGTCCTGTTTCATATGGTAACAGTGTGAGTTCTTAGTAGTAACCTATCAGTCTCTTTGTTCTTATTGGCCTTGGCTGGTGAAATCCGGGTTCATTATTTAAAACCGTCAGATATCAGGGTGCCTGGCTGGCTCAGTCAGTAGAACATGGGACTCCATCTCAGGGTCAGGAGTGCAAGCCCCATGCTGGGCATGGAGCCTATGTAAAAGTTTTTAAAAAGTAAAATAATCATATCTATATTATGGTGTCTTTAGTATATAATTTTCCCTCTTGTGTTTATTCTTTAAAACTCAAGTAATCTCTTCACCTCTGTTCCCCTCTTTGCTGACTGATAATAATTTGCTGGTTATTTTGATAGAAATAAGTTTGATTTAAATTGTGGAAAATAATTCTAGGAAGGATGCTAAGTGAATAAGAAATGACCCATTGTACCTCTTACTCCAGAATTTTATATCTTCTCAAAAGAAAAAAAATTTTTTAACGTTTATTTTTGGGAGACAGACAGAAAGAGACAGACCATGAGCAGGGAGGGGCAGAGAGAGAGGGAGACAGAATCTAAAGCAGGCTCCAGGCTCTGATCTGCCAGCTCAGAGCCCAACACAGGGCTCAAACTCATGAACCATGAGATCATGATCTAAACGGAAGTTGTACTTTTAGATGACTGAGCCACCCAGGAACCCCCAAAAATGTCTTTTATTTTAAAGAAAATATCCTTTTAAAATATTTCATACTATTAAATAACTCATATTTTAAAAATAAAGATGTTAATTACTGGGGACACTAAATTATATAAACCATATTTTAAATATTTCATGCTTTAGGTTGATATTTTCTTCCACTTTCCAAAGACCGAAAGTCAATATTTAGATGTGCTAAAAGCAAAATGACTCAAAAAGTACTAACTGCCAATTTTTTAGAGATGTCCATCAAAAATAAAACAAACAAAGAAATCTAAACAAGTATCAACCCCAATCTGGACACAAAACACCCACCATTACTGCCTCCCTTCCTACTAATACCAAAACATAATTATCACTTTATCAACTTATAAAAGAGTACTATTCCATTCCTTTTATCTATGTGACCAGCAGGTTTACAAACTATCAGTATTGTCACTACATCTGAAGTTATAAACATTGTATAGTTATTTTTTTTAATTTTTTTAATGTTTTTATTTATTTTTGAGACAGACAGAGGCAGAGCATGAGCAAGGGAGGGGCAGAGAGAGAGGGAGACACAGAATCCGAAGCAGGCTCCAGGCTCCGAGCTGTCGGCACAGAGCCCGACGCGGGACTCGAACTCACAGACCATGAGATCATGCCCTGAGCTGAAGTCAGATGCTTAACCGACTGAGCCACCCAGGCACCCCTGGATGGTTATTATAAATAATCACAAGAGGTGTCTCCAAATCCTATACAAAAGGAGATTGTGCCACCACTGACTTCGGTGCCGTCTACTGAAATAGTCTGATTCTCTGCACACGCATTCCCTGAATGTCAGCTTGGATTAGAAATGTATTCAGGGGCACCTGGGTGGCTCAGACTGGTGAGTGTCTGACTCTTGATTTCAGCTCAGGTCGTGATCTTACGATCCTACGGTGAGATCAAGCTCTGCATCAGGCTCTATGCCATTTCTCTCTGTCCCTCCCCTACTTGTGCTCTGTCTCCCTAAAAATACATTTAAAAACATTTAAAAAATAGTTTTAAAAATATATTCAAAGCATATGTATTATGCTGCAACTTTTTTTTTTTCAGGGCTGCCTCCCTGCATCTTTATTGCTAAGGGATCAAGGACTTTAAATACATTTAATTGTTTCTAAAATGCCACTGAGAAAACAGACCTGCTACCATCTAAGAAATTGCACAGAAAAATGTAATTAATGTTGGCTTACAAGGTCCATTTTACAATGCTTGTACACCCAATCATCACTCTTCGTGTATTTTTTTTTTACTTCCTTTTTTTTCCTCTTTTCTTTTTTTAATTTAAATTTTAGTTAGTTAACATACAGTGCCATACTGGTTTCAGGATTAGAATTCAGTGACTCATCGCTTCCATACAACAAACACCCAGGGCTCATCACAACAAGTGCCCTCCTTAATGCCCATCATTCATCTAGCCCATCTTCCACCCACTTCCCTCCATCAACCCTCAGTTTGTTCTCTATCATTAAGAGGCTCTTAATGATAAGAGCCATCATTTCTTTCCCATCTTTCCCCCACACCCCACCCCACCCCCCGCTTCCCATGTTCACCTGTTTGCTTCTTAAATTCCACCCTTGAGCGAAATCATACAGTATTTGTCTTTCTCTGATGGACTTATTTCGTTTAGCATAACACATTCTAGCTCCATCCATGTCATTGCAATTATGCCACACTTTAAAAGGTACAAAGATCTGAGGAGAAAAAAATACTAACCATATTAGGGTAATCAAATTAGGTAACAAATGATTATGGTATGAGGTTGTGAGGAAATCACACTTCCTACGTTTGCTTCATTGTGTATTTTCTTACAGAGTTAGTTATCTTATGAATTATGCTGATATGCATCTTGAAGATGCTTATTTTACTCTGAATGAAAAAAATATTAAGTAATTGTGGATGATAGGATATGAGCTACAATTTCGCTGAGAGCAGATGAATGAATGTGCAGAAGAAGACTTTCCGGGGTGGGAAGATTCTAAGACCCGGTCTACAGAAGGACTCTGGGTATCACGTGGCAGACTGAACAGAAAAGACAAGAATGAGCAAAATGCATGCTCTACGCCTGCCTCAAGTGTGTTTGAAGTGCAGTCACAGGAGTATTTCAAGTAAATAAAAGGCTGTAAGGGGTGGGGGAATAGGGAAGGATAAGAGTCCGGACACCTTAAGGGCAAAGCAAAACATGTGCACTCCACCTAGGATAAAAAGGGAGCCCAGAAGAGCATTCACACCTAGACAGAGCAGGAAAGTTTTAGAAGCTGAAGGTCTTTGTGAGAAGGGAGTGGTGAGTTGGGAATTTAGGGCGCAGTGTAGAAGGTTGGGTAGATAAGGAACCGAGAGACAGAGAAGGACTGAGCTTAGTTGGAGACCTCAGAGCCTGAGCAGTGTCTTGAAAGACTGAGGTCCAAAGGGTGGACATTGCATTCTGACAGTATGAAACACAAACAGAAGCCCACAGAGCCTGGGAAACTGAGCAACTGGGAGGAGCCTGAGAAGAATTATGAAAATTGATGTTGAAATAACTAAAGATACAGAAGAAACATAGATTATGACCAAGTGCTGCAATTATGGTGTAAGGTGCACACTGGTGAGTTCTTTTTTTTTTTTTTTTAATGTTTTTGTTAATTTTTGAGACAGAGAGAGACAGAGCATGAGCAGGGAATGGGCAGAGAGAGAGGGAGACACAGATCAGAAGCAGGCTCCAGGCTCTGATGGTCAGCACAGAGCCCGATGCGGGGCTTGAACTCACAAACTGTGAGATTATGACCTGAGCCGAAGTCAGACGCTCAACCGACTGAGCCACCCAGGTGCCCCGAGTTAATTCTTACTGAAGACTCACTTTGGGGCTTGCTGAAAATCAGCATACTCACACATAAATTTTACATAAATTGCATCTTTTGAAATGTTTATTTTTTTTTATTGAGAAAGAGAGAGCATGTGCAAGCAGGGGAGAGGCAGAGAGAGAGGGAGAGAAAGAACCCCAAGTAGGTTCCACACTGTCAGCGCAGAGCCTGATGAGGGCCTCGGTCTCACCAACTGTGAGATCATGACCTGAGCTGATATCAAGAGTCAGATGCTTAACCAACTGAGCCACCCAGGCACCCCATAAGTTGCATTTTAAAGCAATCAGGTCAAAGGATCGAGATTTTGGCAAAGACAACCGAATGCCATCGGGCCAGGGATGTGCAGTAAACATATCACCCCTTTCCCTCCTGGGAGATGCTCTCAGGTTATAGTGATGGTTTCCAGGCCATCCAGAGGGGAGACATGCTGAGACACGGAAAGCCATGAACAGGAAGGAACTCCCTGGACATCTTAGTCCCCAGCCAGCCTTGACATATTTACCTGTTATGCTTGCAAATGACTTTGATAAGCCACATTGCCCAAATCTCACCTCTGGTTTACAGGTACAGTCTCTCAAGTACTCCCAATGCCGTCTTTCTGTGTTATCCAAGGATTATAAGTAATGAGTAGGCAATCTGCATGTACAGTTACATTGTAATTACATTTTAACGACCATCGTGTGGAAATGGACCATCATTTATCTTCCGTACCACATGGCCTGGGGAACTGAGTGTGGCTGGCCTAGCTGAGATCTATCACCATGGTTTAAAGGAAACAGGAAGACCTACAGGGAGGAACTGGGGTCGTACGAGCTCTGATGGAATTTGATCCTAGCAATAAAGAACTATTGTTGAGTTTCTGGTCAGGCAATTTAAAGGAACCATTAGATCTTGAACTCTGCAAGATTACGAATTATTTCTATAGTACTGAGTCTAAGCAGACAGCCATCCTCAAGGTAAAACAGACAGGCTTTATTTATTTGGAGGGGAAAAAAAGTCTTACATCAATTTCTTTCTTTATTCAGCACTAATGTTACATTTGCAGCACGGTGTCTTTTCTCCGACTCCATCCTGGTCATCACTTTTATCAGTGTCTTTCAATGGAGGCAGAAAACACACAGCAAATTCTATCATATGAAATAGGACCATTTAAAAAAATGTACTAAGAGTCGAAATGCAAAACAAAACAAAACAAAAACCCAGAGGCTAAAACAATGAGCTTAATACAACAGAATATTTAACTGAGAAAGAAATAACATATTGGTGCTAAATGCATCACTACGGTTTCTATCACGCCACAGTTGCCCCTTGTAAGGGTCTCCCTCCAACCATCTGGGCTTCAGCTGTGTTTTGTCCAATAAAATACACCAGTTTAGAGGCATAGGATTTAAAGGTGGGCACCTGTTCCACAGACCCTACCCACAGATTGTCCCATGAGTTATAGGGGAAAAAAAAGAAACATAATAGAGTCAGATTGTAATTCTTTCTGGAATATACAAAAATCACGTGATAATTTTCAAGAAGAGCTAAAGTTGAAGGAAAAGAGCGGTGCAAAAGAGGAAATCATATTCTTAGAGGGGCACCTGGGTGGCTCAGTCGGTAAGGCATCTGACTTCGGCTCAGGTCATGATCTCACGGTTCGTGGGTTCGAGCCCCGCGTCGGGCTCTGTGCTGACAGCACAGAGCCTGGAGCCTGCTTGGGATTCTGTGTCCCCCTCTCTCTCTGCCCCTCCCCCACTTGCACTCTGTTTTCCTCTCTCTCAAAAATAAACATCAAAAAATTAAAAAAAAAAAAAAAGAAGAAGAAACCATAATCTTAGAAAAGCAGCCGCTGTTAAGTAGATAAAGATGAAAACAGTGACAGAAAAGGCAGCCACTTACTGGTAACTGGTTAACAGGCAGGGCCTGGAAGAGATCTCCGATTCGCAACATTTGACAAGGGGTCAGTTTCCATGGTGTAAACACTCCCAGTCTGGACAAGTGAAAGCTACCAATGTGAAGTCACTGAATGTGGTTAAACAGCAGCCTCCACAACACGGAGAAGGGGACTCCAGGAATATTCCTGCCATGGAGCTCCTTGCACTTCTTGAATCTGCTTCCAGTCTCCATGAGGTTGTGCCTGGCTGTCTTTATTGTTTGGAGATGGCCATCAAATTACCATCTCCCTAATTAACCCAAGTGAGTCCATACCCAATAGAACTTGAAAAATCCCCTGAAAAAAAAAATTTTTTAATCCAATACAAAAAAAAAAAATAAAAATAAAAGCTAAAGGAAGCTCACGATGTGGAAGATTTCAGTAGCAGAAGCTAAACATATTCAGGCGCTTTAGACTGGAGAATGCTGTCGTAAACTCTCCATCCCTGTTCAACCCCATAAAAGCCGAATTTCCAATGTCCTTCATTCATGTACCTCCTCGAAATTAACGGAAATAACAATCGCGACAAAAGCGTCTGTGGCTCTGCTCTTGCTGAAGAAGAACAGCAGGAACAAAGGCCTCCCTGCTGCTCCCCTCCAGGAAGCACGGGGACTGGGGGGCGGAGGAGGAGGGGTTGAGTTCCTTGCTCTAGCTTCCTGTGTCTCAGGTGTAACAGAGGATTTCACAAGCTCACCCCAGACCACCAGAAAGGAGCAGGCTCACCTGGGAACTTTTGGGAATACACATTCCCATCCACACACTTCCTAACTCGGAAACTCTGCCGGCAGGGGGCCTGATGATTTTTGCTTTTCACAAGCCCTCCAGGAGACACCGATGCACATTAAAGTTCGAGAACCTTTGCTCTAACACCTCGTGCCCTTCAGTATACGCTTCTTCTCATTCCAGGCGCCCTGACAGTTAACTCAGAATGTCAGCATTAGGGACCACTTACCGTTTCTACCTAATAAGCACTGGTATGAACAGCGATGATTCCAATTCCGCTGGCTTTCTGCTTGCTCACCTCTGCCGAATTCACAATCCTACCCTCCCTCAAAGTCTCTCCCCACCTCTGGAAGTCTTGCAGGGTCTCACCTAAGTTTCTGAGAAGCAGTGGACACGTTCTGGCTCTGCCTCCCCTTGGTTATGTCCAGTGGCCCTGAAGCCGCTTGGAAGCTCCATGAGAGCCGCAGAATTTCCAGATCACAGTGCCTGGAAAAAAAAGAGGCCAGAGCCTTTCTCTTGAAGTTACATTTTAGAAGCGGGTGTACCGTCTTTGTGTGGTTTATGCTACAGATTAAAAGAAATGGCAGTGTTACCAAGATGCCTCCATGCACATTTTCCGTGAGATTGAAACTGTCCACGTTTTTCTATTGGTTTTCAGGTGACTGTAGAGCTGACAGAGATATTCAGGAGAGGGAACTATAGCTCCCTGCCCTGTTCCCAGTCAACTCTTGATGGACGGGGAATCTAAGAGATTATTCGGAGACCTCCTCAATATGGGTACCCTATGTAAGGAGGGTTTATAAAACCTTATTGGGGAAGAAATGCCAAAAGCGATCATCGTAGTTGACCAATCTACTGTCAGTGCTGAGGGGGAGGGGGGGAGAATCTGAGGCGCTTGGTAAACATCTTCTAGGAGATACACAGCGTTTCAGCGTTACCTTAATTTCCTACGTCACCATGGTAACTATAAAAGGCCGCGCGGTATTTTAATTTCCAACAGAAGACCATGAAAAGGGTGGATGGGCCCAACCAGCTCCTTGTTGAATCTTTTGTCCTTTCTGTGGAGTAATTATTTCAGCTTCCTCGAATGTGAACTTTCTGAGAAGCAGCAGAGGCGAAGATATTGAAGTGAAAAGCGGCGGGTGTATCCTCTACTACCTCTGTCCAATGCACCCAGTGCTCATTCTTCAAGAAATTGTTAGGCAGCAGGCTTCCCGCACAGAGCGTTGCGACACGGAGGCTTTTCTTTCCAGGAAGCAACTTGATTCCTACTGGCACCACTCAGTTGGGTTGGTACCCAAAGAACTGGACCCTGAACACCCCATGGCATAGTTGTTTATATATGTTTTACTTCTTTGTCTCCTATATATGGTAACACACAAACGTGCAGTCTGATTAAGTGGTCTCACGTTGCAAGGTCGTGAGGGACGTTGTCATCTCTGCCCCTCTAGCCAGGTTGCCTTGAGGGTTTTTTTTTTTCCTTCCCTTAGGGAAGGGACCCTATCACAGTTAAAATGCAGCTTCAGAATTAATTCAGCCATAGTAGAATATACTTATCTTGGGCGTATTTCTCCAACTAATAAGACTATAATGAAATGGCATCATAATTTATTTTAAATTTAATTCTAATCAAAACTATTTAGACAGAAACTGATGTGGCGACAATGCCTAAAAATTCACAAACTGTGAAGAAATGAAATGTAACAGATGTTAAATGTCACTCAGCAGAATATGGCATTCCTATATATTAAGAGAAATATCATACCCCAAAAAATGTAAGTAGGCAGAATGTAATTGACGCCGAATGAAATGGACGCAGATGACTACCGTTTATCTTGGTGAATGGTAAGTCAGTGTCTCTTCAGCGCCAACATCAAGGAGTTTTTAAAATTGAATCTCAAAAAGGCAATTTAGCAGCAAAGCTTCTACCCAATGAATAGCTGAAAGGACTAAGTTCAGCCTTTATTAGCTTACAATATAACATAAAGCAAGTCTTCTGTAGCATCTGTATCTTTTTGGTAAAGCAGCTACAGTGTAGATTGTATGAAAGCTTCTCAGTTGAAAACTATACTTCCCCTCGTACCTTTGCTCCCAAGGCAGAGCACATCAAACCCAAGCAGGAATGGAGGGAAGCCTTCTTTGACTGAGCCTTTAGTCTCTAGAGCAAACGTCAACACCAGGTCATAAGGGGCAACATCCCAGAAGTAAGAAAGAACAGCTCCCTTAGTCATTTTTTAAAGATTTTTTCAAAGTAATCTCTATACCCAACATGGGGCTCGAACCTACAACCCCCAAGACTAAGAGTCACATGCTCTCCCAAGGCAGAGCACATCAAACCCAAGCAGGAATGGAGGGAAGCCTTCTTTGACTGAGCCTTTAGTCTCTAGAGCAAACGTCAACACCGGGTCATAAGGGGCAACATCCCAGAAGTAAGAAAGAACAGCTCCCTTAGTCGTTTTTTTTTTTTTTCAAAGTAATCTCTATACCCAACAAGGGGCTCAAACCTACAACCCCCAAGACTAAGAGTCACATGCTCTACCAACTTAGCCGGCCAGATGCCCCAGCTCCCTTAATTTTTGCCAATGCTTATGTCCAAATGCTACTGCCATTGAGACTGCCATAATATATATACAGATTTGAAAGAATCAAATTCTAGGCATCTGATGAGAAGCTATTAGTAAAACATTCTTTTCAGTCACAAGTTAATATTTATTTTTAAAATTGCAATGAACTCCTTTTCTTTTTTCTTTTTTTTTGAAAGATTTGAGTAATTTGAGGATTTTGAAAGTCCTTGAGTAAAGACAGGGCATATTCAGACCAGAATTCATGGAATACACTCTTAGAATAAAGTTGTATTTTTCTAGTTGGTAACAAAAACTAAGTATCTTTTTGCTTAAAGGGCCTGGTACCTCAGGGTATGAGATTTTTTTTTTTTTTCAACACCAAAAGGGGAAGAAAGTAAGTTGATACATAGTTCGGTCGCTGTCTTTCCTGTCTGAAAGCTCAGAGAAACAAAGGCAACATTGTCATTGTTTTATGATTTTAACTCTGCTGGAAAGCTTCTCTAGTAAGTTTCAACTGCAGGGGACACATTTGATGAAAATCTTAAAAGCAGCTGAGTGGTATAAACTGTTGACTTTTATCCTTCCCTATCATGAGTTGCTTATTCTTTGAAGGATCTTTACCTGGGATGCTTTTAACTGCCATTGTCATGTGAAGCCTCTTGTATCCAGAGATAAAACAAAATTAACTTTTCAAGGACACGGGGGTCTGGAAAGAGGAAAGTTATTTAGGAACTGCACATAAATTTAAAAATCTAATCAGTCCTCATACTGAATTTAAGTTTTGTGAACAGTCTATTTCCTCCATATATCTATAGGGACTGTATGTGAAACTACAAAAAAAAAAAAAAATCACATATCCTCACAAAACAGAACACCCACGTTACTTCTTCCTTGCATTAGTTCTCTATGCATTTTCACATCAGTTAATGTGCAACTTAATGGATTCTGAAAGCCAGTTATAGGCACCACCCATTTTCTAAGAATTTCTTAAGTGTTTTTTTAATGTTTTTTATTATTATTTATTTTTGAGAGAGAGAGACAGAGCACGAGTCAGGGAGGGTGAGGGAGAGAGGGAGACACAGAATCTGAAGCAGACTCCAGGCTCTGAGCTGTCAGCACAGGGCCCGATGCAGAGTCTGAACTCATGAACCACAAGATCATGACCTGAGCAGAAGTCAGACGCTCAACTGACTGAGCCACCCAGGTGTCCTCCCTAAGCTTAAGTGTTTTATGCTGTGCAAATCATAGTATAGCCACTATTTTCTTCTCGGTGAAAATGAATTTCCCCTGGAAAGAAAGGATTTCTTCTTTTCAAAAACTTGTTTTTCGGCTAACATTACTCCACATTCACTTGTAGTGTAAAATCAACTGAGAAGTGATCTCTCCAATCAAATTTGTTAGTAACAGGTGGCCAGCATGGAACAACCCTGGCCTCTTCATACATCTGGAATCACACCTACATGTGCGAGTCTTCACATGTGAATCACGGATGAGAGACTGAGGAGAGGAGACGCAGGCTGCCATTTCTGCTAAGGGCAGATACAACTATTCACACCCGAAGAACATTAGTAACAATAAAAAGGTTTCATATGAATACAGAGCCAAGAAGGAAGGCAAGATGTTAGCGTCCTTCATACATTTATTCAAACTATATTTATAAAATGTCTACTCTTTAAAATGCTTTCTGATTATATCCATCTTGTAACCTATTTCTACTTAATTTCATTCTGTCCCTTCGAGTTGACTAGCACATTATTTTTTAATCAAGTCTTAACCCTTTAACGTACTAATGAGATGCCCTAATAGACTATTAACGGAGTCTTAACCATTCTTCATCCTTGTAATTCCTTCAATATAAGCAGAGATGGAATTAAAGTTATTCAGTCCCGAGCCTTAATTTACACTCTTTCTCTCATTTGATATTATTGATTGGTTTGAGAACCTCATGGGCAACCGTGTCTGAGCCCAGCTCCCGTGTACTGCTTCTCTTTCCATAGCATTTTCGAAGAAGAAGGCAAATATTTCTGGGGCACATGAAGCAGATTATAAATGTCAGAAGTTTTCAACAAGAGAGTAACTGAAAAAGAAAAATATACACACATACATATACATATCAATCAAGAAAGTCTAGGAGCGCCTGGGTGGCTCAATCAGTTAAGAGTCCAACTTCGGCTCAGGTCACGATCTCACAGTTCGTGAGTTCAAGCCCCACACCGGGCTCTGTGCTGACAGCTCGGAACCTGGAGCCTGCTTTGGACTCTGTGCCTCCCTCTCTGTCTGCCCCTCCCCCACTCGCTCTCTGTCTCTGTCTCTCAAAAATGAATAAACATTAAAAAAAAAAAAAAAACAAAGCATCGGACAGATACAGATTTTAGAGAACACAAGCAACATTCTGACTTTTATGAAGAGATTAGACTCAAGAGCCCAGTTACTTGTGTGGCCAAGTTCACTACCGAGTGGTGGTTTTTGGGTTCTCGGTGCAATAGATCTCCCATTACTGCACCCTGCTGTTAATGTCTACATGTGGAAAAACAGACCTACAGTTGGAATAACTTACATGAATTCTTAAAAAGAAAAATAACGAGGGTAGAGATCAGGTTGACTTCAAATGAAAACTAATTTTTCATTATGTAATTAGGTATTTGCTCTACACGTTACCATATTCCCCAGTTCCAATTATTCAGCAAATGTTATATTCAAGAATACTCAATGTCCATGTGGGTGTTTTATTTTCCTTTTTCTATCCGTCTTACCGTCCCACTCTCCTTCCTTCTGCTTTTTCTTTTCCTCTCTATTTTTTTAAATAATGTTTATTTTGAAAGAGAGAGAGAGCGCGCGCATGAGCAGGGGAGGGGCAGAGAGAAGGAGACACAGAGTCCAAAGCAGGCTCCAGGCTCCGAGCTGTCAGCACAGAGCCCGATGTGGGGCTTCAACCCACGAACCGTGAGATCATGACCTGAGCTGAAGTCGGAGTCTTAATCGACTAAGCCCCCCAGGTGCCCATCTCTCTCTTTACAAGATTATGAATGTTTTCTACCCTAGCAGTGTTCTCTATCAAGAGAAAATAACATGGTATGAACAAGTGGCTGCTAGACAGAGACTCTGTGGGACATACATGAACATATATTCTCCTTTGTCGTTTGTATTCAAGTTTTCACCTCAGATGGTGACGTCTCTGTGTATTAGTGGGAGGGCACAGGTCAGCTGTATGGTTGGCAACGTGCACGTACTAAACACACTGAGCCTGCTTTTCTGTCTCCTGTACTAGATTAGTTTCGGATTTAGGTAATAATCTTGAGCATTGCCAACCTCCCTATTAATCCCTGTTAAAACCTAAAGGATATACTTGTTTCCTTCCTCTGCCTCCTTTCTCAGATTAATGGATCATGAAGTCTTCCTAATTTTTCTCATGGATAATGTTCAATTTTTCCCTTCTTTTCCCTCTGTTCCCACGATTCTTACCCTTTCTATCACCTGGATGATGGCAACAGACTTTTGATTGGTCTTTTTGGCCCAAAGCCTCACCTCCCTACTACTAAGATGAACTATCTAAATTAGAAACCTGCTGAAAAGCCTTCAATAGCACTTAAGAATCTGTCCAAGCTCCTTAGTCTCTCCTACACAGTCCTCTCAGATCCTACTTTTCCAGCGTCGGCCTTTCCATTCTCTTCCTCACCCCATTTCCAAGTGAACCAAACATAAACAAGGTGTATGTTATTCCCTCCTGCTGTCCATCACCTGGTTAACTTCACAACATTTTATCCAACTTACTTCTGGCATCACCTCCTCCAGAAAAGACTTCATCCCAATCTGGAGTTAAATAACCTATCTTCTGAACTCTTAGATACAGCTAACCACTACTCTAATGACACAGAGTCGATATATTCAAATTATTATTTATATGGCGGCTTCTCTTACAATTTTGTAAGCTCCTTTCTTAGAGCAAAAAGGTCTTCTTAAACATGGAAGGTACTTGCTTGAGATGCATCTAATTCTCGAATCAGTTAAGTGATTAATAAGATGTCCTGAAACAAACAAACGAACAAACACCAACAAGCAAACACGACCTGCAATGAAGTTTTTTGAGAGAAAAGACTGCATGCAGACAAGGAAAATAGCAAGAATGATTTCACAATGGCAGCAGCACTTCAAATGAACATCACAAAATGTGTGAATTCAATAAGCAGTGTCCCATGAAAGGACACGTCAGAAAAAGATGTCAAACATAAAACTGAGAGCCTTGTCAGGAAACATGATGTAGTCCAGCTTAGCAAAAATGAAACACGTGGCTGGTGTGAAACAGTGGAAGTTAAGGCCAGAGCAAAAGGAGGAAGGATTTTTATCAGCAAACAAGAGATTTCGACCTATATTCAATAAAAATAGTAAGAACTGTCACTTATTCAACACGCATTTTGTGCTATGCACTATTCTCACCTCTTTAAATGTACTCGTAAGTAATCCATGGGTACGTATTATATCTGTTTTACAGATAAGGAAACTAAGACTTATGGAAGTTAAGCAATTCATCAAAGTCACATAGTTGGTATAAAAACAGGATTCAAAACTAGACAGTGTGCTCCCTCAGCCCCTCCCCAACTCGTTCTTTCTCTTTCCCTCTCTCCCTCTCTCTCAAAATAAATAACTTAAAAAAAAAAAAAAAAACTAGACAGTCTGGATGGGAAACTCACAGTCTTTAAAATTCTGAGAATTTTAAGCCAGGGAAAGAGAAACATAATCTTGAGATTGGTTTGTTTTATTTTTAGCCAATTCAAACACCTGCTGCAAGTTCTGACTGGCTACTT
The DNA here is from genome assembly GCF_018350175.1 of Felis catus. Classification (NCBI taxonomy): domain Eukaryota; kingdom Metazoa; phylum Chordata; class Mammalia; order Carnivora; family Felidae; genus Felis; species Felis catus. Next base: position 9,003,985 of record NC_058371.1, on the reverse strand, counting down.
GACTGGTTGGTTGAAACCTAGATTCACTCATGGCTCAAGATGAATGAGGTGAAGGGGCTACTTTTTTTTTTCTTTTTTAGTAATGTAAAAAGAATGCAAAGAATAGGGAGATGAAAGAACCTCTGTTGGGTTTTTCATGAGTAACCCATCAACCCAACCCCTAACTCCGTCTTCTATGAGCCCAGAAGGTGGTCACTTTACGAAGACACCGGGAAATACGTTGGTGAGGTAAGGTATCGGCATTCTTGAAAAGTGCTATTACCTGGGTAAAAGTAGGAATAGGTTCAATGAACAAACGACTCCAATTCTCACCATCTCTGTCTACTCTTATCACCGTGCCTCTTGTCCCTCACGGAATCTTAGGACACATTCTCTACCAGTTGGTTGAGGAAGGAAACATTTGACATCGGCTTATGTACACATAATATGTTGGAACCATGCAGAAGTGGGCTGAGAGAGCACTCCAGGGCCATCAGGGAAGCCCTGATGAACAGTGGAGAAGATTTATCCTCCCAGTGGGCACTAATTCCAGTACATTTGGGGAACTGTCCTTCAGGATGTGAGAGATGCTTCACACTGTCATGCAGCATAAAATGCTAATCTCCCAAAGCCAAAATACACAGACCTGGAAGCCAAGGAGTGAAAGTGACATCCCTCCTTATTCTAGCTACCATCTCTCTCATAATACGTTTGCTTCCCATCCCTAAAACTTAGAGGTTTTAGTACTATAAAATAGTAGTACTAAATAGTACTAAAATAGTACTTTAGTACTATAAAATAGACTGATCATTTCCCCAAGCCCAATTATCCCCACTGCACATAAACAAGAGAACACCTTAAATATCCGTTTAGCACATGCTGCCCAGTTAGAAAATATAAGTTCTAGTTTTCCACTACATCTCTATTTATAGTCATGTGATCACATTCTAGCAAACGAAGGGTGAGCAAAATGATGCGTGCAATTTCCAGACCAAATCCTTTAAAAAGGAAAATGCTTGAGCCTCACTTCCTTTTCTCTCATATCTGTATGGGCTCAACTTCACAGTTGTAATGAAGGTGAGCCTCTTGTGACCAGGCAGACAAGACCCTAAGTCATTACAGAACAACCAGACAGGACGAGATTGATGGAGCCCCTGGATACTCTCATTAAACAGAGATACTATTATGCTCTAAGCCACCTGCCAACTCTGGATTCCTGTGAGAGGGGAATACTATCTTGTTTGAGCCACTATATTTGGGGCGGGGGGGTTCTCCTTCATATCAGGTTAGCTTGTATTGTAAAACAGTACCCAGGGAGGAATGCTCTCAGCCAAGAAAATAAAAATGGTCACACTGCAGTAGCAGGAAAGATCCGGTCATTTTGGGATCCACATGTCACTGGACCAGCAGAGGGAAAAGTTTACCTGGGTGATTAACACAGCTCATGGGGAAACAGAATACATATTATATTGTAAAGATAGGAAGAAATTCATCTGGAAAACCAGGGATCCTCTGGTTTGCCTCCCAATTGAGTTATGACCATGAAGATTGGAGTCACCCGCAGAGAATAACCCTGATTCGCGTGTTAGCTGAGGGAAAAGGGAGTGTAGAATGAGCAGTGTGATAGTTAATTTTATGTGTCAACTTGCTTGGGCCACAGGGTGCCCAGAAAGTGGGTCAGACATTATTCTGAGCGCCTGTCAGGGTGTCTGGGGACAAGATGATCATTGGAATGGGTAGACTGAGTAAAGCAAATTGGTCTCTCCACTGTGGGGGTGGTTCTCTTCCAGTCCACTGAGTCTGAACGAAACAAAAAAGCTGACTCTTTTGTGTTATGAGAGGGATCTCCTCATGCCTCGCTGTTGAACTGGGACAGAACTATTTTCTAGACTTCCGACTCAGACCGCAGTATAAGCTCTTCTGGGGTCTTGGGGTTGTGGGCTTTAGGAGTGGAGCTTACACCATTCCTTGCCTCTCTTGTTTTGCAGAACTTCGGGCTCAGACTAGAACTACAGATCTTCTCTCCTGGGTCTCCAGCTCGGTGACTGCACATCTTGGGACCTGTCAGCCTCCATAATCATGTCAGCAAATTCCTTGTAACAATCTCTCCACAGAGACAGATAGATACATAGACAGAAGGACAGAACCTGGTCCTACTGACTCTATTTCGCTGGAGAACCCTGGTAAATGGAGGCAGTGAGGAGAGGAAGTTATGAATACTTCTTTTGTTCTCATGAAACTTGAAGTAAAATGGAACTCTATAAGCTACCAATAGTTTCTTAATTGCTGTTAAGTGTATAATATTCCTCCTGGATCCTTTCTCTCTTTTCCCTACTGCTTTCAATAAGATCTTCAATTTGGTAAACAGTGGTTGACTTTATAATCTAGCCCGCAGCTTAGAGGATGGCAGGGAGGAAGGGACATCACTCAGAAATGGACGTAGGGACTAATGTGACTTTGGATCTCCCTTCTGGAGAGAGCATATTTTGTTATTAGTGTGATAAAGAATTGCACTGGGTCAGGGAAGAGCTCTTACTGTTTTTGCACCAGTTTAGGAATGGGAAGCGGGGAGTGTATGGTTATTGACTGGACCAAGAGCACGGCAAATACATGAACTCGCTCACGCAGCACCAATCCTATTGCCATTCTAGCACCTTTTCCTGCACTGCTGGAGGTAAAACATCGACAACGACCTGCTTCCCCCAGACTGGCTGCAACCTACAGTGTCATTCAAAGTGGCCAAATAAGGGGCGCCTGCCTGGGTGGCGCAGTCGGTTAAGCATCCGACTTCAGCCAGGTCACGATCTCGCGGTCCGTGAGTTCAAGCCCGGGTCAGGCTCTGGGCTGATGGCTCAGAGCCTGGAGCCTGTTTCCGATTCTGTGGCTCCCTCTCTCTCTGCCCCTCCCCCGTTCATGCTCGGTCTCTCTCTGTTCCAAAAATAAATAAACGTTGAAAAAAAAAAATTCAAAGTGGCCAAATAAGTCATTCAAGATTTTGAGTAGTTTTTTTAATTAATCTCTGAGGGCACCTAAGTAGCTCAGTCACTTAAGGATCTGACTCTTGATTTCACCTCAAGCCATGATCTCATGGTTCGTGAGTTCGAGCCCTGCATCAGGCTCTACGCCAACAGCATGGAGCCTGCTTGAAATTCTCTCTCTGCCTCCCTCCCTCCCTCCCGCTCTCTCTCTCCCTCTCTCCGTCCCCCTCCCTCTCTCTGTCTCTCTCTCTCCGTGATCTCCCCACAGTGATCTGGGGAGATGCAGATTACTCATTTACCTGACACAGCTTAGGGTAGAACCCAGTGCTTTTGAGCTGGAATCTGGAGTGGTACACACTGGATTGGACAGACAGGTCTCCTATCCCGGCAGCTTCTTGCTGGTGGTGGAGGCAGCAGCTTCCCAGACAGCCGCTTTGATAAGGTGTCAGGCACGAATGTGACCCTCTAAACTGTAGGTTCCAGGCTTCCCTGAACGTCATGTGTCTCTTAGGTTGATTTCTGCTTCTAAATTACCCAATGGGTTTAGCACTCAGGTGTAGGTAACAAGCAAACAGCTTTAGGATAGCACTGAGGTTTTAATTCTCACCATCTCTCCATTTTGATAGTTGACCTGACTACATAGCCAATATAAGTGAGAAGTCTTTAACGTCGAAATTGCTCCAAATCAAAAGTGTAAGGTGTAGAATCCAGGAGAGAGATTAGACCTAGGGATTAAAAAAAAAAAAAAAAAAAAGGCAAACAGTAGAAGGATAAGTGATTAAAGTCAGGAGAGTGGGTGTAAGGCCCAAAGAAGGCTACAGACACAGGAGAGATGGCCCAGGGTAGAATTTGTGGAATAACAGAGGGGGAAAAATTAATAGTAACTGATAAAAGAGTGAAAGATAGACGTCTGTCAAAGCTGGTTCAAAAAAAACAAAAACAAAAACAAGCAAACCCAGGGTGGTGGATTTCTGCGAAAGGGATGGGGGGCACAAGCGTTAAATATCGCCAGCTTATCAAGGAGAATGAAAAGGTACTGTCACCTTTTGTTAATGTGCAGGTGGTGACCCGTGAGAATTGGACCGGCTGTTAGGGAGTCAAGGTAGAAGGCAGATTACTGAGGGTTAAAGCACACAGGGTAGAACAGACACTGAAATACTGAGGGTGGAAAAAATGTTCTCGGTCGAAATGTTTTATTTCAAAAGGGCATCACAGGCCAGTTCCCTGAGGACACAGCACGGCCCAAGGAAAATCTCCATTTTCTTCTGTTTCTAAACAGGCGAGATGTGTGCATGTGTACAGACAAAGGAAAAGACGTTAGTGGGGAGGGAAATGCTGAAGATGCATTTGAAAAGAGGATTATTTTATTTAAAAAAAAATTTTTTTTTTTTTGAGAGAGAGCGAGAGCAGGGGAGGGGCAGAAAGAGGGACACAGAGAATCCCAAGAGGGCTCTGCACTCTCCACGCTCCACCTCATGAATGGTGAGATCATGACCTGAGCCAAAGTCAACAAACACTCAACTGACTGAGCCCACCAGGGGCCCTGAAGACAGGATAATTTTAAAAGAAGGGTTCGCAAATAAAAGGGAAGACTCGGGAGCAGGAGCTGATAGGACGCACACAGTGTAATCAGAGATGAGAAGTAATTATCCTTTCCAACAAAACTTCACTTACTGTATAGGCTAAAAAAACCTAATTTAACCGAGTTACGGGGTCGAAAATATGGCCCGGGAGAGGGCACCTGGGTGGCTCAGTGGGTTAAACATCTGACTCTTGATTTCAGCTCAAGTTATCATCTCACAGTTTATGACTTCCAGCCCTGTCCTGGGCTCTGCATTGAGTGCAGAGCCTGCCTGGGATTCCTCCCTCTCTCTCTCTCTCTCTCTCTCTCTCCCTTCCCTGCTGGCTTGCGCTCTCTCTCTCTCTCAAAACAAATAAATATTTTTTAAAAAGTACAGCATTGATAATACAGTCAATAAATTGTAATAACTTTAGGTGGTGACATGTTAACTATACTTTTCACAGTAAGCATTTCATAAAGTATACTATTGTTGAATCACTAAGTCGTCCAGCTGAAACTGATATATTATTTGTCAAGGATACTTCTATTAGAAATTTCGAGAATGAATAAACATTAAAAAAAACTTAGAGAAATTTTAAAAATGAAAAATAAAAACAAAATAATCATTAAAAAATAATTTAACCAATAAATCTCTTAGGATTAAGTGTCTCTGCTTTCTCTGTTCATCAAAAGGAATGCAGTATCATAATTTTGTTGTTGTTACTGTTGTTGTTACAATGATGCTGGGACATTGTGCCCCAGTATTTACATTCTGCGAGAACAAGAGTTCATGGCCACTGTAATTACGATTCAGAACAACTGTGTACCTCTCTGAAACACAGAACAGAAGAATATGGCAGTCAGAATGGACCTTGAAAGAGAATGTGGAATTCTTTACTCCTCATTTAAATTGAGGTTTTAAAAGAGGTCAGCCACAGTATCAGCACAGGAATTCTAATTGAAAAACAACCATCGAGAAAAAAATTACTTTCTCTTCCAAATACACTTCAAAAATAGTTCGCATGAAGTATGTGGTTCAAAGAGAATTTTCTAAGTCCACACAACTTAAGTTAATTGGCAAGAAAACCTCAATTATGTGTGTTTGATGGAACTGATCTGGGCAAAAAACATATCTGATACTTCAAGGCCAAATCAGATGAGAGCACCCTTTGTCTTAGGACAGTACTTCCCTCTTTTTATCTTGAATGACATAGCTTGGTGACCCATACTGAATTTAAGATGCATTTTTTTCCCCTTACATCATTTTGTGAGCCATCCTCATAGTTTAGTTTTACGTGAGGGATTTAAAACATAACATGGTTTCTCATAAGAGTAAAAATACTCTGTGAATTGTACTTCTGGGGCCTTGAGGACAAAGAAGCTATCATGTTTGAGATTCTCTGAGAACTCTTCCAAAAGCCATAGTCTTATCTGAATTCTATCTGGAAAATCCACAAATCAGAGTGGGAGCAACAAACCACATACAAACAGAAACCCTGGGAAAGGCAGCCCCCGCACATGGTCCTTCCACCACAACGAGACTCGTAAGAACGGGCCTGGGACACTTCCTACGGAGGGATCAGGAGCCCACATCGCATATACAGGGCTTATTACTTCCTGTGGGAATAGCATTCATTTCTTGTTTCAGGCTGAGTAAATGCTCTTTTGCTCTGCTTAAGTGTGTGTATCATAAGGCACCTGACCAACCTGACTACTGTGTGTATCCTCTGTGACGAGGTCCTTCCACTGTGGTCGGGGGGGGGGGGGGGGGTGGGCGCGGGTGCACACAGGGGAATGGCCCTATGTTGCCTGCACACAGACACCTGCTGGCCATGGGGACTGACGGCCACTAGTAAAGCCTATTCTGTGTTGTCTCTTCTCTCAGTAAGTGAAGTGTTATTCCATGTTGCCATGTTATAAAGTGATCTATGGAAAGCACAGAACTATCTCCATCCAACAGCCTGTGAGGACCTGAGACCTGTCAGTAGTCCTGTGGGTGGGCCTAGAAGCCAGTGCTCCCCACCCCCCACCCCCAATCTGGACTTACCATGAACTGCAGCCTGTGACAACCCTTGGTCAGGGACACACTGGCAACCCACACCCAGATGCCTGACCCCCCAGAATCTGTGCAAGAATAAATGTTTGTTTCAAGCTTCTAGGTTTGAGGATAATTGGTTACACAACCAGATTATGGCTAATTCAATCTCTAGATGCATTTTCCAGCTGCTTCTCTTTACTTCCATTTTGTGCCAGTTGGAACAGAAGGTTATTAGCTGGGCAATGGCAAAGTAATTTATGAGCAAGGAAGTAATCTGGGAACAATGGAAGCTCACCGGGGTACTGAGAGACTTCACTATGCTGTTAGCATTCATGCTGTAAGTCATCTTCTGTATTTTTTTTTAAAGCTAAATAAATTGATTCTGGATGACACCTCATGAGATTGTTTTGAAGAAGAGGTCCGGAAATCTCCTAAGCTTTCATACTCAGTTTTTTGGATCTTGTAATAATAAAAAAAAAAAAAGTATATGACAAGAAAAAAAATTCACATTTAAAAATTTTAATTAAATTCAACTTAGTAGAAATCAATAGAAGTAAAAGTAGAAACTTTAAAGCTAATAGAGATGAGTTGCTCACTAAATGACAACTGTCCATTATTTTCATGCATTTGTTACGATGCAGTTACTACTTCTCTCCTTAGATCCCTCGGAATACAAAAGAAAATAAGGCATGAACTAATGTAGGCTGAACACAAACTCAAAACTCAGAAGGCTGAAGAAGAAGAGAAAGAAAGAAAGAGAAAGGGGAAAGAGGGGAGGAGGGAAGGAAGGAAGAAAGGGAGGGATGAAGGGAGGAAGGAAGTATGGATTTTCTGGGGCATTCTTTTTCACTGTCTGCATTCTTTTCAGTTTCCATTAGCCCAGGGAAGGGAGTCAGCAGGTTAGAAGAATTTTATAGTTAACGGTTTTACACTTAATGCACAAAATCACTGTCAGGTAGAGTTAGCATTATGCAGACATGCATGAATCAGTGGCTCATCTCTGAAACAAGTCTCCCCATTTATGAGTGTTCCTTTTTTAATTTATATATTTATTCTTGAGAGAGAGAGAGAGAGAGAGAGAGAGAGAGAGAGAGAGAGAGAGACACCACATGAGCGCTTGAGCAGGGGAGGGAGAGAGACAGGGGGAGAGAGAGAATCCCAAGCAGGCTCCACACTGTCAGTGCAGAGCCTGACTCGGGGCTCAAACTCACGAACCATGAGATCATGACCTGAGCTGAGATCAGGAGTGGGACGCTTAACCAACTGAGCCGCCCAGGTGCCCCCATGAATGTTCCTTTTTAAAAACTATCAACTATACGTTTGGCTATGATAGAATATAAAAGAAAGAAGAACAAATTCAACAGTGAAAAGTTCATGGAGAAAATACAATGCAGCAAGAAGCCAAGAAGCCTGAGAGCTTTAAAGGGTCCAAGGGAACAGATGCTCTTTTGTTCGCCTCTGGATCGCTGGGTTAACTACTTTCTTTGGACTGCAAAAGGATCTGGCCCACGGAATTAAAGGAGCTCGTTTGTGATTCCTGAAGAAAAGCTGCAGGTACGCTTTCTTTCTTTCTCAGGAAAAGAGGGCAATTTCACAAAACAGACAAGAGGCTGCAGGAACCAGGACAGGAATGAGACTGCATCTCCCCACCGCACTCCACCGTCCTCTTCCTAAGAGAAGCTTGAAAAGTTCACAAATGCCTCTCAAGGCGTCCCCAAAAGAATCATCTGACACTTACTTTTCCAAAACTGTAGGAAAAATATAGAAATGGGTTGTATATTAATCCCAACGTAATTACTGGAATATTCTGTGGGTATTCAGAAACACGGTGACTGTGTTTATTATCATGAACTTACAGAGTCAAGTATTTCAAAAGGACCTCAATAGAGCGTATTTTCACTTTCCATTATTTACTGCCGTATTTTTTGCACATCTTCAAGGACTTTGTTTATTACCTGATTTTTACTAAGATACAAGGTAGAGGTCACACGTATGCACTGTTTTATACTAGTAATAAACCCAGAAAGAAGACGAGAATAGAGCGCAAACAAAATAAAACAAAAACAAAAGGTTTGGGGTGGAGGGGAGGTCAGCTGTTAATACAAGAAATTTTGTGCTTCGAAATTAAATCCTGACGTCACTTGCCAAACACTTTGTTTCTGGTCAAAAAAAAAAAAAAAAAAAAAAAGAAAGCTTTCCTCCACCAGAGCATTATCCTAATATTTGTAAAGAGCCTTATAACTTCTGAAGTGTTTTCATATTTCTTTTAATCCTTTCAAAAGCCACGTGAGGCGTGCACTAAAACTATGTCTTTGACAGATGAGGAAAGGTCAAAAAGCAGAGTGGCCTGTGACCACCACTTTTTTCGATTTCAAGTCTCATCGCTCTCTCTTGTCCCATGCTGCCTATAATTAAACAGTTAAAGCATATCCCTGGTCAAGAAGGAAAAACCTGAGGTAAGTTAGTCACTACTAAGAAAGATCTTTCCTTAAAGCAGGTGTCACTGATACTGAGTTTGCATAACACTGCCATCACATGCCAAATATGACAGGTAGGTAAAACAGGAGAATAATTACCCTAAAATACACATGACAAACATGTGTCTAGATGGCAGAAGAAACAGGCTTAGAAGAAACAGGAAAATGCCGGTAGATAAAGAAACAAAATCAGGCAAGTCTATTCAGAAATAAGGGGCTTTGGTGCTATTTTCATGTCCAGATATTGGGAAAAAAAGTGGAAATACACTTTACTGATTTATTTTCAAATGAGACTGACACAAATATGATGATGTGGGGATTTATAGTAAATATAGTACCAGTGAGGGGGCGCCTGGGTGGCTCAGTCGGTTAGGCGTCTGACTTCCGCTCAGGTCATGATCTCACGGTTTATGGGTCTGAGCCCCACGTCGGGCTCTGTGCCGACAGCTCAGAGCCTGGAGCCTGCTTCCGATTCTGTGTCTCCCTCTCTCTCTGCCCCTCCCCTATACACGCGCTGTCTTTCTCAAAATAAACAAACATTAAAAAAATAATAATAATAATACCTGTGAAAAATTATATTTTTACAAAAATATCCTATACAATAGAACTAATAGTATAAGGAAAACACGGAGTGTTTGTTTTTCTCTCTGGCCAACGAGAAACCCGTGGGAGTCCTGGCTGTGATTTACCATGCACAGCAGAGCATGCATATAAATGAGGTGCTGTTTAACATGACTGTATCAACTATGTCTACTCTAGCCAGGAGTCCTAACTATTAGGATACTAAGATCTTAAAGTTTTGAAAAATCCCAGCAAAGCTGCCCAGACACGGCAAGAATAAAGTATTGTGGACAGAAAGCAAATTAAGCAAGCCACTTTAGTTTTGACCTGAATCCAGGGACAGGTCTGATATTCCGAATCTGTCCAGGAAAAATATATATTCCACAACCGCTTGAAAAAGCTACGGGGCAGAGTGATTTACAATAGTAGTTGTGAAAAAATGAAAGCCCCATATTTTTACAGCTCAACAGAATTGGGCTTGGACAAGTGGGAACCTCAAACTCGTTGGGATTCACACAGTGTTTCAAAAACACATCCCTAGGACCTCTTATAATCAACCCGGACCTATTTGGCGGCCAGAACCAGAATCTCCACGCAGACGTGTACGTGGGGCAGACTGCGTACTTAAAATCTCAGGGGCTGCGTTCCAGGGAAATTCCAGTGGGAATATAATATTCCAGCGGGACACCTGGAGGGAACCGGTAGGCAGAGCATTACTGTAATCCAAGTCGGGTACCCTGAAAGCCTGGAGTAAAGTGTCACTGCCCATCGGTGACATTACATTCTAATTCGCTCTATTTCTACACTGATTATACCCGGGTTTTCCCCAATGGACTGAATGCAATTCAGGAAGAACAGCCATCAATTAATGTTTACATCTTGTGCACCGGGAAGAGAGTGGCGGTCATTCTAGCTTGGTGACAGGAGAGACGAAAACCCGCCGGCATGGAGCTTTACGAGTTTTAGCACGCATCTTTTTCGTATTAACCTGAATCGTATTTTAGGATGCCTGCGGCCTCCAAAGCATGGCCTCCAAAACCGCAGGATTTAAGTAGGTGCTCTTCCTACAGCTAATAGGGAAAAATACTCTCTAATAGCTGGGTCAACTTCACAATTCTGTTCTTATTCTTTTCTTGGCCCCTAATATCTATTTATTCTTGAAACACTCGGGGACAGATTGAGCCACATCACTGTAAAATTTTCAGAAAGAAAAGAATATCTAACTTCTGTCCCTTTACCAGAGGGGTTGCAACAGAACTTAACAGGAACAGAACTGGATAAGGGGCAACCCAGACTGATAAAAGGCAGTCTGATCCTCCATAGGCAGAGGCTTCTAAGTCTTTACACGGCGCAGAAGGGTATCAAAGTTTCTAGGCTGGATTCAGGAAATCCAGTTAACGTTACCTTTTAGCCTGAACACATGGTTTGAATACAATAGATGGTTTTCATTTTCGTGGTATAAAGTCAGATGATATTTTGGGATTTGACCCAACTATTCAGAAAAATTGCACATTCCCCATGAAAGTAAACGGATAGGCATTTTTTCCATCATCAAATCAGATTTACTTTCAAAAACGGATTCAACATTTCATTCCCTAGATCATGTTATCTAATGTTTTCTTTTGTCTTTCTTCTTCATTATCAAAAAGCCTTTATAATTTTAGCGCCCTATCACAGCAGAAGAAGTTATAATTTCAGGAAGTTATATGCTGTCATGGCAATCACAGCCTGGGCTGTGGAGAGTCCCATGTGCAAAAAGATTACCGTATAAGAAAGATGAATTTGGCGATGATGGATAATAAGTACAGAATAATATTGATATCCAGAATCTTTGCTCCAAAGTTTTTGCTCTCTTGCTCTCTGGAAAAAAAAAAAGTTTTTCCCTTTTCAGAAATCCCCAAATTAAAGTGGTATGAATGTATTATTTTTATGTCTGTAACCAAATATCTATGACTTGACCCCTACAGGCAGAGCAAATGGGAGTTGTAAGCAATTACCAAATCAGGCAAGGGATAAGAAATCTGTACAGGCCCATCAGAAATGTTCTGCTTTTCTGTAAAGGAATTTTCCCTTCTAAATCAAACAGATGAAGGCCTGAACTTGTCACTTCCTTTTCTTTGGCAGAGAGAACCTAACAGGGAGGATGCTCAGTGGTGCGTTTTGCCTAACACCCCTTTTCCCAGCCTACCACTATGGAGCAGGTCTTAAGAAAGCATGTAGGTCACCATGTTTCCAAGCACTGAGGCTGAAGGAGTTTGGACTTTTTTTTACCTATCAGAACTACTATGAAATGTCATTTTAGTGTTTTAAGTTCATACCAAGCTGAATCTGGATAGATTTTAAACAAGAAAATATAGCAGGTGAACTCTGTTTCATGCCATCTGCTATAATGGTTTGGTTTTGTTTTTCAATATTTTCATTTATTTTTTTTAAAGTCATCTCTACACTCAAAGCAGGGCTTGAACCCACAACCCTGAAATCAAGAGTTCCATGCTATAGTGACTGAGGCAGCCAGGCACCCCTGGCTTTTGTTTTGTTCTAAGTGGGGTCTCAGTCCCTTTATTCTCCTTTATATACGCAAAATAACATAAAATGCTATGCGTCATTCTCTAAAGACACGTCATGCTCTGCTACATTCATGGATCTGGCTTGTCATTCTTTCCACTTGGATTGCTCTGCTCCAGTTCTTACCCATTTTGTCTTTCAAGACTCCGTTCATCTGCCAACTGCTCAATGATTACCTCGGGCAGACAGAATTTCCCCTTACTCTGGGCTTATATAGAATTTTGGGCCACGCTTGAAGTATGTGTTACTTGTTATATTTAGTTCTTTCAAACTAATTATAGCAGCAAGGGTAAGAGTAGGAAAAGGGATGTTAACATATTCTCTTATCACCAATAGGCACTAATGCACACCTATAAATAAAAGGGTGTCCTGGCAATCAAGAGTGAGTCTACGTGTTAGCACGTATTTCTTATGAAATGCCACTTACTAAAATTTGTGAACTTTTTCAGGAAAAATTCTAACTATGGCAATGCTTTTATGAACTTACGGTAAGCACAGGAAATCACATTTTGTATTTAAAATTTCAAACAACCAAAATTCCCTAAACACTCAACGAATACCGGAAACCATTGGCCAACATATGAAAATAAATAAAGAAAATTCGTCTTTCTGGTAACCCACCTTCCCTGATCACTAACAGTTTCAGTGTGCCTCATTGTGAGAAACTGCGGTTAAGGAGGCAAGCCCGAGAAATGTCTTGTATCTCTCCTTCAATTCTTGTCATCCCTTCTCAAGAGTCAAAATTGCCGGAGGAAGAGAGAAAATTCATCCTGTACGTCTCTTATTTTGGGTTGTTCTGAAGTTTTCTTCTTTTGTCTATATTTTTCACATGAATCAAGTTTTCATTGTACACACACTCTTTTTCTAATCCATAGCAAGGTTTTATATCATGATGTCTGCTTTGCTTTAAAGCATAATTGTTTATTTTTCAAATCCTTGAGAGTTCACCTTATCTAAATGAAACCTCTACATCTTTTCACTGGTTTATTCTTGCAATTGGTGTCTGAATTTTCTCAATTAATTTTAAAACTTTTAATATACATACCAAGCAAGAAATATTTTTGGTGTTTTTCCAAAGTCTCTCCTTTCTCAGTCTTTTCCAGAATCTCACAGACTGGGTCATCATCACGCATACTGTGCCCTAAAGTTATCACCCTTGATCCTGAAGCAACAAAGCAGCAGCATATCTGATTTTAGCTCTTAGCTTTGAATCGAAAGGAAAATCTCTCATTTTATGTTATCTTTTCTATTATTTATTTTATATTTATATATATGATATATGATATATATTATTTATATATATCATATATATTATTTATATATCATATATATGTAAATAATATATAATATATAACATATAACATTTTATATATTATATATTTTTATTTATATATTATTATTATTTTATATTATCTATATTGCTTACATACATTATCTAAGCTGCTTAAATGTATTAATAGGGACTCCCAACTTAATATACACTTATTTACTCGTTCTTAGAGACCTTTATGGATGTTCCCATGAAAAACACTATTCTAATACCTCAGGTTAGGGATCTGTAAACTTCTTCTGTAAAGGGCTGGATAGAAAATATTTAGGCCCATATTACAAAAATATTTAATACACTAAAGATACTAAAATACTAAATATACTAATAATACTAAAATATTTTAGTAAATATTTGGGACCCATACAGTCTGGGTCCCAACTACTCAGCTTGTCCGTTATATCACGAAAGTGGCCACAGACAATATGTAAAGAAATGAGTGTGGCTGTTTTCCAATAAAACTTAATTAACAAGACACTCAAGTTTTAAACTCACGTAATTTTCACGTTTCAAAATATCTCCTTCTTCTGATTTTTTTTTCAACTATTTATAAATTCAGGGGCACTTGGGTGACTCAGTGGGTTCAGCTTCCCACTCTTGATTTTGACTCAAGTCATAATCTTATGGTTGGTGGGTTCGAGCCATGCATGTGCCTCTGCACTCAGTGTGGAGCCTGCTTGGGATTCTCAGTCTCTCCCTTTCTGTCTCTGCCTCTCTCTCTCCCTCTCTCTCTCTCTCTCTCTCTCAAAATTAAAAAAAAAAAAATGCATGGACTTTTAGCTCATGGACTGTTCAAAAGCCTGGGGTTGACTTGATCTGGCCCACAAGCCACTGTTTGTCAACCCAGTTTTAAGGACATTAGGGAAATCATATACAGTGTTTGTAACTAGTAGGAGAGACATGATATATAGACACAATAGTAAACTAGAAGGTACTGTAAGAAATATAAGTTATCAGGAGACCTCAGAGAAGGCATAAATAAAATTGCATAAAGTATCATCTTACACATAATTCTATTGGCCAACATTAATGGAATATTCTAGTAAAGTAGTGTATGCAATATTAACTCGGAGTAACTATAATTACAGTATCACCCATTAGAACCACCAAAGAATTCTCAATTCTATCTGCTCAATACAAGAATCGGAATGAGTAAAGTAATAAGAGAAATAACTCACAAGAGTACCACGTCGAAGAGGAAGAAGAGGACAGAGTAGGACACCAAAGTACACACACAACACAGTGGAAAGCAGCCCCTTCAATCTAGTGTTCTCAGGCAAGGAAATGAATATTAGAATGGAATCAGAGTAAAGCAGGTGACATGAAACGCAAACCAGTAGAATAATATTCACACCACCATGAACCGACTCTCAATGGTGCTCGTAGAAGGGGCAACTTAAAAACAACAGCAGTGCAGCCCTCCCCTCCTCCAAACTATTCAACCTGTCAGATTTCAATGAAAAGGATAGTTCAGTTATGAGAAAACGGGTGATGGAGGAGCCATTTCAAGGAGCGCAGAGGGAGCTAGATGCCTGGCCCTGTTGAAAGAGATCGTGCTCCGGAGAAATGGATTTGAATTATTTATGTTAACAACCAAGTCAAGACTCGGTCTAACCACAATTTTTTTTTTTTTCCTGAGAAGTACCTATCACTGCTGACAGTTGGGCAGTGCAGGCATTGTTAATGAGTAATTTATTCACATACAATTATTTGCTCTATTAGGATATCTTTATCCGGGGCTAATCCATGATGCTTTTCCTTTGTTGTAAATTTGGCCATTTTGAGATTTCAAACTTACTTTGGGCATATCACTGGATGGAATAACGATAAAGGGCTTTACCTTAGTGAAGGTCAAAATCAGACTGTCTTTTTATAGACCAGTGTTTTTCTTTCCTCTCCATTTATAGTGGATTTATTTTCTTTTAATTCTCCTCTCCCTACAGTACCAAGGCTGGAAATTCTCCTCCATGCTGACGTAGAACTTCTGTTCAGACATTTATGAATACTACACCCGTAAGGTTAGCCTGGTCTCTGCTTGGTCCCCCAGTCCCCACACCGGTAATGCCTTGCAGTTGCCCTCACGGTAGTGTTCTCAATCTTCTTGAATTGGTGCAAGCTTTCACACAACACGAGCAAAAAGATCTTACAAAAGAACTTAATTGTCCAATTATCAGGTGTTATCAAAGCCTAATTAGGGGGAACAGAGTAGACCCAGTGACCTGATTCTTAAGAGGTCAATGGGGAGAAAAACATCATGTTTTCTGCTAAATGCAACCACTTGCAAAATCTTATGTTAGCTCTGAGAAAGTACTTCCTTTTTAAAAAGTTCTCTGCAGAATTTATTTTTATTTTTTTTATTTTTCAGAGACAGAGAGAGAGAGAGAGAGAGAGAGCATGAACTGGGGACAGGAGCAGATGCAGAGAGAGAGAGAGAGAGAGAGAGAGAGAGAGAGAGAGAGAGAGAGAGAATGAGAGAGAGAGAATCTTAAGCAGGCTCCACACTCAGCATGAAGCCTGACACAGGGCTAGGTCCCGTGACCCTGGGATCATGACCTGAGCAGAAATCAAGAGTTGGATGCTCAACTGATTGAGCCACCCAGGCGCCCCACTAGAATTTAGTGGTTTAAAAAACAAAATAATACAAAACAAAACCCTGTAAATCAAATATGGTTCTCTTTCTAGGCTCTGTATATCATCCAGTTATTTCATTATATTTTATGATTATACAAATTTGGCTTAGCTATGATGGCCAGTAACATTCTTGCATTTTACAGATCCTTCCAGGAGAAAGTGGACTATTGTTATAAAGTGCTTCCTTACAGAATCTGGCTCCCAAAGGAAATGCAGCCCAGGTCTCCAGTATATGCCAAATAAACTTTACATTAAAGCCCTGGGGTTAAAAGGGGAAAAGGAAAGGAAATAGCATTTATTGAGTTGTCACAGGGTGCTAGGCCCCAGACCCTGAGCGCTTTATGTACTTTTCAGCATTTGATCCTCTGACCCCAGTTAGGCAGATATCAAGATCATTTTACAGAAATCTAGAGATTGATTTTCCAAGGTTATCCAGCTACTCACAGACAGTGTTGAGTCTGATAGGTCCAAAGTCTATATGGACTTTGGAACATAAACAATGTTCTATTTGTTAAATTGGAGGATGAAAAAAAAAGATAAGCTTTGATTCAAACAAAAATGCAAGAACAGTTTTGTTTTTTGGATTCTGTTTGCAAAATTTTTTTTTTTTACTGTTTATTTATTGACAGAGAGTACACGAACAGGGGAGGGGCAGAGAGAGAGAGAGAGGGAGAGAGAGAATCTGAAGCAGGCTCCACACTCAGCACAGAGCCTGATGCAGAGCTTGATCTCACAACCACAAGATCATGACCTGAGCCGAAAGTGAAAATCGTATGCTTAACTAAGGCACCCAGGCACCCTTGAAAATTTTTTCTTTGTTGAAAACCCCACCCGTCTTTCCAGGCCTAAATCAAATACCTCTTCTTCCATTCTCTTCCCTTTGAGTCACTAACCAGAAGTGACCTCTCCCTCCTAACCCTTTCCATGTGTTTTTTTTCAATCTGACCGAAATCATTAATGTATGGTATTGACGATATGATGCTAAATACCACAGAGTCCCTTCTTAGAGCCACAGACTGCTCACACCGGTTTCTCTCATTTAATGGCCAGTACGTCAACTGATCTAACATCTAGGGGAATCTCCTGGCAAGATCTCGGACTGAATAAGAGCCCTTGATTATTGGTACTGTCTCTCCATATTCTAATTACTGCCTTTGTTCGCGAGCCCTCTCTCAAGGATAGACTCCAAAAGTTAAAACCAGATATAGACCAGAGCACGTACCTCATGCTATGTCTGAGACCTGTTGTTCTTGTTTCCCATCATGCTTTCTTGCAACACTGACAAAGATGTCTTACAATGACCACAGCATTCCAATTGCAGGGCTGGAAAAGCCTGATAGTAATGGAATGCCTAGTGGACCCCACACCATATGTCCCTCTCCCCCTACCCATGATCCTAAACACATTTCAACCCCACCTATAATCACGTGCCCTCTGCCTTCTCCCTTGCAGGTTCCCCCCTGACTTCTCCCTATAATACTCTAGGCGTCCATCTTACCGGTGGAGATGTGGTTGTTAAGGCTTGAGCCTGCCACCTTCCTCAGCTGCCGAAATAAATTTCTCCCTTTCTCTTTTCCAAGCCTTCATCTCTTGCATCATTGGCTTCTCTTACAATGAGTTTATCTGAGTTTGTTTGGCAACACTGTTGGCAAACCCAGCCAGGAACTACGCTTTCGATTTGTCCAGGCCCCCTGGGTGGGGACAGAGCAGTTGGCCATGGCAGTGTGCCAGGGCTTTGCCATTCATTTTCTGAGTTAGCTGCTGTGATAAATCAATAACATCTTTAATCTTTCTCCCCTCATCCCATGAAAAAAAAAAAGGCACTAAGAAGACCTTGCTCAAAATAATAACTTGATAAATATCACAGATACATGTGCTTCTAAATTTGTGCCACCATCCATGACATTTACACACGCAAACTGTCTGACAGATGTGTGGGGTCAGAATGGGGAGCCTGGGTTCCGCTCCAGCAGAGAGCCTGGGGCCAGCAGTAGGATTGGAGCAAGAACTCAGGCACAGGCTATCTGGGTAGGTGGGGCCTCAAACAACCTCACAGTTTCTCTGTGTGACCAGAGGCAGGTGGAAGAAGGACACAGAAGACATGTATCAGGAATAACCTGGACAGAAGAGGCCACTCAGCATGATGGACGGTTCATCTCAGCAGACAACCGTACAGGCAAAGACATGAAGGTCGGCCCCGCTCTCCCCAGCACCCCTCCAAAGCCCTGTTACTCTCAATGTTCCCAAAATCTACACTCAGTCCTTAGGTGGAAGGAAGGGGGCAGTCAAAGTAGACTGGGATGCATCTGCTAAGGAAAAGCAAGTGGCTCAAAGCATAACTTTTGTTAAATAGAAATATAAAAACACACATTGCATGTATGAGTTGTAAGTACTTTATACGCCTGAACTCAATTCTCACAAAAACCTATAATTTTTAGGGGCGCCTGGGTGGCGCAGTCGGTTAAGCGTCCGACTTCAGCCAGGTCACGATCTCGCGGTCCGTGAGTTCGAGCCCCGCGTCAGGCTCTGGGCTGATGGCTCAGAGCCTGGAGCCTGTTTCTGATTCTGTGTCTCCCTCTCTCTCTGCCCCTCCCCCGTTCATGCTCTGTCTCTCTCTGTCCCAAAAATAAATAAACGTTGAAAAAAAAAATTTAAAAAACCTATAATTTTTAATGCCAATTTACATAAGCGTAAACAGAGACATTTTATAGAAAAGGAAACAGAGTCAAATAACTTGCCCCAAGTCACACGGCAAATAAGTGGCCAAGTTAGAATCTGATTCAGAGTCAAATAACTTGCCCCAAGTCACACGGCAAATAAGTGGCCAAGTTAGAATCTGATTCGGGTCGTGTCACTATTTATTATTATAATATCAACTAGTTAGCTGCCCCCTTTTGTATTAATTCATAGCTCTGTTTCTCAAACAATGACAATAAATTTCTAGCTCATAAAACTAAAAAAACAAAAATGAAACCCAAAAAAAAACTATGATAATACATAAGGTCATGAAAACACTCACAACAATTGGCTGATGAGGTCTGTTTCCCTCTGTATTAATTTAATTAGAAGTATATCCTTGTGTTGTGTAGCATTCGCTAGAAAATTCAGAAGCCAATATAAAATGCACATTATTGATATATTTAGTAGTGTTTTAAAATAACTATAATCCACCCATTTTACTTTTTTAATGCATATAAAAAGGAAGTAATAATAATACACCAACCTTTATTATAACCTCTCAACCATCCACACAAGATTACGTTGAAAGATACAGTTTTATTTTCTTGCAGGAGAAGAAAGACATTTCTTTAATTAAAGCTCTATTTTTCAGATCAAGATGTTTTACTCCAGTCATCAGCCATCTCTCTTTTAGAAAGGAAAAGAAGAAGAAAGATCCCGTATTAGAGTCTGGCATTTTCTTCCAAATTTTTACTCAAGAAACTATATCCACATAGATATGGATTTTTCTTTTCTAAGTCATTGGTATCATGAGCAAAATTAGAACCGACCAGAACAAAAAATCTGCTCTTCAAAATCATAACTAACGCAAATCTAAAGCACGTCTCATTGTCACCAAATTGAATTAAAACTGTCTTCACTGCCAAAGAAACTAAAATTTCAATTAACCTTATATATTTTTAAACTCTTACTTCTGATGTTCTCTTCCTTAACCTTTCCGTAGTTAATGATGTATAAGAATCGTATTCCCTACGCAAACTAAAATACAAATATGCAAGAACCTCATTAAAAACCAATTGGCTGAGCTGTGGATTTGGTCATTATTTAAGTTAAATCATAAGCCTCAGACTGAGAAGAAAGATTGGATACCCACATCTCAGTAACTATACACCAATCCCCAATCGTGGGGCCTGATCCCCTGATAAATAAGAGAGTAAAGAAGGGAAAGAAAGCAAGAAGAAACCCAGACGTGAAGTAGAGTTGTTACGTACAGCTTGGGCTGGTTTGGAGGAGTTTGGAACGAAGCCATTTACCGAGAACCGACGTGGTAAAACGCTCCCTAGGGATGATCAGGAAGAAGGCGTCGCGGTCTGTATGGAATTGTTTAGATATTTTTCAGAGGTATCTGAAAGCAGATATCTCCTTTCCTTTCTGTGCCATTAACGTATGTTTCATGCACATCTGGTACTGTGAATGAAAACCCTAACACGAAACACTACAGGCGGTCCCTAAGTTATAACCAGGTTTAGAATTCTAAACATGGTTTTATTTGGAATTTGGAATTTGTTTTCTTACAGAAACACGGGTATCAGTGGTGCTGAGGATCCACAAGCTAATAAAAAAAAATCTATTTAAACTATTATGCAAATTGGGGCACCTGGGTGGCTCAGTCGGTTAAGTTGCTGACTTCAGCTCAGGTCATGATCTCACAGTTTGTGAGTTCCAGCCCCACATGGGGCTCTGCGATGACATCTCAGAGCCTGGAGCAGGCTTCAGACTCTGTGTCTCCCTCTCCTGCTGGCTCACTCGCTGGCTCGTTCTCTTTCAAAAATAAATAAATATTTAAAAGTAAAATAAAAATTTTTTAAAATTAAAAAAATATGTAGTAAACTCTTAAATGCATAGGACTTTCCAAAATGGTACAAGAGTCAGAAGTAAATAAAAAAAGTATGAAACAAATTAATCAATTGAATAAATCCATTTTATGTTATTTTAATGATAATGCAGAGAAAAATAGTATTTACACTAGGTAAAATGAGAACTCTGTTGACAATATTTTTTAAAGCCTGTTATATTAAAAGGGTTTAGACGTTCCTTTTTTCTGTTTTAACACTTACAAAATCCTCACCTTGTGTGAGGGTCTTTGCTAGGTTTTGTGATAATACTAATCCCTAAGGAGCTCACATCTTGCCTGATAGCATTCTTTCTTCCCCCAGAATAATTCCAATGAGAATATATTTTTTAAATTAATAAAATATCAAAAAGGTAACTTGGTTTTCCCAAGCCCCTTGGTTCTTAAGTCCATAAAGGATTTACGCTTACTGTACAAAGACAGTAATCTCTGAAATGACCTCCCTTTGAAGGCAGGCTATGCTACTCTGCATTCTGCTTAACTTTTTCCCCAAATAAACAACTAGCATTTGAATTACAAATGTGTTGAGTGACGCAAAGCCATTAACACTAGTCAACGGAATTAGGGAAACTGAGTTAAGTGCATTTCTCAACTTTCTCTTTATACATTTCTGCTGTTTGGTGTGATATCATGTATATATTACTTTTGTAATTTTATTTTTTTTACATTGAAAATTTTATTTATTTTTTTCAGTCCCAAGGGAATATTTTATTTTATTTATTTATTATTTTTTAATATGAAGTTTATTGTCAAATTGGTTTCCATACAACACCCAGGGCTCCTCCCAACAGGTGCCCTCCTCAATGCCCATCACCCACCCTCCCCTCCCCTCCCTCCCACCCCCCATCAACCCTCAGTTTATGCTCAGTTTTTAAGAGTCTCTTATGGTTTGTAATTTTAAAAAGCATCAAAGAGGAAAACAAAAAGAATCTGCAGAAGTGGCTCCACCAACCTTAACTCTTCCAAATGTGCTTGCAATCACCTTACCAAAGATTGAATCTGGTGCCCTCTGTGGCTGCCCGCCTTGCCTTTCACTTTGACAATGGAAGAAGAGAGTGGGGTTTGAAAATAGCATGTACCAAGTTCTGTTGGTTGGCACGTCCTCATGACTTCTCGTAGCTAGTGCTTACTGACCCCTCCCCGCAGGCAGAAACCGTTTTAAGAACTCTGTGTTAATGAACTCATGCAATGTTGAGTTGCCATGCCTTGTATACAGTCGAAGATGGTTTTTCTTTCTGTTTTCTTCCTGTTTCAATCGTTTTCTTATTTTCTGTTTGTTGCTCATATGCTGCAGAATTCACATTTGGTGGCTCAGAATCATTCTTACCAAAAAAAGGATGTTGCTTATAGACACATAGAATTTCTTTGATTTTTCTCACCACTTAGTTTTTTTTTTTTTTAATTATCGTGCCCACTTTTGTATCATCATATCTATATTCCTACTGGCACTTAATTCACTATAATAAATTCCTTTGTGCTTAAAATAGCCAGATGGGTTTCTAGTCACCAACCCAATGCAAAATAGCTCTCACTCTGCTCTTTATTCTTTCTACATTTAGTTGTAGGGCTTCTTCAAGCTTTCTACTCTCTCAGTATAATTTCGCTTAGCCTCAGAAAAGCAGGATAAAATGTAGAGTGTGCTGTTCTTGTGGCCAAATAACAAGTTCAAAGTTCAGCTCTCCTCCTGATGAGGCTACATGACCCCTGAATGCTCTCATTTACATTCTAACTCAGGAGAAAGATTTGCAGCGTTTGCCTTGGAGCTGGAAAGTAGCCATCTTGGACTTCTGTGTGAGTGGCCGGGACCCAGCCCTAAGCCGGGGGTATGAAGATGTGTGGAAGGACAATGTCTATTGCTGAAGTCCTGTAAATGCAGAAGCATCACCGGACCAGGAAGGGAGAAGGTGGAAAGGAGACACAGGAATAAAGGGGGTGAGGAGGGTGGCCTTCAGCATACAGGGCAGGGATCACCACTGAGGCCATTCTCCTAAGAGAACGGTGGATACTGCTTTCTCAGTACACAGGAATCTAGCAAAGAATCCTAGTCCTGGAGCCAGCCAACTCACTTGAAAGTCCAACCACATGGTTTGGATCTCACTAGGTAAGTGGAACATAAAAACATAGCAACATTGGGCCACCTGGGCAGCCGGAGTCCCTGTTGGTTAAGCGGCCTACTTCAGCTCAGGTCACGATCTCTTGGTTCATGAGTTTGAGTCCCGTGTCGGGCTCTGTGCTAACAGCTCAGAGCCTGGAGCCTGCTTCGGATTCTGTGTCTGTCTCTGTCTCTGTCTCTGTCTCTCTCTCTCTCTGCCCCGCCCCTGCTCACACTCAGACTCTCTCTCTCTTAAAAATAAATAAACATTTTAAAAAATAGCAACATAATTAAGCAAATAAAGCCAAAGTCCCCTTCACTATTTCCACAAGGAAAGTCTAAGGCTGTATATAGAACAACAACAAAAGCCTTTCAGATGAAGAATTCTATAAGCTACAATACCTTAATTGTAGAAATTCTTGATCCCAAATCTTGATTAGTCCTTTCAATCACTTAAAAAAACAACAACAACAACAACAAAAAACCACTAACTGGAGAATTAGCGACAGTCATACTATATGCTGAGTGAAGGACATTTTGGTGAGTAAGACAAAGCGTTCATCTTCATGAAGCAGACATTCTTTCCTAGGGAGAGCAACACTAAACAAGTAAAAACGAAAGTAACATAATTTCATATAAATGCTAAAAACACAGAGCATAAAGAAGCAGGGAGTGGCTAAGCAGGTTGGTCGAGGAAAATGGATATGTAAAGTTAACATCTGAGCAGAGATCTAAGTGTGTGGAAGAATCTATTATCCAAGAATCTGAGCAAAGAATGATCCATGTTGGGGGGTAGAAATGAGTTCAGTCTTTCAAAAAACAGCAAGAAGACAAGTGGAGTTGAAGTGGGGGGAGAGGGAGAGAGAGGGAGAGAGGAGAAGGGATATGAGAGAAGGAGTTTTTCAGTCTTGGGTGAGCATTAGAACCTCCTCAGGGAGCTGTAAAATGCCATTTGCCCACATAAGTTAATATTTTCAAACTTTCTCGATGTGCAGTCAAGATTGAGAATCTAGAGATGTTTTGGCCAAAAAGGATTTGGGTCTAGGTTTCATGATAAGCCCCAGGTAGCTTCTGTTTTATTTGTTTCTGTTTCTAATTGAATGTCATTATCGAATTTATATTTAGAAAAAATAATTCTGTCTGCATCAAGATGGCAGAATGCAGAAACAGATCCAAAGCAGCCATAAGTGTACAGAAAAGAAACACCTGCTAATGGGCTGCTAAGGCCAAGGGAGGGGAGAGGGGGATGGCAGGGAAGAGAAGGGCAAGGGAGGGAGGGGGGATGGCAGGGAAGAGAGGGCAAGGGGGAATGGCAGGGAAGAGAAGGGGAAGGGAGGGAGGGGGATGGCAGGGAAGAGAGGGCAAGGGAGGGGAGAGGGGGATGGCAGGGAAGAGAAGGCACAGAGAAATGGTGCAGGTGGTTGCAGTTGGAATGTCTTACTGAGAGTCTCTAGGGGGCGCCTGGGTGAGTCGGTAGATTGAGCTTCTGACTTGATTTTGGCTCAGGTCCTGATCTCATGGTTTGTGAGGAATGTGGGACTCTGCACTGACAGCATGGAGCCTGCTTGGGATTCTCTCTCCCCCCTCTCTCGGACACTGCCCCCCCCCCAAAATAAATAACCATTTGAAAAAGAGTCACTAGGACTTGCTGATGGGTTGCAGATGGGTTTGAGGAAAGTAAATCAAGGCTGAATCCCAGGTATTCAGTCTGAGCCACTGGAGGAAGGGGGTGCCACTCACTGCGCTAGGTTTTAAGTCTTTCGAAGCTTTCAGCTACGTCAGCTTTGAGCCTGAGACCAAACAAACTATGTTTGCAACTCACTGTTTTATCAAATGCAATTCCTAAGCATGTGTAGACATAACTCACACTGCTTTTCCTTCCTCCACTTGAAGGTAAGGCCCAGAGCAGAGCTGGTCTTGCTCAGGGATGCTCTATGACAAGGAAGTTATGCATGTTTTGTGTGGTTTTGGTTTTGTTTCATTTTGTTTTGTTTTTGTAGGGAAGGGTTAGAAATTGCCGCGGGTCATGACAGAAATATTCTGAACGGTCTGTCTTACACTTTCTGGGGCAGAGAATTTGAGCTGACAGAGTGAGCTTATGGTAAAATTAATTTTTTACATCTGTGCCTCTGGCATAATCCCGGTAGACCTTACACTTACATTTCATTGGAGTCCAACTCATGGCATATCTCTACAACGTGGTTTTGCTTTCTTGGCAAGGCACAGATTTTACTGGAAACAGAGAGTGCCATATCCAATGACCAAGGAAATGATTCATAAACAAAGAGGCTTTAAGGAGATGTTTTTCTATTGCTAGTTAATTTCCCTTTAGGGAGATATGCAGATATCTGTGAAATGGACAAATGTATTTTCTTTGGCATGCCTTGTCTAAGAGCAATGAGTCATGGGTATACACGCTATAGAAACAAGTGTTAAACTCTACCAGAGAACTGTGTGGCCGTATTAGTCGCAGCTAGCCCCAAACTGGAAACAATGCAAGTAATATTACAATGGATAAAGTATAGAACAGTGTGCTACATACCAATGAACACGAAAAACCTATGGCTTCCTGTAATGATGCAGATGAATCTCAGAGGTGTAGTATTGAAAAAAAAGAAGCCGGACACAAGAGCATACAAACTGTATGGATTCATTTGCACAAAGTTCAAAAACAGGCAACCTCTTCTACATCAACAGAGGTCATAGGAGGGCTTATTTTTGGAAGGAGGTGTGAACTGATAAGGACAGCTATTGGAAATATTCTATACCTTGATCTAGGTGGTGGTGATATGGATGCATTTTTATACGTAAAAATTCACCAAGTTATATACCCCATATTTGTGCACTTATAGATATATGGACATATATAGATTATGCGCTTATACATATAGATACATGCATATATGACATACTTAAAAGTCTTCTGTAGAAATATGTAGAAGCTATACCTACAGATATAATTTATAGACCTCAATACACTGAAAATGATAATAATGGTCATAATATAGGATTAGCCAAGTCATCATTAGAAGAAAAAATAAAACAAGTGTCAAAGAGTTTGGTTTCATGTATAGATTTTTCTGAAGATACCTCATCATACACATATGTAATGGTTGCGTATCCTGAGCAACCAAATCAAGTATCTATAAAATAAGACTTAGGTTCAAGAGCGATATTAAAATTACTTAATTTTTATTCATTAGCATTAGTTAATTAGAATGGATACCTGGACTATTCAGAAGAGATGTCAACTATTATGACAGAACATCTCCTCTGCCTTTTATGAAGATGGTGAATGAATCCACCGAAGAAGAGGAAATTCACAGCCAGAAATGAAACCTTTCTACGATTAGCAATACACAGCTCTACATGACAAACAGCGAAGTTTACACAGTGGCCTCAGACACATGCAGATTGAGTTCAGGGTATAGTCTTAACCACTCGTCCCTGCTTCCTGTGCACAAAGACACCAGGAATATGCATTTGACTTTTGACTTCCTTTACTCATAAACCTTAGCCTTTGCTTGTGCTTTCTCAGATTTATTTTTTAAGCATGTGTCTGTATCAACTAACGTATATGTAATGTTTGTTCTTCTGGTTAGGCCCTGAATATGACGGGAGTGTGCTTTAGCTCTGTATTTCCAACCAGAGTTCTGGATGTCTAATTTCTCAAAGGAATTGCATTTTTCCAGGTCATACGGTGGGAGGCTTGGGCTTTCAAAATCACTGTGATGGGAAGAGTCACCTACGACACTTCCAGCAGGCACACTCAAGTGTCCAGTGTCATGACACTTCCTACTTGTCACTATTAACTAATCTCTTCACTCTGGGAAGAGTGGCTCCAGTCACTTCATGCCCAGTATTGTGCAGGTCATACCTATGTTCATGGAATGAGTTTTTAAGGTCATCCAGTCCATTCACAGCTCTTGAAACTATTACATTTGCTTCGTGTCAGATAAAAGAGAATGTCTGTAATAAAAAATCAAAGAGGGTAATTTCTATCCTAATATCTAAGACTGAATAACCTCATTGTCAGGTTAAACCTCATGTTTAAATAACCTAATCCTTTAGGTGTCATCTTAACCAGATTTTTTTCCCAAAGTCTCCTCAATAATTACTGAACTTGAAATTTCACCAAACGTGTTAAAAAGGATGAAGAATGCTGGAAGATGGTACAAAATTTTAGGGACCTAGAATGAAGTGTTAAAGTAATGATAACTTCTAAAAGACGTTTATGAAGATAAAATGAGTTAAAGTATATATTTGAGATTTGGTGAGTGTTGCAAAGTCATATCTCTGTATTTTTTAAATGTTTTTTCAATGTTTATTTATTATTGAAAGTCAGAGAGGGTCAGAGCATGAGCAGGGGAAGGGCAGAGGGAGAGGGAGACACAGGATCTGAAGCAGCCTCCAGGCTCTGAGCTGTCAGCACAGAGCCTGATGCGGGGCTCGAACTCGCAAACCGCAAGATCATGACCTGAGCCAAAGTCGGACGGTTAACCGACTGAGACACCCAGGCGCCCCTATATCTCTGTATTTTTACAAAATAAGTGGGGGCACCTGAGTGGCTCAGTCGGTTAAGCATCCAACTCTTGGTTTCAGCTCAGGTGATGATCTCATGGTCCCTGAGTTCCAGCCCCACCTCAGGCTCTGTGCTATCAGTGTGGAGTCTGCTTCAGATTCTTTCTCTCTCCCTCTCTCTTTCTGCCCCTCCCTTGCTTGCTCATGCCCCCCCCCCCAAAAAAAAATTAATAAACTTTAAAAAGTAAAAAAATAAAAAACAAGCAAAAATGATGAAGTGATCCTTTATACTCCTGACAGCATTATTTTACCAATTGCATAACTTTTGTAACTAAGAATGGGCCTAGAAATTGTGGAAAGTTCAGTTAATAGCAACATGATGATTATAGGGTTAGCAAGTTACAGATCCGCACATACGATCGAGGAGTACTTCATGAAATGTATCATTTTCATAAACTTCAAGTAAGTGTTTTCAGATCATTTCCGTTTTGCCCCAAACTTTCTTTTGTTCCTCTTTCCAAACGAGTAGTAATAAAGCCATCATATATGTTTTAAGTTAAACCTCCAGCTTCACATCTTTCCTCCAGAGAGGATCACGTCTTTCACCACAGGGTAATCTCGATGCTTACAATTTTTCCTAGAAAGAATATGTGTTTTCTCTTAACCTAAACTACGACTTGGCTAGAGGCCTCTAATCCATGAAGAGGTTAACCCTTGAATAACTAATTCCTGTTTGGTAAGAATTGAGCTGGAAGATGTCTTGGCCTGTCTGGCCAACCCAGTAGTTTTTAAGCTTTTCCAAGTACGCTTAGACCACACAAGTGATTAACTAACCTTTCTTTGGGTATCTATAAATCATGCGTTATTTCTTAGGAAGAACAGAGCACTTCATGTCATGAAACAGAAACCAGACTTCGTACAACTCCCAGGCGCTAATGAACCGACCCCCGTGCGCAATCTTGGAGCCCTGGGATAACATCTGGGGCTGGCACCACTGAGTCTGCACGGCACCCAGAAATGTTACAGACCATGTACACCCTTTACTGACTAACTGCCCAATACACCTTTAAAAATCCTTGGGCCAGGCAGAAACCTTAAAGTTGGCCTTTAGACAAGAGTCTGCCTTCTCCCCAGTTGGGTCAGTCTCCTAGAGAAACCTCATATTCCTTTCCGATTAAAACTCATCTCTTAAATGACAGGCAGCCAAACTTGGATTTTGGTAAAAAGTTCACCTCATGCAGAAGGACTTGAAAATGCCTTGAAAAACACCACCATTCAGCTCCTAAAGGATGCTGATGATACCATTTTCCCAATGGTTATGTACCCATCTTTGGTCTACATGTTTATATATATATATATATACATATATATATATATATATATATATGTGTGTGTGTGTGTGTGTGTGTACACACACACACACACACACACACACACACACACACACACCATAGCCCTTATAATTAAGTTGCATCAGTTTAAAGGGTAGGGGGGGCACAGCACAACTGTTGGTCAAGTTCAACACAATCACAGAGGTGGAAGGATCTTAGGGATCCAGTTAACATTTAATAGGTACCTGAGTTGTGATAAGCAAGGCCAGGTGAGTCTCTACAGCTTTGATCTATAGCACAGAATCCTGGAAAGATTTACTTCCGTCTAAACCAGAGCTGCCTTTTTGTGAGCAAAAGTCATTTCCTTTTGTACCATCTTCAGGGTACACAGTTTGTGGAAACTTGTGTCCTTCATTTTTCAGAACTTTTTTAAACGTATTTCAGTATAATTGAGGTAACGTTACTAGTCGAAACCACTCTGTTCTCTATACTCCAGCGCCCATTTTAGTAACTAATGATTTAGTACCTAAATGATTCTATTGCCTTTTACTTCATTATCTTCCAAATTGCTTTCCTCAAGTTCTTTGCAAAATATGATAAGGCTTTGACTTAAAAAAAAAACAAAAACAAAAACAAAAAAACCTGGGAGCCTGGGGAATTATGAATCTAGTATATTTAACATATTCTAAACATCATCATTTCTTTGGTTGGTTATTTAAGAAGAGGCAGGGCGGGGGGGGGGGGGCGCCTGGGTAGCTCAGTTTGTTAAGCATCTGACTTTGGCTCAGGTCACTAACCATGAGTTCCAGCCCCACGCCAGGCTCTGTAGTGACAGCTCAAAGCCTGGAACCTGCTTCAGATTCTGTGTCTCCCTCTCTTTCTGCCTCTCCCTACTATTGCTCTCTCTCTCTCTCTAAGATGAATAAACATTAAAAAATAAAAAAAAAAAAGAGACCACATGTGTGTTACATATTTGCATATTTTGAATCCTGATTGTTTATGAGATCCCAATCAGATATATTCTACAATATGTTATAAAACAACATCAAATCATAATTTGGAGGCAATATAATTTAGGATAAAAGGATACAGTTTCCGGAACCAGACATTACGGATTTGTATTCTGGCTGTACTATTTACTAGCTAGGAGAATTTGGGCAAGTTCCTTAACCCCTCTGGGTCTTTCCTCACCTGCACGGTGTGGGTAATAATAGTGTTGAGAGGATTAATAAATTAACACAGGGAACACTGCGCGTAGTGCTGGGTTCACCGTAAGCACGCGATAGATGGCAGCTGCTCATCATCGCGGTCACCGCTGCACAAAGAACAGAACATACCGACATGCTTCGGCACCATCAGCGCCACAAGTGCTAGCCCATTTCCTGCCTGGAAACGAAGCTCACGTCCAAGTCAGGACAAGTGAGAACACAACAACAGGGGCCCGTGGGTGGCTCTGTCAGTTAAGTGTCCCACTCTTGATGTTGGCTCAGGTCGTGATCCCACGGCTCGTGGGATCGAGCCCCGCGTCAGGCTCTGTGCTGACAGCATGGAGCCTGCTTGGGATATTCTCTCTCTCCCTCTCTCTCTGCCCCTCCCCTGGTCACACACTCTCTCTTTCTGTCTCTCTCAAAATAAACAAACATTTAAGAACAACAACAACAAATTCCTTCTATTGTAGAGCGTCTGACCCCACAACAGGTCCCTTCATACAAACATCAAGCCGTCTTGAGTCATTTCCACCACTACTCATTTTTTCCCAGACAGTTTCACAATACAACATAGGGATTATATAAATATCCATATTCATTTCAAGCATTTTTAAAATTCACTCATTCAAGAGTCGCGCCCATCTCCCATTTTTGAAAGAAATAATACACACAAGATGAAAAGCCAAAGTCACTAAATATTAATTTTCCTTAAACTTTTCTCAGTCTATCATCTTTTTGCTATAAGAAGGGCTATTTACCATCACTGGACGGCTTGTAGACATCACGGTGACTTTGGTAAAATTAATTTTCCAGGTCAAATAATGAAACCTCTAACACCAAGTACAGGTAATTTTCAGTTTTCATTTGTCTACACCGTGAGGTACCGAAGCGTGAAATAAAATTATTTTTTAAAGTATTCAAACTGAAAAGAACAGTCTAAAACTTAACAACCGTCCACAGTTTAAATTTGAGAATAAAATATGATGCATACTATGTCTCTCAAATCTTTGTAAATTTAGAATTTTTGTAAATTTCCTGTTCTCCTTGCTGTTACTCCTTTTGTCTCATGTTTCTACCATGTCAAGGTCAGCCCTTCATGCTGCATAGAGTTGCTTAAAATGGTACTATCGGCCTCATTTAGTCCAGGGAATACGGTATGGAGTGGGGTACCTGTAGAATCTGAGGGATGGATTTCTTTATCGGGTATTCAAAGTATTAACCATGTTTTTAAAATGGCTATTTTTGGGGCGCCTGGGTGGCGCAGTCGGTTAAGCGTCCGACTTCAGCCAGGTCACGATCTCGCGGTCCGGGAGTTCGAGCCCCGCGTCAGGCTCTGGGCTGATGGCTCAGAGCCTGGAGCCTGTTTCTGATTCTGTGTCTCCCTCTCTCTCTGCCCCTCCCCCGTTCATGCTCTGTCTCTCTCTGTCCCAAAAATAAATAAACGTTGAAAAAAAAAAATTAAAATGGCTATTTTTGAGGAATCACTAATGAATATATAATCCTGAGATCAATTCTATTTTTTTATTCTATTTTTTTTTGACAGAGCGAGAAACAGAGCATGAGTGGGGGAGGGGCAGAGAAAGAGAGAGAGCAAGAGCGAGAGTGAGGGCCAGCGAGACAGAATCTGAATCCCAAGCAGGCTCCAGGCTCTGAGCTGTCAGCAAGGAGCCCAACGCGGGGCTCGAACCCACGAACCATAAGATCGTGACCTGAGCCGAAATCAGATGCTTAACCAACTGAGGCACCCAGGTGCCCCTAGAAACAGGTCTTGAACTTAATTCCCTATTATTAAACTCTGTATTTAGAATCAAAAGCAAAATAAACCAGCAAACCTAACTACTCTGCGGTGATGAATTTCTGTGTCAACTTGACTAGCCTAAGGGACCCCCGGACTCCAGTAAAATGTTGTTTCTGGGAATGTCTGTGAGGGTGCTTCCGGAGGAAATGAGCATTTGATTGAGTAGGGCTCAAAGACCCACAAGGGCAGGATCACCTAATGTGTGGAGAGCCAAAAAGAACAAAAAAGAGGAGGAAGGGCAAATTCTCTCTCTCTTCTTGAGCTGGGATGTCCACCTTCCCCTGCTCTCCCGCCTTGGAGCTTCTGGTCCTCGGCCTTTGACCTCAGATGTGAGTAAGATCACTGGCTCAGCGTCGCGCTCTCTGGCCTGTAGCCTAGTCCTGAATTACACCGGAGGCTCTCCTGGCTCTTCGGTCTGCAGACCACATACTGTGGGACTTTTCAGCCTCCAAAACCACATGAGCCAATGCCTGTAATAAATCTCTTTTTATCTCTGTCTACTTATCTGTAGCCTCATGGTTCTGTTTGCCGGGAGAACCCTAATGTATACACATCAGATGTTTGCATTCGTAGCCTTCCCCGTGTGTTCTAGTTACTCACATCATCCGACAAAAGATTTTCGCCAAACACATTTTGAAAAGAAAATAAAGCAAAGGGTCTTTACTGAATCACTTCTCTACACACACCCACCTTCAGGTTTTTCTGTGTTTCAACCAGCAATTGCGCCTGGGTGGCTCAGTCAAATCTCAGTTCGTGAGTTCGAGCCCTGTGTCGGGCTCCACGCTGCCAGCTCAGAGCCTGGAACCTGCTTTGGAGTCTGTGTCTCCCTCTCTCTCTGCCCCTCCTCTGCTCATGGTTGCGCTCTCGCTCTCTCTTTCTCTCTCTCTTGAAAATAAACATTGAAAAAAATTTAAAAAAAAAAGAAAAAAGCAATTGTGGCTCCCAGAAGAAAGTTCCATCTAGAGAGAAAAGGTGAGTTTTTCCAATTAGAAGACACGGAGTAGAATAAAGTATATTGTTTTAAAGAAAGAGGAAGCCATTTCATCTTGAGGCCAGCTAAATTATTTGACAGCTAACGTACATGAATATATACCATAACTCTACTCTGCTCAGTAATGAATACATATCAGTGCCATTTGCTTTGGAGAAAATGATCTATGAGGCATTGAGTAAGTAAAATATTGCAATAAGTTATAATAAAAGTCTGTTCCTTTGAAGATGTTAAAAAGCGATAGGGATTAATTCCATAATACAGGAAGTGATACACAGAAATGCCTCAAGACACCAGAGCAGTCTAATTTGTCAAGGTCTTTTTCTTTCTCGAGATTTCGTGATTAAACATACTCACAAAAGGTCAAGACAGCATTTGAAGATCCGCCCCTTGAACACAGTTGGAAGTGGGAAAGGGGTGGACCTGAGCACGGCAATGACTACTGTGAAAAATGTTGTTGCTCCCTCCTACTTCTCATGGCTACCGACAGAACGATCACTGCCTTTGCTGTCCAACTCGGCCTTTACACATCACCTGGCTCTTCCTCCCATCGCGCCCAGAGAGACGAAGAAAGTCCGTTCGACGGCAGGTGCGGCCCCCTCCGCAAATAATCTGAAGAAGACTGAACAGCTCCGTTCTCTTCAGCTCTTCTGCTTTATTTCCCACAAAGACAATGAAACGACCGAACGATTTTTTGTTTGCCTTTAGTTTGGCCAACGCCGTAACCGAAAGTGTAGAACCAGTCAATGATACCTCTGGCT
Source organism: Felis catus (assembly GCF_018350175.1). Lineage (NCBI taxonomy): Eukaryota > Metazoa > Chordata > Mammalia > Carnivora > Felidae > Felis > Felis catus. Next base: position 8,970,575 of record NC_058371.1, on the reverse strand, counting down.
AAAATTTATTTCTGAGGACTGTCCCAGAGGAGCGATTTCTGAAAAATAATAGGCAGCTTTCAATTTACTTTATCACAGCTGGATATGAAGTTAAATCCCCGGCTAGAATTTAACCACCCAGAACCAAGCACCAGATGGCTTGTGTGCACCTCAACCCGACAGCTGTGTCCTGATATGCACAGCTGGGCTTCCCATTCGAACGACAATATTTAAATGATAACATTATGTAATGCAGAAAAATGTGTTTGGGTAGCATGGGTCTTGAAAACTAGATTGCACAGTTGCTCTTAATAGTAAATGCACAGGCTCCGCGGCTAATTCGCATTCCTTCTATTTGTGGCGATGGGTCTTGGCTGGAGATAAGAGTTTACTGCCATGTGGCAACGTTCCAGTGCTATCTGCCCGTAAGGACTCTCCTGGGGGCTCACCGTGTTAGGTTTCCCTTCACATAAAAATAAGCACAACAGAGTTTTCACCGCGGAGCTGGAGACTTCTAAGGCTTTGCGACAATTGATAGACACCGCATTCTGCCAAGGTGGAGGAATTAAAAGGTACTTGGTAGAAAGCAGCTGCTGTCGAAATTCTTCAACAGTTTGCGGACTTGACTACTCATTTCCTCGTTGAGTCACAAATAAATAGCACCGGATGACAAACAGAACAAAACCAATACCAAAATCCAGCACTTTGAACAAACAAACGGAAAACTGCGCGAAGGGCAGCCCTCAACGGAAATGTGTTTGAATGCGTTTCAGACGAGAATGAAAAATCTGACCTATTTCAAGTGAGTGATGAATGAATGATGTGCGAGGCTTTAACTCCTAAGATATATAGAGGCGAGCTTTTTTTTTTTTTTCCACAGTTTGACTGAGGTTCCCTGCGGGGCTGTGCCAACTTTGATGAAGGTATGACTCAGAGGAAACGTATGCAGAGGAAACGTATGCAGAGGAAACGTATCCTTAATATACACCCAACGTAGTTGAAGATACAAGAAAGACAAAACATTTGTTTAGTAGGCAGGAGACCTGGATATCTTATCTCACTGCAACTTTTAGCTATTTAACTGCTATAAACTTGAATTTCTTCACCTGCAAAATGGGGGCCATTGATGAGATGGTCTGCGTGAGCGCGTTCAGAAACTTCTATGAAACAGAAGAAGGTGGGGTGAGCATCATCGTTGTTTCGCTCCCTGGTGGACCCCCTCCACGGCGCTCCTCTCCCTCGCCTCTGTTCTGAGTGAACTAAAATAGAAGATCCAGGCGTGGCCGACAGATGCCTGCGAATCACTCTGAGAACTAATAAAGGCTAAGGCAGAGGAAATCCCTTACTTTGAGAGTCAGATGGGCTTCCTCGCATTAAACCCAGATTTGGCCAAACTTAACCCAGCCCGGCAGGAACGAGCAGGGGCAAGGAACGACAATCCTGCCTGTCACTCGGCCTCCAGAGGGTGAAGGCCACAGGTGACCCTGTCCAATTTAGTCTCCCCAAATCTGTCACTGGAATAGCCGCTCAGGGGAAAGGAGTAGAGAGGCCAAGGGCTCAGTGAATACCCTCAGCAAGAAAGAAGATGGAGCAGTGAGGAAAAAGGATTCCTCCCTAATTTCGCTCGGCTTTTCCTTCTCTTCCTCCAGGCGACTGACACGGCCATGTTGGGTCAGCCAGAGTCTGGGCTCCTCTCCGCAGGAGGACCCCGCGGTTTTGCAGGACTGTCTGACTTCTGCGCATATGAAGTCCATCCCTCCACACCAGGAACCACCCCCGGGAGTGCCTTCCTGACACCACTGGGAGCAATGCAGAGGTCACCCTCCTAGGATCAGAAACGCGTCAGAGCATTAGAGTAATTAAATCAAGGCCAAGGTCGCTCTGCATCCAAAGTCAAAAATGTATTCCTTATCCCATTTGTCATCCTGACTTATGTCCGGTCACATGGTGCGACAGAGCTAGTGGAACCTCGGTGACAGGCCTAAGTCCTTTCTTCCCCTTACAGGACACACCAAACCCAGAGCAAGCCTGCACACTCTTCCATCAAAACCTGCAATCTCACCACTTCTGGTCACCTTCACCACCCCCCGCGGGCCATCCCAAGATCTGCCTCCTTTTCCACTGCTCTTCAACGTACAGTCTATGAGTTTGGTGCTTTCGGTAAGTCCCAACAGGAGGAATATGTCTGGTCTGCTCACCACTGTATCTATAACACATAAAAACATGTCTGACACAGAGTAAGCAACTAATACACACTTTTGAAAAGAAGAAAGTGAAGAAGGAAAAGGGGATAGAATGGGGGATAGAGGAAGAGGGAGAAGAGGGAGGAGGGGGGAGTAAAGAAAAGAGAATGAGGAAAGGAAAGAAAAAGGAAGGTATCAGCCACTAAGGACACGCCCAGGTTGTAAGTCTCCCCTTTTTCACTCTGAGGATTGAATCTGCCTTTAAAAGCCCAGAATGTGGGGCACCTGGGTGGCGCAGTCGGTTAAGCGTCCGACTTCAGCCAGGTCACGATCTCGCGGTCCGTGAGTTCGAGCCCCGCATCGGGCTCTGGGCTGACGGCTCAGAGCCTGGAGCCTGTTTCCGATTCTGTGTCTCCCTCTCTCTCTGCCCCTCCCCCGTTCATGCTCTGTCTCTCTCTGTCCCAAAAATAAATAAACGTTGAAAAAAATAAAAGCCCAGAATGTAGTAGTCAGCAGTAAATGAAAAGCACTGTTGTAATTTATTACACCCTCCTTATTTTTGAACTCTCTCGCCTTGGACTTCCACTAAAATAGGCAGTCTGCCCTCACTAGGATTTCCAGTCTCTCAAAACCTTCCACTGACTGTGTGTTAACTCTCTATCACACACACACACACACACACACACACACACACTCCCAGGGTTCAGGAGCACAGTGGGTTTTGCCATGATCAGCTAAACCAATAAATTTCCCACCAAACCAAGTAGACTCTCTCTCAAGTAAGGGATAATTCTCACTTTTTACATTATAATTGAGGTGCCTTGAAATGATACTACAGCAAGGCAAAAGACAGTGATAATTAGAGTTCACTAATGTCTGGCTATTTAATTTAAAAATGGATCTTTGTTTATGCTCCACAATCTTTCTTGTTCAATTATTGCCATCTTTATTAGACTTCCCGTAATGAATCCTCTAAAATCTCTCACCAATTTCTCGTCACCAGTTCCATTTCAAACCTGCTATAATCTTGGCAGGTGATTTCCACTACTCCTAGAAAAGATCAAGATTATCAGGCGGTAAGTCCCCCATTTTCCTTTAATCTCTTATTCTCAAAAATAACCATCTTTTTATCCCAGAGGGAGAATTGCCCTTTTCCTCTCAATCTCCCACTGAGCACCAGTCATAATTCGGATGTTGAATGAGGTGTCTTTGATCCCTGAGATCTAAATAAGATTGGCTCAAACTCCATATTTACACTCTGCTGAAGTCTAAAGTCCTTCAAAAAGTTTCTAGAAATTTAGAAAGGTCTTGAATTCTCAAGGCTGCCTTAGTATCTGACCTCTTCCTGTATGTATTGTTCCTATGATGTACTACACCGAACCAGAAGTGACATCCAGCCTTGACAACAAAAAAAAAAAAAAAAAAAAAGGAAAGAAAAGAAAAAACATGTTGCTGAGCATTGTAGGGCTCAGCGAAAAGGCCAAGCGACATCATTCTGGCCAATGAGAATGAAGCCATATTCTGCTGGCAGTATGTGGGGAATGCTCCCGTTTTCCTGCTCAAAAGGGTAGGGTGTGGCTATCAGACCCTTGACTTGGCTTGAGTGGGCTAAGTCTGGAGCCACAGTAGCTGTCTTGTGACCACAAGGCAACAAATAAGTTCTGACATTTTAGAGCTATTGAACCAACGCCAAAAGTTTTACACTTACTGTTTGGTACAAAAAAAAAAAAAAAAAAAAAAAAAGAAGCAAATCTCTTTTTTCTTGAGCCACTAAGTTTTCTCTTATTTGGTACTGCAAGCACTTAAAGGTGACACAAAATTACGAAAGTTTACAATCACAGTTATAACCCTACACCGAAGAATTTCAGCCTTCAAAGATGTATGATCTAAGCCTTTACTACAAGAGCCATGTGGTAATCAGGGCACCTAAACCACCAAGTCCCATCAGGGCTTTGAGATGCAATGAAAATTATAAAGATGGTGGGAGGGTCGAAAGCCCTCTCCTCAGAGTGATACCTCGTGCGATAATCATGTCTTCAAACCACCCGACTCCTTGCATTTGCCCTGAATTTCGAGACCTGCCTAATTTCCAAATCTGCCCTGATTCGTAGGAAACCCAACTATTAGTAATAGACGACCTCACAGCTCATCACCTGAGCCGTGCAACAGTCCTGGATTCCCACTGTCGACCTTCACTCATGACCCAGCACACTATTTTAACTGCTACAGCCGACTATATAAACGCAGCGTAGTGTCTGACAGATTAACTCTGAGAAGTTATTTATATATACCGAACTACAATTTATTTATTTATTTATTTATTTATTTATTTATTTATTTTAACATTTATTTATTTTTGAGACAGAGAGAGACAGAGCATGAACGGGGGGAGGGGCAGAGAGAGAGGGAGACACAGAATCGGAAACAGGCTCCAGGCTCTGAGCCATCAGCCCAGAGCCCGATGCGGGGCTCGAACTCACTGACCGCGAGATCGTGACCTGGCTGAAGTCGGACGCTTAACCGACTGTACCACCCAGGCGCCCCCCGAGCTACAATTTAAAAGGCAGTAGAAAACGACACATTTTTGTTCAGCCATAAACGAATGTTACACCTCCACTAAAAGCGTTGTTGTATGAGCAGGTAGGGGTTTTCGGGGATGCTCAAAATATTATATTTGCTGGCATGAGGAGTGATGCTATGGGTGTTCATTTTATGCAAAATTATTTAAGCTGCCTATTTGTTTTATGGACTTTCCTAGATTTACAGTGTACTTTACAATATAAGGGGTTTAAAACAGCATCAAGAATATTAGTGACATGCAAAGAGGTTAAAGATAAAAAACCATGTTACACAACAATGTGCACGATGCTAAGATTTTTCTCCAAACAGATATATCCAAAATGTTAAGAGGTATGTGATCTTCTGTGACAGTGAGCATAAAGATTGTTGAAGAAGCACATTTCTAAAAAATGAAAAAAGTAAATACTAAGTCATATGTAAAATAATCTTCGTATGAACCATTGGGAAGTAACATACTAGTTGGATAGTCACACACAAGATACATTTGTTCACCATTACGTTTTCCCCTTTAAGTTATGATCGACCTAAGATTTATTTTACATAGTGACAGGACTCACTAACAATGACTTACTGTCCTAAAGTCATTGTTACTTTAGCATTTTGCTTTGTTAAAGTTCTTCACTAAAATAATCTGTGACACTAGTTAACAATGTCACAGTGATTTTTAAAATGGTAGGAAGACATCATGAAGCGTGTTCTGTTGCCCTAGACCTTTATTATTATAATGGATCACATTCATGAAGGCATCATAACATTATAAACAACTGTCGTAAAGAACAGATTACACTATGTAACATGATGTACTACATCCTTGTTATGATACCTTTATTGTAGCGCTGGCTAGTATTAATACGAAAAAAACCTGAAAATATATTGTATGTAGTTTATTTTGAGAAGAAATCACTTAACAGGCCAGTATTCCACTACACGGTCCTATAAGTCACCAAGGTGACTTCTAAAGGTTAAAAAGTCAAAAACAAGTTTGTGACCTGAATCTGTCACTGATGTGACAAATGGTTTCAGGGTCATAAACCAGAAAAAATATTTCAGAAACGAAGAATACTTTCTTTCCTCATTTACAGAGTAGCACTTACTTCTGTATAATGAAACACACGCTAATTTCGTGCAGGACATACAATCAGAAAGTAACATCACATGCTCACAAATTAACATAAAAACAGATTGAAATTAGAAACACGGTACCACAACCCTCTAACATTAGCAACAACAGCTGCTTCTAGTTTGAGAAACTGACAAGGGCAAATGCCAATCAAACAAATAACTTGTATTTAGATAACCCAGGTTCAGCGGGGAGTTTCTGAAAAAGAAATTATTATTTCAATGCCAAGTCACGCTTACAGCTTTGAACAAGGAGCCAAACATGGGCATGTTTCTCAAATGGATTTCACAGCATCAGTGCAAGAGCCGGAGGGGATGGCTTAGTTTTTTAAGCCTCAGATTTGAAATACCGAGACTCCCTGCAACTCCAGCGTTAAATCCTCTGTGGAACCACAGCTTCAAATGCTATCAGGAGAGACTCAACTCTTCATCCCTCTGAGACTGATAAATTGAAAGCCATGAAGTTTAGAGGAAATGGAGGGGGGCCTGGAGCCTGATGAACCCCCTTCCCTTCCCCACCCCGCACAGGAGATCTCTATTTGTAATATCACTTAAGGCTCCATTTCAGGCTGTCGCCTTGGTAAGACTTGAGGCTGATGTTTTAAGACATTCATAAATCTCACAGCCCTGCGATGGACCATGTTTATAAACATGTAAAGTTTAGACAGCTCAAAGTAGGTGGACAACTTTATTTTTAATTCCTATTTAAGATAGTCGAGGAAATTCTAAGTGATTGCTTTAAAAGGCATTATAGGTAGCTGGCCTACTCTTCATAATTCCTGTAGAAATTTCTGAATCTCAAATTGATTTCTTTTTGCTGCTTTGTACATTTCTGGACCGCCCCCTCCCTGACATCATTTGAAGGCTGCTGGCTAAACGCCAGTTAAACAAAAGAAATTGTATTTGGTCTGCATAGCACTCTACCCTCACTCACAAAACTTTAAGAACACTCACGTTCTCCGTGTTTCAGATAAAGAAAAATGGGTGCCCCGGGAAGATTAGATGGGTAAATCATGGCCAACAGGTTGTTGTCCTAGGTTTTAAAATCCGTGTTTTGTGGGGTGCCTGGGTGGCTCAGTTGGTTAAGCGTCCGACTTCGGCTCAGGTCGTGATCTCACAGTTCATGGGTTCGTGAGTTCGAGCCCCACCTCAGGCTCTGTGCTGACAGCTCAGAGCCTGGAGCCTGCTTCAGATTCTGTGTCTCCCTCTCTGTCTGCCCCTCCCCTGCTCACGCTCTGTCTCCTCTCTCTCTCTCAAAAATAAACAAATATTAAAAAAAAATTAAATCCACGTCTTGAGAATCTCCCTGAGATTCTATTCTATCTTACTGAATAAGGAAATAAGTTCTATTTAGGAACATAAACATCTTACCAAAAGAAAATCTTACCAAAGAAAATTATGTAATGCAGTCCACATTGTAATACAAATAATCTATAACTAATTCTTTCCTCAGTAATGCTACCTATCTCTGCTGTTATGCATAATAAATGATTTAAGAGAATGAAAAATTGGACAGGATGCTGGGAAAGTCGTGGCACAATTTTTTTTTAAAGGTCCACTACCTACTTGATCAACAGACGTTTCATTTAGATTCACCTCAAACTAAAGCATAAGCCTCTAGTTCTATGAAAACCTACAAATAACATGAGGGGCCTTCCAAGACTAAAATTCAAACTATTCTCAGATGTTAGTCAAAGAAAAATTAATCCATTAGAAATGCAAATACCCAGAGCATGTTACCACCTTTATGATAGAGCCGCAGATAGAACATTAAGTTTAGGTTAACTGGATGGTGGACCCAATGGGTATTTTAATAGATGCTAAGAAGCCACCAAATAAGTCTGATTTCTTTGGGGTGGCATATTAATTATTTTAAATATAAATATCCTTGGGGAAACTGACCTACTGAAATCTTTTCTCAGACATTCCCATTATAGTATAATTTAGCTGTGTTGCATTTCTCTGACAGGAATTGATTTCAAGTGGCAGAATTTTTTCAAATGGAAAAAAGAGTGGACTTAGTGGAGGTAACAAAGTTCGGGCTCTTTCAGCTAGAAGAAACACAAATGCCCTAAGAACAAAGGAGGAGTGACAGGCAGCAGTGGGCCGACTTCTCATGTATTATATTACACAATTTTATATTATATTACAAATATATATACCATGTATAATATATATTATTTATGCCATATAATATATATTATATATTACATATTATATATAATTATGTATAATATGTAATATATAATTATATATTATATATTACAATAATAACATATTATTTATTATATAATATAATATATATTATGTATTATTATATAACATATTATATTACATAATTTTTTGCTGAAGTCTTGTCCTGGCTCCTGAGGTATCAAAAATACTAAGGCTCAGTTCGGGTGCTAATGAAAATTAATAAATGCATGATATACGTTTTCCTTGCTTTCTTATTCTGTTTCATCCCCTCTTTTAAATTTCACATTTACCCTGATTACACCAGCACAGATGACTTATTCCTCCTCCAAAATCACATAGCAGAGGGGCACCTGGGTGGCTCAGTTGGTAAAGTGTCTGATTTGGGCTCAGGTCATGATCTCACAGTTTGTGAGTTCCAGCCCCGTGTGGGGCTCTGTGCTGACAGCTCGGAGCCTGGAGCCTGCTTCGAATTCTGTGTCTCCCTCTTTCTCTGTGCCCCTCCCCCACTCACACTCAGCACCCCCCCTCAAAAATAAACATTAAAAAAATTAAAACAAAACAAAAAAACACCCCCCCCAAAAAAAAAATCCCACAGAAGTTTACATCAGTTCTCCTCAATTGCACCTTTAATTAACAGCACTTCCCTGCCTTGCAATAATTCTTCCAGGCTATTTCGTGCTGTTTAAATTGTGTCTTATTTCACAGCAATGAAGCCTTGAAGATTTGGAAACTTCACAACTCCCATTAAGTGAATATTTTAAAAGTCTGGAGAAATTTGTAAAAATGTTTGTCAAAAGCATTTGATCACGGGGCTTCCTGTGGCAACAGGATCAGGTACTCCAGAGCCCCAAAGGGATTATGGGTCCGTGTTGGCGCATAGGGCCCAGACAACCACACTATCAAAAATAAGCAACGTCTGCCATGCATGTTGCTAAAAACAAGGCAACGGATCTAAAAATGGAGTTGTTTATGCTAAGTCCTAGTCACCAAGACAAGACTTACTTACAGTTTTGGCTCTCCCAGAAACAGAACCTTAAACCAGTCAATCAGGAATCTCATAATGAGCAGGTAATCTGCCTGATGGTGCCCGGCCAACCCCCAAAAAGAAAGTAGTAACCTTGTAGGAATTAACCCACTGTTTGGACTACTGTAACTTCCTTGTTCCCGTCTCGCTCTCCCTATAGAAGTCTTTCATTTTGTGCAGCTCCGTGGAGCTCCCTTCTATCTGCTAGATTGGATGCTGCCCGATTTGAATCCATTTTGCTCAAAGGAACTCTTGAATTTGTCAGTAGACCTGTTTCTGTCTTAACAGTTCTGGGGCGGGAAGAGAGAACCCAGGGAGCAACAAGCAACCAGGTGAAGGTACCTGTGAGTCCCGGGAGCTCGCTACTTTCCCGCTGCCTCTGGGGGTGCTGGCTGGGTCCTGCTGGGATCTGGGATGCTGGCTGGGTCCTGCTGGGATCTGGGGGTGCTGGCTGGGTCCTGCTGGGATTGGCAGCATTTGTATTAGGAGCTTTCAGACTTCATCTGCTGGTTTGTTTTTCCCGCTGAGGTCTGACCTAGAAGCTAGATGGGTTCTGGCTTAAAAACCAGGACGGGTGCTCCTTAGAATCTGGGCCCGGTCCGACTCGGAAACCGGGCCAGGTGCTCCTGTGAAACCGGACCGGGTCTGAGTCGGAAACTGAGCCAGGTCCTAAACTGGCCGGAGTGCCGTGGGTCTGGCATAAGCTGGACCAGGTCCAGCGTGAGGTGAGGGTGAGTAAAATTTTAAGTCTCAACAAGCAGGTTAAACTTACCAAAACTAATCTTGAATTACAGTGGCCACGATGGAGAACTTTAAATCACTTTAGATAAACTTACCCATTTTAGGAAGTGCCCTAGAATAAAAGGGGTCTTGGTGAAACACTACCATAAGGTGGGGAGGAAAATTATTTTTCCTCCTCTACAGTTTCTGGGGACCAAGAGGAGACTTGTAGGACACCCCACTCCCTCTGCAGCCTACACACAGGATCCTGGGAAAACTGGCAGAAGCTGGCAAATGGCAAGAATTCTTACCAGGGTCAGCTCTCCCAGATCTCCGTCTGGGGTGTCTGGTTGAGAGAGGAAGGTAAAAGTCCACTCTGTCCCTTCCTTTCCAAATTCAGATTGGCAGGCAAAAAACATTTGAAGAATTAGATCTTTGAATTGCGACACATGAATTTGCTTTTAGGTGCCCTCTGGCTGTCAATCCTTTCTCTCCCAGGGACAGCTGTTGCATTCTTCTTTGTCTCATTTTGTGTCTGGAGAACTTGGCTTGGCACCTGTCAGGATTGGGCGCCCAGAAATATGGCCATGCAGAAATGCGGGTTGCACTCCATTTGTGCCTGTGGTGCTACTGATTGCTGTCGGCCCTCAGGAAAATTGTCTTTATTTCTTCCGGTTATCTTTGAGAGTGGCTCTGCTCTTGGTAGGGTAGGAACTTTTAAACCTTCTCTGAGGACTCCTCTTAAATGCAAAGGGTTGTTCCATACCTTCAGGGAGCATTTACTATTTGTCTCACCTGAAGCCTGACAAGATATTCAAAAGGATGCTTTTTAATGTCAGAAGGTGGCCAAATTGGAAATTGATAGAGTTTGATAAAAACTTTTTTAGGTGGGGCGCCTGGGTGGCTCAGTAGGTAAAGCGTCGGACTCTCGGTCTTGGCTCAGGTCACCATCTCACGGTTCGGTTCCTGGGTGTGCACCCTGCTTTGGGCTCTGTGCTGAGCCCCTTCCTCTCTCTCAGCCCCTCCCCCGCTCATGCTTGCAAGTGCCTGCAAGCCTTCTCTTTCTCACAAAATAAATAAATAAACTGAAAAAAAAAATAACTTTTTAAGGCCTTGTCCCCTAAGCTAAAATGAAGCTACGTACCCAAAGGGAAAGAAAAAACATTCTGAAGCCCTTGTAGAAGGATTTACTAAAACATTGCAAAGACACACAGCTCTAAAGCTAGAAGACAGGAATGCTTTGATTTCCATCTCAACCGAAAATATTCTCCCTGATATAAACATGCAAAGTGGCTGTAATAGATTTGAATGCGTGGGTCAGCCAAGTGACATCATTCGGGATGCAACCCAAGTCTTTGAGGAATTAAATACAGCTGTACCTGTCTTACAAATTAAGTCTTGACAAGAAATGCGGCTCCAGAAACAATTCAAAGGCCACCTATCCCTTTTATCAATCCCCCAAGCCTCCCCTATTAAAAAGATGTAAGTAAAACTTTACCAATGAACTTTTCAACAATACATTTTATAGCACGTCTACTTAAAAATAGTTTTCAAAATCTTTACTATTTTCAGTTTCTCTTTTAACAATGGCAAGTCTCCATTCCACCTTTATTCAAACGTGCATTTAGCACTTAAAGGTGTCAGGCACAAGGTGGAAGACACTAGAAACTGGAGCCCTTCTTGCCCTGAACCCCGGGGAGGGTGCACTTCGGTGAACCCTTGTCTCCGCTTCTTCCGGCTCAGCGACTTATCATGACAGCACATCCTGCAAAGAGCTGTGGTTCTCAGCAAGCGTGATTCACCCCTACGCCATAGCCTCCGCAGATCTCTGAGGCCAGGGATCCTGGAGTACATTTTGAATTTGGAAATTTGTCGACTTCAGCTTTTAATGTAAAGAATAAGGTTAAAGTCAATGGGAATGTTCCCAGGGCCACGCAACCGCGGACTGCGTAAATTTCATACTGATTTCTCAACACAGGACTCAGTCTGCCTTTACCAACCGGGACAGCAATCATTCGGTCAACTCGAAGAAAACATAAACCCCGGAGGACCTGAAGGGCCCCCGAGCACCGAGCCACAGCGCCCCCAGGCCAGGAACCTCCGGGGGGTGCCGCGGCTTCCGCGGCTTCGGCGGTCCCGCGGCGGCCAATCTCGCGAGACCAGAGAGAGCCCAGCCCGCGCCCCCGAGGGAGCCGCCGAGTCCGGCGGCGGGAGGCGGGGCGCGGGGCGCGGCCGATCACGAGTTCCGCGAGCGCGGCCCCGCGGGCTCCGCGGCCGCCTGGCCTCTCTCCGCCGGGCGCGCGGCCATGGCGCGGAAGTGGAGCCTTCCTCTGCTCCTAGTGCCGCTCCTGCTCGGCCCAGGCCTCGCGCGCAGCTCCAGCCCTCTGCCCCTGGTCCTCAACACTTGGCCCTTTAGGAACGCGACCGAAGCAGGTGCGCGGCGGCGGCCGGGGGCGGGGGCTGCGGCCGGCGGGCTGACCCCTGGGCGGGGACCGGAGCCTCACCTCCGGGCCTTCCTGCCCCTCCTGCACCGCTGCGCCTCTTGCACTGGACCCTTACGGAGTCCTCCCTGCCCGCAGCCGCTTTTTAGGTCCTCACTTCGCATTCTGCCTCTGTTCGGCCCCGCGCCCCCATGCTTTCCACCTTGCTGCTGCCTGACCCGCAGCAGTTAGGGCCTTTCTGCTGGGACTCCTCCACGGGCGCCTACGCGGTCTTGCCTGACATCCATACTGCTGTCACGGGGAGGGGGGGGGGGGCTTTCTCTTGTCTACTGTTCTACTTCACCTTTCTAGCCCCTCGGATCTCCCCAATACCATGAGCTCAAGTGCAGCTTTGCAAACGGCTATTAATTTCCCATACAGACGCTTTTTACGTTTACTTTCTGGTGTTCTGTGCTGACACTCTGTATTTGCCACCTGCCGTAGAGTTTCAATCTTGGTTGGCCATTAAAATCATCTGTGGAACTTCCCGTGCCTGAGCCCTACCTCCTGAGATTTTGATTTAACTGCTGGCAACAAGACATTTGTTTCCTTTAAAGCTTTCTAAGTGATTTTGATTTGCAGCTAAGACGGAGAACCACTAAGCTATCACCTCTTTCGCGATTTATTGCTCTTAATGCCCAGTCTGCGTGAGGTGCCTACCTACTGTGCTTTCATTCAATCCTGTCCATGCCATGAACTTGTCATTTATTCATTGGATTGCATATGTTTGCCTCATTCATTCCAAGACCTACTACCCCAAGAGTAATTTCCGACTCCTTTCCCCCCCGTCTGAGGCTGCTGGTACAACTCACTGGGGCAGAAGTGGCTCCAGAGCTTGGCGGACATAAGTTTGAGTGTTAGAGGCAGTGCATCTGATTCAGAAAAGGTGGAAACAGTCTGTGAGAAAGAAATTCCCGGCCTTGGAGCCATGATGAGAGAAAAAGTGCAGTGGCCAGTGCAGGGGACATGTAAAGGTTCTTCGTAGTGAAAGGGGGAACTTCTTGAAATACACTTTCAATTCTGTAGGCCCAGTGGTTAATACTTAAAAATGACCCACCCATAGAAGCGCCTTCCCTTCAAAGAGTTCTGTTTTGATTCGTAAGACATTGACCACCAAAGATCTCCCCCATCCCTTGCCAAGGTACGGGGCTCCAGAGAACAAAGCAGTGCCCAAATGGCTTTTGAATCCTGTTCAAGTTGTGTGACCTTGAACAAGTTCCTTAACCTGTCTGGGTCTGTTTGCTCCGACTTAAAATGAGACTAATTGTACAGTACTTACCTGAAAAGCTATTGTGCAGATTAAATGGATTAAACGCTGTGAAGCCCACATTGTAATTATTTGCTGTTAGGAAGTGGTTATTGAGACTTGCCATGATTGATGTTACCGTAATAAAAGTCCTCGTTGTGTATATTTTTAATAATCTAATGATACATAAGAAATTTATAAGCCCGTGATTTAATGAACTTTCAATTTAACTGCCTTTTAGTGGCTTCAATTATAAAATTGAAGGAGAGAAGACATTTCTTACACAGCATAGACATATTAGTAGGTAAAAAATAAAAAACCCTCACTTTACATCAATAGTGTTTAAATTCTTCACGGTAAATAGTTGCATTATACAATTTGTCTGTATCACTCATTTACTTAATAAAGTAAAATTCTGTTTAAGGGTAAACATGAAAATATTTTTTTAGATGAGTGCTCAAAACATTTCTGGTTTGTTGCATTTGGCATTGGAAAAAAAAATCAATATATAAACCAGCACTCCTGGGATTTGATTAACAGCTTGGAGGACGTTAGCATCTGGAGGCTCTCCCTTGGATGCAGTTGAGCAGGGCTGTGCTGTGTGTGAGAGGGAACAGTGTGACGGTACCGTGGGCTTTGGAGGGAGTCCTGATGAACTTGGAGAGACCACACTGGATGCCATGATCATGGACGGGTAAGAAATCTTCACCCCATGTTGAGTCACACTGATCAGTCTTCTACTGATCTACTTGCTTCTACTGAGAGCAAGACGGACGAATACGTAAGTTTCATCAGGTCAGAACCCCTAGCTTATGGTGCCCAGCCTTTCCAAACACAAGTTAAGAGAAAGTCATTAGAATAATGGAAATTTCATATGGATGCAGTAGTCTCCTTAGAACACATAGAATCCCACACTACAGAAATACGTCTCTAGACGTGGTAAACAATCACTTAACTGACTTCTATGTACGGTGTGGTTTGCATGACCTGAAGCCTTAAAACTCTTTAGAAGCCATGTTTAAAAGTCGGGGTAGGGGGGGTGCACCTGAGCGGCTCAGTCAGTTGAGTGTCTCACTTTGGCTCAGGTCGTAATCTCGCAGTTTGTGAGGTCAAGCCCCACATGGGGCTTGGGGCTGTCAGTGCAGATCCCGCTTTGGATCCTCTGTCCCCCTCGCTCTCTGCCCCTCCCCCGCATCCACTATCTCAAAAGTAACAACAACAAAAAAGCTAGGAGGAACTTTGAATTGTGGTGCTGTTGGAGTATGCTGTAGGTTGATTTGCTATTTGTTCCTTAATTTATCTGATCATGGGAATTTGTATGCACTTCATGGATGTGGTATCATCTTTACGTTAAGACAGTGGAGTTTATCCTACAAAGCTATTGCTTGGAGTAAATCAATGTAGTTTTTATCTGTGAACCTGAGAAAGTACCTTAATAAATCTTACTGTGCTTTTTTTCTTGCAGCACTACAATGAACGTAGGAGCAGTGGGAGGTCTCAGACGAATTAAAAACGCTATTGGTGTGGCACGGAAAGTTCTGGAACATACAGCACACACGCTTTTAGTGGGAGAGTCAGGTATATTTTAGCTACACTGGAACTTTATCTAGTCCTTTGTCTATATTCCTCACTGTGAAAATAGAAAATAGTAGATAAAAGCCAACGCAAGGTCAAATTCTAGCTGTTTTGCTTAACATCTATTTACCATCAGATAAGTTACTTCTAAATTCACACTTTCTTCATCTGTAAAATAGGGTTTTAAAAATTAGTTCATTATCTATGGGGAGATAATTGCTGGATGGAAATATGAGTCAACATCATTTCTCCTCCTGAACTAGTTGCACAGAGCGCAGAGCATTCTTAACATCAAAAGATGGGCACCAGTGTATTTTTGTCCCTTGCTTAAACGTCTTCCAAGTTATATGCCCAAAATCATACCATGATCTATAATCAAATATACTTAAAAAAATTTTTTTTTAATATTTTTTTAAGTTTATTTTTATTTATTTTGATGAAATATAGAGAGCAAGTAGGGGAGGGGCAGAGAGAAAGGGAGACAGAATCCAAAGAAGGTTCCACACTGTCAGCACAGAGCCCGACGTGGGGCTCAAACTCATGCACTGTGAGATCATGACTTGAGCTGAAATCAAGAGTCAGATGCTTAACCAACTGAGCCACCCAGGCACCCCCAAAATACTTTTTTTAATATATTTTTTTAATGTTTATTTTTGAGGGGGGGAGGGAGGGGCAGAGAGAGAGGGAGACACAGAATCCAAAGCAGGCTCCAGCCCTGAGCTGTCAGCACAGAGCTGGACATGGGGCTTGAACTCATGGACTGTGAGATCATGACCTGAGCCAAAGTCGGATGCTTAACTGACTGCACCACCCAGGTGCCCCCCAAAATACGGTTTTTAATGTTGTATTAGCTAATAACTCCAGTAGGCGTCCTTCAATTGTGCCGAAATCCAGAATTAAAAACTGCCTGACAAACAAAAAGGTCTGTTTGTTACTCATGCATAGAATCCAGTTGGCCCCTTGTGTGGGGTCTCAACACTGGGTATGGTGCCCTAGTTAGAACAGTAAGATTCTGTGTCGGTGAGCGGGGTGCTTTCCCTTTTGTGATGTACAAGAAGGGGGATTGTGAAGGGGGTGGAACAGAGAACTGTCACCATACACACCCCAGGGTCTCAAGAAGATCAGTTGAAACTGCCTTAACACCGTTCCCGTCTAAATATTGCTCTGAAAGTCTTTGTGCGACCCAGGATGATATACCCCACTTAAGAGACCACTAATCGAGAACCGAGAACACTCCACGTACATGTGTTTTGTTTAGAAAACCGTGCTTAACTAATGTACATTTTCCTTCTCTTCCTAATCTCCAGCCACCAAATTTGCTGAGAGTATGGGCTTTATCAGTGAGGATTTATCTACCAATACTTCCCGAGCCCTTCATTCAGATTGGCTTGCTCGGAATTGCCAGCCAAATTACTGGAGGGTATGTAGACATAATTCTTACAAGCAGATCATTAGAAAATACTCAGTGACATCCTGTCTGCCCTCTGTTGCCTAAGGTGCTGGTTATCACCCTGGCTGCACTTTAGAAACAATGACTGAAGGTGACTCTCTGGGCATGGATGTTCATGAACGTTCCTTAGCTGCTTCTCATGCACATCTCTGGTGGAAAACTCCTGGTTCCTTGCAGTAGCTTTCAAACTGACGGGTGTGCCGCAGGAAGAGGGGGTGTCCTCAGTCAGACCTGCTCTGCTTGTATTTCCTTGTGACAGAAGGTTCCAAGTCTAAAAAAAATCAAAGTTTGGAAATCATTCATCTAGAATATGTCTTACATTTTGTCTATGTGGAGTATACCCCTTATCTTACCCTTATTTGACTGGATCTATACTATTTGGTGTCTAGTGTGTTACTGCCGGGATAATTTATCCTTAAATCACTGAGACTTTGAGCATAAATCAGGTTTTCTTTGCCATCCAGAACCCTTCTGTGGACTGCCTTGGTCTCATCTGTTTCTTCCCCCAAATCCTAATTACGTTTGAGTAACTAAGGAGTCTCTGGGCTTAGTTAGCATCTAAAAGCGGCAAATGGATAAAACCAGGTCAGGGGAGGCACTAAGTGTGCTAATGAGGAAGATATAGGTAGTAGGTTTCTTGATCAAATACTAATCCACATATACAACCTAAATTAATGGATTTGGATTATTTTCTTGTGTCTTTGTGATCCACAGAGGAATCTACAAGTACAACTTAGAATATGTTCACACAAACGTAGCTTTGAAATAAAGAAGGGTTTTGTTTTTTTTTTTATTTAAAGTTTATTTATTTGAGAGAGAGAAAGAGAGAGAGAATCCTAAGCAAGCTCCACACTATCAGCATGGAGCTGGATGCAGGGCTTTATCTCACGACCATGAGGTCGTGACCGAAGCTGGAATCAAGAGTCAGATGCTTAATTAACTGTCTGAGCTGCCGGGAGCCCCAGAAATAAAGAAGGTTTTTAAAATAGATTTTCCTTTAAATCTCAGAATTCTTCATTGGCCAGGGAACAGATTCTGAAATTTAAAGGTAGGGCTGTGTACCTGATTCCTTTGAGGATTAAGATCTAATAAAAAAAAAATCTTCATTTGTTATCTGCCACTGTGCTGAGAACTTTAGCCGTAGAGAGAGAAAAATCAGGGATCGTTTCCAGACATAGATGTCTATTATTCTACGTTATGTAATTCTGAGATAAGACTAGGTATTAAATAGAATTATATCTATCTGTTCACATAAGACTCAGCTAATCTTTGGTTTTTAATTCATAGCTTTCTGTTACCAGACATCCTTTTGGTTTCTTGCTCATGTTTAGTCATTGTATGGAACTGCTTGCCAATTTCTAAAATGAACTTTCCTAAAAAATAAAACTTAAATCTTGTTTGCAGAATGTTGTGCCAGATGCTTCAAAATACTGTGGACCTTACAAACCACCTAGTATCTTAAAGCAAGATGGTCCTACCTATAAAGAAACAGGAGATAATTACAGTCATGATACAATTGGTAATTTGCCTTTTACATAACTTTTATGGTTAAAGTTCAGCCATTTTTTTTTTAATTTTACTTTAGAGAGAGAGACCATGTGAGCCGGGGAGGAGGCAGAGGGATAGAGATAAAGAATTTTAAGCAGGCCCCACACTCAGCTCAGAGCCCAATGCAGGTCTCAATCCCACGACCCTGGGCTCATGACCTGAGCTGAAATCAAGAGTTGGAGGATTACTTGACTGAGCCCCTAAGGTGCCCCAAAGTTTGGCCATTTTTAATTGCCGTCCTTTAGTTCTTAACTTCTTTATCCCTATTTACAGTGCCAGATGGTGATTTTAACTGTTTTAACTGCTAAATAAGCATGCACATTCTTTTCATCACATCTATTTACATTTTGGTAAACTACTTTATACAGGGCTCCTAAAATCTAGTGATTATCCACTTGTAGATATTTAAATCTTTATTTCATATTTAGTTGGGTTTTTTTGTAGTTTTTATTTATTCATTTACTTAAGTAATCTCTTTATCCAACATGGGGCTCAAAATCAGGACCTTTGGATCAAGAGTCACATGTTCTTCTGACTGAGCCAGTCAGGTGCCCCTATTTGATGTGTAGTTAGTTCTTTAATAATTTTATGTTGTTTGCCATATCTGAGCTATAATGTTGAAAATTTCCCTTATTCTATATCAGTGATTTTTTTTTTGGAATTACCTTTGAAAGGTAACTGAGTAACTTGAAGAGTAAGGATATGGAAAGTCTACCAAATGATGCTGACATTGGGTTCTGAAACAGTACAAATGACACAGCCAATATAAGTTTCAGTATTCCTGAGCTTCCTATTTTCTTCTACCTGAAATTAATGAATGAGGATATTTATATTACCAACAGCTCGATTATTTCTTTATACTTGAGGTAAACCTCAGAGTTGATACAATGATTTTTTTTTTTTAACTTCTAGGCATGGTTGTAGTCCATAAGATGGGGCGTACTGCTGCTGGTACATCTACAAATGGTATAAAATTCAAAATACATGGGTTAGTGTTTCGAAAAGAACAGATCTCGCAAATATGTATTGAGTGTAAACCAATATGTGCAAGGTGCTAATGGGAGATGCAAAACATAAAGCACAACCCTACCCTCACAGCTGAGATAAGTAAATGTGAACGAAAATAAATTAGTACGTGCTAAGTGCCACCGGAGTGGGCGTCACAGCCAGTGCTGCGGAGCTCAGGGATGGGAGTGGTGCCTGAGTAAGCAGGGCAGGCAGTTGGGGAGACCAGCAGAGAGATCCTGGGGGCTGAGCCTGAGCCTCAGGAGGGGAAGGGAGCTTGAGTCGTACACGCTCGAGTTCAGGGCTCCCCCTGGAGGGGAGAGAAATAGCATGAGTGTCGGGTACCTGGGAGGAGGACCGGAGCCAGATTTCAGAGAGTCCTCAGTCACTTTAAAGATTTCTGCCTTTGTTTTAAAATAGCAGAAAAACACTGAAGGTTTATTACAAGGAAAAACCTTGGTAAAATTTTGGCACATCAGATAGAAAGCAGGAGTAGATTATAGATGAGGAAAACCAGTTTGAACCTATTGAGATAATCCAGAAATCTGATGATAAAGGATAGTAATAATTGAACAGTCACTGTAAATCTGTGCCGTCCTGATATATAACCAACTGGTATCCAATTCTTACATAATTAGGTTTATGGAAACCTTAGCTGAAAAACTAATGAAAATCTTTGATCTGTGTGTTCCGATGAAGAATTTACTTAAAACGATCCTGAGTGGCGAATTAGAAACATCCCCTATTGTGGAAACCTCCCATAAAACAGTGTGTGAACTCACTCTTGGTCTCCTGTCCTAAATCACTGTGCTGTGCCCTCACATAGTCGAGTCGGAGATTCACCGATACCTGGAGCTGGTGCCTATGCCGATGATACCGCAGGAGCAGCCGCGGCCACTGGGGATGGGGACATCCTGATGCGCTTTCTACCAAGGTGTGAGTCCTCACATCTCTGACCCTTGGAGATCCTTAGGGGAGATGTTGTCTGTCAAGACAGAAAGTGATGGTTTGTGCCATGCAGTCTGATTTTGTGGGTACCAGCCCTGCTTAGAAATCCTACCTCCACACTCTCCACCTATCATTTTTGATGATAATTTAAATTAAGTAATCATTGTCCTCTGAAATAGAATATTTCTTGCTTTAATTCACAGATGAGAACACTTATGATGTATTTAAATAATTTATGCAAGGCCACTGAGTAAAGGAAGGGTGATAATTGGCGATAAAAGCGGGGAAGTCAGTCACGGTGTGCAATTAATTACTGAAAGATGATCATTACGACTGGATGTTTTGCACATGCCCAGTACTTCCCCCACTGATTGTAGCCCCATTTCCTGTTTAAATAGAACCTCTCTTTTTTTTTTTTTTTTATCACTTCTGGCTGTTGTTACTGGGTAGCAGTTACTCAGCCAGAGCCGAAGATAATAGTCCTCATCTGAAATTGAGGGACAGATTAGCTGAAAAGACAGACATGGGGTCAAGGTTTACTTCCTTTCGTGTTGATGCTTTCACAGGTGCTACCAACTTCTCTGTATGTATTTCATCACACATGTGACAGCTCGGATGGTTTTAGGTGTCTTAACTTTGCGTTAACACCCTTGGACTTTGTTCTGTGATGCTTAAGTTTCGCCTCTGTTTAAACCAGCTACCAGGCTGTAGAGTATATGAGAGGAGGAGAAGATCCGACCGTAGCTTGCCGGAAAGTGGTTTCAAGAATTCAGAAGTATTTTCCAAACTTCTTTGGGGCTGTGATATGTGCCAACGTGACCGGAAGTTATGGTAAGTTTTATGTGGAATTCGTATTTGTGTGAACTCGTAAATGTTGTTGCAAACGTACGCTAAAAAATACTCTGGTGTATTTTTGCTGCAATACAATGGAAACAGGGACCGTATCGGGCAGGCACCAGGTAAATGTTAATTGTTGATCCGTCAAGACCCCCAGAGTCCTTAAATATACCTAAACCCCCCCTTTGGTTGACTGCTAGTGGTGATGACCTACTCTTTGGCTCTTAATTCTTATCTTTGACATTGGTCCTACGTCAGGTTTAGCTTCAGCTCCAGTACATGCTGAGATGGGCTAACTCTAGTCAGATGCTTTTATTAATTCGAGGTCGATAGGGACAAATTATCTTCCCTGCTTCTTTTCCATTCATTATATTAATGTCTCAGTCATTTAGACCTTCTTGGGGCTCCAAGATACAAAATGTATTACTAATTAGTAAACCAAAGAAGTTGGCAGAATTATTTTTGCACAGCATTTGAGGCATGTCCTTTGCTTCATTAACTTTCTATATGAGCCTATCACCGTTTCAAAGTGTTTCAAGATCAACCACTGCTGCTTCTCATTAGTGCATTTTCAGATGGGGAAGAGATACAGCTTACTGATCAATATAACTTATTAGGTTAGACTGCTTATTATTGTTCTTTGATCTTTTCCTTCCCACAGTTCTGTATTTGAAAAACTTGTTTGAGGAATTCCTTATTCTTTTTTAAGTGCTGAGATACCAAAGTCAATAGACGTTATGGGGGGGCGGGGGAGAAGGCTTTACATTTAAAGTAAGTCGGTTTGATTGATTCGGTGTTAAGAAAGAAACCGTAGAAGGCTCAGAGTTGGATTTAACAAGATGTAAAAATGACAATTATATAATGGTAGATGAATTTAAAATTAACTCGTTCCTTAAATTATTGGCATTAGAAGAGGCCCCTGCAAGGTGTTTGCGGGGGGGGGGGGGTGGCGGGGAAGAAGTCCCCTATTGCCATAGGGGTGTGTGTCTGGTAGGGCAGCAGGGAACCCCGTCAGTGAGGCTAACCGGATTAGACACAGAGTGTCTTAACAAAGAGCTCGTCTAGCTTTGCGTGGGAGTAGGAAAGTAGGAAAGAGCAGGGAGAAAGGGGAGGGGAGGATTAGGAATGGATCATGGTCACGTCCTAGTGGCTAGGGAAATAAAATGTGAAGCCCTTGCCTAAAAAAAATTATTTTTTTGCCAAGAAAAGGCTATGAAAACATAGTAGTGGTAGCAATGACCGCGTGCGTGCCTAGAGTCCCAGATCAGCCTGTATTCTGAGGTTCAAAGAGATGGCCTTCTCTCTCAGACCGCCAGCTAGTCCGTGCACAAAGCATGCTTCTGCGTGGCTCTGTTCGCGTTGGGTTCACGACCGCCACCGGCAAGGCGAGGAAGCTACGTGTGTATTGACCGTACTCACGTGCGTTCTGTTTACCCGGATAACTTTCTCTCTTCTTGACCCCAGGTGCCGCTTGCGGTAAACTTGCAACCTTTACTCAGTTTAGTTTCATGGTTTATAATTCTCTAAAAACTCAGCCGAGTGAAGAAAAAGTAGACTGCATCTAATCCTTCTCGTCTGTCAACATCTCTGTTTAAAGAAGAAAGAAACAAAGGCTGAAGAGGTCACGTACCGTCCTCAGCTCACGTGCCTCGTGTATCCTACCTTCTCTGTGTAAGAGAAGCGCAAAAATAAACGTGCGCTGAATTAGCACTTGTGGTTTCTACATCGGAAACATTTTTGATGATCTTTTTATCTAAGCTTTGTATATGCCCTGAACATGAATGTGTGTGTGTGTGTGTGTGTGTGTGTGTGTGTGTGTATTTTCTGTATGTTTAAATTTTAAGTGATACTTGGATCTCTGCTCAGTGTTTCAAGACATTGCAACTTTGGGGATTAATTTCCATAGTGACATATTGAGGTCAAAAGGACTAATGGGTGTTTGGATACTTACAGTAATTAGAATACCCAAGTTTTTAGACCCTAAGAACAACCTAACAATGAATCACAGCATGATTAGTCCTGATTCATTTTCATTACCTTACAGTGATGGGTCTCTTATCACTGATTATCAGTTTTACATAATGCTCCCTACTGATTGGAAGAGGAAACAATGCTGTTAATAATAAAGTTGATTTTTGCATGTACTCGAAAATATTGGGCAGTCTTCTGATGAGCAACTGTGTTAATTTTTTTTCTTTTTCTTTTCCTTTCCCCCCTCTGATGGAGTTCTTAGCGTGTGAAGTTTTTTCTCCAGAAAAATCTCTGATCTTTTAGCTACTGATATCTAGTATGATAATTTGTTCTGAAAATGTTTTCTGGCACTTGATGGATACTATGGTGTTACGAATCTCATGTGTAGAGGTTGGTGATGCCACTTAGAAACAGGCAGTGGAGCGCCTGGGTATCTCGGATGGGCATCTGACTGTGACTCAGGTCATCATCTCACAGTTCGTGAGTTGGAACCCCACGTCGGGCTCTCTGCTGACAGCTCAGAGCCTGGAGCCTGCTTTGGATTCAGTGTCTCCCTCTCTTGCTACCCCTCCCCTGCTTTCTCTCTCTCTCTCTCTCTCTCTCTCTCTCTCAAAAATAAACAACAACAACAAAAGAAATAGGCGCTAAAATGGCGTCTAGCTTGGTATTGTTTTCGTCAGCATTCAGTCAACTATCTGACAACGAGAGGTGCACATATGCCTTTCTAGCATCATCTTTTCCATCAAAATCATCATCTTTTACATTGGGAGTCATTCTTAAACCTGTATGTACAGTATTCTTCTCAAAGCGTAGTATATCTGGTCTGATCTTTTTCTGCACTCATCGTAATATGCAGTGTTCTTTATAACTTACTTAGGGCTAGAAACCTATAGTTTTCAGAATGCTTTCAGGTCACTTGTTCCCAGACCTGGCCTGTATAATTGCCTGGAGAACCTCTTCACAAACACCCTCAGCTCGAGCTGTGAGAACCTGACTAACGGCATCTTGAACCGATCTGCCTTGAGGACCTGTGTGTGACCTGAAGACTTCTGGAACACAGTCCCCCCCCCCCCCCCCCGCCAACACACACACACACACACACACACACACACACACACTTTTTTTTGTATAGTCACACCTTAAAGTACATCCTTGGGGCAAAACATCCTTGATCTGCTCTGGAGATGAGACCACGATGCTCAAACATTCCCTTCTGGTGATTCCCCCAGCCACTAGGGCTGTAAAAAGCAGTTTTACAGGAGGTGGGGTTGTGAACCTCTGCTTATCTTGCAGCTTCCCAAGATACGCGTCTGTCCCTAAGTCCCCTCAATAAACCATTTCTTGTCAAGCTGGACTTGGCAGCCTTTTTCTTTAGTCTTATGGTGGCTTTGGCCTTTGGAGGTCATTCTGCAAGTACCTCCTTTTCATGGGACACTAGCCCATCAAATCAGAGTCTTTACAAATGAAAGTCTGAAATCTGGAATTAGCAGCGACTAATGGGAACTTGTAAACTAAGAGGGAAATAATCCTACAGCTTTACACTCACAGACCAGAAGGGAAAATCTTAACTTTTGACGGTTCTCATGAGGTATGGGGATTTGTGTAAACCTGACATTGAGCCTTGGAACAGGGAAAGGATGACAGATTCAAACTTGCAGAATGTTTATGTTAAGGTGGGACCCCTGTTTTGTGTGGTGGCTATCTGTTCACATTTTAGGCAGCCAGGTGCTACCAGCAGAAAAATGGGAAGTCTTGGGGCGCCTGGGTGGCTCAGTCAGTTAAGCATCTGACTTCAGCTCAGGTCATGATCTCGTGGTCCGTGACTTCGAGCCCCACGTCGGGCTCTGGGCTGATGGCTCAGAGCCTGGAGCCTGTTTCGGATTCTGTGTCTCCCTCTCTCTCTGACCCTCCCCCATTCATACTCTGTCTCTCTCTGTCTCAAAAATAAATAAACGTTAAAAAAATTTAAAAAAAAAAAGAAAAATGGGAAGTCTTTATGACCTATCATTCCCCAGCAAATTAGCTGTTTTAGCTGATAAAAACAACCCACTTATGTTTTTAAAAAGTATTTTTTGGGGGCACCTGAATGGCTCAGTTGGTTGAGGGTCTGACTTGGGCTCAGATCATGATCTCATGGTTTGTGAGTTCAAGCCCCATGTCAGGCTCTGCACAGAGCCCACCTCGGATCCTCTGTCTCCCTCTCTCTCTGCACCTGCCACCATTCTCCCTCTCTCTCTCTTTGTCTCAGAGATAAATATTAAAAAATATATATATTTACTCTTTCACTTTTCTTCTTCCTGATGGAAATAATTTCCCTGTATATCTCATGTAGAAAGACAGAAATAGAATTAGCTTTGGAAATACTATTTTTAGGTTCTAGATTTGAATACCATATTATTTCAATGCTGCAGATGTGTTATCTTTTCTTTTGAACAGCTAGAAATGCTTTGTTGTCCCTGGTGATGTGCACAGAGGGAGCTCACCTCTTTGATGATGAGCTTCTGGTTAGCAGCGTTCTGTGGGGTTCGCAGGGAAGACACGTGGGAAACTAGTGCAATAGCACAGTTTGAAGAGAGAATCGTGAGCCAATCATAAATGGAACTTAGAACTGGTAAAACTTGGTGAAAGCAAGAAAGTGCGTGGGACGGCAACCCTGGAAACATTCATCATGACCTAACTTTTTATGGCGAACAGTAGTCGGGGGTTTGCGTCACATCTATCCTGGCTGTGCCTCTGTGTAGGTGCGAGGCTATCAGGTGCTTGGGGTCAAGATAAGATCAGACTGCAACACTTTCCTCTCCATTCTGCCAGGTTGGCTTTTTGTTTTTGTTTTGTCTTTGACCCCACAGAAAATGTTCTATTCCTTGCCTATTACTGTCTATTACTACTTAGGAGAAAATAAATTGTCCTAGCACACACACGATTAGTCACCTTTAAGTGTTTCTGAGAACATTAACGCTGCCACTTGGATTTCGTTAGTCAGGTTTTCTATACTGCGTGGATACAAAGTTACACACACCCTTCCCACCACCTCATTCTGTTCCTGCCTCTTCTGCTCTTGACTTTCAGCTTTCCTTTCCTGTAAGGTTTCTAACATAACAAAGGAGTTTCCTGGGCTTTAATTGGGGCATTATCTTAGCTCAGTTTAAAAACAGCCATCAGAAAAACAAAGCATTGTGGTGTCAACAGTCTCAAAGTTTCTTGATTGTTACCATAGGTGAACATGACTCAGCTGTTTGGTATTTTTTAGCACAACAGGTAAAGAGGAAAACCTTAGCCACAACTAGGTAATACAAGATGTTGGTAATTGCATCTTCATTTATTTACTTTGATTAATCCCTGGAATAATTTTTTTTTTAAATAATGGGGCAGCAGGGGCACCTGGGTGGCTCAGTTGGTTACACATCCAACTAGATTTCAGCTCAGGTCATGATCTCACCTGTAAGACTGAGCCCATGTGGGACCTGCTTCAGATTCTCTCTCTGTCCCTCCCACCTCTCACTCGTAAATAAATAGATAGATTAAACAGAAAGACAGACAGAAATAAACCTTTGTGACTGTGACCCAGAACAAACTACCTTCTGACTGATAAGTAAAATATGCCTAAGTAGTTGAAAAGTTTTATGGAGGTTATTAAACTTACTACAAATGAACTGTTTAAAAGACACAAGGAGTTAAAAAAAAAAACAGACAAAAAATACCTAGAAAGATATCGGTTAGAAATTAATCAAGAAGTCAAAGGCATTGCTGGGGAGGAAGGTTATGGATGGCTGTGTTAAGAATTCCCTTATGTGTTTAAGAAGCCTGTATGTGTAGTTTGGTTCCAACTATGACATTCTAGAAAAGACACAAGGATGGGAACGGTAAAAAAGATCAGTGGTTGTCAGGGATTAGGGAGGAGGGTGGGGTGAACAGGCTGAACAAAGGATTTTCAGGGCAGTAAGACTACTCCGCATGATACTATAGTGGTGGACACGGGTCACTGTGCATTTGTCCAAACCTACAGAACATAGAACACCAAGTGTGACCCTCATGGAAACTACTGGACTTTGGGTGACAGAGGTGTAACAAATGCCCCATCCTGCTGCAAATGTTGACGGTAATAGGGAAAGATGGGACGAAATAGGCTGAGAGGGAAAGGTCAGGACCTGAGGTCCCAGGGTGGGGAAAAACACCTAGGTTGGAACAACGCTGGGAGGGTCTGACCACACAGCAAACCCCCCAGGTGTAAGGTTCCTCTTGAGAATGTAACAGACAGCACCCACTGCCCCACAGGTTCTCCTCAGGAATTTGACAAAAGACCTGATTAAAAATAAGTAGTGGACCACAGAACACATGACCCCACAAGGAATGATATGGCCATAGACCAGCCCCCATACAATGGAATCGAGCCAGTCAGGAATGGGCAACCCAGCCCCTAGCACCGGCAAGCCAATAGGGGTAGAACCTGAGAAGGAAAGAGAGGGAAGGGAAGGGGGTGCTGACCTTAGAAAACCAGGACTTGCCTAGACTTGTGACTACTCACCTTCAAAGCCCCCTCTTTGTAAAGAGAACGTTCCTACTCTTCTTCCTTTCTGATCCTGTACTCTAATAGTGTCCACCTCCTCATTCTTCGAAGCGGAGAAACAACGAACCCCGGGTGTTGGGGTGAAACATCCTGCAACAGTAGGGGAAGCCAGGCCTGTGTGGGGAAAGGGCTGTTAATGGAACTTTGTGTACTTTCTGCTCAGTTTTGCTGCGAACCTAAAACTGCTCTAAAAAATTGAAGTCTGAAAGGAAACAAAATGCAAATACTGTTTTTAGTAACAAGGAAGAAAGCTCAAGTATTGAAAGTCTTGCATGTGACTATGGGCTGGAGTCTTATATAATAATAGTCTGCATCAGGGCTCTCGCGGGGGTGGGGGGGGTCCGTCCGTGAAGCGTCGGACTTCAGCTCAGGGTGTGATCTCGCAGTTCATGGGTTCAAGCCCCGCGTCGGGCTCTGTGCTGACAGCTCAGAGCCTGGAGCCTGCTTCGGATTCTGTGTCTGCCTCTCTCTCTGCCCCTCCCCTGCTTGTGTTCCATCTCTGTCTCTCAAAAAAAAAAAAATAATAATAATGTTACGAAAAATTTTTTTAAAAACAATAAACATTAAAAAATAGATAAATAAATAATAGCCTGCATCGATTCAGCATTGAACAATACTGAACAATTTTATGTGTGGTGTCGTTTTATTCTACCAAAAGCTGATTAAGGAAGATAATATGAGTATTGTGAGTTTTGATATTTTACATGCACTGACTACAACCCTCTCAGGCAGGCATAGCACTGGCGTCTGTTCTGGACTATTCTTTTCAACGTTTCTAAAGCAAAACCTTGATTGAGATAGTGTCCCTTTCCCGGGCAAGGGGCAGTTTGCTTGCTGTCCAGCATAATAAAAAGAATCTTTTTTTTTTTAAGGCAAATGTTAGGCAGATTTGCTTGCAACCTCCTTATAAAAATGAGGGTTTCCTGAGCTTGAGTTTCCTCAGTTGTGATGCAGCCTTACTGTGTGCCTTGCCCACCCAAGCCCACTGCTCTGTACCCTCACCGGACCTAGGAGGGACCTGAATAGGAAGACCATGCTGTTTGCTGTGCTGTATAAGCAAGCAAGTCCTTTGTCTCTGACCCAGTATCTCTTGTCTTCTGCCAGCTTCCATGAAATTAGCAGGCTACCTTGTTATCCGTCAAGTAGGATGAGATCTCCAACTCTTCACAATTCTTGGCACTCTGTCAACAGTTATTAGTAGGAAATCCCTTATTTTGTTATTATTCCCTGTCTGTTGTCTATTTGAGGTAAATGATTATAGGCCTGCAGTTAAATTGAAGATAAGGACAAGGAATGTAGTTTCACAAATGCAGACTCTAAAGAATTGTTTTACAAAGGCCAAAGACAACCGTCTGAAGCTGTTCACGCAAAGAATGTTAAAGTGGTTGTGATAAAATTTCAAAAAGATTCCTTATTCTATTCAGGAATCCCATCTGAAACCCTAGATATTATCATTTCTTTAAATGAAATAATCAAATTCTACTCAGGAATCTCGTCTACAACCCTAGATATTATCATTTTTTTAAAGAAAACAATCAAAGGGATGGTAACTAATATAATTCAAATTATAACAAGGTGTACAACTAAATAACACATACCAAATAATGGATAGATAAATGATACTTCAAGAGTCCTTCCCTGTTAAAATTGTTATAGGTCTTGAAGTACTCTTCTAGGATACTGACCTAAAGTTGCTAGAAATATACATGTACACTATATACACACAAACAAAAAAAACATGTCTATTTCCAACACCAGCATTTACTCAAGTGATTGCTTTTGGTTTCAGAAGGCAAATAATAGGCATAATGTATTTTAATTGAGATATTATACAGACTATAATATACTTTTCAAGCCCATCATTTTTCCTTGTTGAACTCCTTTTTAAAGTGTCATTACATCTGATGCTTGGTGATTGAATTTGGAGCTATGGACATAATTGAAGTCATTTAGTATCTTAACAGTTTCATTAAATTCATTTGAATAAAAACTGGTGACATATAAATATATATCTTAATTGGATGCTAATTATGAAAATAAATTAAGACCTATTTATGTCATTTTACTGGCATTTTTAAAAAAGAATCCTAGACCTTTGAAAAAGCTTCCAGAAAGACATATTTAAAATTTTTACTTGTTTTCTTGGATATTATGCTGTTTATGATTACTCAGTATAATTCCAACCCCTGTCTTAAGAAGTTAAAATGAGATAACGAGGTCTACAAAAAAATATAATTGCTTCTGGCTCATATGTGCCATATGATGTTTTCCTACCCAACCCAGGCTCAGCCAGCAATGTGCCAATGGAGTGCACACCCATTTGAAGAATAAAATAATCAAAATAAAAAATGAATATAATGGGGGACACCTGGGTGGCTCAGTCAGTTACACATCCGACTTCAGCTCAGATCCATGAGTTTGAGCCCTGCGTTGGGTTCTGTGCTGAGAGCTCAGAGCCTGGAGCCTGCTTTGGATTCTATGTCTCCCTCTCTCTGCCCCTCCCCCACTCATGCTCTGTCTCTCAAAAATTAATAAATGTTAAAAAAAGATTTTTTTTAAGTAAATGGATAGAATGGAACTTAAAGCTGCCACGATCAAACTTATTTGCTTCTGTGTTAAAGGGACAGGAAGTTATTTATAGTTCTAATGCACGGACCGTGCACGAAAAAATGGGTCAACTGCTTTGAACTTGGGACCTTTCTATGCTGCATTAGATGTGGCTGCTCATTTATTTTCTTTAATTAAAATGTGGTTCCTAGAATGTGGATGGTGACATAATATTTATGAGAAAATCAGATCTAAGCGTGGATGTAGAAACACAGAGTCCCTTCCAATTGCTAGCAATCTATCTCTATTTTTTTCTAACTTAGGTAAAACCCTTCACCACCATCAGTGTCAAAATACTTTCCACTCCTAACTAAAACCAAAATCATTTGCCTTCCTATTTTGTTCTGCTCATTGTAATTAAGGCCAAATGAAAATTAAACCAAAGATGAGTTCAGAATAAAAGTAATATCAGACAATCGAAGCTCCCTCAATTCAGTTCTAGTGAGGCTAAAGCAATATATTGGATCCCACTTTTACCAGTGGGGCCAACTGTTCGATCATTAATACCTTGCAATCAGCCATGGTGGGAGCAGGCATACCACACCTGTCAGCAAACACTACTAATTAGGACTTGTTTTTCCCTCTGGAGAAACTGTTTACTAGCACACCATTGGCCAGAAGCATTGTGAGATCCTGCAGCATATGCAGCACACACACACACACACACACACACACACACACACACACACACCCCATCTTAGAAGAACTCTGGAATCGGATTGTTTGCGTTCACACTCTGCCTCTATCACTTATTAGCTGCAGGCTGTTGAGCAATTAACTTACCTTCTTTGCGCCTGTAAAAAGGGAACGAGGACAATAATAGTAACTACCTCACAGGACCGTTTTGGGGGACTCGTCTAAAGTATTTAGTGCCACACGTAGAAGGTGCTCAGTAAATGTTGGCTGGGATTATCATTGTTACCTAGACCGGAGCAAGAAATTAGATTCTGAAGAGTATCTTTGGGCAAGTGTATCTGATAGAGGTCACGTAGTCTCACCGGCCACCATTTGTGTCCTACTGGGCTCCTTACACCCTGATTCCCTTGTCCTCCATATGCTGCTAGAAACTGCACGAACACACAGGTGTGGCGCCAGCTCCCTGCCTGGGACAGCCAAGATGGCACTCACGCACACCTGCACACTTCCCTTCCTCGTCTCCACTGCATCCTCCCTACAGGTAAAGAAACCCGGAGCAGGAAGCGCCTCAACGAAATGTGTTCCTGAGCCCGCTTACTTAACGTGTGAAATTTCACTTACGGGTGACTGGTTTATTTCTCAATTGCTGCCTGGTATTCAAAGACTGGCTTCTCATACCCCCTTCATGTTTAAGACCTTTTCAGGAGCTTACAAGTCAAGATGCTCATTTCCTCTCCCTCTACTACTTTAAAATGACTTTAAAAAGGAAGAGGAAGAGAAGGAAGCCCATACTATCAAAGGAAACGCAAGGGGACAAGTGGAAGAGGTTTTGGAAATTTGGAAGACGGAAGAGCGATGTCAAAAGATGTAGAGTGAAGGAGGTTATACGCAGATGTGGTGTAGAAGGACTGGCGTGCTCCCAAAACTCTAAAAAGAGGAAGAAATCAGAAATGTCAGGAATGACAGCGCACCCGCGAGATGTAGAGTTAAAAACAAGCGGACCTATATAGACCCCTCCGCAAGCTCCCTGCCACGCACACACGCACCCCATTCCCAGCCTGCCAAGCAGGGCAGAATAAAAGGAAGCCTCGTTTAAAAGGGAGTAGGAGGCCACAAGGCCGATTCCTTAGGCTTACCTCTGCTGCCCTCTGATCTGCCTCCCCACATAACGATGGAATTACGCAAGCACTGTTGTTGATTTTCAGCTATTAGAATCATTTAAGCCTTAGCTTTTCCTTCCACAACACCACACACACACACACACACACACACACACACACACACACACTACACAACTTGAATGAACGTGTGCGCAGAACTAGAGAAGCTAGTGTTAGGGTTGGAATCATCATGTCAACTTCTGGAACCACACACAATTTTGATATGGTTAAAGACTAGACTAACTGTATACTTGCATACATGGGTAACAGTACGATTAAATAGAAATAACAGAAGATGGGCGATGGAAAGGGGAAGAAAGATCAAATAAAGGAGAGGGAGATGAACAGTCTCATCTCACAAAGCAGAAAATCGGAACACTGTCGGTAGGAAATTAAACAAGAAACAAAGGCATAAATGTTTATAAGTAACCAAGAAAGAAGCTATAATACGACTGCAGTGATTTAAGTACAGTGAGAGATACAAAACCTGCATCATCTAAACCTGATCAATCATAGAAGAGGCAGAAATATCACTCCCCCTTAATGACGTGGAAGTAACCACCACTGGGTGTGGAAATAGGACAAAGGAAGATCATGGATGCTTCCATGATAAGCCTTCCCCTGCTAGAATCTTTAAAAAGTATTTCTATTCAGCTCTAGCTCTCTCTCTCTCTCTCTCTCTCTCTCTCTGTCTTTTTGATAATATATGAGAGCTCATTAGAGTTCACTTTGTAAATATAAAACATGGTTTGCAGGATTCTAGTTTTAAAAATGAAATACACGAATGAGATCCCCAAGTCGATCTCCCATATTTTGGAGATGAAGAGTCTGAGCTTAAGAGAGAAGTGAGTCATAATTCAGAGAGAAGGCCACATAGCTGGTCAGTGTCAGGCACATGTCACCTGTCTCTACCTCTGACATCCAGGCTTATCCTGCAACCGCTACAGTTAATTTTGCTCTTCGGGAATCAGGTATTTCATTTCTTTCCCCTTCTTCAGCAGTATCAGTAAATTATAAGGTTCGCAAATTCTAAATCAGATATGACACCAGATAACCTCCAATATCTTCACGAGATTCTTAAGAAATTAGATCCCACGTAAATTGATAACCCCAAGTGTCCACATTCTCTTAACAAATTATGCTGTTCGGTCAATATTCCATGTTCTTGGTGGGTTACTAGGGGATATATAGTTCAGGCCACCGTAACGAAAAACCCCAGAATGGGTGGCTTAAACAACAAGTACCTGTTTCTCATTTCTGGAAGGTGGGAAGTTCAAGGAGAAGGTGCCCGCAGATCCAGGATCTGGTGATGCCCCGCTCCCTGGTTTCCAGATGGCAGGCTTCCTGCTGTCCTCTCACAGGGAGGACAGAAGAGTAGAACCACGCCCTCTTGTGACTCTTTTATGGGTATTAACACCTTAATTAACTGAGTGGAACCTTCACGACCTCATCTAATCCTGGTTACTTCCACAAGGTTCAACTTCCCAATTCCATTAAATTGGGGACTGGATTTCAACACACGAATTGTAACAGGAGGAGGACACATGCGGTTCATAACACTAGGCTTCTAAAACTTTAATTTGTATACAAAATTACAGCCATGGAAAATAAATTCACTCAACCTCTGATTCTGATATTTGGAGGCACAGAGGACAAGTCTATATTTGAATTGTGATTCTAGAACCTAAAGCCACTTACTAGGGATTATTACCCTTGGGGTAATTAAATACACACACACACACAAACACACACACACACACACACACACACCTATCTTGTAAGATAATTTGTTTGAATTATCTGGCATCCTTAGCAGTTTAAAGTAATATGAAAAAAAAAAAAGAAAAAGAAAAAAACTCATGATACTATTTACCTGTTTACCTCTTCTGCTAGATCTGGTTCATTTTATAAAAACATTTTTTAAATATTTATTTATTTTGAAAGAGAGCGCGCGCACGTACGCGCAAGCGGGGGGAGGGACAGAGAAAGAGGATCCCAAGCAGGCCCCACGCCCAGCACGTAGCCCAACTCAGGCTCGATCCCAGTGAGACCACAACCAGAGCCGACATCAAGAGTTGGACACTCAGTTGACTGAGCCACCTAAGCACCCGTCATTTTATAAAAACATTTAAGTAGATATTGCTGCCTCGGGGGCCTCGTTTATCCAGATGTTGGTGCTGGAAGTGAATAAAGAGCGGAAACACCAGACACACATAATCATCTGATCTTTTACAACTACAGGGAGATCCTCCACCATCACACCAGCCCTAATTCCCTAGAGGATCCTACCTGTTCTCAGAGGAATTAATCATCAAAAGAAGATGCAAACAGCGTTGTTTAGCGAGATCCAAACTCGACTAAGCTGTAGAGGAGTTTAGGCTGAATCAGCCTTTCTGAATTAATTAGAATCTCTCCTGGTTTGGCCTGGAAACCAACCTACACCGCCATGGTGATCCTGGCTTCAAAGGTCTTCTTGCGGTTGGTTGAGGCCTTTGCTGATTCTGCATGGCAGCCCAGTCCTGCCTCCTTCCTTGCCCTTCCTGGAGCTGTGCAGGGCTGCCTTCTGGGACTGGACACACGCTCTCCGTGTGTTGGCACCCACCCGGGTCTGCGTATTCCTTCACATTACTTGCCCGGCCACGGACGTTTGCGCTTCTGATCCCACCGTGGAGGAACCGTAATGGTCTCCTTCCATTACTTATTTGTCTCTCACAAACAAATATACTTGAGCTACACTATACTTGAGCTACGCTATACTTGAGCTACACTAAAAAAGCATCAACTGAAAGTCAGAAAACACAAAGGCTCGACTCCAGAGTTCCATACAGAAGGGAAGGACAGCAATGGAACTGAAAAGGGGGCTCCGGCTGTTCTCCCGAGTTGCAGAGCGAATACATGTGCATTTTTATGTGTCTACCTTGGTGGGGGCTGATGGGTAATAGGGGGGTGCCCTTCAAACCATCGTTTGGCATTGAGACCTGTTCAAACTCAGCTCTGCCATGATCTAGTTATGCGTTCTTAGGCTTTTGATGTCTAAGCCTTAGGTTTCCACAACAGAACTCGTGAGGTGAACTAGAGGCTGGCTACTCTGAGTACAGCCCCCAACCAAACACCATCGGCATGATCTGGGAGCTACTGAAAAAATGCAGGATCTCAGGTCTCACCCAAGGCCCAGGGGCTCAGAACCTGCATTTTCACAAGACCCTCAGCTGACTTATGTGCACATTAGCATCTGAGCGAGATACGGCATGTTCCCTCCCTGATGAATCAGCCTCGTGAATTTGAGAAAACACAACGCTGGGATTTGAGCGCCTGAAACTGGAACTCTTTTTCTGCTACCACAGTATCTAGGTGCCATTGGAGAAACGACTTGACTTGTTCGCATCTGTCAAATTAGGGATATTACTACATGTTTTACGAGGCTGATGCGGTGGCTATAAATTATGAAGCACCCTACCACGATGCCTGGCGTACAACAGGAATTGAACACATTTTAATTCTCCTTCCTTGCTGGCTCTCTCCCGCAGAACCAATATTTTATGAATCTGCGGATCTTATTTCCTGCCACAGACTCATATCCTAGCGCCTTTGCCCCCAACTGAAAAAGAAACTAAAGTATCAAATCTTGCAAAAGTCCCGCAAAATTCTAAAAGCTAACAGTTACCAGGTGGCGGCGAGTGGAAGAGTGGAAGGAACCGAGGCCTTCATATGCAATACCTCTTAGGCATAAACTAGCCTCTCCCTCTACTGCTGTCAGTGCAGCTAAGAGACAATCAAGCTAACATTTTTGTTTGTCAAACTACCAAATTGATGCTGTTGCTTGGGGGCAGGGTGTGGGGATCCCCGGAGCGCTGTCTCAGAACAGGGCAATTGTGGACCCAATTACCTAGTTCGTGCTTTTAGTCTTTCAAAGTAACCCCGAAGAAATCTGTTTATTCTTAAGAGCTGTGAGGGGAGAGAAATGTCTCCCAAGATATCCCTTTTAAGGCTGTTCCATCGTATTTTGAGGTGATATGTTTTTTCTTTTACTGAATACGTTGTTATTCAAAAATGCTCACTTATCTTTTACACTCTTCACTTTGAATTCAACTACACTGTGACTTTTCTGTAAATCTTTTATGAACAAGGTCTCTGGTGGGTCCTCTTTAATTGGTTAAGGATGATCAGCAGAGAGCATTGTCAAAACTCCAGACAGTGTTTCTTTTGAAACTCGGGGCCCCAAACTTTTCCTGGGATAAGATGTCTGGATGTAGATAAAAACCAACCATGCTGTCCTGCCCGCAAACACTACCTGAGCCTGACTTGTCAAAACAAGAAGGGCTTTCAAGTCCTCCACCGGCAGTCAGAGTTTAGAAGGGCTTTGTTTTTCAAAACTGAATTATTTGTGTTATGCTTCTGACAAAAGGGGTTGAAAGAAGGAAGGGGATTGGAGGTCTTTGCTAAGAACACATTCTTGTAGCGATTCTTCCAGGAAAGACTAACAGAAAGTATCAAATACAAAAACTTCTGAAGGCCTTCCTCCTGTCATCTTGCAAATCTGGACACAACTTCATTACCCGGTGGGAAGGAGGAAGCGTAAACACACACAGGCACCCACCTGTTGCACGGACACCATGCCCTGCTTTTTTTCCCCCTTCTTGGGTTATTGTCTGTTCCAGAGAATTCATGTTTGAGTACATACTGGCTTCGTTCAAAGTCCTTCCCTGCCTTCTTCCTTGCACCCCTTCCTCAAATTTGTGAAGATATCCTCTATCCTTTCTCAGCTCATATCGCAACACGCACAGATGCTTCCCAGGTTTTTCTGTGTACAGCTTTGGATGCTCCCACTGGCTAGTAGGACTATAACTCCATTTGTAATTCAAGGTGTCCCTAAATACCGTAATAAACTTAGAAATGGCACTACAGTCAATGCTAGCATGTATATTTTAATTCTAAAGCCCCTGTGCTATCACACGCATTAACTGAACTACTTTTTGTCTGGTGTGTAAATGTCATTTACTTAGCATAGACATTAAAGGCAACCTTACAGGGGGAAAAATGAGCTATTTTTACACTGCTTTTAAAATCATTTTCAAGAAAAACTGGTATTCAAAATCAAGATTAAACTAAAAATTAAAACGTGGGCAATATTCTGCATGACTTCCTAAGTTATATTCAGGGAAAGCAAGCGGATTCTAGAATTACTGGACATCATCCAGAAGATTCATTTCCTGCCAAGGTACTCAATCCAGACCTAACACTGCATCAGCAATTTCTCGATTCTGTATTCTTTTTGGTTTACCATTCTATTTCTCATCACTATTCTGTTGGACATAACATCCCTCTGCTGTTGAGGATATTTAAAAAAAAATTTTTTTGCCAGCTTTGAGAAGTTGTTTTGGTTGGATTGGCATAATTGCTCATCAGAACCACACTTAATTATATTACTTTTAACCTTGTCTTCGTCTTATTTGGGATTTACAATGCACTTACAGATGTCATGATATGTATTGGTCTTGCATTTTAGAAAAATCGTTGACAGTCCTCTGTATATCCAGGAAATCCATTAATCCCAGCACATCTAGATGTGTGTTTTCCCCAAACCTGCCTTCATCCGGGCAAGTCCTAGCCAGTGGTTAATAAGTAGGGCTTTCCCACAGAAAGCCTCTGCCGTACGACAAAGAACTTTCTACAGGTAATGGAGGCAGAGCTGTCCACTCTAAACACAGACGCCTTCCTGGGAGTTCCTCTCCCTTCTTTTTGAGATTCTGATCTGCTTTGGGAGAATGGCTCACAGGGTCAGGGATAGTTGAAAGAATGTGCACGGGGCACAATTTTTATATCTCTCTTTCACCTAGGAGATTTTTCATAAGCCTGCTCAGAACCTCTCTGCTTGGTATGCAATACAGAAATAACGGGGTAAGTCTCTCATAAATTGAATTGATCTGACCATGGATTTGAAGTTACTGCCTTTCCCACTGAGTTAAAGCCAAATAGAGTTGCCTGCCCGGCCAGCTTTGATCAGTAGCGCGGTACTTTCCTCTTTCTGACTGAAATGCGTCCAGTCCCTAGCACTGGTTTTATTCAATGTTCTTGTTCACTTCACTGGAAATGCTTTAACTCTGGCACCTGCTGGCTGTGAAAGTGATTAGGATTTCATGGGACCAGAGCGTTTCATTTCTAGTAAGACACACCACGGCCCATAAATTAATACAGGATTATGCTTCCGCATTTACTCTGCAGGCTTGTTTTGAACTGAAAAGGAAAGGCAATTGAAGGGTGAAGAAAAAAGGAGATGATCAGATGAAAAGTGAGCAGGTGTACAAAACCTGACGGTGCGCATTCGCGTAAGCGCTTTCTTAGGAGGAAACCAAGAAACTTGCTCCCTTTGCTCTGTGAATGCTGACGAGCATCATTCCTTCCTCTCAAAACCTGGCTCATTCTGCCGCTGGAAAACATCTTGCCCTGCGTCAGAATGTAGACGGGTCGTCCCCAATCCCTCTGCAAGCCCGAGCAAACGCTGCGTCCACAAGGCATCTGAGCCTCGCCTTCCAAGCACCCCCACCATCGTCCCAGACGTAGGAACATCAGACCCTCCAGGCCAGCAGACCCCAAGCTGAGTGCTCTCAGGTGACCATGCCAACATCAAGAGGAGCAGGAGAATTGCCCCGCTAAGCTCCGTCTTAATTCCTATCCCCCGAAATAATTAAAGGAAATAAAAAATATTGTGGCGAGCAGCAGCCCAGGAGCCAGATTCAGCCCACTGATGGTTTTTGCACGGCCTGTGAACTAAGAATGGCCCTCACATTATTAAATGGTTGCAGATAATCAAAGTGACAATAGCATTTTGTGACACAAGGAAATCACACGAAGTTTAGCTGTCCTGTGCAGTACAATCGTTCCGGAACACAGCCACGCTCATCGGTTGACGTACTGTCGCTGTCTGTTTTCAGGCTCCTGCAGCAGAGTGGAGTAATTCCAAAAGAGATGTCTAAAATATTACCGCATGACCCTTGACAGAAAAAGTTTAACTCTGTTTTGTTATTTTTAGTGTTTATTTATTTATCTTTGAAAGAGAGAGAGAGAGACGGAGAGAGCACGCGTATGAGCAGGGGAGAGGCAGAGAGGGAGGATAGAGAATCCCAAGTAGGCTCTTCACTGTCAGCACAGAGCCCAACAGGGGGCTCCAACTCATGAACCCGTGAGATCATTACCTGAGTCCAAACCAAGTGCCGGATGCTCCACCAACTGAGCCACCCAGGCGCCCCTTAACTTCTGCTTTAAGCCACTAAGTTTTGCATTATTTTGTCACATGTCAATATGGATTTTGCAGATGGAATACCCAAGAAACACATTTCAATGTCACAGGTGATCTCTCAGCCACATACCCACATAGTTAAAACTCAAGAGGAAGCCAAAAGCTGAAAACAAAACAAAACAAAACAAAAAAGAACTTTCTGAATGTTTCCCATTTGTTGTATGCAAATGCAAACATTTTATTCCACTGGGAAACAGGATGGATGTAGCATTTCACGGACTCCCACCATATTTGAGGCACTGCTCTGGGCCACGGGGATCCAAAGGTAAGTAAAAACCCATAAAACCTG
Organism: Felis catus; assembly: GCF_018350175.1. NCBI lineage: Eukaryota > Metazoa > Chordata > Mammalia > Carnivora > Felidae > Felis > Felis catus. The sequence continues at coordinate 8,931,158 of NC_058371.1, read as the reverse complement.
TGCCCTCCTGGAGCTGACCGTCAAATGAAGAAGAAAAACAGCCATCGACCAATTCCACAACACAATCGGCAGTAGGTTTATCAAAATGATTGCAAAGAGTACTCTGATCACTATTCCTCAAAAATCTGACCTCGCCTGACGACAGCCAAGTTTCCCCAAAGATGTGATACTTAAGTCAGTATCATAATGGTAAGTCACAGTTAATTAGACAAAAGGGGGGGGGTGGAACGCTGAGAAATGCAGAGTTTTCCAGACTTTGAGAGCATGGTACCTTTGAGAAAAGGGGAGATGTGTGTGACTGGTGACAAAGAGAAGCCCAAGATTGCAGGCCTTTGTGAACCGTCTTCCTTGTTTTCATTTGCATCATAAGAGTCATTGAAGTATTTTAAGCAAGAGACATGGGGAAAGAGAAGGACCTTGGTTTAATGTTGTCAGATTCACATCTGGAAAATCATTTGCGTTTGTGGGAAAAACAGGCGGAAGAAAGCAGGGCGGCATGCCCAGAATGGAGGAGAAAGGCTGGTGGTAACCAATGGCGGGAGCGTAAAAACAAAATCTCCTCACAACCCAGGAATCCTCTCCATGAAGTGAGCAGGGAAAGAAAATCTTTATTACTGAGTAAGCCTTAAACCAGAGAGGGCTGCACAAGGCGGGCAATCTGCTACAGAGTTGCCGAGGCAGAACGGGACCTCACTCTTTTATCCGGCTATTCCCCGGCACGGCCACCAATCCTTAGAGAACTGGGACCCCCGCGTGGTTTGGCGACCCCAGAGGAAGATTCCAGCTGCATGAGAGACAGCAAAGATCATCACCATGGCAGCCACCAGGAACGAACGTCCCAACACTTCTGCCCACTGTAGCCACCACAGGGCGATACGCCTGCGTGCACCCCTCCACGGGTGCAGTGAAAGGGCCCCGTCCCCCACTTCACAGAGGACAAATAGAGCAGGAGGCTCGGACAGGTGTCATATGATGCACACACTTGGCGTGAAGATCAAGGGACCCTCGTGGAGCCCAAAACAAGGAAAGACAGTCCCACTCGAGATGATAAACCCCACACAGCTGTGTGGGCCCCTTAGGTCTCCGTAGGAAGGTTCTAGCCCCAGGCCTGTTCCTGTGCTGCCGGAAGACTGTGCCCATGAGCCTGCCTTTCCCAACAGCCAGGCAGACACAACCCATCACACACGGGTGCTCAGGATAATTAATTAGTCCTTCAGTGAGAGGACCGGCCAGCACTACTGGTTACAGGGAGTCCAGCCTAACTTTACCGGGTAACTGGGGGGAGACCACCCAGGCTCGCGAACTGGCTTCACCCAGGGGAAAAGAACACACTTCCCCGATCTTTTTGACAGGGGGTGGTTGCGCAGTTTGAAGCAAGGCACCCCCTAAAATCCTGTTCCTCCTTCCCCCACAAACCTAGAAATGGGGGTGCCGGTCTCTCTATAGGCTTACGTTTCAAAGAGATGGTTCCCAGGTCCTTTAGAAAGACACGCGAAATTGACCAAAGGCCCATCAAGTTTTCAAACAGAAGACCAAGGATGTACAAGTTGTCCAAAGGAAATGCGCTGAGAAGAGGAGAATCAGGCCTCTTGTTTTTCACTTGTTCTTCTCCTCACACTGGTGTAAGAGAAAAGACAATGCATTTCTAAAAGGATGGAGTGTAGGGGAAGAATAATATCCTTCGAGCTTAGGGTCACAGAAATCACTGAGGACTTTAACGAAGCCCGTGACTACGACGTACTTACAGCAGAAGCCGGACAAGCCAGACATGAGCGGCAGGTAACAGCAGCCCAGGGGCTGGAAGGAGCAGGCAAAGCCATTAGCGCTTCCGTGGTGACACTCTACTAGTTTGCTTTTGCTCCTCTAGATGCTTCTCAGATTTCTCTTCTTATGCCTCTACCTTGAATGTCTGTCTTCCTCCGAGCCCTGCCCTGGCCTTTTCATCCTCTTCCACGCTTTTCCTCCGTTGTCTCATCCATTCGTCTGACTCCAAGTCTCAGCTACAAACTGAAGACTCTTAATCTGTTTCTCCTGCCATCCATCCATCCATCCATCCATCCATCCATCCATCTCTCTCTCTCTCAAACTTGGACTCATAGATAAACACACCTACTGGAAAACTCAACTGGGAGTTCACAGTCATTCCAAACTCATCAGGTACACGTGGCACTCACTGTTCTCATCAAATATGTTCTTTCCTCCACGTTTCCTGTCTCAGAAGATGGTGGCACCATTCACCCAATTGTTCAAGACATTGATATTCTCTGGTCTGTCACCAAATATGAAATCAATCCAATTTATCTCCTTCATATTTCACGTCCGTACATGCCTCTCCTGACCGAGACTGACCGGCAATTCCTTAGACTGGCCGTCATTTCTCTCATGGAGATTATTCCAAAAGCTACCTAACTGATCTTCCAACTTCTACTCACGGCTCTTTTCAGATCCATTCTCAAAAATTCAGCCGGACTGAATTACAATAACCCGAACGTGAGAACAGATATAATTTTTTCACAGTGACATTGGTGTCAGGATAGAGCGCTGGTCTTTAACACGGTTTGAAATGACAAGTTCTTGAAACCGGCAGAGTGACCTCCCTCTGGGAGCTCAGCTGTCCGGATGCTGACACTTCTCTAAGAGTAAAAGGCAATCTTGGCCCAACCCCCCAGGATCCTGTGAGACTTCTTTAGCATAACAAAATCCCTTTGGAGACTTCCTTTATCTCTACCCCCCCCCCCCAAGATATATGTTAGCAATTATTCTCCAAGCATATGGCCCACTCAGAGACCTCTGAAGGGTCTCATGACTGAGGTTTTACTGGACAGTATCTGATGACCTTATTCCAACAAAGCTAACCTCAAGGTCCTGGAAACCTTATTTCCCAAATTCCCTAAAGGCCTGTGCTGTCCCTAACTCCCTCCCAACCTGGACGTATATAATCAGCCACCCCTCAGCACCCCAGTGCAGCTCTTTCTGCCCACGGGTCCTGTCCCCAGGCTTTCAGAAAAAGCACCGTTTTGCCCTGAAGACATCACAAGAATTCTTTCTTGGTCATCACCTCCAAACCCCAACTCTTCCACATCAGTGTGGGCACTGTTTCAGTGTTAACTATCATCCTCCCAGTTCCGATGTAAGGCTTTGACCTTAGTAGGGAATCAATAGATATTTTCATATAAAAGAGAAGGGAGGAAGCAATAAAACTCTTAGGCGGAGCAGCCTTGGGACTGGTCATCAGGGAATTTTGCAAATGCGTAGGACGCTGTGGTAGCTGAGACAGGATGAGATTGATTTACGGCTTAAAAGGCAGGGGAAGGCAGGCTTCCTAACTGCTCTTCGTACCTGGAGGCAAATACATCTTGCTTTCTTGAGCTTGAAATTAGAAAGAGAATTAGCTGTATTAAAGCTCTAATAATAAAAACACATCTACGAGTGACACAAATGGTCTCTGTTTACATCGGTGTATGACAATTAAGAAGATGTGACAGTCTGCAATAATTCACGGCTCAGGTGTTTTGTGCAAATGTGACAGAGAACAGGATGCCACCTTGGCATTAAACAGGGTTCCGACCTCGGCCGGTAAAATATTAAATTTCAAGTTTCCTTGTACAAATCTTCTCCCTGGATCTTTCCCATTTAAGTACTTTAGTATCAAACTAGAAAATAAAGTAAAGGAATCTGAGCCTTCTCTTTTATTTAACTCACGGACTCTTGTGAATCAACTTCAGAACGTAACCACGTCTCCCCTGGCTCAGCCAGGTACGAAGCAGCAATGGCAGGATGGGGTCAACTTAGGAGGCATCCCCTACTACCCCATGTCACCAGCCCTGTGGCATTCTGACACCCTTCAAGAAGGGAATCTCTTCACACAGTGGCTGCTAGCCCAGTGGGTATTGAGATGTTTGCTCTCCAGTGAGACTATCTTTCAACTTCAGAACGCCCATGTCCAACATGTTGGAATAGTTAGTAGATGTACCCAAGTCAGGGACTTCTGGGAGGGAGAGGGAGGGGGAGAGAGAGAGAGAGAAAGAAAGAAAGAAAGAAGGAAAGAAATATCTGGTGGGGATTTTCCTCAGCAAAATAATTACTCCTTCCAAGATGCACTCAGCAAAATAACTACACCTTCAGAGTCACATCTTGACGTGACAGAAGCAGAAAGGATACATTCATCAAGTCAGATTTTTTTTTCTTCTTTGGTTTTCCATCGAGGGACATTTCTATAATCGGTAGGTTTGTTTCTGTCTAATATATAGGAATCTTTGCTTCAGGGCATGAGGAAGATGGGGGGGGGGGGTGGCGGCGTGGTGGTGCGGGTATTGCTTTGGCAAGACTTTGCCCGGGTCTATTTTGCTCCCGGATTAACACTGTGGCCGAGGGACATTGCGTTGCTTTCTACACGACTTGGGTGAAAATCATTGCTCTTTCTTGCATTTGAAATCACTCTGCTGAAACTTTAGCTCTGTTGGACCAAAGTCCTAGTTTTAGACTTCAGCTCAGCCCAATTTATAGGATAGTATACTCTCAGGCAGCGCATCATATCCTTACTTGGAAGCTGGGGCGGGTGTGTCACATTTTCCCTGCCCACAACTTCCTTTGGAGGAAGCAGCGGAAGCACATTATGCCCCGAGGGTGTCACACTTTCCTTTCCCACCACTTCCTTCCAGGTACTGGAGGAAGCACATTATGGCCCCGGAGGCCGGAAGCGGCCGGTTCTCACAGCCCCGGGAACAGAGCTGCCATTTTTGTTTGGGCTGCTGAGTCAGGAAACTGACATTCTCCTGTTGTGCTTTTAAAAGTATTTGCTCTAACTTCATTTTTTTTTTTCCCTCTGACAGCTGAAGCAGAAAGGTGGATTAGCTTTCTTGATTCCAATTATCTTCCCTGTAGTATATTGCTGATACGCTACTGTGTCAGATAACTTATGTGAAGTAGAAGAAAATGTCACCTAGTAAATGTGACAGAGCTGGAGGGAGGGCTTGAAAGGTATTTCTTGTCACTGATGGGGCTCCAAGAACGTTTTTAAAGACAGGTAGAATTCTCTTGAAATATCTGAATTGGATTTTTTTTTTCCTGCCAAATTGGCTGAAAGATTACCATGCACATGTCAACTTTTGCTTTTAGAGAAGACCAACTGAGATCGTCGATGTCGTCCTCTACCTGATTTCCTTCTACATCTGGATATGAGAATGGAAGGTGTTCCTCACGACACCTGAGTTTTCCTCTGTTTGTTTGTTTGGTTCACATCATCAGACAGGAGGTCATATCTCAGAAAGACGGGGTTGTCACTGCCTTAAGGAGATATCTGGGACAACGGTTAATATCTGGTGACCACGTGTGTCTTTGTGTTTATGTTTTTGTGTCCTGAGGTGGTAAGAGGAGGCTGAAGCGCCTGTGTGCTCATTCAAAGCCTTTAAAAAAAATTAATGTTCATTTATTCCTGAGAGAGAGACAGAGAGAGAGAGACAGAGCATGAGCAGGGGAAGGGCAGAGAGAGAGGGAGACACAGAATCTGAAGCAGGCTCCAGGCTCTGCGCCATCAGCACAGGGCCCGATGAGGGGCTTGAACCCAGGAACCATGAGATCATAACCTGAGCCGAAGTCGGAGGCTCAACCCACTGAGCCCCCCAGGCGCCCCAAAGCCTTTTGATTACACAGAACTGCCTGCAGTTTCTGACTTTTGTTATTTGTGTCATGATAACTTATTATTAAATGTTTTAAATGTACAACTTTTCTTGTTTTCCCTGATGAATCACCTGTATCTTTTTACCACGTTGAGAGAATTTGAATCAGAGTTTAAATATAAAATGCTGCCCGTATTTTTGAGACAAGGACACCGGTCTGGAAACTTTGTAAGAGGAAGAAACCACGTCCAGAGGTCAGATTAAAGAGGAAAGCGGGTAATTACTTACATGGACGAGACAGAAAGGGGCTGCAGGGAGTTAAACTTGAGTTCTTTGCCTTATGGACTTTATCACCGTGTCGTAGTGTGATATCAGGATATCACGGTGACATAAAACCACTAAACAAAATTTTGTGGTTTAAGCCAGGGCTCTCTGCTAATTCTTCACAGAATGAAAAGCAAAGACAAGAAATGTTTCTGACCTGCCAGAGGGGATCGTGACTTCCACGAGGCAAGACTGCAGCTCGCTTGATTTGTTCACTGTTTTCCATCCAAAAACTTCTGAATCATTCTCAGCACCATAGTGAACATACTCCTTTTTCCTTTCGTGACAGATGTAGTCCTGCAAACATAAATAATCTCAGGCCCTCACTCTCATTTAGTTGATTACTAGCATTTCAATAAAAGCAAAACATTCTCGGTTGAGGCTCTTGACTTGAGTTCCTCTTAGTATGTAGTCGGTCTGTAACAATGACCTCTGGTCCCCAATGCTCTTCAGCTCAGTCCTTAAGCATCGCCAGAAAAAGAAAACCACCCTGATCATTCTCAAGATGTCTCGCCATGAGCAACAAGCCTCCTCAACCGAGTAAGCCATCAACACGGCCCTTACTGGAGCCCTGTAGAGACGGTCAATTTTATCACTTAGGGTAATAGCAGAAATGGGAGATGATGTGGGGTGAGTAGGAAGAAGAAAACAGAGCAGGAAACCAATGGTACTTCCTCTAACATCTGCAAGAGACCTGGGGAAAAAGTAGACAAGCAGGGAAAAGCAAGCTTGCAGAGCATCGAAGAAAGACTTGCCAATTCAAAGTAACTTTTTCTCTGTGTGTTAGCTGGCTGACATTTCCCCCTAAAAACACCCTTCTCTGTCCTTCACAGCACACCTCAGGCTCTGAGTAACCAGGTTTGATCCGCAAGATGAATTAAGAAAACCCTAGGGACACAGAGGGAAACAGACGGTTATCTACAGAGAGATAGATTACACCTCCAACTTGCAAATATGTGGCTCCTTTCTAGGTCAGCTCCTGTGCGAACAGGACTCGCCTGCTCCCTGATTTTTCCTTCAGGAAATGTGCTTCTGCTGAAAATGTGAAATGAGCAGGAATTTAGGAACAGGTGAGGGAGACAAGTATGTATTTATTAGAAATAATACTAGAAAAAAATACATGTATTCTTTGGTAAGAGGGACATGTGTATATTTTCCTGGGAACATTTACCAGGTTTCTGCCCAGGTTCAGAAAGGTCAACTAGTCCAAAACTTGATATGGCCCACATAATGTGAAATTTGACGCAACTAAATTTCACGGGATGTAGCCCAAGCACTAAGCACAACAGGTTCCGTTTATTTTCTGAAAGTGTCCTTATAAAATTAAGGCTTGCTTCTAACAAGCGAGAGTCAGTAGTCCTGCAATCTTGCTCTGCCTCTATCATTATTTTCTGTGTATTTACCAGCCAAACATACGCACAGCATGTTACGCATATGCGTGACGTGGTTGTGAGCAAACATGGCATCCGAGTTGCCAGAGGCCGTGTGTGGGAGGCGAGGCTGAAGGGAAGATGGTTTGTGAACTGAGTGCACAGCTCAAGTACCCAAGGGAGGCCAGAAACAACTCTCTCTACACTCAGGAAGACTGATTTTGGTTTTTGTCTTGAGGGCATGAAGAAAGAGGAAGCGTACACACATACAAAGAGTATAGACGCGACGCACCATTCTCCGCCACCTTGAATTGAAGGCGGGTGGTATCGCCAGGATGATGAGAAGTCCCGGGCATCTCTCCTTTGTCCTAGGTAACGCAGGAGTCTAGAAAAGGTAAATACCTGCCGGGCCAGAGACACAGCCCTTCCCTTCCCAACCAGCCTTTCAGAAGAGTGAGGATCATCCAAGGGGGCAGCCCGTGTGTCTGTGCAGCAAGACTCCTGCTTGCACCGAAAAGGAAATTTAGCTGAATATGTTTATCCTTCTGAGAAATACAGTCTGAAGAAAGCAGGCTTCAGCTCCTGAAAGACCTCGGTACATGTCAATGATTTAAAAAGTACACTCCCAATGCCACATCAAGGACCGTGCCTGCTAGAAACAGCTCATTTACAATCTGAGGAAAACGGTCAGAAATAAAATGTGGGAATGGAGCTTTAAAGACATCTTACCAGTTGATTCTTGATAGGATTGATGTTAAAAAGTTCTCGCGTTAATGATATTTATCACAATAGCACAATATGAAAGCATCAAGGTCACTTTCCAAATAGCATGTTGCTTTCCAGAAGTGTAAATATGACGGAGTGTCTAGAAACTGCCTAACAGTGGTGTTATCATAAATTCTGATGATAAATGACTTTCAGGCAGTCCTAAACATCCCACAATGGGCTCTAATAATACTGAGGGAAAATTTTATGATGAATACAAATCACCCCTAAAACCCATAATACATCAAGCTGAGTAATATCACAATGAGAGGGGAAAGAAAATGAAACTTTAAATAGGCATATGCTTTTATGTACTTTGATTGGATTTGTATTCATTCTACCCACTCCCTCAATCCAACAATAAATATTATGGTGGAAAATAAGAAAATATCGTAAACCTCTCTCTGAAAATTTGATTTGGAAACCAAACAACAAATATAACATCGCTATTGTCAGATATTTATTTACATTTTAATTTTTACTTACTAAGTCTGGTATAACGATAGGGCTTTAACACATGCTCCCTTCTGAAAGGACATTTCTGTCGATTCTCCTTTAAACCTTATAATAATAAGGGGTAGGAAATTTGGTTCCTTGCAAATTGCACATTAGCCTTATCAACTACCCGTGATGCACATGAATTAATTCGGGGGCTGCTCTTCTGTTTAATGTTTCCATGTAGAAAACAAACCCCAAACTTAGAGGTGTTTCATTCTGCTCGAGACTTTGTGGATCAGAAGCACGGGAGGGGCTGGGCTGGGCAGGTCTCACTGGAGATCCCTGAAGCAGGTTTGGTCCGGATGCCCAATGGGGCTTTGGTCATCGGGGGGCTCTGCTAAGCGAGGTGTGCCAGTGGGTCACTCTAGTGGCTGCACTGGACACTGGCTGTCGGTTGGGTGTTAGTGGGGGTTCTCTCACTGGATCCCCCAAAAGATGCCTCTCCACCATGGTTATCTGAGTGTAGCAGGACCGTTTCTGTGAAGTCTGACTTCCCTCAACAAGAGTCTGAAAATAGGGCAGAAGGCACAGACTTTTCTGATCTAATTTGGGAGATCACATGGCACTTCTCCATTCATTAACGCAGTCCCAAACTCTCTTCCGGGTCAGGAGTATCAAATAATTTGAGCCTTTTATTATAAACCAGTATAGTCCCCAAAGTCACCCTTCCCCTCCAATTTCATTTGAGCCAAATATATCTCACATAAGTTTATGATAAATTTTCTAATAAAACTAAAAAAAAAAGTCATTAAACCAATCCATGTCTTTGCAGGTAAGATATGTTCTAGGTGGTTCCATTGAGTAATTTTAAGATAAGGCACCTGCTTAATTTGCTTTTTACGTTCCAAATAAAACAATTTTGATTAAGCAAATGCCATTCCAAATCGGTCAAGTCCACAGAGAGTAACTATAGGAGAAAGTGATAATTCCAAAAAGAAAACAGGCTCACAGCGCTGGCTCTTAGTAACTTCTGTTGCTCAGTATGTCAGCTCAGTGCTTTTCTGTGGCTTACAAAATAGTTAGTTTTTTTTAAATAATGACAGTTCAGGGGCGTGTGGGTGGCTCAGTCGGTTGAGTGTCCGACTTTGACTCAGGTCGTGATCTTGTGGTTCGTGGGTTCCAGCCCCGCGTCGGGCTCTGTGCTGACAGCTGGGAGCCTGGAGCCTGCTTCAGATTCTGTGTCTCCCTATCTCTCTGCCCCTCCCCAGCTCACACTCTGTCTCTCTCTCTCAAAAATAAATAAATAAACATTTAAAAAAAATAAAATAACTGTTCAGTTCTTCTAGAAAGAAAATAGCTCACCTGTATGCACTTAAAGCATTCCCTTAACTAACGTTACTACGCAGGGAATTATAAGACTGCCTGTCTCTGTATCCCCCGGAGCTGATTCAACATCTTCCAGACAATGGCACGCACACACAATGGGCCACTCCATGTATTAATTATTTCTTAATTTCAGCCATGCTGCTTAGAAATGATAAATGGGAAAAGCCAGTGCAATGAAATATAAGATTTATAACTTGGTCCTATGCATTCATTTATATTTATGTTCCTTGTCAAAGTTTCTGCAACGTTTCCTCAGATTTTGAGGCTTTTGAGCCTCACGACATCATTATAAGGTAGAGAGGAGGAGTGTTTCCATTCACACTTTGATGATAATTCTGTTAAGATTCATAAAGGCCAAATGACTTGCCCGCGAAGCCCCTAAACGTTGGCGAAGGGAGCTCAAGATTGGGGTCTGATTCATCCAGTTCTCTTTCCATCAAACTACTCCCAGAAGAGGACAAACCAGACATTGCGAAAGGGAGATTTTGCAGGTTTGCTTACGTGGCTAGTGTAGGTCTGAGCTGTTTCAAGAGCCCAGGTTATATGGAGAACCAAAGGTGTTGCAGGACAGAAAATGTGTGGTCAAGGAAAAATGGGGGAAACAAAACAAAACACACATCAGCCCAAGAACCGAAGAATATTCAAGTAACTGCTGATATACCTTCAAGTCTCCCATTAAGCCTTCTCGGTGTCACACACAAGGACCGGGCCTCTCCTGTTTTTCCACTTTTCCTCTCAAACTGTCTGCATCTAATTAGTAACTTCTCTCCATTCTTCTTGAGTTTAGAAGATGATTTTCCCCATTAACACAGGCTTTGAGGAAGAAATGGAATAGCCTACAAGATACGATCGCAAATATGTGAAAGTATGCTAGTCAAGGAAAATATGTAAAAATAGACACAGTTGTGGTAGTTAGGGCTCTTGGGAGATACGTTGTTGTTTTTAATGTTATTTCACATATTGTATTTTCAATTTAAAAATAAACCCCATCCACTCCTCAGAGTCAAGCATCAAGGAAAACGAAGACACGGAGAACCTGGGGAGCATGAAGGTATGTATACACGACCTGTTTCCTAAATGGCGCTTGGAGAGTTTTGCTCTGGCTTGTATTTTTGGTGACCTTTTACAAGCAGGTGGTGGAAAAGTAGATTACACGTGGCTCCAACATTGATTCTATTCAAGGGAGTATAAGTTTGAGTCCCTAAACCCCTTTGTGCTAAGAAATCTTATTTACTGGAAGACAAATTAAGTTAGTCTGAGCCCCATTCTGACAGCCTGGAGGTGAATTCTATTCCGGTCGCTACTGGTGTCTTTCTTTTCCAAAGTCCTCAGAGTACCTGGGGTATATGCAGACTCATGCTGAGCAGCTGGGGATGCTCTTGTCACCAATGCTCTGGATGCCTCAAGTGTGTTCATGTTCCAGACCCACGTGATCGCCCAAGGGTCAGCTTTGCTGCTGGTGGGTCATCCATGGTGTCTGACAAGGCTTCGGCCCCTGTGACGAGAGTCCAGTCTCTTCAAGCTCACCCTGGGGCTGTTTCGTTTCAGAGCACCTGGCCTCCCTGCCCTGGTATAGAACCCCCAAGGGGCTCGGGGTTCCCGACATCAAAGTCCAGGAAGAAGTACAGGCTGCAAACCGCCCCTACTCTCTTCTCCACACTCATTCCTTGGGGCCCAGGGCAGGGGTGCACAAAGGCCTGGCCACCTGCTTAGAAATGGTAGGGATCTATATATCAACATATATAGACCCATAGATCAATATAAGTCAGATTGTTATACCAATATAACGTTCAGATCTATATATCGATAAATTATCCAGAACAACTTTCATTTCCTGGCCCTCCTGAGAAGCAGGTATGAGGCCCCCAAGAAAGCAAGATCTGACTGTTTCTTTCCTCTAATCCCCTTTCTTAGTTTGCACAGTTTTAAAATGGAAATTACTAGTTTTTTTTAAGAGGATTAAGCCTCATTCAACCTCCCAGTGTGAATTATTCCGGGTAGATGAATGCCCTGATTGCTTATTAGAGAGATTCAGTTCCGGGATTGTCTCTCCACGCAGACTGTCGTGGCCGTATCTTTCCTGTAAGAGGGAGTCCTGCACAATTTCTGTCTTCCTCTGATCTTTCAACTCCTGACTCTCATTAGTTTGCGGGCATACTGGCATGCAGAGAATATAGATAAATATCTTCTGGAGTCAGTGTTTTGGTCATAGCGGTAAAGATTCAATGTCTGAGCACATACTGTATGATTCCAATAGGAAGATTATAATGCCCTAGCAAACATTTTTGTTCCTCAGCTTATTTTCTTTAGGAATCTCTGCAAAAGTGTACATCGCAGTGCACTACTGCCTTACCCACCGGCTCAATCCTTTTTCCTTTTTAAATGTTTGTTTATTTGAGAGACAGAGAGAGAGCAGGGGAAGGAAAGAGAGAGAGGGAGACACGGAATCCGAAGCAGGCTCCAGGCTCTGGGCTGTCAGCACAGAGCCCAATGCGGGGCTCAAATTCACCAACTGTGAGATTGTGACCTGAACCGAAGTCGGACACGTAAATGACTGAGCCCCCCAGGGTCCCCCCAGCTCAATCCTTTTAAATGGTCCCTAATTCTGAATGCCACAGCATGTTCAGCACGAAGCACAGAGGACAGCCGACGCTTAATATTTATGGAAGACAATGAAGGAAGGAACAAATCTGAAGGCCATTTCTAAAAGTCACATTTCTAAGCCGCCAAGGTCTCACGAAATCAGTACTGTGTAAGTAGAATAGGGGAGTTGAACAATCAAAACTGAATGCTGATAGGAGTGATGTTAGCAGCTTGGCATGAATTGCGAGCTATTTGATAGTAGTGAGTGTGGACTCTGGAACCACACTAGCTGCTTTCAAGTCTTGTTTCTGCCCCTTCGCTTGGGAAAGCTATGTAACCGCTACAGACTTCAGCTTCCTCATCTGGAAAATGGGGATAATAAGACCTCTACTTGCTAGGGGTATTAAGAGAATGACACATTTTAAAAACACGTAGAATGGTCCCGTGTACAGTTAAGCGCAACGTGAGGGTTAGCGATCATCATCTTTGGTCAAATAAGACCGCTTTTAATGTTCGAAGGTAGTGAAAGACACATACGTTTTGAAATCCCTATACATAGCCTGTGTTTACATGTAACGTTTTCAGTATCTAGATGTAGACTTTGTCCAAGTTAAGTTTGGAAGAAAAAGTGGAAAGAAACAGAAGTTTTAAAAGCAGCTCCAGACTCATGCATGACTTCGAGTGAATCAGGACAGTGGAGTCATTTGTAAGGTCTTAATCACTGTCGCTCAAGATGGTAGCAAAGGATCTCGGGATATAATTATGTCACCTGCCTACATTTAAGTTGACGCGACGAAATAGTAAGACAGCAAGCAGGTAGCTATTAACCCTTCTTGCCCAGGGAGGTAAGCATCTGATAATGAGTGGCAGGAAAGTATTTTAGAGAATTTCTTTTCCCTAAGGATATCCAGTCTCTCAGGCAACAAACAGCCTGGAAGAGAATTCCTCCTAAGACAAAGTCATGCCTAAAACCCCTTCTCATTCCAGGAGCAGGAGAGTCACAGAGGTCCTTCTTAGAAAGCATCACAGCAAATGCTGTGGAAAAGGGAATCGGAGCCTGTGTTTTAACATTAGAAGAAAAAAATGGGAAAACAAGGACTTTGTCCTGAATGAACACAGCAAAGACAAATTCGGGATATCGGGTTTTTTGGGGTTTTTTAGTTGAAACAGAAAACATTTAATGGAACTAATGAACCAAAACTAATGGCATTTTGAAGTCCTACTTGTTAAGGTTGGTGGTGTTTTGTCATCAATATACAAATTAAAAAAAAATGCTCCCCGATACACAAGTACAGGCTGTGTCTATACAGTATTGCTGATCAAGTTTTACAAGTGGATCTTGAGTTAGAAACTAAACAAAGGACCCACGTCTTGAAATCGCCGACTCTTCAATCACCTTCAGTTCCCCAGGAGGATCTACTCTAATATTTTTCATTTCATTTTTATCCCAATCACAAAATTTACAATGAAAATAAAGGAGAACAAAATGCATGAAACAAGATGTTGGGAAACCATTTCTTCTGTCCTCAGCACTACCTCTGAAACTTCTTGCCTCCCCAGCGGCTTCAAGGATAGATGACATTTTCCATGCATGTGCCTCATCCTTCTTTATTTTTCTTACCACAAGAGCCACACTAGTCTCTACCCCTCATGACTGGTCAACCACACGACTGGATTATTGCAATTGCTGCTATTGTGTTCCTACTTCAATCTATACGGTACTCTCCTCACAAACTCACATTCATGGGACACATCTCTGCTGAAACTCTTTGGTAGATTTCTACAGAGTTAGATCCACTTCCTTAAATGATTGGATCTCACGCCAATACCTCAGGTTCACATTCAAGATCCTACACCAACTGGCCCTTCAATATACAATCTCTCATTGTCTTCAAATTATAGGCTCCATCTAGTCACGTGGGTTTCCTTCCAGCCCTCTGCCTACGTGCCAACCAAAGCCCCATCTCTGGGCCTTTGCTTCAGTGGTCTCCTTGCCTAGAACAAATACTTTACGAAGCCAGAGCGTACATATCTTTAGGTCTCTATGCATCTTAACTGCTCTGTGAAGACTATGTGGAAAATTCTAGCCCATAGAAGTGCTCCTTTTTCTGAATTCCAACAATATTTCTGGTAACAGATTATGGTAATATTAAATCACACTTTACATTGGTTTCTATTGGGCTCTTTAAAATAAAATATCCTATATACTGTGAAATATGAGTAACCCCTCCCAGGCTGTATCTATACAGTGAAAGTGAAAGGTGATGGGGTCAAGTATCCAACGCACCAATATGTCCCCACAGCCAGTCCAGACCTTTCAGAACAAACCATCCGAGAGGATTAGAGGAGAGGCCTGAGGACAAAGGAGAAGCAAAGCAAAAAACATGCCCTCACGTCTACCTTCCTGCACTTAACCAAATCCTGGCAGGGGAGATCCTCGTGGGTGTTGTTTTACAGTAATTTTGTCTCTCAGAGGTCTTCTGCCATTTCCTCCTTCCTGTCTCCATTTTTCAAGCATCATCCATGCTTATCAAGGTATTTTTACTTTGATACTAGTCAAAATAGTTCAGTGATAAAAATCAAGCTTTCTATTTGTTAGGGTCTGTGATCTCAAACTGAAGAACAGCTGAATAGTTTTTGATCACAGAAATTTTGATATTTATCTCAGAATGACACGGCAGGCTTTTTTTTTTTTAATCTGAGATTGATTGAGAATCAGGCAGAAGCACATGCAATAATTTCTCGGGGTTGGGGAAACAGGATAGTGAGGGGGAGCTCCACATGACAAAGAAGAAAACAAAAGTTTTGGTATAACTTATCTTGTAGCAATTGCTTCAGCATTAGTTAAGGAAGGGAATTCGGAAATAGAAAATATTTTATTTATTTATAAATAAATATTTATTTATTTATAAATAAAATAAAGGAGGCGGGCCTGGGTGGCTCAGTCAGTTAAGCGTCCAACTTCGGCCCAGGTCATGATCTCACAGTTCGTAAGTTCAAGCCCCACATTGAGCTCTCCGCTTCAGCACAGAGTCTGATTTGGATCCTCTGTTTCTCACTGTCTCAAAATAAATCAGCTTAGAAAGAAAGACAGAGAGAGAGAGAGAGAAGGAACTGTAGGAATACAAATGGCTAGAACTGTATTAATTGCGATTAAATCTGGAGAATGTGATTTCCTGTCCTGATGGGAATGTATCAGACAGAATACCACAGAGAAGACAGGGGAGACATTTATCATCTGACAAAGGATTTTAGTGGCACAGAGGAAAAACCTCTGTCACCGGAGAGGCTGATGGTGCGTTTTGGTCAGTGGATTGAAGAATTAAACCCAAACTTTCTGATGGTGTTTCAAGACGACATTTAATAAATGCAACCAAAAGTTTTAACACATGTATGGCAGGAACAGTCAGGGAATCCATGTGGTTGCTGTATTAATTTTTTTTAAGTTTATTTATTTTTGAGAGAGAGAGTGTATGTGAGGGGAAGGAGCAGAGAGAGACGGGGATAGATGATCTGAAGCAGGCTTTACGCTGACAGCAGAGAACCCCACGTGGGGCTCAAACCCACAAACTATGAGATCATGACCTGAGTCGAAGTAGAACGCTTAACCAACTGAACCATCCAGGTGCCCCTGCTTGTTATATTAATTAAGGAGAGTTGAAGTTCACCCTAAATAAACTAACTTTAGCTCCCCATAAAATCCATTAAATAGCAGGATATAATTTTTGAATTAAACATTCTGGAAAGCCAACTCTTAAGAAAGGGTAAGATTTAGATCCAGGGGCTCAGCTAAGAGTAATAATGGTATTTTGTGGAGTATTTAAGGAGAATCGGAAGGAGTCGAGTGTTTCTCATACACTTAGTCCATTGAACTGCAGGAGGAAACAGAAAGGCCAAGTTCATTAGGTGAATTCTTCAAAACAAACGTTAAGAGATGAATCACTGGGTTCTGCTCCTGAAACCAAGACCACACTGTATGTTAACTAACTTGGATTTAAATACTAAATAAATAAACAAACCCCAAAACACTGAAGGATGACTAGCATGCAGGGCAGCAAGGGAAAGCCTGCATATAATTTGAAAGTCAGATGTGTGGAAGATGAAATGGGACTGAGGGAAAGCAGGTGACAAATCTATAGGAGAGACACAAAAAGATGGGTCGAGGAGCAGCCTTGCCCCGAGAAAGCGGAAGCCATGCGGTACTGAAGCCTTAGTATGTAAAGTATGTGCGTTGTATTGGTCCGCCAGATACCCTTAAAAATCCGCAATGGAACATATTTCAGAAATCTGACAAGGATAAATTAATCTAAGCTCAAAGTACGAGTAGTGAGAGGGAGGGATGCAAACTTAAAACCATGGTAATTGTTTGTAATGGAAGACTTTATCTATATTACGTTAGTGAAAGCTCTCCTTTGGGCAAGAATTATTTAGGGAAGGATAAATGGCCATAGACTTGAACCTGGGCAGCGAACAGAAATCCTTGCTGGAAGTATCTGTGGATGAAGCCACAGTATAATAGGAATCAATGTCCTCTTGGAGAGTGAAGGCTTTTAAAAAAATCTATCACTTGGTGACTCAACGTTAGAAACAAACTATGATAAAATGCAGGTACTGTAAAGCAGAGTCAGTAATCAGCAGGAAATCTGTATACTGTTTGAAAACACCCTAGGGCCAACCCAGAAGTGTATGGCATGAATCGAAGAGAAAGATCATGTATTTCCTCACGGCTACCATCTTTCACGTACATCTTCCTCCTTCCTACCTGTTCCCCCGTTGGGCTCATTTCTCCCCCACCAATCACCGCCCCCTCTTCCCCAACCTCCCACACCTAGAAACTCACAGACAGCATAGACATCTGGCAAATAGTAGGCTAGTGTTGTCAAAAACACATCTTTTTCGAATGAGAACCCCAAACGCGTATATTGTGGCAGGTTAGTGACAAACTAGAAATCTAGAAGGCCAATAATAATTCAAGGTATATTAATATTATTGCAAGCTCTGAGGCAGAACATCTTGGAGTCCTTTTTTATTCTTTTCTCCTCCAGTCCCTCCATGTCCCTTTTCACCCTAATTTTCCCAAATAGAGACCATAGTAACTACAACTTCTGGAGTACTGCCTATAAACCTTAATGAATATACTGTCTCTAATGCTGCAAACCACAAGTAAGGTAGACAGTACAGCCCTCATTACTAAGGCTGAAAGATTGTCTGTGATGCACCTGAGGCCACGTCGGTAGCAAGTGCTGAGAGTCGTCTTAACCTGTTTTCTTTTTTCATTTTCTCCCCCAAGATGGCCTCATCACCACCTACTCTTATTCCGGGAGCTTCAAGTCTTTTAGACTCATCTCCTTTCAACTCATCTTTTGCAGGCAATTCCAAGACAGTTTTCCCAAGCAAAGCTTTTATATCAGCAATCTATTGAGAAATCTGTTTTATCTGTATTTTCAGGACAACACAGTGGATGGGAAGAGGTCCAACGGAAAGCAATTAAGGAAATTAAGACAAAGGAGGGACAAGGGTATAATAACAGACTAGGTGAATCAGGACTATGAGAAGTCAAAGCCGAGACCAGCTATGGCAGATGCCAAGGATACAAGAAGGCCAAGGGAGGAAACTCAGATAGAAGCAGCAAGTCGAAAAAATCCATGATGCTGAAAGAACTAATGAGTGGGAGAACTTGGAAAGGTCTAGAAGAAAGAGCCATTTCACAGGATGAATAATGGACTTCTGGAATATTCTACATTGTGAGATGCTAAGTATAAAAAGCATCAGTGACTTGAAGATGGCTTTGGATAAATCTACAGAAAACAGCCTGTAAAAGATCATTAAAGGAAGCTTCTGATATTTGCAGGACACTTTAATTTTTTGAGGTTCTCACTGATGCCAGTTACTCTTCCTTTTTAAAATTTTCTTTAATGTTTTTATTTATTTTTGAGAGAGAGACAGAGCGGGAGCAGGGGAGGGGCAGAGAGAGAGGGAGACACAGACGCTGAAGCAGGCTCCAGGCTGTGAGCCATCAGCACAGAGCCCAATGTAGGGCGTGGACTTGTGAACCATGAGATCATGACCTGAGCTGAAGTCGGTCCCTTAACCGACTGAGCCACCCAGGCGTTCCTTATGCTTATTTTTTTTAAAGAATACTCTGTGGTTATGGTTAGAGCCAGAATCGTAGACGGAATGGTTAGGCCTCTCACTCCATCAGGAAAGGCCATGTAGCCTGATTCCATCCGATTCCCCGCTCACTAACTGGGTCCATTCCACATTCTTCCTAAACTTGAAGGTCAAAATCTGCAAAATGGGGGAAATGACACTTCCTACTGTAGACCATGATTGTGAAAATGCAAAAGATATCTACAAGATATCACCATGCCCAGAACATGATAAGTCTGAACAATGGTTGGAAATCTATGACCCTTCCCTCTAATGCTGAAATAAGGAAGAAAACAAGAAAGAAAGAAAGAAAGAAAGAAAGAAAGAAAGAAAGAAAGAAAGAAAGAAAGAAAGAAAGAAAGAAAGAAAGAAAAGGAAAGAAGGAAGGAAGAAAGAAAGAAGAGAGAAAGGAAGAAAGAAAGGAAGAAAGAAAGGGCGGAACAAGAAATATGGAGGGGGGGAAAAAAGGGATTTTTTAAAAATAGAAATAAGCCGGGATATTTCGAATAGGAAACCTATAGGAAAAGCCAAATAAATGGAGCATCAAAATTGCTCAGTTAACGTGAAAAGCGGATGTGAAAAATTGTAGTAGAAATGACTGAAACAGAGTAACCAAATAATCCAACAAGTGAACGAATCATTAGGTAACCATCAGCAAGGAAAAAAAGACAACACAGTACAAAATCATGTGCAGATGTAACTTCTTCCCCAAGTGGCACCAGGCACCGTCACAGACGAGAGTGTGGTGAGCTCAGATGTACTCAGCTCAGAGGCTGCGGTCCGGAAGGAAGAGAGAAAGCCCGGGACAGCAGTTCAATGTCTAGGTGGTCCAAGCAGGGACACACGATTGGACTTGTGTCACATCACTTGCCTAATTCATAAGGGTTTGATGTACCGATGGCCTAAATAATTCAGTGGAAACATAATTCTAAACAGAAGTGTGAAAATAATGATGATAAATAAGAGAAAAGAAGATATTATCAAGTCGGTTAAACCTCACGCCTGACCTTTTGCTATTGGTCCAAAAGCACCCAGAGCGTTAATTTAGTAAATTTCCCTGGAAACTTTAACTGCTTCCTGGTCAATAAGGCTGTCAAGTGGGTCCCTACGGCAGCTCAGAAAGACAACTGTGGAAAACCAGTAAAGCTTGAGACGTGTATTCGCAGCCATCTCCTTTGCCTGCCTGCAATTCCCCTTCATGACATCGATCTCTTGATATACTCTTAAAAATCATTATCTTCTTCTGACCCGGAGGGGTCCTCTCCTCTTTCTCACTCTGAGCAACAGCCACTCTTTGGTGTTCTATCAGACAACTTGATAACGGCTCAGAACTCCAGTCTGTGTGAAGGGAGAAAAACACTTTCTCCCCCGCAAATGCCCATCTTAAGGTCCACACAGTAAAGTGTTCAAATGCTATTCTGTGGATAGTTTAATCAACGATGCTAGAGGCTGGAATGCTCCACTCAGAAGCGGGAAACGTGGATTTTTGACATCAGCTCTCTTAGTGCCATTAGTCATTGGAGACGCTTGGCCTTTTAGGTTTTTTTTTCGTCTTTTTTTTTTTTTTTAATTTTTTTTTTCAACGTTTATTTATTTTTGGGACAGAGAGAGACAGAGCATGGACGGGGGAGGGGCAGAGAGAGAGGGAGACACAGAATCGGAAACAGGCTCCAGGCTCCGAGCCATCAGCCCAGAGCCCGACGCGGGGCTCGAACTCAGGGACCGCGAGATCGTGACCTGGCTGAAGTCGGACGCTTAACCGACTGCGCCACCCAGGCGCCCCTCGTCTTTTTTTTTTTTAAGGAAGGAATGAAAGCGTGTGCTCAGATGTGAGAGGGTTACCATAAAAAACGATAGGTCATCTTTAAAAGTGTTCAACATTTTTCATAGGAAAAGATGTCGTAAACAGAAAACTTTATTTTTTATAATACTGTTAAGCTTTGCTTTATGATCCAATCTTTATTAGGAGGTTCTGTCACTTACAGAGAGTTATGTAATTTGTATCATAGGCTTAATTCTTTGTGCACATGATACCAGAGTACCCTACCCACTGAAATTCAAACTCCAGCAAAGTGCTATGAATAAGAAGGAATTTCATAAACTTGATTTATTAATTATTTATTTATTATATTAATAAATATGATTTTATTTGCTTATTAGCAAATAAAAACCACTGTGGATTCTTTCCCAGGAACAAGATCATGTAGTAACAAATCGTTTAAAAAAATTTTTTTTAGTGTTTATTTATTTTTGAAAGAGAGACAGAGAGACAGAGTGCTAGAAAGAGACACAGAGTCCAAAGCAGGTTCCAGGCTCTGAGCTGTAAGCACAGACCCCGATGCAGAGCTCAAACTCACCAACTGTGAGATCGTGACCTGAGCCGAAGTCGGACGCTTACCCGACTGAGCCACCTAAGTGCCCAGTAATCAGTCGTCTTAAAAACCAAAGGGAAGAGTAGAATAAGCCCTCAGTGAATCAAATGGCTTTAAGATGAAGTATTGTGATGAACTAGGAAGAAATTTATCCATTATTGGTTCCTTATTTAAAGTATACTAGTACTTTTCTGGTTGGGTACAGTATAGAAAGCAGTATGTAATCATCTTTTACCACAAGAGACCAACCTTTCGAGTATCACCCCCATTATGTAACTACAAGAGAAAGAATTAGATCAATACTTATGCCAAGAGAGCCCCTTGATTTTTTTAAAGAAAAAAAAAAACGGAAAACGCCGTAAGCCTTTTATTTTGACATTCGTCTGTTACCGAAAAGCAATAAATACGGTAAAAAAAAAAAAAAATTTACCATTTAATTACACAAGCTAGGTGATAGTCTATCAATGTTTTATTTATTTTATTTTTATTTTAGAGAGAGAGAGCTTGAGAGTGGGAAAGAGGGGCAGAGGGGGAGAGAGAGAGAATCCTAACCAGATGCCACGCTCAGAGCAGAGCCCAATGCGGGGCCTGATCCCATGACCCTGGGTTCACGACCTGAGCCCAAATCAAGAGTCCTACCCTCAAGGCTGAACCACCCGGGCGCCCCAATGCTTTATCTTTATCACTTTCTTCATCTAAAGCCTGAAAATTGTCCTCACAGAATATGAGATCTGAATGAGTTGGGAGAGTGATAGGTACATGTTCTCAGCCCAACAAAGAACTTGGGAAGAGTCAAAATAAGGAAACAAGGAAGAAGGGACCCAGGTTTGAAAGCAGGCTCAAAGACCAGCCTCAAGTTTCTCAACCCTGCTGACAGTCGAAACCCCTGGGAGGCTTTCAAAGCATGAGGAGCCCCGGGCCCGGGTCTCAACGGTTCCGATTTAATTGGTCTGGCTTGCGGCTGGAGCATAGGTATTTTTAAAAGGCTCTCCACCTTGTTTCAATGTATAGCCAGGGCTGGGAGTCCCCTGTAATAGGCCAGCGCGTCGCATGCGGTGCCTGGGCCCTGGGGGCTCTTGAGACATTTTCACACAGTCCATGAAGTCATAACACTTGTCATAATAATACTAAGGCACCATTTGCCTTTTTCTCCGTGTTGACATTCACAGTGACGGTGTAAAAGCAGCAACGAGCAACGAGCTAGCGTGTTGGCATGGATCAAGACAGTGGCACTGAACCATATTAAGTGCCATCATATTTTTTAGCATCAGACATCGTGCTTAAAAAAAAATACCAGCTTCTCTTAAGAATGACCTTGATGATGGGGCGCCTGGGTGTCGCAGTCGGTTAAGCGTCCAACTTCAGCCAGGTCACCATCTCGCGGTCCGTGGGTTCGAGCCCCGCGTCGGGCTCTGGGCTGATGGCTCGGAGCCTGGAGCCTGTTTCCGATTCTGTGTCTCCCTCTCTCTCTGCCCCTCCCCCGTTCATGCTCTGTCTCTCTCTGTCCCAAAAATAAATAAACGTTGAAAAAAAAAAAAAAAAAAGAATGACCTTGATGAAGGAAAAATAGTATTAATTTCATTAACTGTCAAACCTTGACTGTCTTCTTGATACTCTGTGTGACAAAATGGGAATTCTGTATCTAAAGTATGTCTGCTGTAAACTAAAGTATAATGTTGTCTTGAGGAAAACCCTCGTGTGACTGAGTGGTGAGCTAAATGTAGCCAACACTTGCGCAAAACAACAATTTCATTTGAAACAAGGGCTAACAGGCAAACTCTGGTTAGAAGGATTTAGGTATCTGGTAGGCAAGTTATGGGATGAAGTAATAAGCCTGATGCTTCAAAGGAAAATAACTGTCAGTATGTATCGTTCATGATGGACTCTGAGTTTTCACGTGAAAATTAAATTTTGGAATACTTACATTCACAACTGTGGGACATAACAGCTCCCCACTACTTAACGACTTCTGTGATGAGATCAGTATTTATAATAACATACCTCTTGATACTATATGATGAAATCATCACCATTTGTAAGAGTTGCATAAATCAGTTACACGGTGTTTTCCAAACGAGCAGTGCATGAGGGCACGATACTATGTGTGTGTAAGAGACTCATTCACGTATAAGATAAACCAATGGATTTCCACATAACAGAGTGAAGGAAGTTCACCGATAGGATGTTGCATACCCTATCATGAAATACCAAAAGAAGTTCAGTTTTGGGGCACCTGGGTGGTTCAGCCGGTTAAGCGACTGACTTCGGCTCAGGTCATGATCCCACAGTTTGTGAGTTCGAGCCCCACATCAGGCTCTGTGCTGAGAGCTCAGAGCCTGGAGCCTGCTTGAGATTCTGTGTCTCCCTCTCTCTCACTCCCACTCATGCACATACACACACACTCTCTCTCTCTCTCTCTCAAAAATAAATATGCTGGGGGCGCCTGGGTGGCGCAGTCGGTTAAGCGTCCGACTTCAGCCAGGTCACGATCTCGCGGTCCGGGAGTTCGAGCCCCGCGTCAGGCTCTGGGCTGATGGCTCAGAGCCTGGAGCCTGTTTCCGATTCTGTGTTTCCCTCTCTCTCTGCCCCTCCCCCGTTCATGCTCTGTCTCTCTCTGTCCCAAAAATAAATAAACGTTGAAAAAATAAAAAATAAAAAAAAAAATAAATATGCTGAACTTCAAGAAATTACCACTTGTCAAGATTTGAGGTCCTATCAAAGAAGAAAATCCAACATTTTCTGAAAAGGCAATTAAAATACCCTTCTCTTTTGCAGTGGCATAGCTGTATGAGGCCAAGTTTTCTTTTAAGACTTCAATTAAAAGAACATACTGCAACACGGAATGGAGAAACAAAAATGAGAATCCAGGCCTCTTCCTTTAAGCCACGCATTAAAGAGATTTGCACAAATGCAAAGCAATATCCCTCTTCTCACTAACCTTGTCTGGCAAAATACAGTTATTTTTCACACAAAAAAAATTATGTTGACAGACAATGAGTTTGCTATGTTTTAATTAAGAAATAGATTTTTATAATGTCTCCATCTTAGTTTCCAAGATGGTAAAGATTAATGGACAGTAACACACACTCAACATTGTGGCTCTCAGTGATTTTTAGGAGCGTGCAGGGGTCCCAAGACCACAACATTTGAGAAGCTGCCGCCCCAAACCAGGGACACAGGTAACAGAACCTTGTCAGAGGAATGCCGTCACGCAGCTATGGCTAAACAGAAGGACACTGAGGGAGCAGAGATGGAATCTGATACAAAAGCCCAAGGGGAGCCAGGAAACTGGAGGAACCACGTGACATAGCTGAGGGGAACAGACACACAGAGAGATGGCTGTCACATGGAGAAAAGGACAGTGGTCCAGGCGTGATAAGGCTGAGACCTGATGCAGAGAAGTGATTCTGACCTGTGGAAAGAGACACGAATACTTTGATAGCCCCAGAGGAAATTATACTGATTTTTAAAAATGTTTTTATTTATTTTTGAGAAAGAGAGAGAGAGAGAGAGTGTGTGAGCAGGGGAGGGGCAGAGACAGAGAGACAGAATCTGAAGCAGGCTGTAGGCTCCAGGCTCTGAGCTGTCAGCACAGAGCCCGATGTGGGGCTCGAACTCACGAGCCATGAGATCATGACCTGAGCCGAAATCAGACACTTAACTGACTGAGCCACCCAGGAGCCCCGAAATTATTCTGATTTTTAAGGCAAGGAGTGAGCAATTGACTCTAAGAGGTTGTCTTTGGAGGAGAGCCATGAATACACAGGTGCCCCACGGTGTCTACGGGGCAGGAAGGGAGCTAGCCGTGAGGAGGGGCCAGTAAGAAACTGAACTCTGCTTTGCTCTGGTAAGGTTGTTTCTTGACCCAAAATTCTTCCTGATAATTTAGCCGATTATCCTATTTTTAGTAGTTTACACCCTGTATGAGGATCTCTGAATACATCCATTTAGTTCTGTTTATCATCTGGGTCATGAATGTGTCCTACAACATACATTTCCAGGTTTGACGTTGGGAAGAATGAGAGAGAGAGAGAGAGAGAGTTTCACTGGGATCTCTCAAGTAGAGAGAGAGGCCACAAAGGAAGGGCTCTCTCCTCTTATTTTCTTTCTAAAGCTTATTTATATTGGGAGAGAAAGAGAGCACAAGCAGAGGAGGGGAAGAGAGAGAGAGGGAGGGAGAGAGAATCCCAAGCAGCCTCCACGCTGTGAGCGCAGAGCCCGATGGGGGGCTTGAACTCACGACCCATGAGATCACGACCTGAGCCGAAACTGAGTCTGACGCTTCACCTACTGAGCCACGCAGGTGCCCAAGGGCTCTCACCTCTTCTAGAGGAGAGTCTGGGAGCAGCAAACCACGCGCAGGCAAAGGCAAAGAATCAAGGTTAGGAGCTGAAGGCCGTAGAGAACAAGACAGTTTCCATCTCTAGGATATGATCTGTTTGTCAGAAAGTTGAGGCTGCTGCTTTCTTCTGTGGTACTTGAGGAGGTTTGCTAGAAAACATTTACCAGAGCTGACTGGCACACTGCTCCTGCTTACCCACGCTTCCTGTGAAGTGCTGCTTGAAAATCAAATTGCCACGTTACATTTGCATCATATGTTATGCCTGGAGTATTGTCCTTGGAAATAGATTGGTCAGGGTATCCTATTCACAGAAGAACAATAAGCAACCAGCTTGATATTGCCACGGAAGCTTTGCTTTCGTGGGAAGAATGCCAAAGTAAGTTATCATAGACTCCTCTTAAAACACGAGAGCCTGTTCGGATCAAGCAGAGTCTGGGAAAAAAACAAAGTTTCCCCGTAGTCTTAGAACTAAGGCAACATTTCCCTGACTCGTTTACAACCGTGCTTCTGACCTCTTCGTGCCGGTCGGATTCACGCGCAGGAGCCTCGTGCAAGCCACGTGTCTGCAGACGTGCACAGGCTGTCATTTGAGACTGCTTGGGAAAGGGCGTGCGTCCTCAGGGATGGGTATAAAATTTGGCTTTCCAGAAATTTACTAAATGACATGGGTTTCTTAATACTGAGTTCATGCCGTGATCCCAACTGGGGGAAAAAATTTCAAATCGGCCTCGGATAGATGTATCCGGAAATCACACTGGAAGTACGTCAAGACCAGTGAGGTGAACATTATGCATTACGTACTTTGCTGAGAAAGTCAACGCTGAAGTGACATCATGGACCCAGAAAACTACTAACACTTTAACATCGTAACATAACACGATGTTTAATTAGTTCATTTATCAGTGGCCTCAAATATCTGAATCAACAGCATTGATAGGGGAATAATGAAACTTGATGGAATGACCAAAATAAAGGTTTCCTTTCCAGCTTATTGACTGTAAGAGCTTCTCTGATTATCAGTTAAGGCTCCTCTGTACAAGTGAAGAATACTGTTAATTAACTGGCACTGAAGAGGTTCTCTGGAGAAACACAAGTAAGATCTTACCTGCTCCATCCGGGTAGGTGGGCTGATGTGGAAAAGGAAGCGTATGGAAGCTCTCCTTTAATTCTGTTTCTTGAGTGACCTAGAGAGGAAGGTAATCAGATGAGAGTGAGCACGTAGAAGGGGGTGGTTATTTGATGTCTGAGGAAGGGAGATGTGAAATAATGTCAAAGAGAGTCATGAGACAAGGGATCACGGTTGCCGGGAGGCATTCAGAGCCCGCTGGATATTAGGAAACGGAAATGGAAAGTGAGACGCACAGTGTGATGGAAATCCCATCACATGGGGATCCAGAGATGTTGGTGCTTGAAAGAGATTCATTTAACTGGGGTTATGGTTTAGCCAAGCGGGAGGATGGATTATTAGGATGGACCATGCACTTGAGTTGGCTAAGAAAAGCAATAAGGGAAGAGGTAGTGAGCCAGAGTGTAAAGGTAGTACGTTCAATTAATTTTAGGTCTTACTTTGCTGGAAGCACTGTTGGAATTGAGGAACTCGATCTGGACAAACATGCAGTCTTGGGATTCTTCTCAATAAGCCATTGGTCTTTGCTTTCTTAAGATATACTTGGATTGGGGCACCTGGGTGGCTCAGTCGGTTAAGCATCCGACTTCAGTCCAGGTCGTGATCTCACAGTGTGTGAGTTCGAGCCCTGCGTCGGGCTCGAGCCTGGAGCCTGCTTCAGATTCCGTGTATCCCTCCTTCACTACCCCTCCCCCTCACTCTGTCTTTCAAAAATAAATAAACATTAAAAAAATTTTTTTTAAAGATATACTTGGATAAATATTAGATATGTATTATGTAATGTAAATCCATATTCTTCTTTGTTTTGATTATTATGATAATTAGAAAAATCTTTCCATGCCAAGTTTATAAAAGCAATGGACGTATTTTAAAACCTAGTTTGATACCCTTATTTCTCAATACTTAAAATCTTGTTCCATGTGGAATCTGATTTGGAATGAGGAGTAAAAAAGGAATTTGGTGTTTTTCTTCCAAGTGGATAATTCCTCCCTTAATTCTTCTTTTTTCCATTCAAAGCCATCTGACATGTTTCTACAAGAGAATAAATGGCATCTATTTTGAGAAAAGGAGGAAAGTGCCTGGACCTTTTATTATGTGGTCAAAAGCAACCATGGTTAAAGTAGCAAATTTTATTACTGAGTGCTTACGAATAAAATTGTAAAATGCAAATGAAGAAAACAACGTACATTAGATCACAGAGACAGACAAATACCAAGTTCTTAGGAAATACCCATATCGTAAAAATGCGCTAATTATTTCTAAATTAACATAGGATGTCAGTGTGACACAGTCCAAAATTTTTTTGGAGGAAAAAAATTTAATAATTCTATAATTTATATGGAAGAATCAAAATGTAATAACTTTATAAGAATTATATTTTTCAATAATGAATATTTAATTTAATTCTTATAAAAAGATTTTTCTTTTATTTTTTAAATGTTTAATTATTTCGAGAGAGACTGTGTGTGCAAGCCGGGGTGGGGGTGGGGCGCAGAGAGAGACAGTGAGAGAGAGAATCCTAAGCAGGCTCTGTCCTGTTGGTGCAGAGCCCAGTGCGGGGCTTGACATCCTGAACCATGAGATCATGATCTGAGCTGAAAACAAGAGTCAGTCGCTCAATCAACTCAGCCACCCAGGCGCCCCAAAATATAAATTTTTAAAGTGAAAATATGCTGAGCACTACCGATCCTAGGAGAAATGCAAATTAAAATTCAACTCTTACCTTCTATCAGATTGGCAAAGATCAAAATGTTTGAAAACCTACTACTTTTGTGACAATGCAGGAAAAGTTCTCATTTTATTTTTGCTGGCGGAAGGGTACATTAGTATAGGTTTTAAGGAAGGCTATATTGCAATATCTAAGTTAAAATACACACACCTTAGATCTAACAATTCTACTTACATTTATCTTACATTTATTATCACTTATGTAAAAGGTGATTAACTGCAGCCTTCATATATATTAATAAGAAATGGACTACACAAATCTCCATCATGGACTATTATGCAGTTGCATAAAAATGAGGCACAAAGATATACGTATAGTTGTCTATATACTTACAACGTGCTTTCAAAGGATATACACATAAAGATATACACACACGTCCCCAGTACACATCGATTGTCTCTGGAAGAGGAAATGATTTCTTGGAAATGAGCAAGAGTGGAGACTTCTAACTCTACATTCTTTTGTATTTTGCAACTTTGAACCACATGAATAGAATACATATTTTTAAAAAATAGAAATGGAGAAGGAGGTCAGAGAAGAAATCCCTCTGATGAAGATCTATGTTGAATACCTCTCCCAGATTTTGTCCGAAAATATTCTGAGTCTCATTCTCGTTCTTGAAAGTTAATTTTGTTAGGCATACAATTGCTAACTGATAGTTATTTCCTCTCGGAACTTAGAGGAGTTAATTACACTGGCTTCTGGCTTCAGTGGTTGCTGTTGAGAGTTAACCCTACGTGTAGTTTCCTGTCTTTTGCAGGGAGTCTGTTTTGTCTGAATACTTTCCACATCTCTTTATCTTTGGTGTCATTAATTGTCCAAATGATGTGTGTATATGTGAGTTTATTTTTATGGTTCTTTATTCTGCTTGTAGTGCACTGTGCTTCTAAATCTAATGACTCCTATCTTTCAACATATATTTAAAATTCTCATCACTTTTCAAAATAGTTGTTCTCTGTCATTCTATTACTTTTTTCTGTCAAATGACAAAATAATAAGTTTAACTTTTTTCATATCTAAACATTTCTAAATGTTGCAAATTACTCTCAACAGCATGCTATAGTATCTTTGGCAATGTCTTTCATGCTTTGTCTACCCTGTCTCAAACTCCATTTCATATTTTCCATTTATTATGTTACATTATGCATGTCTGTGCTGCAATCTGAGTGATTTCTTTTCTTCTGTCTTCCAGTTTATCATCCTCCCTTCAACCCTTTCTATTATGCTGTTGAGTTTGTACATCACATTTTACATTTCATTGGCTATATTTTCACTTCCACAAATTCTGTCCCTCGATCAGCCTTTGAATCCGATGCACCAGGTAAAGAAAATCTTAAAAATTTCTCAGGCCTTTGGTATCTCCTTAATTCTCTGCATTCTACCTATTTAGGATTTGGTCAGTGTAATCTCCCTGGGTTTTGGTAAGCTCAGCAAAGCATTTTAAAAGACATTTCTTATATTACTGAGCATTTCTAGGTGTTTTCAGGGGTGTATCCAGCATTTCCAAGTTGTTCCAAGCATGTGATCTGTAAGTTGCTGGCAATGAATTAAGGAAGGAGATTTCAGCGACTTAAGGGGAGAAGGTGATGACATCTACATAGGAGAAATTGTAATACAACAACAAGGAAGAACAGGGACAAATAGTTGCAAAGGAGCTGGAGATATTCACGGAGGAAAGAGGGGAAATACTTTAGATGTGTCAATAGAGAGCAAGGAGGTCGAATTCTTTATCTTGCGTTAGTTGGGATGCCTATGAAAAAATAAAGGCCTTCATCGAAAAGGGCTGCAAAAAAACAGTGTTTCACGTGTCCTCAAAGTTTCGGCCAAGACCAAAGGTAACTGGAATGTTTGCAGCAGAAGTCGGAGATAGGGCAGGTTTTTTTGATTACAGCTGTGAGATTCCATATTTCTAGAGAGGGGGAGGGGGGGATGAGAGAGAAACGGTGGAGGCAGCTTAGGGAGTGAGGAGGGAGGCAGAGGAAAGTCTCCAGGTAAGAGGGTATCTGACATATTGTCTTAGAGACAACCCCTCTCCTTCAGACACTACTCCTCTCCGTCAGACACACAGCGATAACACATTTCAGAAATGAAACAGGTAAGGTCTCACCAGGCTCCACACGAGACCATCGTTCCCATGGATCAGATATGGAACACAGACACACAATGGCAACTGGAGCCGGAACGAGTAACAACAGTCAGCAGACACTCCTGAGATCTGTCACCTCTCCAGAGCAACGCGCAACAAGAAATGGCTCCTTCGCACCAAAGCAGGGGCCAAACCCAGTGCACTGCTTGAAACCATGTGCTTCTTTGGAACAGCCATGCTTGTAAAAGAAGTACAAGGGAAAACTACTACCGACTATTTGACTGTTGCTTTTATAGACTCACATGGGGAGGCAGAGAAACAAAGAGCTTTGCAGCCAGCATGTGGACCATTTGTCTCAAGGACTAGAGCTGGGGTGATCCCACCAGCAGGAGTCCTGAGTCATCCTAATGAGAGATCATTCCAGACCTGTGAGTCAGCACAGAGAGACATGTAGGTGACAGCACTTGAGAACAGTGATTTGGAGAGAGATTAAGTGTTTGTGACTGGGAGGGAAGGGAGGGGAGGGATGGAAGAGGAGAGAAGGGGAGAGAAGGGAAGGGGAGAGACGGGAAGGGGAGAGATGGGGAGGGGAAAGATGGGGAGGGAGGGGAGGGAAGTGGAAGGTGAGGGAAGGGAAGGGAAGGGAAGGGGAGGGGAGGGGAGGGAAGCAGAAAGCGAGAAGTTAAAGGAGGAGGAAAAAGGAGAGCTAAAAGGAACAAAAGAAAAAACCAACATTCGGGGTGCTGATGCAAGTTACAATTGCAAACGTGAGGAAAAAGATAAAGCTTGGAAAGGCAGCTAATGAGCTAAACACAAAGCAATCAGGAGATTAATGCACTCCAGAAAAAATGAAAATAACAGAACACTTTGAAAATCACAATAAATAATATGTCTAGGGCAGAAAGAAGAAGAAATCATGAAACACAGCACAGGGAAGTTAAGTAACAAATGGTTACAAAGCAACACTTAACACATTTGCAAAGAAAAACACACTTTGCAATAAACTCTAAGTATATAGGAGGGGTGCCTGGGTGGCTCAATCCATTTAGCCTCTGACTCATGATCTCAGCTCAGATCATGATCTCACGGTTTGTGAGTTTGAGCCCAGCTTTGGGCTCTGTGCTGACAGCTTGGGGCCTACTTGGGGTTCTCTCTCTCTCTCTCTCTCTGCTCCTCCTCTGCTGGTATTCTCTCTCTCAAAACAAACAAACAAACAAACAAACAAATAAATAACAAAATCTAGATATAGAAGATAACTCTGGACTAGGCCAAATTAAAGAGAGAATAAATAAAGTATTCATCTAAGAGGGATTCACCTCTATCACAGAACATAAAGATATAGGACAGAGAACACTCTAACTGAAAAGAGGCTGAATGACAATTAATCCAACACAGAGATTACAGAAGAAATACATACCATAAGGGGCAGAGAGATCTCGGAAGTTGTCTCAAGCATTAGGGACAGTATTTTGGGAGATAACGGATGACGGGATTAGCCCTGTAGGCTCTCAGACAGGGCTTCGAACCCCAGTGTGTTGCCAGGCATGTGACAGAAGTGTAAGAAGTCAAGGCACTGTGAGTTGGTAAGATGTTTAAGGACCATGGATGCTCTCAGCATGCAGAGGCAGTAAGGACGGGACCGGGACAAACGTGAGCAAACACCTTACAGACAGAGCAGCCCCTGTGGGAACACAGATCCATTGTTAGGAGATAGAGTTTTAAGAGAGAACCAATAAATCTGGACTTCTAGGTCACAGCTTCTAATTTTAAATGTTGGCAAACAATTTAAAATAAGGAGCTGTACGCAACAGGGCAGGCCAAAAAGCACTGGCTGAAATTTGCACTGCTGACTTCAGAGAAATGTGTGCAATTAGTGGAATCTTTATAGCTCTGAATAGGCTTGATGTGACTCTGTGGGTTTCTCTGATCTATCTCCTCTCTTGTCAAAACCATGCTTTTTAAAGCAATATCGCAGCATCTGCAAAATGCAGTCTGTATTGTGACTCTAACAGACTTCCTTTCTGCCCACGGAGAGCGGGAGGGTTGTCACCTTACCCCTGGAGTCAAGAGCCATGCCTGAGATTTTGTTAGGTTGGCCAAAACTACATCTCCAAGTTCCAGAATACTTACACATGATAGCTTCCTGTGAAATTATGCTGGGCCTCGTTGTTTTCTTTTAACTAAGGAGGATTTAACTAAGATCAGCCACATTTTCCTTCAAAAATAAAGACGAAATCAGGCTCTGGACTGACAGTGCAGAATCTGCTTAGGATTTATTCTCTCTCCCTCCCTCTCTCTCTCTCCGCCCCTCCCTCACTCGTGCCTTCTCTATCAAAATATATAAACTTTAAAAAAAAGACAAAGTATAAATGAATTTTGAAATAGTCTGTGCTCTTCTGCCACAGTCCTTTCCCATAACTCCCGAGAGAGTTAAATGGACACCAGAAAGATATTAAAGTATTGCAAGTTACTCATAATTTATTATCTTTCTGGAGAAAAAACATTTTTTATTTTTATTTTTAAGATTTTATTTTTAGGTAATCTCTACACTCAACATGGGGCTCGAACTTACAACCCTAAGATCAAGAGTCACCTGCTCTTCGGACTGGGCCAACCAGGAGCCCCAGAGACCATCTTTTATGACGGTCATCTTACCGCTTGGCTTTGCTCATTTTCGTTTCTTCGAACATGACTGCACACAAACGCATCATCTAATAACCAACTTAGGCATCGTAAAATAACAGGTGATGATGAAAATCACGTCTACATTTCTTACAATGACAGTAAGTATTCCAGTGAGCAATCAGTTGCTGATTTTTCCTTGTCATTTCCTATACAGCAGTATATAAAGTGGTAGTGCTTATAGAATGAAATACAGTATAGGGTTATTTTGATGACATTTGTGTGAGACGAAGGAGTTACCCTGCTCAGTTTAAGTGTCTTGATTTTATTTCGTCTAAAGACACTTTATTTTCTTTAAATATTTTACTTGAAAATATTTCAAGGTTTCAGTGAATAGGAGGAATGTCTCAAGCATTATGCTGCTGTAATAAATCATTTAAATTGCCAGGTTATATGTTACAGCTTTGGTGGCTTGAATATTTATTGTAAAGCACCCAGTCTCATGATTTCCATTTTTATAATTAAGAAGAAGACCCGGAAAAAATCATTCTAATTGCTAAGGCAAGAATGATAGCAATGTATCCTCAGAATTTTGTCAAAGTCCCTAGGTATTATCCTCTTTGGTGAACACACTTTAATTAGAAGATCGGAGGAAGAATGATTACAAGAAGCTAAGTCCCAGACACTTTAATGTGATGGGGGCTGGGTCCTATTAGGCAGGTCCTAACTTTCAATGCACAGCCATCTTCGTTGGTGCGTTTTTCTATAATTGTTAATGTATTTCTCATTCTTAACCCACAAAATCCTTCCTTCACGGGAGGCAAGGAAGCCTGAGTTTGGAGGTCCCGGTATAATTCTAATGGCACTATTGAACAAGAACACTGGTCTCAAACCTCTTCTATCTACCTCTTCTCTTTAGTTTGAATCTGTTACCTTCCTGAACTTTTACGTCAATCCACTCTTCACTCTTGAAAGACCGCAGTCCACCTACTAGTTATGCTAGACAGTAATTTGATTTTGCTCTTTTTCCCTCCAAAGTGTCTCATTTTATATTGCTCCCAAGACCCCAAACAGCTAAGTGATCCTTGACGTGAACTCACCATTTTCTCCTCTGCCTTTCCATCTGTCACCCGCTCCTCAACATCTCCAATATACGCCCTCACCAGAGTCGTGCCTACACTGGGGCTCTTACTTACATTTTAATCATTTTCTCTATCAAATCCTACATCTACCTCATTTATAGCCTTCTTAAATCTTTAATCTGCGAGCTTCAGAAGATCCAGAATTCGGCTGCTACACTGTGTTACCTCTGCATTTTTCACAGCTCTCTATTCTCGACCTTTTCCTATAACCTTTGATGGCTTCTTCATCAGAAACTCTCAGTTAGCAGCTCCTGTGCTCCATTCTTGCTGTCTTTTTAACTTCCTCACACCCTTCCATGGAAACAGCCCCATCAAAGAAATCACAGTACAATGTACCTAATTTCATTGTGTTTCCGTGAAGCTTGTCTCACCGAATCACTCAACATAAAACCCGAGTCTGTGCCAGAAATTGTATTGGAAACAGCATACAGAATGGTATACTGTAAACAGGACATCTATCATTAAATGTTTACTGAGTTGGTCACCCGAGGTTAATGTTACGAACCTGAATTACTATTCTATGCTGTAATAAGGGCTGACTTTAACACAGAATGAGACAGCAAGGCCCCCTGCGTTTGGAAATCTTCATCTCTGCTTTTTGTAGTTCTGGCATTTACGTTTTCTTGCTTTTACCAGTGTGGATACCAAGAAGCTCCCTCCCACCCTATCTCTCACTTCTGCTTTTTTAAAATTTTTATTTTTTTAGTTTATTTCTTTCCGAGGGAGAGAGAGCAGGGGAAAGAGAGAGAGGGAAAGAGAGAATTCCAAGCAGCCTCTGCACTGTCAGCATAGAGCCTGATGCAAGGCTCAAACTCAAACACCGAGAGATAATGACCTGAGCCACAAGCTCAACCGACCGAGCCATCCAGCTGCCACCCCCCCCACCCCCGCCCCATCATTTCTGCTTTTGTCTCCTAAGGTCTGGAGCACTGGACAAGCAATTTTATGAAAATAATGTACCAAAAGTAAATAGGCTCAGAATCTGATCCTCATCTTTAGGTTAGTAGGAGTTCGTCCTGAAAGCAAGTTGTAGAAACGTAGTGCCTGGATTTGGGGACCCATATTTTATCTCCTCAAAATCACATTTTGTATTCATAGTGCACACCCTTTGTTGACAGTTGGATACATGGTTCTGAATGCAGATGTTATTAAATCTGTCAGTGAGGTATCTAAAGATATACTAAAACTTTTTTAAACTTTTATTTTTGTTTTTGAGAGAGAGAGAGAGAGAGAGAGAGAGAGAGAGAGAGAGAGAGAGAGAGAACGCACATGAGTGAGATAGGGGCAGAGGGAGAGAGAATCCCAAGCAGGCTCTGCACAGAGCCCAAGGTGGGGCTCAATCCCATGACCCTGGGATCATGACATGACCTGAGCCAAAATCCAGAGTTGGTCGCTCAACCAACTGAGCCACCCAGGCGCCCCTAGATATGCTAAAACTTTATTCCACTTCTGAAATGCACGACCACCCATTTTGATAAAGAGAATAACTTGAAGCCTTTTGGGAATGGTGATATTCTATAACAAAAAAGTTATTTTTGAAATTTCAAAAAACGGAGTTATTTGTATTTTTGTTTATCCCTTACAAGTAAAGTTCTGTGGGCTATATGTCAAGAGATTACATTTCCTGTAGGCTAGGGATATTTGAGGAAATAAAACAAAAATGTGTTTTGTGCACACTTAACTTTGTAAACCTGTACTTTTCATCTCTTGAAAGCAATTAGAAGTAGGCCTGGAGCCAGAGCAAAGGGGTGGACCTGAATGCACACATGGAAGGTTCTGGAAATTCTGGAAAACTAGGACTTCCAAGCATTAACTATTTTTTCTTCGATTTTAGAGAGAGAGAAAAAGAGAGCTCACCCAAGTGTGAGAGAGGAACAGAGGGAGAGGGAGACACAATCTTAAGCAGGCTCCAAGCTCAGTGCACAGCCTGACTTGGGTCTCAAGCCCCCAATCCTGGCATCATGACCTGAGCCAGAATCAAGAGTCAGACGCTCAACCAACTCAGCCACCCAGGCGCCCCAGGACTTCCAAGCATTAAATTAATTCCACAGTACACAAGGAATATAAAGCCAATGCATTCATTATTCACAGACTAAAAGAATGTCAATGTTTACCAGGAGATCCTTCACACTCTATTGAATCTTTTGGGGGAAACATGTGCTTTGACAACAGCTAGCTACACTAAAATGTTTCTGGAGCTGCCATAGGGAAGTCTCTGATATTTGGTTGCCCTGAAAACCAAGAGAAGTCTTCTCATGACTCCTCCGAAGGAGAAATCTCTGTAAAGCCAAGTATGTACACGAGCGTAGCCTACTCCGCTGTTGACCTCCTGGGACAACAAAGAGCCCAAGTTCTTCTAACTGGAGTGTTGCTGAGCCCCGGTGTCTCTGACCTGTCGTGGCCACTGTGAGGAAGGCTGGAAGGCGGTGTGGCTGGAACGTTCACCTGACCCCACTTCACCTTGCAAAACGTGAACCTGAGTATCAGTGCTTGGATACAAACTGAGTTGTGTTTGTTCAGAGCCTGTAACACTGAGCCATCAGAAACGTCTTATTATTACCAAACTGCTTCTGCCTGCTCTGTGCTCCTCTGAGATCTGGAAGGCATGGACATGAACTAACATTCTAGGCCCCCAGTGAAAAGTTCACGAAAAAGCTCTCCCACTCTTCGTCAGGAGCTATCTACGAGGAAGTCTCGGCCACCAGTCTCTCGAGACAAGAAACAGACAGCAGGAAAGGAAGAGAAAGCGGGGCTGGGGTTTGTCAGCTCAGCTCCGGGAGGCCCAGGAGTTCGCGTGGTTCGTAGTGGCAAGGACAGGAGTCACCCCGGCAGTTTGAGATGAAGTCGCCCTCCAAGAAGAGAATCAGGAAGGTCCCAAACATGATGGATGAGATTAGTTATCTGTAGAAATGACATGCCCTAAGGACTAGCCAAAAAGACCGTGTGCAGAAATTTAGAAACACCCTGAGGAATTCGACAATAGCAGAAGCTTGATGGTATCCATATATTTCCGGCAACAATCTAATCAAAGTAAATGGATGAAGCCGTAACACAATCAAGCGGTAACTTAATCAGTTATAGCGAATAGATGAAGTACTCTAATCACAATCAATTGTATTGTAGAGCACCTGAAGAAAGAGCGGCCAGAAGGAAGTGGGAAGCCCGGGATTTGTCCGTGACTCCGGCTCCCTCCAGTGTGGGAAACGCAGCCTCAGCAGTCAGCTCAGAAAACGGGTAGGACCAGGGGCTGTTTCCATGGTAATGCGGATTCCCAAGGCTGGGGCGCCTGTCCTTTCGTCCTGGAGGAGAGAACACTTGTCAGCAGAGCAAGGAGTCCTTAGCAGTTTTGAGGCCAAAGGAATCCAGTTTTAGAATTACAGGGACAGCTGAAGAACAGAATTAACAAGGTAACTGGATAATATTGGCTCAGTAACCCTTTATGGAATGCCGGCTGTATTCAAGCCGCTGGCCTAGGAGCTGGGGAGTTCGTGGGGAACAAGGAAATCCTTGCCCGCATGGAGCACGTGTCGTAAGGAAGACAGATCTGAAACAAGTGACTATACAATAAGGTATTTTGTTAGAATTGTGACTACTTCTAGGAAGAAAATACACAGAATTTACTTGAACAGAAAAACATTACAGGCCTCTGAACCGACGGGACATGCAGAGATAGCTTTTACGAGGCTCCGTGAGGCCTATCTCACAAAGGGAAGGAGATGGACAAAGACAAGAATAAATACAGGCCGAGGAGTAAAATCAGACTAACAGCGTGAGTAAAGGGGGCAACGGGAAGTAGCTCGAAAGTGATCTGTGGCGAAACAATTACTCACAGAGAGACCATTTAGGAAGACTATTGCTAATGTTCCCTTGAGAGTAATCCACGTCCCAGAGACCATCTACTATTTAGAAATGAAGAGCTTCGCTATTTTTAGAGCTGGGAAGAGCTGGGAAGATTTTACACCCCTGGCGTTGACCATGGATCAAAATTACCTGCGTGCGCTCCCGAAACAAGAGTGCGGGAAACGTGTTGTGGCTCGAGTCCCAAATCACAAAGAACCGGACAGTCACCTACAGCAGTTAGACCCGCATGGGGCTGGAAGTCCATCAGGCATACGGTGGAATGACTGCAGAGCGACGCTGACTGACAGAGAGCATTACCCTGTAATTCCGTATCTGAGGCAGAGAAGGGTTATGGAAAAGTTTTCGAAGCAGAAATTGGGCAAATCGAAACCCCGTACGTTCTTGCAAAAATACCAGTAAAATATTTTGGAGAGAAGCTCCAGGGATTGTAAAGAAAACCAACTCACTGACTGGGGCCAGTAAGCATCAAGCATTATAAGCCTTAAGTAAGCATTGATTCTTTAAGTCTGTGCTCCATAAGCTTTTATTAATTATTTATTTAGGGTGTTATGCTAAATGTTATGGAGGGTTCTTACCAAATCTTGCCTTTTGGAAGTTTACGGTTTAACACATGCAAGATTTGGCGAGGAAGCAATTCAACCCAAAGAAAGTCTGCAAAAAAGAACTGTAAAAATGAGAAGGAAAGAAGGAGGGAAGGGGGTGGGAGGGACAGGAGGGAGGGAGGGAGGGAGGGAGGGGGGAGGGAGGGAGGAAGGAAGGAAGGAAGGAAGGAAGGAAGGAAGGAAGGAAGGAAGGAAGGAAGGAAGGAAGGAAGGAAGGAAATTCTAGGGCGCTGTGCACAAAAAAACCCAGCTAAATTCTTTTCCCTGGGTCTCTAGCTTCTGAAATCTTCACTTCAGTGAATGTTTTCTTCTTCATTCCCATCCCTTGTGAATTTCTCAATTTACATTCAAGACAGGATGTTTCACACTCTGAGGTGCTATTTGCTTTGTTTGCATCTAAAAGTCTATTAGGGAGTTTTAGACAAGGAGCCTTCGTGGGAGTTGTGGAGAAAAGTAAGGGTATCTCATTTGAAAAGACTGTGTAAGTGAACCCACCGCTGCCCCAAGGAGGGGGAAGCAGGAATAAAAGGAGGTCTAAAAGTGAGGGACGGAAACAGCGGAGAGCAGGCTGGACGGCTTTCAAAAGGCACTCGAGGCGAAAACAATGGAAGGGAGGCTGCAAGGAGACCGCTGCGATTATATTATTCAGTTAGGCAAGTAAGTAATGTTGAAAACCATTCAGAGTCACAATGTTTTCGACTTGGAAAGGGGTTTTGGAGCTCTGCCCACACAAGCTCCTTGTTTTATGTCTGAAGACACTGAGGTCCAAGAGAGTTCAGTCTCTTACCCGGGTTGCACATTATTTAGCAGCAATTTTTATTATTATGTAGTGCAGGCCCAGCATTAGAAACCAGGTCGCCTGACCATTCATTGCTCTCTCCCCCGCCTCACATTCCCATTCTATTTCAAATTAAGTTATTATTACAGCACATTAAAAAAAAAAAAGCACGACACATTGATTCTAATATAGTAGATTAAAAAGTTTTCTAAAACCCACGAAAATAGTCCATTCTGGAACAGTGGTTCACAAACTTGAGCTTGCTTAAGAGTTACCTGAGGGCTTCTTACAGCGAACATTCCTGGGCCTTGAACCTGGAAAGTCTCCCAAGCTTTCGGGTGATGCTGATGCGGCTGGCACACATTTTTAGTAGTAGTTTGCTTAGCAGGGCTCCAAGAAATGGCTGGTATGTTCTTTTATAATTTAATGCCTATTTATATTTGAGAGAGAGTGCACGAGCGGGAGAGGGGCAGAGAGAGAGGGAGACACAGACTCTGAAGCAGGCTCCAGGCTCTGAGCTCTCAGCGCAGAGCCTGACCCGGGGCTTGAACTCAGGAGCTGTGAGATCATGACCTGAGCCGAAGTCGGATGCTTAACTGACTGAGCCACCCAGGCGCCCCTGGCTAGTGTTTATGGGAAGCCTACTCTGGGAAATCGGGGTGAGAGTAACCAACAATTTGCAATGAATGAACAACATGAAAATAATTACCACGACCCAAGTTGGCTGACTTGGGCTGGAGTACCTTCCATAGGTATAATACAGTAAATAGCCTCGCCCACGCCAAACACCTTGTACAAACTCTCCTGGGACTGCAGGCTCCTCTTAATCTCTCTCTACCTGTTTGCAGCTGGCAAACTCCTCACCTCCAGCGTTTCCTCCTACAGGAAGCCTTCCTGGCATCCCTCAGGTTTCCACGGGAGCTCTTTTTCCGAGTTTCTCTTTGCCCTTTCCATCTCTCTGCAACAGCTCTTGCCACACTGGACTATAACTATGATTGTTGCTTTGAATGCCCACTTCCCCCCGAGACTTTAAACAACTTAGTCAAGCACAGCAACACGCACATAAATATTTGTGAAGATGTTACAAAAATGAGGATAACCAGACAGAAAATATAGAATATATACCATAGAACTAATTCTCTGTGAGTGAAATTTGTGGTTTTTAATTCAGTATTTATTACCTTCCATGT
Source organism: Felis catus (assembly GCF_018350175.1). Classification (NCBI taxonomy): domain Eukaryota; kingdom Metazoa; phylum Chordata; class Mammalia; order Carnivora; family Felidae; genus Felis; species Felis catus. Next base: position 8,890,674 of record NC_058371.1, on the reverse strand, counting down.
ATTATGTATCTATGTATTTATATATCCATTCTATGTGCCTATCTCATCTATGTGCATATCTTTCTATCGATTATCTATCATCTATCTATCTATCTATCTATCTATCTTCTCTTTGGTAGACTGGTAAATAAAATGAAAATCTCTGTCAACAAAGAATAATAAACATGTTAAATGTAATGTTACATGCATCTTCCATGCAAATATTCACAAAGTGCCAGCCATAACTTTACCACCATCAATGATCATTCATTTATTGCCAAATCATTTCCTTCAGAGGTTTAATTCATAGGATTTTACAATGGGAAGGAGCCTTTGTTAGAACCTAAGGTCCTTTATAACCAATCTGTCCTTGGAGAAGGTCAGGCACTGAATTTATTTGATGAGATCCGGGCAGGACCTAAATATCTCACTGTACCCAGTTCAGTTTTAAGACCTCTAATTTTGGAAATTTTGTCCTTTCTATTAAATCCATAATCCCACATCCCTTAGTTCTGTTTTTTGGACCTGTGTGAAAGACCATAATTCTTTGTCATATCAGTCCCTCAGGACTTTTTATTTTATTTTACTTTAGATAGAGAGAGAAAGAGAGAGAGAGAAGCCCAAGCAGCTCCACAACTTTGGGCTGGATCTCACGACCCTGGGATCATGACCCGAGCCGAAATCAAGAGTTGGATGCCCACCGACTGAGCGACCGGGCACCCCAGTCCCTCAGATTTCTAAAGATAGTTATCATGTTCTGTTCAGCAGGGGTTTTTTTAGTTAAAAAAAAAAAAAAAGATCGAGAAAAAGGAAATGCATTTGTTAAGAAATACTTATCAAGTACATTTATTGATTCAAATGCAACTACTTATTTACTGTAAAAATATGATCACTGAGATAGATATCTGAATATAAGCTCATTCAGAAGGGACATGTGGGAGTGTGCAAATCAAGTGTGATGTAAAAGTAAAAAAAATACACACTCATTGAAGGAATTTTACTAACTGATTTCCCTATTCTATTTCATAAGTGCTTTTTGGTCATTGGTAATATCCTTGTTTCTATAGGTTTTTCACTTACGGAACTTTATTCATGTGAACATTAGCAGTACTATCAAAAGAAAATTAAAAATGGCAATATGCCATCAAATGTGAGAATCCCGTTCCTAATCTCGTTTCAGGGGGACATTCCCACCCAGTTCAGGACAGAGCTGATAAACCTCCCTTCCCCTGGAAGACTCCATGTCTGATAAAAAATGGAATACTTGAGTTTGTGCAGCTGTTCACGAGCTAATTATCTGCAATCATTTCTGATTACTTAATAGGCCATGGTAGGATGTGTGTTTGTTGCTATGTTGAGTTTAGACATTAGGCTTTAATGTGCTGATATGGTTAATTGTCGCACTCACTGCCGCCTGCTAATAGACCATTCCTGAAAATGAGACCATATCTCAATGGAATTTGCTTGTTTATTTTAAATAAGTCATAACTACAAACTCAGATCCTAGATCCAGTGTTTACCATTTTAAGAATGCACTTTTTAATGCTGTATCATTTCTAATGCATTTAAATTATTCAAGTTGGGAGAAAACGCGTTATTAAACTAATGAGTCAATAACCAACTCAACTCAAATACTTAGATTTCACATTCTTCCTGCTCCGTTCAGCTTCCTGAATTGTTTTCTGCCATTGATAGCTAAATAAATTCTTCTTAAATGCGGCCAAACAAGCTGAATGTAATAACACAACAATGAGGAAAATATGCCTATTAAAAGCCGACGAGTATTTATTAACATGTAAACCAAGATGCCAAAGCTAGTGGTTGGGTGTGACCCAGAGGCGTTAACACGGAAGGTAGATGAGGAATTGTGGTAAGGACAATGCTAATTTGCTTTGCAGTTTCCATTTCATGATGGAGTTTCGTCCAAAAAGCCAGTGTGTAGTGTTAAAAATTTAGAAGGCTGTTCTTTTGTTGACTATCCGTATATTTGTGTTTCTGATTGCCAACAATGGATGCAAAGGGCCCATACAGATGCTTTTGGAGTCTCTTCCTCTTTGCCTTGCTGTTCACAAGCTCTACTTTTATTCCTGTCATGTTTTCATTTCTTCATCTCTTTTAAACTTCTTTTTCCGTCTCTCGCTACTCTTTCATTAGAGAAGCCAACAGGATCCATATAACAAGTAGAAAGCGTTTCAACCCCCAAACCCTTGGCTTTCCTCCTGCATCTTCCAAGAACAGGGTCCTTCCATCCTGTGCCTGCCCCAGGCCTTGTTCAGCACTGGATTTACCCCTTTTAAAGTTGACTTCAAGGAACGGGACCCTGCGGACTGTGCGGATCCATCGCGCTGGGTGAAATGGTGCGATCCTATGACCTGCTTTCTCAGAAACACGACACACGCAGAGCTTCAATGCACTTAAACCCAGGTCTCTTCTGCCATCAAAGAAACAGGGGGAGAAAAGACTAGAGTAATTGTACAGTGATTTATACTCCTTATTGGCATGTACGATTTCCATGTAGAAATAGAACACCTGGATTTTTCCAAACCTTTGCATCTCCTTCACAAATTAAGGTTCTTAGTTCTTTTGTGTTTTCTATGTCTAAATTTTTGGTGTGTCACTGGAAACATAAAACTCACCCCAGCATCTCCTTTCTAATACCTTTTTTTTTTTTTTTAAGTTCTGGGCTCTCTGTTCCCCAAACACAACATGTATTTCCTGAGGTGCCCACACAGGTCTCTGTCTGGTGAAATCAAATCCTTCGGGCCACTGCCATTGCTGTTTCCCCTCTGAAACCTCCCACAATAGTTGCAGGGATACTAGTAAGAGCATCACTATAAATAATAAAGACAGTGGAATGAACTTGCGTCTTTAATTGCCAGGTGCTGTGCTAAGCCCATTAAATGGATGCAGCACTTTATCTTCAAAACAGAGCTGTGCGGTGGGCCCTTTGGTCCCGAGACTCATCCGATGAGTGAACCAGGGATTAGCACTCAGGAGCCAAAGCTTCAAATGTGTTCAGAGTCACATGGTCAAGGTCTAGGTAAGGGAGAGGGCAGGTCTTTAAATCGGCAGTCTTGAAGAACTCCATCTAATTCCAGACTCTGCGTAATTAAACATTGTAGCTACCCTTTCTCATCACACCCACAGAATAGATTCCTTACGTGTTCAAAACGCCCTCTGTTTGCATCGCTAATCTAGCACGGGTCCCAGGGCACCCTGGCTTGCTCGCTGCCTGTGGGCTCCTTCAGGGGAGAGAGCGACTTCTTTATTTTCACATCCTCAGGACAAAGAACTGGCCCTTCTCAGAAAATCCATTTGTAGCGGTGAAATGGAATTAATTCTCCCTTTACAGATTTCTCTTCCTGTACGTGCCCTATGTCCATTTTTTTTTCCCTGTACATACCTTTCCTTCACATACACGATTTCAAGCCAAACGGGACTATTTGCTATTCCCCGCACACCCTGTGCCGTTGCTGTTAGATACCTCTGTGTGTGCTGTGCTCACGCCTGAAATGCCCTTCTACTTATGCAAATCTTCACCAAGGAGGAAATCCAATCGTCCGCTCTTTCCTGGAGCGCTTCTAGCTCCTGAATCGGACGGGAGCTCTCCTTCACTGTCCCCTGACTTGTGGGGCTCTCATTCCTTCCAATTTCCCACCTCACCTACAGATGGGCAGGCGCTCCTTTCAGCCCACCTACTATTGAGTTTTCTACATAGTAGGTGCATGATAGAGATTAAATGAATTCAAAACTAACAAGGTATTTAAACCAGTCGACTTGGTTTCCTATAAAATGGAGAGGTTCAAACTCATGGCGCGTCGTTACATTTTTTCATCTTTGTGTTATTAAATACAGTGTTGGAGTAAGACAGCATTACCTTTATCTTTTTTTTCCTTCTCAATGAATGCATACTCTTTGATCTGATTAGTTTTGGCCTGTCCATTTGTAAGCAACTATCTATGGAATGCTAAAAAAGAAAGAGACAGAGACAGAGACGGGGGGGGGGCGGAGGGGGGGGAGAGAGAGAGAGAAGGAGACTTTCATTTAAATTGCTGCAAAGATTTAACAGCTTTTAGACACTGAGGAATTTCTCTTTTATGATAAACCCGCAACACTCTTGTCAATGACATTTAAGTGCACTCGTGTTTGAGTAGCGGTAACGAGGTTAAAAATGTTGAACAGACTGACATTATATTAAACTTTTATCCATTAAATTCAACAGATGTTTACCAAGTTTCTACCGTGCACAAGGCACGATACTTGGTAAGATTCTGTGGGGAAGAAAAAAGAGGTATATATAATCCCTTAAAGAGGTGAACATCAGGAATGCTGCCAGGACAGGTAACTGAGCCTGAGACACAGTATAAGCTCCAGAAGAGACAGCAAGTGCTGTGCAACCCACGAAGGAAAAAGAGGTTACATCTTTTGGAAACTCATTAGCACATCTATTCTTTGATTTCACATGCCAACCTGCTGGCCACGGTGACTCGGAACATGTAGCGACAGGTGCCTTGAGCAAGTACACGAAAACAATGGGTTTAAAAAAAAAATTAATGGAAATTAAATAAATGAAAACAACAGAAGGCAGTGGCAATTTAACGTAAGTTTATAGACATTTTATCTTTTTCAAGTTTATTTATTTATTTTGACAGGGAAAGAGAACGCATGTGTGTGGGTGAGCAGGGGAGGGGCAGAGAGAGAGAGAGAGAGAGAGAGAGAGAGAGAATCCCAAGCAGGCTCTACACTCCCCTCTGACTTGGGGCTCCGCTCTCATGACACGAGACCATGGCCTGAGCTGAAATCAAGAGTCAGACGCTTAACTGACTGAGCCCCAAGGCGCTTCATAAATTTGTAGACATTTTAATATTGCACATTTAACAAGATAGGTTTTAGGGAAAACATTAGCATAATTTTATCATGATACCACAGTTGTTTCCATTTGTGTATCTTAGGTATTCGTACATATTTAAGATGCGCAATTCTGGGAAGAGCACTTTTCTTCAATGCATGGAAAGGAGAAGAGTTTATCTCAGAGTGTGCACATGAGCACGGCCTGTGTGACACACGCACATCTCCTACTTAACCTACGTTAACCAGGTTTCCTAACCCGGGAAATGAGAAATAACAATGAGTAATAAAGCCTATTTCACGGGTGGTTGAGAGGATGAAGTGAAACGCTCTAGGGAAATGACAGCAGCTGTCACAAAGTAAGGGCTCAAGAAACAGCGGCTTTTTTTTTTTTTTTTAACGTTTATTTATTTTTGAGACAGAGAGAGACAGAACATGAACAGGGGAGGGTCAGAGAAAGAGAGGGAGACACAGAATCTGAAACAGGCTCCAGGCTCTGAGCTGTCAGCACAGAGCCTGACGCGGGGCTTGAACTCACGAACCGCAAGATCATGACCTGAGCCGAAGTTGGACGCTTAACTGACTGAGCCACCCAGGCGCCCCAAGAAACAGCGGCTCTTAAAACCATCTTCCTCATTTCACTTCCTACCTCATCCCCAGTTCTCCCCCATCACCAAAAGCCTTTATATTCATACGATATTGGTTTGAAAGACCAAGAAACAGACAGACGAACTCCAAAGACATGAAAATCGGGAGACCACACAGCATCTCCTGAAAGTCTGGCACGAGGATGAGCAGACACAGGCTCCGAAGGCTGACAGCCGTGTCCCGGTCCTGCTGCTGTGGGCATCAGAGCCACTGACGTGGGACAAGGACAGTACCTGCTTCCCTCGACCTGGAAGCATCAGGAGTCAGAGACACAATGGCTTCTGCCCTCGTCCCCCCTGCGGAAGATGGCCTAGGAGCACCGGGCAGCCTAGGGAGTCACCTCTTTGCCCGACCAGAAGCATGGAGCAGGGGCCACGGCAGGAATGGCAGGAATAGCATGAAGCGGACCGGAATCGCATCGAGAGGGTTCTGTAACCTACACTGTCCCCGGGACTGAAGCCCGCAGTGTAAGGCAGAACCTGCACATTCAGTCAAAGCGGAGCAGCAGCAGGCTCAGGCAGACAGGCTCCAGGGATTCCTCACCTAATCACCAAACACCCAGGAGACAACAATAACATCACCTCTCGTGCCCCAAACCAGGAGAGGCCAATGGAAAGAAGACAAGACACTCAACCGGTAGCAATAATGAGGTGAACCAGATGTTCGGGTTATCCAACAAGGATATCAGAAGTGCTTCCAGAATCAGTGATAAATTCTCTCGAAAACAATGGAAAAAATGGAAAATCTCCGCAGACAGAAGTTTCGCAAGAGAACCAGGTAGAAGTTCCACGACTGAAAAAGCACATTCACTAAAATAAAAAAGCTTGCTGGAGAGTCTCCCTAGACGAACACAGAAGAGACTCGGGGACAACAGCAATCTAACGAGCTAACATCTGTATCATCGCAATCTCCGAAGGAGATGGGGGGAGCGTGGGGGATTGAGAAAATACTGGAGGAGTGATTGAAAATCCGTAGGTATTACAGCTATCGCCTCTGACAACCGAGATAAAATGGCACCGCTTGCATAAAATGTAGGCAACCTGCATCTTAGCGTTCCTTCAACCCCTCTCTTCATGCTATGGTCACTGTAATCTACCTGCATACAGTACGACTCTTGCAGGACAATGTCATATTGCTTTCAACAGTCCCATGTAAAGAAACCGCAAGAAAATACGAAATACTTTGCGTTCTAGGTATTTGCCTTTTCAGGTTCTTAACGATTTGCATTTCTGTCTGGCATCATGTCAACAACCAAGGGCACAGTTATTCTCGCTGCTCTAAAGTCCTCGTTTGCTAATTCCCACGTCTCAGTCACTGTGGCATCGGTCTTGGTTGGTTGTCTTCTCTCTGAAACTGGGTCATGTTATTCTGGTTCCTCTTATGTTGCATAATTTGGATGGAATCCTAAATATTCCACGGAGGTGGGTCTGGATTTGGAATATTCCTCTGGAGAGGGTTGATGTGTTGGTCTCAGCAGGCCACTAATTTGGTCAGACTCAAACTGCAAATTCTCTTAGGCAATGGATTAAATCTTGGTTGGGTTCTCATATCCTCAGCTGTTCTGTGTTCAGTCGGCCCCCACACATGAGTGTGGTTCAGGCGTCAGGCGAGGACAAGGGCAGAGCTGAAGCACAAAACTTGGGGCTCGCCATCTCAGATCTCTCCTATTCCCCCCTTTTCCAGTGGCCGTGGTTGGCCAGAATGACCGTGGCCTCTTCAGGCCCCCTTTCTGCCAGACTTTGGCCTGCCCACTGGGTACTGATTTTGTTCTGCCCTCAGGAAACAAAACTAAAGAAAGAAAAACGGGAGGTTACCTCCAGCTGGTCTCCCCTTCCAAGTCTTACATCAATCCAGAATCTGCCTGCTTTCGTTCACTCTCCAGGGTTGTCTGATTGTGGGCGGAATCTATTGATCAGGTTGTCCAGAATCTAGAGCTGGGCAGGGTTACAGCTTGCTCCACAATGGAAGCATAAACCTCCTCGAGGTTTTGAGGGGAAATTTAGTCAAAACTCAAAATGAGGTTTGAATGAGTGCCATTTTTCAAGCATTTTTTCCAAATAAGACCCTGTTCTGCTTGTCCATTTGGTTCATTGATGCTTCCCGGTACCATTTTCTTCATATACATCCTGTATATTTCTTATTAGAGAAGTATCAAATTGTATCAGACTGAAATTGATTGTCATTAAAAAGTTTCCTTTGTAATGTTTATTTTTGAGAGAGAGAGACAGAGCGTGAGTGGGGCAGGGGCTGAGAGAGAGGGAGACACAGAATCTGAAGGCTCCAGGCTCCCAGCTGTCAGCACAGAGCCTGATGGGGGGCTCAAACTCACAGACCTTGAGATCATGACCTGAGCTGAAGTTGGACGAAGTCTGAGCACCCAGGCGCCCCTGGTTGTGTTTCATTTGCCTAGATTTCCTTGGCATTAATTTGCTAATTTATGGAAGCCTCATTTGAGAGGTGCCTTCCCCTCCCTGTGGCACAAAGAATCCACAGTTTTTTTCTGAACGCACAACACTGTGTATTTCACTCCAGATCAGCTGAGATCACCCGTGGTCCAGCTCAGTTCCCGGTCTGCCTTGTGGTCACTGTCCTGTTCAGTTCTTCAGGTAGGATCACTGATTTTAGGTTGGTTCCAAATCTGTGTCTTCAGCATAGAGCTCAAACGCTGGCAAGATGATACCTTATGTTCTGCCCTTGCTGATTTCATATGCTGATGATTCTCAAAACTCTGCAGGGACAATTTAGTGACAGAATGGGAGACAGGTTCAAGCTATCTTCTCTGCTGTCCTTTTTTTTTTTTTTTTTTTTTTTTTTTTTTAATGTTTGAGAGAGAGAGACAGAGACAGAGACAGAGAATCCCAAGCAGGCTCTGTGATGTCAGCCCAGAGCCCAACAAAGGGCTGGATCCCATTAACCATGAGATCATGACCTGAGCCAAAATCAAGAGTCAGATGCTTAGCCAACTGAGCCACCCAGGAGCCCGTCTTTTTTTTTTTTAAGTAGGCTTCACACCCGATGTGGGGCTTGAACTCACAACCCTGAGATCAAAACCAAAGCTGAGATCAACAGTCAGACAATTAACTGACTGAGCCACCCAGGCGCCCTTGTCCTTTTCTTTATAAAAAATCTTTTTACTAGACTGAATCAGCTCTGAATGGAATTTTCCACAAACATGCAGAAATAACCTAACATTGAAGTTTTCTTTAATTATATAGTTACCTGCACTAAATTTGGGGGATAAAATAAGGGAGAGAAACTAAAATGAGAAATAAAAAAATAAAAGCACAGTATTAAGCTTTATAAATGGACTTATTGTTAAAAATTAATTTCAGATATTAAAATCAATCAGAAACATTTAAATCAACTTCTCTTTTAAAGATATACAGACTACTTCTTCTGTTCTTAAATATTATATTCTGAATCTCCATAAGTTTCCGTGAAAATGTATTAAGCTATCCAAGTATTTGGCTTATCTCTAATGTCTAAGAGGAACTTGATGCTATTGAAAAGAATACAAAAATATTCTTTTCCAGAGGTGATCTCATCTTAAATTTCGTTTACGAAAACAAGAACCTTTAATCATATGCTATGAAGAGTGGCAATCCCTGAGAAAATGACTCATTGCAGACCAAATAATTAGCTATTTCACTGGACTACATAATCCTCTCCAAAAAAAAAACAAACAATCACTGCTTCCCCAAAGAAGTTACAAGAGGCCAAGAGCACACTAAAAATTCTTTATTGTCCTTATTAAATGCATTATATAAACATGATAATTGGAATATACTATACATTCGATGGAACACATATAGCCTTTATCAGGGTAAAAAAAAATACATAGCCAAGAATGGAAAGCAGCATACATTAAAAAAAAAAAAAAGTGAACAGCTCTCATATATTCCTGTCACTATACAATGTGCCAGGATGTTCTACAACCTTTCTATTAAACAAAAGGGAACTAAACATTATGTATGGTTTAAAGGAGTTAAATGCCAGAGAGTCCACACACAGAAGGAGAAAATATTAGCATCCTGGAATCATCTTTATTCCTGGTCCATTTTCTGCCCACTGGAAAAAATTGCACTGTTTTGCCTTCCCAAGAGGACACACGAAAAAATTCTTTCCGTTATTGGGTCCAATCTTCAACACCGTTCTCATGATAGCGCGTCTGCCATGGTTGCAGAATGGGAAGGACAGATCCGCCCACTACAGGGTTAAAACAGAAGGATTGGGAAGTTTGGATGCAGGTTAGAAACACGTACAGCCTAAGCCTGGGTGCATCTGGTTAGCGCATCCCGTGTTCCCTGCCACTGTTAATCTGACATTGGAAAATAGACGGAAGTCATTAGTGCTTGCCCTTGAAAAAAGCTTACATCCTGTACGAAGCATCTCTCCTGCAAATTTGCTTGAATGACACAAAAAACTGCCAAAACGCTCAGCTTCTCTTTGTCCACAGACATGTTTACAGGGGTTCTCTTGCTTTACTGAAAATAATTGAGAACGATCAGCATCTTGCTGCAAAGCCATCACCAGTGCTTCTGCTATGTTAAACCGATTAAGATCAAAGATTTGTTATAATTTTAATACTCAACTTCCTTCCTCCATCTCTTAGGAATAAAAAGAATCCAATACAGAATTACATGGATGAATTTAGGCAGATTCCATTGTATTACTCTTATAAACGTTGGCCTCAAGGGAACTATAAAGCAGGCTGTAATATTATTAATTTTCTACCTAATATTTTTTCCATTATGTCTACGAAAGCTCCTTGAGGGAATGTTGTCAGTTCAGTAGGATGCAGTCACTGCTCATGCAGGGGTTCAGACCCAGTCATTATCCAGTTTTCCTTGGAAAATTCCTTAGGAAGGTACCACACTGAAGACAGAGGTTTTCAAGCTCAGTAAGCCCAATCAGAAAATTTTTGCTCCAGCACTGAGACAGATCAGTATTTGCTGTTATGCACCAGATGTAGCAGTTGGTTGGAGAAATATGTATTTAAACATTGAAACCACAGTCAGCACAGTGAGACACTCACATTCTGAGAAACACAGAAGGTGAGTCGGAGGAAGACGGACTCCAGACTCTAGTGTCCTGTCCTGTCTTCACTTCCAGGGACACGCTCCCAGAACGGCAAGCGGGGAGGAATCTCCCTAGATCTAAATTGTTATTGTGCAAGCCTGTGTGATAGGATTCACTACGTTTACTGTAAATCCAAGGTATGTCTGTGATCCCCCCCCCCCACCCCATGCACTTCTCCCCAGGGCATACACCAAAGGTTTTGTGGAAGGGAGGAAAAAACACGTTTGTGTCCTGAATTATTTGCCACCTGTGTAAATCACTCAGTCCCTTTCTACCTTTATAAACCAAGGACCACACATCTGCACCTGTGGTTACACACGGGCTACACCAGAATCATCTAATGGCTATTATTTGATTAGTTTTTCAGTTTCTGATGAAGCTCCTTGAGTTTTATGTTCTTCAACATTCAGGCTTTAGACTGAATGTCAGTGTGGCTCTTTAAAATTTAAAGGTGAACAAATTAAATAAATAAAACTTAAAGGTGAAAGCGGAAAACAAGATCGCTACTCATTACATCTTAATAATGGAAGCATGTGATGACAGGACAGCGAGCTTGAAAAAATCTTACACGTACTTGGAAAAATCCGCACTGCGCTTGTCTAGGTAGAGGACAAGCGTAAAACTGCCTGCCCTTGTTTTCGCCATCCTTCTGCACAACTCGTAGAACACACAGGAGCTTATGTTTACCGCAGCGAGGACTGCCAGCATTTAATGCACAGGTACCATCTGTCATGTTAATTCCAAGTTCACTGTAACGACAGGTTACAAAGTTACTACAGCCCCACAGCGCTAAAGGGATAATCCCCACCGCCTTCCCCTGCATTAGAATTCGGCTTGTACCAGGGGTACCCGGCTGCCTCCGTCGGTTAAGTGTCAGACTTCCACTCAGGTCATGATCTCATGGTCTGTGGGTTCGAGCCCCACATGGGGCTCTGTGTTGTCATGACAGCTCAGAGCTTGGAGCCTGTTTCAGAATCTGTGTCTTCTTCTCTCTGTGCCCCTCCCCTGCTCACGCTCTCTTTCTCTCTCGATCTCTCTCAAAAAATAAACATAAAAAAAAAAAAAGAATCCTGCTTGTACAAAGACGAGGTGCCAAAAAGGGGACCAGGGTCAATGGCAGGTCATTCCACACACTGCTACCACATCTGTTTAATTCCTGTTTTTTTCTCAGGTAATCCTAACTTACCTCCAAAGCCACCTGTGCACCCAAAGCATGCAATTAAAATTTCTGAAGTACGAAAACAGCTGAAATGTGTACCCAGCACACCTACTTTCCTTAGTGTTCATTTGTGATAACTGGTTCTTCCCTTACTCAGTAGTATAGGGTGGCCACTTTCATTTCCTCTAAATATTCTCAAGTTCAGTAGCTCCCCAGCCCCTAAAGTAACTAGAATGACAGTCTTCTCTAATTATTTCCTCATCGGTAGCAAGCTCTCGTGGATGGCTGTGACAAGGCCAAAAAGATCACTCTTTCTATCGTCCATTTTAAAGACAATTTTCTACGCTTTTCTTTGATCAAGGCTACTATAATAGTTGCAGTCATATTTCAGCAAGGCCTGGGCTGCCTGGCAGAGAAGAAATGTGTATTTTGTCAAGCCAGTAGGGAAGCTTTATTCTCCCCCACAATTAGGATCAACTGTATCTGGAGGTTATTCCTGCATACAGGGGACGAAGGTCAGAAGCCGGACTTCTACTGGTATCGTAGAAGCAAATTTTCTCTTAGAAAAAGAGCTTCATGGGTATTTTAACCTTTTTATATTCTGCATATTTTTATAATGCCTTTATGAGAGTTAGTCTCTTTAATAAACCAGTTGAAGAGAAACAGAGCTCACATTAATTGAAGAAGTCCTTTTTTTAAAAATTTTTTTTTTCAACTTTTTGATAGAGAGAGAGACAGAGCATGAATGGGGGAGGGGCAGATAGAGAGGGAAACACAGAATAGGAAGCAGGCTCCAGGCTCTGAGCCATCAGCCCAGAGCCTGACGTGGGGCTCGAACTCACGGTTCGCGAGATCGTGACCTGAGCTGAAGTCGGACGCTCAAGCGACTGAGCCACCCAGGCGCCCCCAGAAGTCCTTCTTAATATCACTATTTTAAAACTTTATAATGATAAAAAAAATTCATCCTTTCTTATTTTGGTTAAAATATCATCCTTAAATAATCTTTAGAAATACTTAAAAATTATAAACAGTTCTCATTTCTTGCTTCCTAAACTACATACTTTATTTATTTTTTTAATTTTTTGAGTTCATTTATTTATTTTGAGAGAGAGAAAGAGAGAGCAAGCACAGGCAGGGGAGGGGCACAGAGAGGGAGAGACAGAATCGCAAGCAGGATCTGCACTGTCAGCTCAGAGCCTGACACGGGGTTCGAACTCACGAACCACAAGGTCATGACCTGGGCTGAGACAGAGTCGGACGCTTAACCGACTGAGCCACCCAGGCACCCCCTAAAGTACATTCTTCATATACGTGTTCCAGTAATGATGCTTCAAGGCCTATGTAAGTGAAATGTTCAGAGTTTGAGGTATTTTTTCTTTCCATTTTCATTGAGACACAGTTGACATAGAAGAGATATTTTATTTGTGATGAAACTGGCTTAAACTCTTCTATAAGACAGATGCTTAAGTAAATTGCTTTAAACTGAGTCAAACATTCTGAGGGTAGTCTCCGAAGCTGTTCATGCAGTAGGCATTGCTAAGGAAATCATTGCTGTTAAGTGTTTTGCCAGCAACTGTTTTGTTTGTACGTCCGTCGGGGTGGAGGACAGTTGCTTCTACTCTAGAATCCTAGGTATTAACATCCAGAAAGAGCAAAGCTGGAAGGCAACAGGATCTTCTTTTCCAGACTCCCTCCATTTTTCCGATGCCCCTTCCAAAAGAGGGTATATTAAAATTTTAACTTCAAGAGAAGCTAAATATCTAGGTGGTTGCAGAGAAGTCAAGAAACATCAAAAACGTGGGGCCGCCTGGGTGGCTCAGGTCGTGATCTCACGACTCATGAGTTCAAGCCCCGAGTCGGGCTCTGCGCTGATGGCTCAGAGCCTGGGGACTGCTTGGAATTGTGTCTCCCTCTCTCTCTCTGCCCCTCTCCCAGTCACGCTCAGTCTGTGTCTCTCAAAAATAAATACATTAAAAAAAATTAACGTTTATTTATTTTTGGGACAGAGAGAGACAGAGCATGAACGGGGGAGGGGCAGAGAGAGAGGGAGACACAGACTCGGAAGCAGGCTCCAGGCTCCGAGCCATCAGCCCAGAGCCCGACGCGGGGCTCGAACTCACGGACCGCGAGATCGTGACCTGGCTGAAGTCGGACGCTTAACCGACTGCGCCACCCAGGCGCCCCAAAAAAAATTTAAAAAAAAAAAAAGAAATACTGAAACCAAAGCAAGTGGATCATAAATGTGCTTTTAAAGAAACTGTTAAGAGAAAGAAAAAAAAGGTAAAGAATATTGATAGGAGGGAAGTGATGCTCTCTTATAAAAAAAAAAATACACACTTGCAAACAGTTTTCTACATTATTATGGAAATGGCTGTCTTAGATAACAATTAGTTGAACACTTCCAAGCCATCTGCTTCAACCTGGAAATCTCCAGAGTTCCATATAGCCAAGAGAGGTTTAAACTCTCTTTCCTAGTAAAGCTTTCCTGGGGAGGGGCAAAGTGGAAGGGTGGAAGGTAGGATTCAGTTGGGGATAAAAGGCTCCAGGGGTCCCCTCTGGCTCCTCATTTCTGTCTTTCATTCCATTTTCTTCCTTGGTATAAAGCTAAAGAAAAACAGCAGCCATAAGCTCTCTTATCCCTGGCACTCAGAGTATGGGCTGCTAACGGGAAGCATCGGCATCACCTGGGAGAGCCTGAGACACACTGAATTAGGGGAGCCTGGGGGGCTCAGTCTGCGAAGCGTCCGACTCTTGGTTTCAGCTCAGGTCATGATCTCACAGTTCGTGGGATCGAGCCCCTTGTCAGGCTCAGCACTGGCAGTGTGGCAGAGTCTGGTTGTGATTCTCTCTCTCTCTCTCTGCTCCTCCCCCCTTCTTTCTCTCTCTCAAAATAAATAAATAAATAAACTTAGAAAAGGTGAAAGAAATACAGAATTACCCACCCTGCTCCAGATCGCCTGAATTAGAATCTGCATGTTAACAAGATTCCTAGGTGATTCGTATGCACATTGAGTCGCGAAGCTGAGTGAACGTAAGCAAGATATTGATGCCACCTGTGATCGCATCAACTCTAAATATGCACAGCTAATCTTAATTTTATGATAGAAAACATTATCCAGGATAATTAAATGTTCTGACGAATCGAGGACTTCCTGGTTCCTCTTTGTTTCCATCATTATTTAAGAACTTTGTAAACTGTAGCAGAACATTTTCTCAGGTAAACTTAGCAAAAGAATAGTTTAACTTATTTTATAATTAGGACCATCACTTTGAACATTAATAGACTATAAATGGTCTGTTAATGGATCGGGGCTGACAAATGTTTTCAGATAGCACGTATTTTCGGCCTGTGGGTCTTAACAGTCTCCGTTGCAACTACTCAATTCCGTCTGATATTGTAGCATGAAAAGCAGCCATGGAAACTATAGAAACCAATGGGAATGGAATGTGTTCCAATAAAACTTTATTTATAAAAACAGGTGGGAGGCTGGATTTGGCTCTGCCAACCGTAGTTTCCTAAAGTAAAAGTCATTTGAACTGAGCAGCGCTTGATGCATAATAGGTTTTCAATAAATACTTGTTAATGAATACATAAATAACACTGAACACAGATCAGATAAAAACTCTTCTCAAGAGAGAATACATCACCATGCACAACTAATTTTACAGATAGGGTGATTCTTTATAATAAAACCACTGTCTACATTTTTTTGAACCCTTCAGTCTCACCGAATGTAGATCTTGTAGCTCAGTGGCATTTCAAGAATGAAAACAAACACAGGGAGGTAAAATGACTCATCCTAGCTGGCCCCAGGTGGTTCTCTTGGGGATCGAATACCCTGAAGGTTACAGGAAGCATGAAGAAGGGGTGTTTCCCTGGTGTTAGAGGTGGCACTGCCAACCTTGATGTAGCAGACGTGAGAAAATGGTAGTGATTCTGCCAGTTTTATTTCCTCACCCAAGCAAACCTCTGCACCAGCTCAGGAGAAACCTTCACCCAAACAAACACATGGATTCTCTGAATATGTACCACTGTGTTTTGCTCTGTATTTACACTAATTGGATCAAAGACTTTAAACTGTTTCTAGCAGGTACTCTGAACAGCTAAAAAACTGGTTCGACCATCTAATTCATAATCCGGTCACTGGATAAAACTCCGGTATATCCAAAGACCAATCCGAAAATATGCCTCGTCAACAGAGCATGTATCATGTAGTGATGGGATCAGCAATTAAGAGAACAAAAGGCGAATTAATTACCATATAATTATTAAAGAAAAAAAAAATAAACTGCCTATAAATTCTCTGAGTGGACCACCTGTTTTCACGTATTATGTTGTGAGCTTCTGCTGGGCATCTTGTCCACAAGATGAACACTGAAGCTGCCAGACAAGGAGAAAAATGAAATAAATGACAGTAATTTGCAATTTATTCCTTGTAAAGTAGCTGGGTGCAGAAGGGCTGCTGGGTGAATGTATTTCATCACTTGACATTTATTCTGCTAGTTGATCTTGATTGATTTTAGAGTCTCAGTCCTGGGGTTCTTATATTCAACACATACATAGGCTGCGGCGTTTCTAAGTAATGTTATGCACTGTGATTAATCATATGACCCTATTACTAATGGCTTATGAAGAAATCATTTAAATTTAAGGTTACAGTAATGTTTTTTTAAATCCCTAATTCATTAGTTAAATTGTCTAAGATTTTCTACAAAGCACTAAGGAAACAAAAATATGCCAAGATATTTCATCTGAGTACAAAGAATGCCACAACACTAAAATGATCACATCTACATCTTTGCTCTGAAGCTACAGGAAAGACTTAACAAATGACTTTCTTACAGGATGGTCTCCCAGCTCAGATGCTCCAGACCCTACCTCCTTCGTGACCTCTGATTAGGGCTCATTAGATGTTAATTGGGATTAAAATGTAAAGTTAGTCCTGATCCAGTCATTTAAATGCTTGGCCTCCATAGCTTAATTCAAACATCTGTCATTTCTTAATATTATGGACACAAGTTAAAACAGATATTATAAATGACTGTGAATGAGATTTTTTGAGAGACGGTCAAGGAGAAATCATCAGGACTAACCTATGGCAAATTTAGTGTCGGGACAGGAAACTGGAGACAAAATCATGTACTGACCACACACCGCCTCGGAAATCTGTTAGCAAGTAAGCTCGAACGAAGGGTTCCCAGAGCCTGGTCTGGGCCTGCACATCAAGTGGCCCCTGGTGGTGCGGCCCAAGGGAAGAACCTTCCCCTCAGCCAGGACACAGCCCATCGGTGGAGAAGCCAGTAACGCAAATCCCGCCTGCGATCGCATGAAATCCCACGCACACCAACTCTCCCTCCGCCTCTCTCCCACTGGCAAGACAACACCCATGGGAAGGAAACGCTCCAACTTCGCTTTATTTAAAAACGCAGGATGTACGGCACCTGCTTTCTGAAGGAAAAAGGAAAACACAGCTTGAAAAAGAAAACTGTGGAGACATGTCTCTCTCTGATGGAGGCCCAAGAGCAGGTGGCCAGAGTAGAGAAGCCCCAGATAAAGACCTACACGAGAGAGTGTGGACAGGTAGTTCTAGGTGCTGCCGTAATCACAGAAGGGGGACATCGTTTAGTAAAATTTCTCTATCTCCAGCGACAGCCATCGGGAGGCTGCTTCTAGATGGGAAGGTCAGAGTCTCAAAACATACCTGGTCTGCCTGTATTCACGAATTTGCAATGACAACTTTTCAAGGTCAGCTACAACTGTGGCACACACGCTCTGTGGGCCTTCGTGGCTGAAACACACACCATCCCACACGGCTGGAATACAGCCACCTTCTTCGGCAGCAATGCTGCTGAAAGTATCTCCTCTCTCTCTCTTTAGAAGACACATACTAAACTCTCATGACTAATAGTCTCCCTTTCGGAAGAACTATCTTTCTGTGGAAGGAAATATAAAAAAAAAATGCAGGGGCACCTGGGTGGCTCAGTTGGCTAAGTTTCTGACTTCGGCTCAGGTCATGATCTCACAGCGTGTGAGTTCTAGCCCCGCTTTGGGCTCTGTGCTGACAGCTCAGAGCCTGGAGCCTGCTTCGGATTCTGTGTCCCCCTCTCTCTCTGCCCTCCACTTCGCATTCTGTCTCTCTCTCTCTCTCAAACATTAAAATTTTTTTTTAAATAATGCTAACAGTGGTAATTGCTATCGGGTGATATTTTTCTTTATACTTTCCAGTATTTTCCAAATATTCTGTACTGAACACGTACATGGTTACAGTCAGAATAAAGTAACTTTGGGGGTGCCTGGGTGGCTGAGTTGGTTAAGAGTCAGACCCTTGATTTTGGCTGAGGTCGTAATTTGGCGGTTTTGTGAGTTTGAGCCCCAGGTCGGGCTCTGCGCTGACAACTAGGAGCCTACTTGAGATTCTCTCCGTCTCTCTGCCCCTCCCCAACTCGTGCTGTCTCTCTCTCTCAAAATGAATAAACTTAAAAAAAAAAAAAAAAAAGAACTTTTTACAGATAGATGTAGAAGATTCTGTTTTTCATTCTCTTCCCTTCCCTAACATGGGAAGAAACATGGGAGAAAACATGGGAAGGAGATGGCTATAGTCATCTTTCTGGGTTTGATTCACCTTACCAAAATCAATGCAGCTTCCTTAGCAGGGGCCGACTCTTCTGCCTTCTCACAACTTAATGCAAATACCTTCAAGATCAAGGTTAGAGGTATCATACCTGTTAGAAAATCCAGGGCTACGGCTTTTGAGGTCTGGTGATGAGGAGTGGGTTGTTTTTAACTTTTTATAGGCTGGACTAAATAATTTGGACTGAGAACAGGCCGTAGGTGATCCGTTTACTCTGTTAGATGGTTGAGTTCTATGGTTTGCTCTCTCCTTGGAGGGGTGCAGTGGATCCCTAAAACACACGTCAGTCGGAGGAGAGTTTTGAAATTCTCTATCTAGCATCCCACTTTGGCTTGTTTTTCCTTCCAAAGCGCTGGATTTGTTGCTGAAATCAGTCAAGACAAGGGTTGTAGTTCCAAATACTGTTCTCCTGTTGACCTTCACCTCTGTACTTGGTTTTCCAAAACTATTACAAGGATACTTCACTAAGCTGTCAAACGCAATAGAATTGTCTTCATTGTTGATTACTGAATCTGGAAGGAGAGAGAAGTGATACTTCAGAGTTCCTAGAAGTGTGATAATATATCGACTATTTGAAACATCTTTAAAAAAAAATTTTTTTTTTACATTTATTTATTTTTGAGAAACAGAGTGAGACAAAGTGTGAGTGGGGGAGGGGCAGAGAGAGAAGGAGACACAGAATCCCAAGCAGGCTCCAGGCTCCGAGGTGTCAGCATAGAGCCAGATGCGGGGCTTGAACCCACAAACCGCAAGATCATGACCTGAGCCGAAGTTGGACGCTCAACCGACTGAGCCACCCAAGGTGCCCCGAAACATCTTTTTATATCGTTAAAACTGTTAGTTCACTTATGATGGTGAATGCATAGAACTATCAACACAGTTAGTTTGGACAATTCAGGATTAACTGTCTTCTCGTTAGGAAATAAAGTGTCATAGAAAGGGCAATATTTCACCAACTCCTAGCAGCGCAGAGGTGGCTTTAACAGAGGCTTATATTTGCTTGTTATTATTTTTTTACCATCTAAAAGTCATTCAGCTACCAATTTTGTTCCTATTAGGCAACACAATAAAGCAGTGGTAATTAAGGGATGGTATATAGATCAGCAGTTAGAGGCCTGTCTCTGGATTATCGGAAATGTCTCTGTGAATGACACATAATGGGAAAGGCTTACTGAAATTAAAGATGAATTACAAAGACTTGACATTCATTAAAAATGTTTCTTTTTTAAAAATATAATTTATTGTCAAATTGGCTAACATACAGTGTGCTCTTGGTTTTGGGGACAGATTTCCGTGGTTCATCACTTACATACAACCAGTGCTGATCCCAACAAGGGCCCTCCTCATTGCCCATCACCCATTTTCCCCTTTCTGTGAATGGCACATAATGGGAAAGCCTTATTAAAATTGGACAAAGATGAATTACAAAGACTTGACACTAATTAAAAACGCTTCAACAAAGCCTCCTAGCATTTTGGAATCCATACTATGTTCTAAATTGTAGTCTTTCGTACTCAGAAAAATAACAAGAAAATAGTTAATGGGATGCAGAGAGGCGTTTCAGAATGTTGGAATGAATGAGGAGGCCTCAGACTGTGGTCTTCTGAGGGCTCTGTGCTGAAAGATACCGAACGGGGGGAGTGGAGAGAAAGAGGAGGCGTGGTCCCTTCCAGCAACGCTGTGCAATGGGTGGAGCCCACCCTTCTCGCCCAGAGAACAAAACACCCTGTGACAGCGACCACAATGTGGGGTCCATAAGTCAAGAATGAACTTTCTCATCTCTAATTGAAGGGAGAGAGAACACTTTGAGAACACAATAGAAACTGCATCAATGAGCTGGTTCCTAATCACGGGTTCGCTCTGAGGTTTTACATTCTCTGAACGCATGAGATTGTGAGCTGTAAAAAGAGTTATTTTGAAGGATTTCAATGAAATCAGTACAATTGTCTGGGTAAAGATTTTAATAACAAGGGGTAGGAAGGATAAAGAAGAGAAAAAATTCAGCATTTTTCTGTTCCACCTGCAAAGATATTCTTACAGAAATCCTCCCTTTCAGTTTATGAAGTGCTTGGACTGAATAACAAACTCAAAAGTTGCTGAAATCTGCATAAAACAAAGCTTTATTGAATAATTCATTAGAAATAGTAGAGAACAGATGTGATCATCTCAGTTTTTTGAGATACAAAGGCACATACTCTTTTAGCACAAGCATGTTTTCGCTCCTCGTTTAAGAAAAAAAAAAAAAAGGACTGAACAGAATATTAGCATGGTTTACATGCAAAGGCTGGCAATTCCTTTAAACCTTGCAGAAAGAAAGCATTTTACTTAGGAAATATCAAGATGGAACAAGATATATAGCTTTGTATAATTAGCCGCCTTTGAACTCAAAATCAAAATTCAGTCTTACCGGGAGGTCTTGAAGTCAGGCAAGCATCGCAAGCCTTCGAAGACGGCCTGTTTATGAGCGTGCAGACCACACACGTCCACTGCTCCTCAGACTTCCGAGCCACATGGTCCCCTCTGCTGGATGGCCAGGTGCCCGTGGTGCTTCTCCTTGGCAGCGTGCTACCAGAGAATTTTGTAACGTTAACCACTACCACTCTTACGGTTGCCTTGTTCCTATACATTCAGGGTATTTTAGAAACTCTTACAGAAACATTAACACCCAAATGTGTACAAGCCCTAACCATCTCAGAATAAAATGGTTCCGCGTGCGTCCCGCTGACTGCTATTAAAGACAGAAATAACAAATAAATGTTTTTGTTTACAGTCAGAGCTGTGGTTTTGTTTTTTTAAAACCCTCTAAAAACATTTGACATAACCACTAGGAAGCATTTCTCAAATAATGTTTTAAGTAAGCGGCACTCTTCCCAAAGCCAACCTAGGATATCTCTGTTCAACCCAATTGGCAGGTGGGGATGAAGCAAAGACTTGGGCAGAAATTAGAACGTGGAAAGCAGAACGAGAAACATTTTACATTTCCTTCATGTCCAGATCTCTCCAGAATTTCTCAACCCTATCCACTAAGCACTACACCAAATAGCTGATCTGTAATGAAGAAAAAGATCCCCAGCCTCGGCGTACTTTCCTTCGGGTAAATCTGTTTCATGTTAGATATCTAATAATAGATTAGTAAGAAAACAGTAAAACCAACCCTGATTTTTGGACACAAAAGTGAATCATGATTTTCCAACTGGAGTTCCTGACTGGCTATTTGTCGTTACACAAAATGCCTTCAAAAGCTCTGATAAAGTCCGACTCTTAAACACATCGTGCCGGGACGCCTGAGGGGCTCAGTCGGTTGAGCGTCCGACTTAGGCTCAGGTCACCATCTCACGGTTCACGACCTCGGACCCCACGTCACGCTCTCTGCTGTCAGCTCAGAGCCCGCTTCAGATCCTCTGTCCCCCTCTGTCTCTCCCCCTCTCCCGCTCACTCTCTTTCTCAGTCTCTTGCTTTCTAAATAAATGAATAAATACACTTACAAAACAACAGCACCCCATTCTGTAGAGCATGTCACGTGGGTAAGCACCATGGCAGCATCACAGGTCCCTTTATTCCCAACATTAATACAGAAAAAGTTCTTTTGGTAAAAGCCACGGTGCCTTACATCTCACAACATGAGTTCTTTGACTCCCAGAGGTACCTGGTCTCCTGTAACATTTTGCTCCTTACATATAATTACACCAGTTGTTGAATTCACCCTTGTCTGGTGAAATAACAAACAACATAAGCAAATCTGGAAATCAGACACATGTCACTGTGGCCCTTTGATGTTTACTGACTTTTTTCTTCTTCCTATGGAGTACCAGACCTTCCACAGAATTTGCTTGACCTAACTCCTGCCCTCCTCCCAACTTACTCTGAAAGGCAGCAAGATGTATTTATTCATAATTAAATAAACACAATTTAAGTAATCCTCAGATTTTCAACAAGCTCCAATTTTTCACCTCCCTTATCTTCTAGCCTATAGATTTCACTAACCATAAGCATATATTCACTGTGACCTCCATACGGCAGCTTTGGAAGCATTTTTCCCCTTACTGCTCAACTGTTAATCACTACCGAGAAATTCTTTCCAATCCCCACTTGGATGTGCAACAGGAATTTCCAATCTCATGTAGTGGCGGACTGCGGAACGGTGTCCTGAAGGCATCGCATCATAATGCCAGGAACCTGTAAAGGTGAATTTACAAAGAGGACCTTTGCAGATGTCCTCTTGACATGGGGGAGATTACCTTGGATTATCTGGGTGGTCCCTTACTCCAAACACAAGTGTCCTTGGAAGAGAGAGGCAGAGGGAATTTGATGCCCACGCAACAGAAGGCGATGTGACCAGAGAGGCAGAGACTGGAGTGACGCAAACCACAAGCGAAGGAAGCCGGGAAACCTCTGGAGGCTGGAAAAGGCAGTGGGTTCTCCTCTAGCGCCTCTGGAGGGAACACAGCCCTGCCCACACTTTTGGCCCCAGTGAAACTGCTGTTGAACTTCTGGCATCCACAACTGTGCAAGAATACATTTCAGTTGCTTTAAACTATCAGGTTTGTGGTAGTTTGTTATGGCAACCACAGGAAGCTAGTGCAAATAAAACTCATGATCACTTCCCCAGCCCCAACACACACACACACACACACTCCTTTGCAACTGCCTCATCTCAGTAAACGCCATCATTGTGTACTCCACCCGTCAGGCCAAACACCCACAAGAAGTCATTCCTAACACTTCTTACCCTCACATCCCACATCCAGTGCACCAGCAAATCGCGTAGGCTCTGCTCCAGGGGCAGACGTACCCTGAAGCTCAAGAAGCTTCCACAGCTCAGTGTGTTCTCCTCTAGGGATCGGAGTGGGGACCGGGAACAACGCAAGTAGGAACCCCAGCCGCCTGCCGGGGGCTGACAGCACCCTCGGCGGTGTCCGCCCCGGGGTTCTTGGTAGGCAAGGCCCGTGCCCCGCCAGCACTATCCCGCACCTGCCCGGTGCCAGGGACCACGTGCCCTGGTGGCGTCGGGAGCGCTGCACCGTCTCGACTTTCAGGAGAAGGACCTGAGACAGCTCGCCCATCCTTCGCTCAAGGGCCAGGGTGACCCAGGCTGCAAGGCCATTCACCACGCGCACCCCCCTACCACCAGCCCAGGATCAGCCTGGAAGAGGTGAGATGTCAGAGGCAGCCGAGGGAGAGCCGAGGGCTGGCTGTCTCCTCCCAGGTCCTCGGGCCACCAGCATCAGCATCGTGTGGGAACTTGTCCGACACCCAGACTCTCAGGCCAGGTCCTCCCCGGGCCTTCGACTTCGGGGCCGAGGCCCAGCCATCTGTGCAGACAGCCCTCCACAAAACTGTGGTGCACACGGACGTTTTAGGAACCGTCGCTCCGAGGGCCTCCCCACAGACAGCAAGTAGCGCTTGAGCAAAACGGTACAGGGCAAGCGAGAGATGTGCCACCACTGAGAGCCGACTGTGAAGCCAAAGGACGAACTGCTCGTCTATCGATAATGAAAAAATACGATGCTGTTGATGGTGAAACTACAAGGCAATAAGTAGGCAAGGAGCCAAAACATGGAAGAAGGTAATCACCCAGCCGCGGCAGGTAGCTGAGAGAGTCTTACTTGTCTGATGTCTGCGGGGTTTAAAAACTAAAATTTGTTGTCTATTTCTTATTCTAAATATTCACAGTAGGAGCAAACTCTGCATTCATACTTTTTAATATATTTTTTTTCATAAAGAAGTCCCCTAAATTGTTTAAGTTTCAGTCCTTAACCCTACCTGAACTTCTAAATATAGCCTAAGAGGCGCCTGGGTGGCTCAGTCAGTTAAGCGTCTGACTTTGGCTCAGGTCGTAATCCCACAGTTCATGGGTTTGAGCCCCACATCAGGCTCTGTGCCGACAGCTCAGAGCCTGGAGCCTGCTTCGGATTCTGTGTCTCCCTCTCTCTGCCCCTCCCCCACTTGCGCGCTCGCGCGCGCGCGCGCTCTCTCTCTCTCTCTCAAAATAAATAAAAAAGAAACCATTTAAAAAAAATAAAAAGAACCTTTTTTTTACCACCCCACCCCACCCCACCCCAGCCAAGCTGCCATCATTTACCACTGGCACTAGTGAGGGCACCCAGATGTCATTCCTTCACTCTGGTCACACCACAGTCCCTTTTCCACACAGTGGCCGCACAATCCTCATAAAACACAAGTCAGTTTACGTCATCCGTCTGCTCAAAACCTTCCAGTGGCTTCCTGGCTAACTCAAAGTCAGTGGACCCCACGCTGCCCACGGTGATCACTTGACATATGAATCGGTTACTTCTCTCCTGTTCCACACCTCCGATGGCATCCGAGCATACTCAGAATAAAACCGCAACTTCTCACGGCCGGGCGGGCCCTGCGAAGTGGAGCAGCCCTGCACCCACATTCACTCTGCTCCGCTCAGTCACGCCTGCCTTCTTTCTCTCCGTGACACCAGAGACTTCTTCATGCTTCTCTAGTCGCCTTCTCCTCCGCCCCTGATCTTTACGTCAGACCTTCTCAAAAGTCTCCTCAGGGACTTCATCCACCCAACCTATTGAAAATGAGCTTCCCTGTCGCCATGTGTCCCCTCACTGAGGCTGATGCTTCTTCCAAGCACTGCATGTCATTATCTGACATCTTACACATACATGGACATAGAGCCTTTTCTTAAGAAGATCTCCTCCCACTGCAATATAGAGTTCCAAAGATATGCCACAAAGAGAGGTTTAACGAACGAATTTTGTCCTACGTTATCTACTGAATTTGCTTTCTGGAAGATCACCATTTCTTGCTTGTCATCCCTCAAGCCCCACCTGCTCTAACGGCCTGGATGTCCCTCTCTAAATCACTTCCCAGGGCTCTTCCAAAGCGCTCCTCTTCTTCTTCTCATCAGCAAAGTGAAGGCAACCTCAAGGCTTTCTCCGGGACTTTCCCTGCTTCTCTTAGGACATACTCTCAGTGACTGCAAACACTAGCGGGTTCAACTATGATCTCAGGTTATCAGGTAATGGGGAGGGGCTGTGTTCTCAGAAACCAAAGACTTAAGATACAGGTGGAGGATGAGGGTGTCGCCAAGGAAATCTTTGCACTTCTCAATGGAAACTACGTACAAGTATGGGAAACTCATTTTGCTTTGTCGAAACGAAACAGACTATTTTTTCAAAGGTAGAAATATACACATTAATTAAAAAAAAAGAAAGGCAAAATAAAGCACCATTTAAAGAACGTTTGAATAAAAAGAACACCTAGGGGCGCCTGGGTGGCTCAGTCAGTTACACGTCTGACTTCGGCTCAGGTCGTGATCTCACAGCTTGTGGGTTCAAGTCCCACGTCGGGTTCTGTGCTGACAGCTCAGAGCCTGAAGCCTGCTTCAGATTCTGTCTCTCTCTCTCTCTACCCCTCCCCTGCTCACACATCCTCTCTCTCTCTCTCTCTCGAAAAATAAACACTGAATAAAAAGAACATCCATGCTGCTGCCCAACTGCTATTTCAATGTTGCAGGGAACCCTTCAGTCTTTAAAACCTAGTTTCCAACAACCTTTGGAATCAACGTTTACACGATAATCAACATATTTCTTTGATCATGTGGAAGCATACTTTTTTTTTAAACCCCCAAAACTATCAATTCACAGAAAACAAATATAGAACATCAATCATTTATTCAGGAGACAAACATTTATCCAATGTCCTTCTGCCAGATACTGCATCATACACATTTGGTCAGATAAGAGTACACCTATAACATTAAAACTAAGAAAGCCATAAATCTGCACAATAAATATATTATCTAAATATACCTCAGATCTTGGTGTCAGTACGGTGGGGTGAAGAAGCCGAGAGGAAGAAGCTGTGAGTGGTTGGGGAGCTTAGAACAAGAGAAGGGGGGATGAAAAGGAAACCACAGGAGCAGGGAGGGCGGGGAGACTGCCGCAGACACACAGGGGAAGGTGCAGATGGGGGCCTCCCCCATAGATCGCCTCCGGCCCATCACCTCCAGCCCGTGGGCCTAAGCCTGCCATTGGGCAAGATGGCGCCTCCCTCCCCAGGGTCCACAGCTGCTTCCTTCCCTGCTTGGGCACTTATTCCTCAGCACATCACTGTGTCTTCCTGGCTCACTCTTTTGCTCCTACTCTGGATATTCCCTGAAGCTCAGACCTTGGTTTCTGCCTCTCTACATTCCCTGTGAACTGATTTCTTTTGAGTATTTCACTTAGTAAGGGCACCTGGGTGGCTCAGCCAGTTGAGCGTTGGACTCCTTCCTGGTTTGGGCTCAGGTCATGATCCAGGGTCATGGGATCCGGCCCCGCGTCAGGCTCCTCACTGAGGATGGAACCTGCTTAAGATTCTCTCTCTCCCTCTGTGCCTCTCCCCTGCTGGTGCTCCCTCTCCCTCTCTCCAACATGAATAAATAAATAAACAAAACGAAGACTTGCCCGTAATAACCATCAAGCCATGACCTGCCAACTGTGACAGGGCCCATAACACATCTCTTCAGACAGTCCACTGTTGCTTTACATGGACAAAATTCATCTTTTCTACTCTATCCCAACTCTCCCAGACCCTCTGAGTGAACATTTCTATTATTTGGTCTGAAACTTCTTACATCACCTTACATAGCAAACCTGTCAAAATTCTCGCTGACTTTTAAGATTTTTAACCGAAGTCCCGCTCCTCTTCTCCGTTCCCAGGGTCCTGGCCTCAGGCCCGGCAACCGTCACTGCACCAGCTTCTTGGCCTCCCCCCCCCCCCCAATGAAGAGTCCTTAATCTCCTGAGTTAGGCAATACATCAACCATTCCCAGAACAGCTAATAATTCCTAGTCTTTGATCCCACTCTACCTGTAAAACTGGCTTTTATGATCCACCAACCCAGAGCCTCCTGTGGCTTGGCCAGTGTAACCGTCATCCCTCGACCATGTCGTGATTATTCATTAACGGTCAGGGTCTCTCTGCTCCACCTTCCCAATGGTGTTTGTTTTCTCAGTTCACCAAAGTGCCAACTGTCTTTTAAAAGTAAACTTCAGGGGTGCCTGGCGGGCTCAGTCGGTTAAGCATCAGACTTCGGCTCAGGTCATGATCTCGCGGTTCGTGAGTTCAAGTCCTGCGTCGGGCTCTGTGCTGACGGCTCAGAGCCTGGAGCCTGCGTCAGATTCTGTGTCTCCCTCTCTTTCTCTCTGCCCCTTCCTTGCTTATGCTCTGTCACTCACTCAAAAATAAAACATTAAAAAAAAAAAAGAAAAGCAAACTTCACACTTTTTCTATGACATCTTTCCAGCTTTGTGTGTACATATAAACACTTAACATCCCTGAACTCTTACAGCACTTCATGTGCTTTGTGTCTGTATTGGTTATTTTGGCTTATGATCACATACACTCCTTCATATTATTACTTTTTAAATGTTTATTTATTTTGAGAGACAGAGAGAGAAAGTGCGAACAGAAGAAGAGCAGAGACAGAGGGAGAGAAAGAAAATCCCAAGGAGGCTCATGCTCAGCGCAGAGCTCGACATGGGGCTCGATGCCACGGACTGTGAGATCATGACCTGAGCTGAAATCAAGAGTGAGACACCTGGGTCAGCCACCCAGGCGCCCAACACTCCTTTATATTATTGATATTTGTCCCAGCCTTTCCCAAAGGGACCTAAAGCCTTTTACCAGGGTAACTGAGCACTGGGGAAGAGGAAGTAATCAGACCTTTTGGGGACCACTGGACAGTGGCTCCAAACAGAGGCTAATTCAAAGAGACTCAAAACAGCATTGCGCTCCACTGACAAAGTAGGGGCTTAGAGAGGTCAGGTGATCAATGGAGTCATAGCTCAGACCCATCTCAGTGGGTCCCTGAACCTATCCTGTGGTTATTTCCCTAGTTCTGGAAGGCGTAATTGGAATAGACATACTCAGCAGCCAGAAGAGTCACCGCGTTCTTGTTTAGCAAGCAGCCAATTATTTAACCAATAAGACAAGAATTTTGTAAAGAGATGTGGCTTAGGTTTTTTAATATTATTTCTAACTAAAGCAAAAACCTTTGAAGAGAGTTGCATTTGTCCAATTATTGACCTATCTACACCTCCTGGTAATCATTTTACAGACAAGATAAAAACCAAACCCTGGATATTAACATCTGAGCTGCATTTGTTCTACTGAATCCAGAAGTGGTCCATTTATCGTCTTCCGCTTATCCTGTTTTCTGTTGTTGTTGTTTTAATTTGACAGAGAGAGTGTGCATGAGTGGGGGATGGGGGAGAGAGAGGGGGAGGGGGGGAGGGGGGGAGAGGGGGAGAGGGGGAGAGGGGGAGAGGGGGAGAGAAGGAGAGGGAGAGGGAGAGGGAGAGAGAAGACTGAGAATCTTAAGCAGGCTCCATACTCAGGGCGGAGTCCGACGCGGGGCTCAATCCCACGACCCTGGGATCATTACCTGAGCTGAAATCAAGAGTCGGGCGCTCAACTGACTGAGTCACTCAGGAGCCCTATCCTGGTGTTTTGATAATGTTATTTACCATTTCCTTCCAAGGGTTCAAATGTCTTTGAATTATGTTCTTACTAATAGCTTTTGAGTTAGCCAATTAGGGCAAATGGTAAATACGTTTACACTAGGTAACTCACCATATGTCAACATGTTGAGGATTTTCTTTTTGACAGCGAGGACAGAAATATGTCATCCTGTTACTCTCTCCTAAGCGACACACAGTTATTTTGCAACAGCACTGACAACAGTTAGGACGCTTGTAAACCTTATAGTGTTTAGAGACAACAGATCCAGTTTTCCGGCACTAAAAACAAACAAACAAAAAACCAAACATTATAATATTTCTATCAGACAGTGTTGCTAAGGAGCCAAAGAGACGTTCTTGAAAGTCATTTCTGAAAATAATTTGGTTAAAATTTACATGCTTGTACATATGTCCATATAATCTTTTCTTTTCATCTGAGAAAAAGGTATTGACAAGATTCAGCAATATTTGTCAAACAACATTTGTATGAAATAATTAAGTCATTATTTTACAACTTATTAGTATTCAAAATTATCCTTTGCATAGCATTATCTTTTTATCTAAATGGGATATAAAAGTTCTACAATGTAAAATGTCTCTCATGCTTTTAAGGTTTTTTTTTTTTAATTAAACATAATTATGTGGTTATAAGAAAAAGACTAGATTAGCTTGAAATCTGATTTATTTTTAGAACACTAAAGCTGCTCACTTTCTTTCAACAGACAAAAACAAAACATTATTTCTAGGGCCAAAACCTTGAAATCATCTTCTTTGTTGATCTGACAATACTTTTTCACCTTTCATCTTACAAATTCACTAAAAAAGAAAATAAAAATTCAAATGCCTTCCTAGCCAAGAACATGTTCCATTTGGTATACATTCTAACTCAAAAGACATTTTGATATTCCCTGTCACAGTTTTATTCTACTCACATATATATACTTAAAGCTCCTAAAAAGAGGATGTTTTGGGTTTACATCAGCACTGCGAAAATCTCAAGACCCAGAAATATGACTCACCATACGTAAGATGAAAATTACACAAACAACCTCTATCGATTTAAACGACGTATTAAAATACCCAACTTAACAGGGGCAGAAAATGGATAGTTCTCTATAATCACCTTCCCTGGAAGAATAAGTAAGCATACAGAATATTAACATAGTTATGGGGTGGGGCTCCTGGGTGGCTCAGTCAGTTAAGCATCCGACTTCGGCTCAGGCCATGATCTCGTGGTTTTTGAGTTCAAGCCCCGCGTTGGGCTCTGTACTGATATTTCAGAGTCTGGAGCTTGCTTCAGATTCTGTGTCTCCTTCTCTCTCTGCCTCTCCTCTGCTCCCACTCTTTCTATGTCTCTCAAAAATAAACATTTAAAGAAACTAAAAAAAAAAAAAAAAAGTTATGGGGCTCCTGGGTGACTCAGTAGGTTAAGCGTCCAACTCTTGATTTTGGCTAAGGTTACAATCTCGTGGTTCATGAGATCGAGCCCTACATCAGGGTCTACACTGACAGTGCAGAGCCTGCTTGGGATTCTCTCTTTCCCTCTCCCTTTGCCCCTCCCCCACTCACCTCATTCTCTCTCTCTCTCTCTCTCTCTCTCTCTCTCTCAAGAAGTAAAATAGTCATAATACTCAAGGCACACACGTAAAGCAGGAGGTTCAGTAACACTCCAGGCCAATTAATGAAGACTCCTATCATAGCTGCCTTTCTGAACAGAGTGAAAATAAAAATTTTGAATACAGAAAATGGACAGTGGAGAAAAAAAAATGACACATTCATGATACCTTGTTTAAAAGATAAAATTTGTTTTTTGAACACTATATGCACATGTATACGCATATTTACAACTTCCAAAATTTACAGGTTAGCAAGTACTTATTTCATTCTCAAAAGAGTCTTTCTGGTAGATGGAGAAAATTTATTATCCCATTTTACAGATGAGGAAACTAAACCTAAATTACCTACATGATGTAAAACACACAGACAGCAAGTGGCAAAATCTGACTGAACGGAGGACTATTTATTCCAAAGAATTGAGTTCTCTCTCTAGAGTTCTTACATTTTACTTTTATATACCCCAAAACAGAAGGAGACTGTAAGTAAAATGCTAACATGGCTGTTTCCCCACCTTAGTCTAAATTTAAAATAATTACCGTGAGACAAGTTTGGACTGAGCCATGACATAAAATTTCCAGATGTTCATTATGCCCACACATCACTCTCCCTTATTGTACCTCTACACACTGGCCACTAGATGGCTACATACAGCCAAAACATTTTTGGTGCAATGAAAAGGGAAGCGGTTGACATTTCACAAGTAGAAAAAATTTTGCTCTTACCCTATAAAAAAGAATACTGAAGTCACGTATCATTTTCACAAGGTGATGGGTCTGTTCATCTGTTAACTGACAAGCCTTCAAATAGAAAAACAAGTGAGGACAGTTTCATAATTTGCTCATTACTCTACAAAAATCATACCAGTTGCCAGTTCTAAGAGAACTCTCAACAGATTTCAAATACATGCATACTTTCCAGAACTCTATTTCTCGCACATTTATTTAGTGTCAGTAACGATGGTTTTATTTTTACGTGATAGGACTACGGATTAAAAACTGCCACTCTTATTTATAAATTTTATATCTAAATTCAAGTATTTATTGAATATCTCTTCTGTTTCAGACATCTTCAAAGTCCCAGCATTGTTTATCAGCCACCTGGAAAAGTCCTGCTGGATTTGCGAAAAGAAAAGAAAAGAAAAGAAAAGAAAAGAAAAGAAAAGAAAAGAAAAGAAAAGAAAAGAAAAGAAAAGAAAAGAAAGAAAACAAAAGGAAAAAGAAGGAAGGGGAAGGGAGGGAAAAATCAGCACAGGAATAGATGACCATCAAGGACACTATTAGGCCTAAAAAAGATATGAATTTACATACATGCATTAATATCAGAGCACTTATTAACACATGGAAGAACTCAGAAATAGACCTTCCTGAAGAAATTTTTGTGACACAGCCTGGCATAAATCTCACTGTTATCCTTGTAGAATTATTCACCATGTGCATTTGGTTTCAATGGTGAGGCCAGGAAAAATTCTGATGACTTATCCTTGTTTATGTACGTGAATGTATACATACATCTATATACAAGAGAAACTCATTTATCAGTGACCATAAAACCTAAAATCATCTAATCGACATAAACAGTATGAAAGTATTCTGTATATTTTTCATTCATTTGAAGTTTAAAACATATACGCTTCTACAACACACTTGTCTCTTCCCATATCTTATATAACAGATTCACTCATACGTTGCAATGTTAAACTGTACTTTTTCAATAACCGTGCATGTGCTCTTAAGGGGCGAATAGCTAAACCTGAGAACTGCCGTTAATTTTTAAACTCCCAGACATTATGGGCAGATGCTCCTTTACTAGATGAATGGCTGGCTGGATATACAAGTAAGAAGTGAATTCTTAGATTATTAGAGATAATAACAATACTCCGGGTTCTTTTTTTCAAAAACGTTTTCCATAGAGGTCTGGGTAATTTTAAAAAGCTCATTCTTATTAAAAATCTGTTTTATTAATTACTCCCATGTTACAGAAATTTAAGTAACCTGTTCCAACAGTCAAAAAGCAGAATCTAATCTAGAAAAGTCATTAACTGGTTTCTTTTAAGACTTATTTCTTACTGGACTGGATTTAATAAAAACTACGAAATAATTACACAAAAATCAAAAGGTACCTTTGGATTCATGTAGAAGATGATTTAGTTTAGAGAGACTAGTTGGATATAGGTAAAAGCCCTCAGGTAGATTTCTTCCCTAGAAACTAAAATATACATAGCCTTCTACCTGGGTCTGAGTTGTAAGCTCTCTGACCTTCTTACAACTTTGCCCTATAAATCACCATTCTCTTTCCTACAGATTTAACCTGCCCTTCTTTACCATTTTTTTTCTCATTTAAATAAGTCTGTGTCTCTTCTGTTGAAGAAAAAGGAAAAAACAACCAAACCCGGTCCTTGTCCTGAAAACGCGCCCCTCCCCAGAAATCTGTATTTTCCCTTCATTCCAGTCTAAGCTAGTTAACAAATGCTCCAAATTTTGTTTCCATCCCCCCACTAACCTCTTACTCCTCAACCTCTTCCTTGCTTATCCCACCAACAAAGCATTTGCTAACGTCAGAACAGCTACACGCAGGAATATGTGTGTGGAGCGTGAATTTAACAGGCTGGGTTCAAAAAGCAAGCTGTGAGCTTACTTCGTTCATACCCCCAACAGGTATTTCTTCGATGCCTTCCATGTGCTAGACACTGCATTCTAGACGCTTGGCTACCTCAGTGCGCAAAACGGACACCTTCCTCCTAAGAGACCGCATGGCCGCAGGGGGCGGGGGGCAGATTTTAAGTAGTAAGTATAACAAGTACAAGTTAGGTTGATCAAAAAGTGATCCATGGCATGGGGATAATAAAAACCAAGGCAAGTTAGGGACGATGGGGGACATGAGGTGGGGACAAAGGGATGCACAGGGCAATTTTAAACAGAGTGGTCGGGGGACACCTGGGCGGCTCAGTCGCGCAAGAGTCCGACTCTTCATCTCGGCTCAGGTCACACATGATCTCACAGCTGTGGGTGGGTTCAAGCCCTGCGTCTGGCTCGTCGCTGACCACTCGGAGCCTGCTTGGGATTCTCTGTCTCCCTTCCTGTCTGTCCCTTCCTCACCCACTCTCTCTCAAAATAAATAAATAAACTTAAAAACAATAGAGTGGTCTGTGTTGGCCTCATTAAGAAGCTGACGACAACAAACACCCTCAAAGTCTCTGTTTGGGGAGAATGTTTTACTGCAACACGGACTCAAGTGTCACACATTGGTCCCTTAACAGTATTTAAAAATACAGAAATCATTTAAAAAAAAAAAATACTTATCACCTACTTTGACAGCTGGGTTGAGGCCACTGTCAAAGAGAGCTTCATTTTTGATGATGTTCCCCACCCCAGGCAATACTTTCTGGTCCATTAACACGTCACACAACATCCGTCCTTTTTGCTTTTTAACTTCACTCTCTGCTCTTGAGAAACTAAATTTAGGCGAACATACATCTAATTCTTCCATCATTCTTATTCTCTGTTGGCTTTCTGTAGAGTTTCTGTAGAAAGGAAATATAAAAGACATTCATCATAAGCCTTCACACAGTGTCATTTAAAATGATCTCGGATACACACACCTTCCGTTAATCAGGGCAGAAGAGTTCTAGAGCCCAACAATAAAGACCCTAACAAACTAGATTATCTGACGCCTCTTCCAAAATGAGTGTTTATCAGTTATAAACCATTTTTACAACATCTACCTGTCTTCACACTTCAAACCGCAGCTCTAACTCTGCACTTTTCCAGCTCAAGTACTTTTCTTTGCTTCTCCTTTTTACCTGAATTCTACCGATGAGTCAAAGAAACAAATGAGATCTTCGGTGAGCTGGACTTCAAGAACAGGAGAAACTCCATTTTTATTTTTATACTCCAGTGGATTAATCATGATGGAGCCTTTCATTCCAAAATGAATCCTGAAACAACATCAGACCCATTTTTGAGTGGCAGAAAGTATACTGTTTATCTAGTTTTTCTTCCTTCGTTTCACTTCTTGGATTATAAGAAAACAAATGATAGTCAAGACAGGCGCTTTCAGAGGGCAAACAATGTAGTTCGTATTATATATTCTTCTGTTAGGGCATTGTATCCTTATAAAACTAGGTGTGACAATCAGTTTTTCAAACCACAAATAAAACAAATTCCTAGGAAAATAATAGGGCCCCACAATAAGCTCAGGAACACATACCCTGTTCTTCTCTTGTCAGATGAAGTACTTTTATTCACAGAACAATCTAGCGTCTCCGCTTTCTCTCAGATTCAAAGGCTTGGGATGAGATGAGGCTAGATTTAAATTGCCTCTAGTTGTTTCTGTTTTGTTTGTTTTTTATATAAATTCTATAAAGCCACTAACGTTCAAATTCTGTATTTCTAGCCACAATGGATGGCAAGTGTTTACCGACTCCAAAACGGTATCTACGGTTTAAGACCCTGTTTTGTTCCCCCTTGCTCCGGGATGCACAATGAAGCAATTTTTTTTTTTGCAAAATCTTACGTTATCAAAAGAGAACGAGTCAAAATGCTATTGTCTTCAGTTCTTTTAGTTTTCTTTTACCTTTATACGTATTGGGAAGAGGGGATTTATAAATATTTACGGTTAGCTTGAAAGCCACAATGCAGTGATGAAAAATCTGGAACCTTTCAGTTTTTATAGGATTGATTAGCATGTCCAGTAAAAACACGCATGCACGCACACATGAAAGAAAGCAAGAGAAAAAGTGGTCTTGTGAGGCCTCTGATGATGGAGATCGCAAATGATTCTCGAGATGAAATACTGTGTTCCGCCTTTCTGATCCTTCTCCTTACAGCTTTGTTGAGTTAATAAATACGGCTCTTTTGGCAGCAAATGTTACCGCACGGTGCTTCTAATTCCGAGGCACCGCGTTACAGTATTGTACAAGGTTAACCAGTCTAACTTTAAAAATGTGGGTTTTAAACTCTGTGTGCCCTACTATCAATCACAAATGCATTTTACATGCCCCATAGTTCCTGACAGGAAAAATGTGTGCCTGTAAGTACTCCATAATTTAGCTTCTGGAGGCTCAACCCCAGCGAAAGGTATACAGCTGTCATGCCCAGAAGCCATCACATCTAAAATCTTTTTAGTTGCATGGCTCATAAAGTGGGTTCTAAATCACCTTCTGTAATGAAACTGCATCCACATAAAATATCTCAAAGGTTAAGACCCAAACGAATTGCCACAGTAGCCCCAATAAGAGCCCTGAATCAAATTAAGTAGGCTTCTTTTTTTTGTGTGGCCTTATACATCTATTCAATTTAGAAGAAAATGTGCGTACAAAAGTGTATTTAGTTTATTTTTATTTCTTTTAATTGAACTCCAGAATGTTGTCACTACTGAGTCCCAACGTACCACATTTTGTGTTAAGTACCCTTGACACTAAACTAAGAAAAGCATACCAGCATCGTGAAAATTTCTGAGGCACACTAAACATCTGTACTGTTTTTAAAATTGCCATACTGATCTTTTATAGACCAGGACATAGGCTCATTATCACATTTACATTCAAGAGTTAGATATGTTTTTTAAGACTCGTTATCATCAACCCGTTAGGAAAATTTTATTAGATCTTTGTTTCTATCTCCTGATCCTGTCAAGCTCCTTCACCCCCAATCGGACTGGTTACCCAAGATCATTTACTCTGCGTAGTATGACTGCCTGCCAACAGGGGGCCTTAGGCCCAACTTTGAGTTCACCTCGTGTCCCTTCCTCAAGATCTCATGCCTTGACATAGCTGATTCAGAAATGCACAACTGAGTCAAGCTGGGTCCATGAGTATCCAGTATCTGGATTCATCAGCATTCTCCTGACGAATTTGTGGATTCGGGATGCAGAGAGATCAGTTTCTTGTGAGTACTAGGAGATCTAATGTGGGAATGGTCTCCGGGAATATTACCCAACATGGGCAGCAGAGGAGCCAAGAGAGGCCTGTCTGCAGAAAGGAAGGTTGCAGCAGATGACAGTGAGAGACAGAATCAAAAACTGCAGAGTCCTCAGAGCATTTAGTCTTTGCTTCCAGTTCTCCCTGAAACCCGACTGTCCTATCTTCAGGTACGATACTCCGTATTCTTATAATAAATAATCACTGAACTCAGTGGAGTTTGGCTTCTGTCACCTGCAGCCAAAGTTCTGATATAAAAGAATTATGTCCAAACTAAAAACTGAAGTGATACTGGGAAAATTCCTCTAGTTAGAAATAATCTCCTAACACAGACCAGTAAGTGATACCTGATCCTGTTTTCAACAGCAGCCCCATTCCATCAGAAAGATCGGAACATCCTTACACCAACATAAATAGCATCAGCGATGGTGTCAGAGGTTCATCTTAGTGACAACTGTACATTGCTAATAAGACAACTGCTCATGAAAATTAGCAAGTAGTCAGAAGTGACCTAAGGATAATAACAAGTGTAAAATAGTTGAATACAATTATCGTAAAGCTTATGGTACGGATTTAAAGAAAGAAGTTCTAAAACAATCTGGACTTAACGATGCGAAAGCAGCAGCAGGGAGTTCTGAATCTGCTTAGGCTATGGAAGCTGAAAGCACATAGAGCTCGTCTCCCGATACGGAGAGAAAACTGCTATTATTGACAAAATGCTAAGTTCTCTTGAGCCCGTCAGAGACATGGGGCTGCAGGCAGCCAGGTAGGCCAAATTCCGAAGAGTCCCGAGTCCCTCCATGTGGAAACACAGACACACAAATTACTGAACTGTAGAAATGGGTAAGAAGGAGACTGCTGAATCTAAGAACCTCTAACTCCTGAGTGTGGCTGCTGGAACAGCTGAGAATTCCTGGAGTCCCAGATACGGAGAGCACGGGCTCGTGTGTGAGGGCTGGTGTGTGAGCTCTGTCGCACGGCGTGCAGCAGTTGGGCGGGAGAAAGGGGAGTCCCGGGAGGGCACTGAAGGAGGCCCCCCGGTGGCACGGCACCTGTCTGTAGCCGAGGGAGAGGTACAAACAAAAAGCCCGGGGCCCTCAGGGGTAACGGGAACCCCCCGCACCCACAGGAAGTCCTCTCCTTGGAGCTAAAACAGGCAGGCTGCCACCGGGGAGGGCAGGAAGCTCTTGGCCAGCGGGCTCAGGCCAAACGCACCGCGCCCGAGGACAAGCAGAGCAACAGCCGTCAGTCTTTAGGGGCGAGACTGGGAATCAGCTTTGTCAAGGATTCCTGCACAGATACGACGAGACGTCTGTTCCACTTAGAAGAAAGAAATGCCCTTTGACTAGAGACCACCCCCACATGGAAGTAAGAATGTGGCTGCCTTGGGGGAAGAGAGGGTCAGCAGCTCTGGGCAAAGTGCAACCCTGAGGTCCAAATGCACAGTGGCCTAGAAGAACCACTTTCCCCATCATGCCCCTCTCACTGGACGACAG
Source organism: Felis catus (assembly GCF_018350175.1). NCBI lineage: Eukaryota > Metazoa > Chordata > Mammalia > Carnivora > Felidae > Felis > Felis catus. Next base: position 8,852,813 of record NC_058371.1, on the reverse strand, counting down.
GCAACAGCAGTGGTGGGGGTGGGGGTGGGGAGGAGAAGCGTGTGGAGGAATCCCCCGACACAAATACGCAGGGTCTGTAAAAGCTGAGAGCAGGCCAGAAACACAGAGAACCAGCCGCAGCCACACCAGGCCATGCTCGAGGCATAAGGCTTGAGCAGCAGCTCAAGTTTTCGATGTCACTGTCCCCAGAGCCAATGACAACACAACAGGATCCAAACCAAGCTCAACTCCTCAGTCTCCCACATGACCTGATGGAAGAGGCCTGACCATTTTTGAGCTCAAATATTATTTACCCGTCTCTACTGTTGCTCTCAACAGGGTTATCTGGGATCCAAAAAAATTATGGCACATAGAAATAGGAGATAAAGAACAAAAAACAAGAAAGAAAGACAAAGGGACTCAATGTCAAGAGATAAAGCAGTCAACAGAACCAGATCCAAAGATGTGCCAGATGTTGAATTATGAAGCAGGTATATTTAAATCATTTTAACAATTAAAATTACAGTCATCAGTTGAGAATAGCAGGCCAGGTCAATCTGTTATAAGGTCCCTAACCTTACACAATTTTTTTTAAATTTTTTAATGTTTATTTTTGAAAGAGAGAGAGAGAGAGAGAGAGAGAGAGAGAGAGAGAGAGAGAGAGAGAGAGAGAGAAACAGAGCATGAGTGTGGGAGGGGTAGAGAGCTCTGAGATGTCAGCACAGAGCCCAACGCAGGGCTCGAACTCACGAACCACAAGTGAGATCATGACCTGAGCTGAAGTCGGACGCTCAACCGACTGAGCCACCCAGGTGCCCCCCATTCCACAGCTATTATGGTGCTGCGCATGGGTTTTATATTAACATGTTTCTGGGCTTTTATAACCTCACACAGAGGTTTGGATAAATACTACACAATCAGAGCCAAGGCAGGCCATACACGGGCCGTTCTCTACTGTATGACCAGGTGCAGACGCCTGTGCTTTCTGCTCACGATAGATTTCCATACGCTTTCAAAAGGGATATAAAAAAGCACCAGTAGGGGCATCGAGGTGGCTCAGTCGGTTGAGCGACTTTGGCTCAGGTCACGATCTCACAGTCTGTGGGTTTGAGCCCCGCGTCAGGCTCTGTGCTGACAGCTCAGAGCCTAGAGCCTGGAGCCTGCTTTGGATTCTGTGTCTCCCTCTCTCTCTCTGCCCCTCCCCTGCTCGTGCCCTGTCTCTTTCTCTCTCAAAAATAAACAAACATTAAAATATTTTTTAAAAAATGAATAAATGTTGAAAAATTAAAAAAAAAAAAAAAAGCACCAGTAACCAAGATCCAGCAAATCCACATCTAGGAATTTATCCTAAGGAAACATCACAATGGTAAAAGATACCTGCTCAAGGATGTTCACTACAGAGTTATTTATTAGAGTGAAAAATGGGGTGAAATGCTAATCAGCAGTGAGATACACGATCTAGGGGAATACTATGCAAAATAATAAGGCACACGTATATTTTGACACCAATATGCATACTGTGTAAAACAAAAGCCTCATATAATTAAAATTCCCATTTATATGAAGATTGTAATACATAAATATCATATGATCCGTGCACATGTGATATAAACTGTGTATGAATCTATGGTATATATACAATTTGTATTTTACCTATGATGTGTACAAACATTGTTAAGAGTGCCCTTTTTTGGTGATTGTAATTATGGGTGGTATTTACTTTTGCCGTTAGACTTTTTGGAACTCTCTTAATGTTTTATAATTGACTTATGCATTACTTTTAAAGTAAGGAAAAAATTGCAATAAGATGGCGTGTATTATTAAGTCAAACAGGAAAAGGCAGGCAGGACTGGTGATCATGCAGGCCATCAGGTGCAGGAGGAAAAGGGGGCGAAAGGGGTGAAGATTCCCAGATTTTCTCCAGTTACGCCTGACAGGACCATCACAACCGAAATAGAAAATACAAATGTCAACGATTTATCATCTCACGAACTAAAGATGTTTAATTTTCTGCCCACAGATTACTTTTAATGGTGAGTGCTCTTATTTTCTCTTCCGCTCTTTCCTCCTTCCTTCCTCCTTTCTTTCCTTCGTTTAAGTCGGAGGTACAACTGACAGAGAGCATTATATTAGTTCCACTTGTACAACAGAATGACTCAGTATTTGTATACATTGCAAAACGATCACAGTGTGTCTAGTTAACATAGGTCACCAAATGTAGTTAAGAAAATGTTTTTCCTGTGATGAGAACTTTTAAGATCTACTCTCTTAGCAACTTTCAAACATGCAATACAGTGTTATTCAACGCTGTAGTCCCCATGCTGTATGTTATATCGCAGGATGTATTTAGAGAAAACACACGGTAAACTGCAAGTCTGTACCTTTGGATAATGGTCAGTTTTCTTAACTTGCAGGTAACAGAAACCCAATTGAAACAGGTTTAGGAATACTGAGCTCACGGAATCGGAGGGGAAGTCTGAAGAATCAAGCACAGGAAAGGCAGGAAAGCAGCCGGATCGCAGGAACGGATGGAAGGAGGGGCGAAAGCCTTTGTGCAGGCTGGTTTGATCCTGCACCACCTCACAAGCCCGGAAACATGGCCACCGACAAGTCCTGAAGCCTCATATCCCAGCTTGCCTACATCACAGAGCCTTCAGATGAGAAAGTCTCACAGAAGAACCCACACTGACCCAACCCACTGTGTGAGAGAGAAGGTTCAGTAACACTGCCAGAGTCAACAGGAACTCTGCAGTTAGTGTGGCCAGACGACCAGTTTCGAGAAGAAGTGCTATCCTTAAGAGACAAGTCAGCAAGTGAGGCAGACGCATGGTAGGAGTGACTCCTCTTAAAGTACATGATTTCATTTAGAATCTCTCCCCACGCTTCGGTTTTTCTAACATGTTAAGTGACAGATCGCAAGAACCACGTCTAAGCTGTAAAACCCTTTTGCGAGTAGTGTAGGACAGATTCCTTAAAGGCTGTTCAGCAAACATGTTGTCTCACGCAAATCTGTTTAGAGGATGGTATCACTTAAACTCCAATAAATTACAAAATCGATAATGTATAAAGGTTCTCTAAAATGGCAAAGCCTCCGAAACGTTTCAGATAACAGTTTCCGAACACGATACAATCCACCGGAGTCCTATAAGTCACAAGCTGGAAATGGCGAAGTGCTTTGGAAAGAGAGATTCATTAAAAAAATATCTTTTGAATGTTGGTCCAGGATGTAACAGCTGGGTTCAGTTTGATGGAAAATGGCAGCTTGGAGGGTGTGTGTGTCTGTGTGCCCACACAGTACTGTGTGCTGGTGCATGCACCCACAGTTAAGGGAGGTGATACTTGGGAGCGAGACCGCCAACGTATACATTTATTCCTGCTTGCTCTTTACGGCTCGGCCTCCTCTAATGAGTATTTGCCACGTGTATAGCCAAAAACTTAAAATGATTTTTGTTTTGTTATAGGTGACAAGCTTCTTTAAAGTGTTCAGAAGGAGTGCAGGTATTAGTCACACAGGACGCCACAACTGGGCTCCAAAAAATAAACGCGTAGCAAATAAGTTCAGTCTTCTATGGCACTCACAGGAACGCTTGAGCACTTTGATACATCTTTTAGTAACAGAAATACTCACTCTAATTTGTATCCCTCTGAAGTGTGGATGTTTGCAAGGCAGATCCTCTTACAGAGCGCCGGGCCACATTCTACTTCCATTATGCGTGAATACTATGCGTGAATACCAGGAAGATTCATGGCCTGCCCTGTAAGATGTATTAAAGCCCAGGGCACTTTTAACTGTAAAAAGCTGCGCATTAAGGGATAAATGGAAGCGATCACTAAGTGGGTTTCCTGCTACCTGCTCTCTAAGATGCAGAGCAGCCCGGTGGGTAGCAAAACGAGGTCAGAAATGAACACTGCATTTCTGTCTCGCGCCCACAGACTCGCAACCTCACGCAGCGATCCCACGTCTTTGACAGTCACCCATTCTAAGAAGCGCAGGTTGGGAGTGTATATATGCATATGTGTGTGTGTATTTTTAACTTATATTAAATTGCGAAGGGGGATACAGTTGATTTTAGGTTACTCGGCTCGTATTCCAATAGCTGATCTGCCACTGACCTTGAATTATTATATCAAATAGTCGTTAGGGCTGTAGGAAATTGAAAGGAAGCCAGACACGGCACTTTTCTCCATCCATACGTGGAGACACGTAGTCCCCAGGGATGGTACCAGTTCAGTTCGTTTAAAGAGGTGATTGCCCTTGTTTAGAACTTCAGGGAACACTTACTGACAGCCGAGCACTGAGGGATGATTCCCCCTTTCTCAGTCTGCTGGAGAATGCCTGATAAAAACGTCCCTCTCATCCTACAGAAATAAATCTGCACCTAACACCAGAGAATCAATAACATATCAGTGTTTCAACTACCTTACGTGGGCTCAGTAAGAGTCACGTTGTGTCCCGCTCAGTTCAGAGTCAAGAGTTTTCAATCACATCCATCTACCAAAACGATAATGCAGCCTTCCGTGGGTCATTACTGCGTGAACCAGTAAGCATATGCTGATGCGATCATTTCCAGACTAAGACAAAACCATGAAGCGATACTTGTCCAAGGACAGCAGCTGCTGACAACAACGAGAGCCCATTTCAAAGGAAAAGCAATGTCATCAACTCCGAAGTTCTCTAAACGTGTGGGAGACGAGGTGCAGTAAATAACCATCATCCAGTCATATGATCTCCTCGTGACCATCAGTCGCCTTCAGTTAGAACCACGAGGTTTCTCGGAACAGGACTCTTCTGTTAAGGTGAAATCGCTCAGTATCTTAAAGACACGTTGAAAGAGATTCAAGGAGGTGCTACCATTCTTTACAGTTTGCGATACCTTAGGCTAAACTCTGAGAAGACAAAGATACAAATCCACAGGCCTCTCTCATTTTCCTGCAAACGTTCAACAGGGGATCACGCTCTGGCAGGTACAAACATTGTGACATTTTTGTAGTTAAGTCAACCAAGGTAGCGGACTGCTCGTCGTTCACTGCCAACACATTAGCAATGACTTGGCAAAAGCGCTGTGAAAGAATGGAGAATTTGCGACTGCTGTGCACAGTTTTGGAATTCTATAAGTAAGTTTCTGATTGCATACAAGACTTCAGAAAAAGAAGGGAGATGGAAAAATATAAAAATCTACAGACAGGCTTAAACCAAACTAGGAGCTGTTAGAAATGCAGAGAAACTGCTGTCACTGATACGATAAATGCTGGTGAAAACAGGAGGGGAGAAGAGCCGTGTGGGGAATCTGCAAAGAGCAGAGCCCCGCTGTGCTCCTCCAACATCTCCCAGAAGCCCGTCCAGCCTGTCGGTTTTTCCTAAAAGAAATAAATGGACTAGCCTTCCAAGTAACGATGACATCACAATTTATTCTGCTGCTGCTTATGGCTTTCCATGATAGAATCTCAACCTCTTATAGGAGAGCCCTCTTAAAAATGGAGTACTTTCTACAGGATTAAATGTGACACCGGGCGAACTGCAAGAAAAGCCTCCTACACATCTTTAAACGGAGAGAGATAAGATGCATTGTACAGGTTTATCTTACCGTAGAGCTTTTGGTCCAAAGTACATAAAGAGCTCTTTCCCCAAAGTTTGTACACCACTGTAAACGTGTCCGTTAAACAGTCTCGAGAAGTTCCGGCTGGAATCTTTATTATTATTCAGTGCAGCAGCCTGGTGGAGAATACATACACATACGTAAACACACATACAAACTCTAAACAAAATTACAATTCCATTCTTCAATGTACTTATAATACTTCCTACCCAGGTGCATCCCAATGAAAAGAATAATCTCCAGCAAGTCAAGCAATGTAATCAGCTGTTTACATACATCTTGTCAAATTACTAGGTAGTCATTTAAAAGAGGGAGGCCAAAATAAATGAATGAATGAATGAATGAATGAATGAATAAATAAATAAATAAGAAAGTAATTGGCTCACAATCAAAATGAGTTTCTTCCAGGACCATATGGCTCTGTGAAAAGAAAGCACAGGAAAATGATGGGAGTGTTTTAAAACTAAAAATAGGATAGAGCCTTCCACTGACCAGAAGCCTAGTCAATGTCCCAGAAGAGCATTCCGATCGAAACAGCTAAAAATAGTGGATAAAATATGAAAACAAAGTATTTTTACCTGTCATGATGAACTCAGAAGGCAGGAAGGCACAATAAGAGGTTGCAAAGCAAGAAGAAGTGGGAGGGACCCCCAAAGACAAGAAGCTGCTGGCAGCAGGCTTTTATCAGAAGGGCACTGCTGGGCCCCAAGGACTGAGAGTGGCCGTTTCCCTGGTCTTGTCGGGGGTAGGGCATCAGTGGTGACGCCTGGGGCTCCCCCAAGAAAGGGATCTAATGCAAGACCTGCTCTTCTCTTCCTCCCCAACCACAATGTTAACAATAAAGGAAAAAGAAACCCACTTCCTCCCATCACCGTGCAAAACCAAACAATTATTAGGATCACAATCCATGTACTAAACACGGAAAGGATGGAGGAAGTTATAAACAAAGTATCAGCCCTTCTGTGCAGAAGGGACAGGAATGCAACTGTTTAGACATTAGTAAGGCTCTTTTCCTCTGTGGGCAGTGGGTATCCTGGTATGGTTCGTATCCTTACTCTTTCTTCTTGAGATATGCTTTGGAAGTTATCATTTAAATTTGCCCTCAAAATATAGTAAAAAAATTAAAACTAAGGTCTAACTATAAGATACCATAAGTACATATAATTATATTTACACATTAACCCTTAATCTCCTATCTTCACACGCTTCTTTCTTTGCTTTTTCTCAAAAGGACCTCAGCATTCTCAGAAGGTCCAGGGTAAAATCTTGGTTGCGGGTGACGTAGTGGTGGTGGGGGTGACAGGGACATAATTACAAAACAACTTTAGATAGAGTCGAGGAGCAAATCCCAACTTGCCCTCCACTTATGGTCGAAGGATACTGTTCAGTGATTCTCAAACTTGTGGTTTACAGACATCTGTCATTCTAAACATTTAAGATGATATGTCCACTCTATTCTTTAGTTTACGAAATTAGCCCTTGTGAAAAAAGACACATAGTATTTAGTTCAAAGGAACAGAGGGATAATGGATTTACAAATAAATAAAAATAAAAAAGATTGAAAACATCTAGGGACTGAGTTTTGTCCCCTCCAATGACACTCTAACCTCCAGAGCGTTCGACTGCGTTTGACAAGAGGGCCTTTATGAGGTGCTTAAGGTTTAATGAAGTCATAAGGGTGAGGGCCCTGATCCAGCAGGATTAGGATCCTTACAAGGAGAGAGAGCGGAGTTTGCACTCAGTCCCCTGTGCTCAGAGGAGACACCACGTGAGAAGGAAGCCAGAAGACAGCTTGCACCAGAAACTCAACTGGCCTGAACCTTGCTTGAGCTTGGACTTCTGGCCTCCAGAACTGTAAGAAAATAAATGTTTGCAAGCCTCCCGGTCTATGGCATTCGTCATGGTGGCCCAAGCCGACTGGGGCAGGAGCAGACACCGCCCTCCCACCCAGGCCACATTCAGTGATCATGGCGACAGTGGGCTGCAGATCCCCCCAACTGCCCGAAGGTCGGGGAACGGGCTTCACATCCCTCCTTCACGCAGTAAGAACAGGGGGTCATCACAGGCTCAGAGCGGCCAACCAACAGAGGCACAGGGAGTAATTACAAGTGGCAGCCTTCCAGTTCTGCCCAAACCACAAAAGAACCGGTGGGAGGTGGGGCATCCGGGTGGCCCAGTGGGTTAAGCGTCTGACTGCGGCTCAGGTCATGATCTCAAGGTTCAAGAGTTCGAGCCCCGCGTCGGGCTCTGAGCTGACAGCGCGGAGCCTGGAGCCTGCGTCTCCCTCCCTCTCTCCCTCTGTCTCCGTCTCTCTCTCTCTCAAAAATAACAACAAAAAATAAACGTTAAAAAAAAAAGTACCCGTGGGAGGTTCTAGCTATGGAGGCGCATGTGACATCCTCAGAACATCTGCCTCTCAGTCCCCTTCTCCTACTTGGTTGAACCCCGGGACCCAGGTGATGACCAAGCCCTGTCGCGGCAGGCTTGCATTCTCGGTGGGAGAAAAATACACTTGCGCGTCTGCCTCGTTTTCATAAGTGAACCTGTTACAGCCCCGAACCGAGAAGGCACGGGATTCTGCCTAAGAGAAGACCTGCCCTCCTCACATCTACGTGCTTGGAGCCAGGTGCCGACTACGACAGTCTGTCTCAGTGCAGGCTCCCAAGACAAGCTATCAGGAGGTAAAAAGCGCTTCTAAACCAGCCAGGACACCTCTGACATGACGATACACAGAGCAGATACAGATCTGTTAGGGGTGGCCTTTGCCTCAACACAGATTAGGTTTTACACATTTTTGGATCTTGGATTTAAGGTCCTGGAGACATTTAAAAAACCTTCATTTCTAAACTCATGTTTTCCCCACCACCTCCCATGTCAGCAATCCCTTATTCTCGCCCAATACCCGTTGCTAGCAAGTGGTTTCAGCCATGCCCTCTGAAGTCCTCTGGCTTCGGTTAAGCTTCCGGCAGAGGCTGGGTGATCAACGTGAGCCCATTTCACACACACAGCCCTAGACACCACAGGGGTTTTCCAGGCCTCTTGGCCAAGAGGGAATTGGTGACCACTGCCACCACAGTGCTTTAATCTCCTTGAACCCTGCAAGTTTTACAAGCGCGTCTCTAACTCACCCTCTCTCCAGTGTGTTGGGAAGGCAATGGTCTGTCCTACCCCCACCCCCCTGGGCTGCGTAAGAATGGCCCTCGGGCCTGGAACGTTTCCTGTCTAGAGACAGACGGCCCGCACAGCCTGTGCTCCCCTTGTTGCCTTGGGGGGCAGTATCCTTCCCTCTTCCAGGCCGGATGTACAGGCCTGTGTGCATCAATGGCTCTCGGGCACGACCCCAGCTTTCTGCATTGCACCCCCGAGGGGGACGGAGAGGGGTCCTTCCACCTCAGCACAAAGTGGGGTGCGCGCACAGGCACAGTGCGCGTGTCAACTGCACGGCGGACCCACTGGCCATGGGGACCCAGGCATTGCAAGGGACTCGATCCTGTCTGGCCTCAGGCTCTGAGCACCTACCGTACCACCTGACCCTGGTGTACAAGGTGTCTTTTCTCAGCAACCTGGAATCAGGCACCGGTAACTTCCAGCGGCACCTAACCTCGCTCACGCTCCTGTTAATACAATCTATCCTGCGGCACAGACTGATGCCCTAGTGAACAGTGAAACACAGTAGCTCACTGGCCAGCGGAAGATTTTCCTGCTCACTTGCACATCACTGTTTCACACTGTGCTGCCCGGAAGCTAATTGTGCCCCGTTTTGCTGCCCCACCCGCAACGGGAAACCCCATGACTGAGCTCGTCCACCACTTCCCCGTGCCCTGCCCAGACCTCCTTTCCTCTACTTAATCCCAACTTTACCAGGTTTTATGATGGCTCCCGGCAAAGGGACAGACACGGTAACCTTGAAACAGACAGGTTGTCACAACACCTAATAAAACAGTAAATGAGTCCCAACTGTCTCGTGTCAAGTCTGCTCACGTCGCTAAATGAACAGCTTTGACGAGAACTTACTCCATTCAGGTTAACGCGCTCACAGACAACTGCTACCACAGGTCAGCTATTCACTTGGCTGTGTCTTCAATTTGACACCCTCTGGCAACAACAAAGGTGGCACGTGACATTGGAAAGACGTCCCTCGCCAACGAAAATGCGCCCTTCGTGGCTGCTCGTGGGATTCATTCGTTGTAGAAAAGCTAACTGACCCTCCACTATGTATTACACCTTGTTCTAGATCCTGAGGAAGCATCGGTGAAAAACAAAAACAAAAAAACAAACAAACCCAAAAATTAAAAACCTCCTGCCTTCACGGAGTTTATAGTCTTCTGGGCAGGGAAGAGTGAGCAATGAATATAATGACAGTGCATTCGAACATTTGGAAAAGAAATCGAGATGGGAAAGAGAGATCAAGACTAGGGGAACGTGTCACAGGTTACAATTCTAGATGAGGCAGTCATAATCTCATGAAGAAAATGACATCTGAACAGGTCTGAAAGGGGTTTCGAGTGAGTCATGATCTGGACATAGGGAACGGTGATGCAAAGGTCCTGCGGCAAGGTGTTTCTGATGTATGAGGGACAGTGAGCAGGTCAGGATGGCTGGCGCACAGAGAACAGGGGAAGGTGTAGACAGACAAAGCCTGACACTGTGAGAATCAGAACATGTGGCCCACAGGGTCCATTCTACGGTCTGGCGGTTTCTCTGACAAAAATGAGAGAGAAGAAAAATATGATCTAACGTTACTTTTTAAAATGCTCCCTCTGGGGACACCTGGGTGGCTTAGGCAGTTAAGGGTCTGACTCTTGATTTTGGCTCGAGTCACGATCTCACGGTTCGGAGATCAAGCCCCGTGTCAGGCTCTATGCTGACAGCACGGAGCCCGCTTGGGATTCTCTCTCTCCCTACCCCTCCCCTACTCACTTCCTCAATCTCAAAATAAATAAATAAATACTAAAAAAAAAAAAAAGTTCTCTGGGTGCTGGGCGGGATCTCTGGCTAAGGGGATCAGGGTAGAAGCTGGAAAAGATCTCAGAAGAACAGTTGCAACGATCCAGACAAGAGATGAAGGAAATCTGGGCAATGTCACAGCAGCAGAGGTGCTGCAAAGTGGCCAGAGTTTTGGATGTATTTTTGGATGTATTTTGAAGGTGGAAGGGAGACGATTTGCTGGTACATTGAACAGGGGAGAGTTTGGGCCTGGATTATTGGAAAGACAGCAGAGCTATCAACTGAGATGAAGATTTGGGCAGAAGGGGATGGCAGAGGAAGGTGAGGGTTAGGCTTTTGGTAAGTTAAGGTGAGATGTTGAGCAGGCAGTCGGGTATGAGTCTGGAGGCCAGGGAAGAGGTCGAGGCTACAGATGTAAATCTGTTCAGTCGTCAGCACTGCAGCGGCTTCTCAAGCTTTGAGACTGGATGGAATCAGCCAGAGAAGGAGTCCGGCTCAAGAAGAGAAGGGGCCAAGAGCTGAGGGCTAGGGCACGCCAATGGCACGGTGGTGGGGAGAGGAGGAGGGGCCAGCAAACCGTCAGAGGAAAGCGGGCCAAGAACGGCACAGGAGAGAGGACGCCAGCAAGGCAGGAACAAAAGCAAGCCAGGGTGGTGTCCCAGAAGCCACGGATGAAACACCGCCAAGAAGACACGTGCCCGGGACGGCCAACACATCAAGCAGGATGGAGACTGCGACCCGACCACCGGATTTAGCAATACGGAAGTGGTCCGTGACAAGGGTTTTGGAGAAGTGACAGGAAGCAAACGCCTGGCTGAAGTGGGTTTAAGAGGCTACGCGCAGAGGCATCAGAGGCGGCGAGGTAGCGTGAACACAGGACGCCGTAAAGGGCAAACAGAAACGCGGTGACGGCTGAGGGCAAGCAGAGGCGAGAGGGTCTGTTTGCTTGCAGACGGGCCATCTCAGCGGAGCGGAACGCAGTGACACGGGGGACAGGATGGCTGGAGCAATGTCTCCACCGGGAAGGAGGGACACACAGGACGCATGGCACCTGTTGGTCTTGACAGGACAAGGACAGCCCATCCACAGCATCAGGAAGGAAGGCATATTACATAGGTCCAGGTGCTGGCAGGGGCCTGTGGTTGCACACATTCTCTCGTGGTGATGAATTTTCTCAGTAAAATGGGAACCAAGGTACCAGCTAAGAGACAGGCAGGCCCCAAGGCCCTTGTTCCTCTACAGTCACACGTAGCACCTAATAGTAAGACTCAGTTTTGCCAGATTCTGACATTATGTCTGCAGCGTCATCACTCGCAGGGAGAAGCCAATGGCTTCACACAAATGGTGCCGCTCATCACAGCCTGGAGACAGCCAAGAAAAAATGTCACTCACACCTCACTGTCAGGACCACATTAGGTATCCTTAATTACTGACACCAACCTAAAGCTCATCAGTTGACGGTGTTAATATTAAAAGTAAGTACCTGTCTGTATTTGTCCACACAATCTTGCACTTACCAGGATCATAATTTCCCCCGATTTTTATTTTACTCTATGTGTCCTGAAAACCTAGATTATTCTCTAGGAAGCTTCCCACTCCCTAAGGACTACTGCTCACTGTTCAATGACTAGACTGGACCATCCATAGCTGCCCCATTACCAAAACATCTACATCTAATTCAGCAGTAATACATCACTGGGCTTTGTTGTAGCTGGTTAAACACTTAAGCACAATTCTTACGAAATTTGTGCCACTCATTCTTCTTCAACCACTCCATAACATATATTTCAGCAGAGACCAACTGAAAGAAACAATAAAAATCTGATTAAAAAATAATAATAAATAAGGGTTTCTAATAAAAAACCTCTACCTTTTTCATCCAAATAGTCAAATGCCCCAGAGCTCCTAATAATGTCTATTAAGAAGAAATTCAAGCCCAGTTTATCCTGATTTCTATCCCAATTCCCCACCCGCCGCCCTGCCAGGGAACATCTAACTATGTGCTAATGGGGTCTGTAAGGTCCTGTCTCTGGACTGCACAGAGCCTGCCTGCACTGTGGGAAATTGAGTTCCATATACAGCTTAGGGAGAGCAGAGCTGAAACATCCTTTATAACCAGTGTTAAAGGGTAGGTTAAAAAAAAGTTTTTACTGCCAGGATTAATTCCTCAAGGCACCAGAGACTGTCCTGGTGCAGACATCTATATGCTCCTCAAATTACTGTCAACTATCAGAGATTTTAGAACACCTAATAGATCCAACCATGGGAAAATGGGTTATTTAGCAAAATAAAGTCTCAGCGGATGGCCCTCCAAAATTTCACAGATACTAGACCACCTATTTAATAGACAAAGGGGAGTACATGCCCTTGTAAATAAATTCTGTTGTGCATAGGAGGATGAATCCAAAAATATAAAGGCCAATATACTTAAAATGCACGAGACCATTAAATCTCTTTGCACAGCTGTCAGTGAAAAGCGAAGTCTGTCGTTCTGGCTGAAAGAGCCTCAAAGAGAACCACAGACCAAACCCTTCAAGGTGTAACCAGGGCTCATTTTACTGACGTTCTGTCCTATTCTCCATGATTGAAAATAACACACAACATGACATCGAAAAAAGAAATGTTCTAACAGTTATGATACTAAGGTCTCTACAAACACTGAAAAAAGACGGTTACGCGCTGACGATGGGGAGCATCACAACACAGATGTCAGCAGAAGGGCAAGGGGAGGAATGACGGCAGGTAGGGAAACAGTCGCCGTGGAAACAGATCTGCAACTGTCAAATGACTTCGGTTCAGCACAAACTCTTCCAGCTACAGATGCCGTGTGACCTTGGCTTGAATACATTCCAGAATCCGTTTTTTAATACTTGATGAGGTGCTTGGGAGTTAAAGTGAAATGTGAGCGTAACTTCTTCCTTGCTCACATACACAGACTGTATTTCTCTCTCGTGCTAGAATTTTCCCACCTGGGAAGCAGAATAATCTTGAGGCTTCTACCTGCCAAACCCGGCAACCACTATCATGGTACTTACGATGCACAAGGATTATTTGTCTGTGATTTGCATTTCTCCATTGTTAGTCTCTAGGCTCCTTGGGGACAGAGACTACAGCGTTTAACTAATATTCGTGAGCCCATCACACGCTGCCTGGAGTTAAGTAAACATCTGGGGGATCCATCAGATCCCTCCTCCTAAAACTAAGCGTGGCTTTAAACTACAGGCTTGCCCCAATCACCGTGTGGTACACCTAAAACTAATGTAACATTGTGCATCAACTACACTTCAATGATTAAAAAAAAAAAAATACAGGCTCACTGTCTCTCCACCTACCATCGCCATCCTTGCTTAACCTTTCCCAAGATTTCTTGGCAAAAACTTCCACTCTACCACTGAACATGATGAACACTCCAGTCTCTTTGTTTTCTAATTTTCTGCAATGGAGTGAGGTTTAAATATTAGAGAACCTGGGGCGCCTGGGTGGCTCAGTCGGTTGAGCGTCCAACTTCAGCCAGGTCACAATCTCGCGGTCCGTGAGTTCGAGCCCCGCGTCGGGCTCTGGGCTGATGGCTCGGAGCCTGGAGCCTGTTTCCGATTCTGTGTCTCCCTCTCTCTCTGCCCCTCCCCCGTTCATGCTCTGTCTCTCTCTGTCCCAAAAATAAATAAACGTTGAAAAAAAAAATTTTTAAATATTAGAGAACCAAATTCTTGTAAGGACCAAAAACTAGATGGGAGTAAAGTACTAATGCTTACCAGAACTGGCCATAAAGTAAGAAGAACTTTATGGGAAGGTTTAGGAATTCTGTTTAGTAATTCTTTACGGGGAGGGATTTAGGAAGGGACTGATGTATTTTCAGCAACCAGTCCTAGCACACCCTAGCTTTTATTGGGAGATGTTTACTCAGCATTTCATTGGTTGCTTTAAAAACACCCATTCTAATACTTCATTTGGGTTTTGAGGGAAATGATAAAGATCTTTTAGTTCAGTTGTCCATCATGTGGGCGTTGGACCCAAGTTAACTGTTTCCTGGTACACTATCATTATAAAATAATCAGCTTTGGATAATATACGTGGCAAATAATAAAATTTTCCACTTGTGACTGACCATCTCAAGCACCTGCATATGTTTTTAACTGTTTATTTTTTTTTCTAATTCCATTTTAAGAGGTAATTCTGGTATACCAGTGATAGTTTGTGCCACTTATTCTGAAATCTATTGTGTATGAACTGGCCAAGGCTTTTGCAATAAATCTAAGATTTGCAAGATATCCACTCATCCTACTGTAGAATGTGGGGTTATCACCTCTTTGTACAAGCTCCAGCTGGCCAGACAAATTCAAAAATTAATTTCCACAAGCCTATTATCTCTGCTATAACCATACACAATTGCCCAATATATGTTTGACTTTCTCACATTGACCCTTACAATCCTGTTACTGTGTTATTTGAACATTTCATCCTTTTCCTCCCCCTGAAATAGAGACGAAATTCTCCTTTGCCACAATTTTAAGTATGATTGAGAAGGGTTCACCTTCTCATTTTCAAGTGGCTTAATAATATGAAATCATCAAAACAACACACATCTTCAGAGACAGCACATGATTTATTGTGCTGATTACCATTTATCCTGCCTATCCATGGGTGAACAAGGAAGATGAACTTTTCAGAACAGAGCAAGACTTTTCCATAGATAAATGTTTCAACACCTTGCAACTATATATTTTCCCCACAGAGAAAAGAAAATACCATATTTACTTTCATAGTCTCTCCTTTTTTTTCCCCACATGACTTTTTCCCACCTAATACAACAACATTTTTCTTAATCAGAGGTCACTTACCTACCAATTTAAACCATCTAAGAACCTAACTTTAAAACGGTCTCTAAATTCCAAAAGAGAGGTCTTTAGGTTCATATATCAAAACACATTCCACAGTTTTTTTAAAAGCAGAGCTTTCAAGCATTTACCTAAAGGCTAAATGCTTTGTGCACAATGTGAAGGCCCCAAATGATTACAAACCCTGCATTAGGGAATAGGGCGTTCCTCTAATATACGGGTCTAGTGAGAAAGCCCTGATGTGGGGGGGGGGGGGGGAAGGAGCAAACATTGGGGCGCCTGGTGCCTCAGTCAGTTAAGTGTCCAACTTCAGCCTAGGTCATGATCTCACCATTCCTGAGTTTGAGCCCCACATCAGGCTCTGTGCTGACAGCTCAGACCCTGGAGACTGCTTCAGCTTCTGTGTGTCTCTCTCTCTGCCCCTTCCCCACTCACACTCTGTCTCTCTCAAAACTAAACATTTAAAAAAAAGAAAAAAAAAAAAGGAGCAAACATTTACCAGGATATTTACCAGGGCATCTAAGATTACTTTGTTAGACACTAAGCTAAGAGTTTCATGCATCCTCTCATCTAATCCTGACCAAATAAGCAAAGGTTCAGTATAAGCATTTCTATAGGAGGAAGTAACACAAGAGCTAGAATTCAAAATCAAGATGGTCAGATGTTCTTTTCTCTACCTCAAACCAAATACTTCAGTGTCGGATTGCACTGATTAAGCCACAATGGTCACGGACAATCACCTTCCTTAGCCTGCTCACCTGTAAGATTGTTACCTGTTCTCCATTATCTTTGATTCCATGACTCCACATAATGCTGAATATGCTGATAATAATGATCCTCAGTCATTAAGGAACCATTAGTATGCACTTAAGGTAAGGAATCATATCATGCATGTTCCCGATCATGGTATCTCCCCGGCCAGCTAAGTATTACGTCGCATGTTCTATAAAATTTTAAAACCCTTTTGGACTTAAAGGAATAAGCTCGTCTAGCTAGGAAATGAATCTCTGTGGATTAGCTCATCCCTTCATACAGTGACAATAAAACGGGCTATGATTTCTTTTCTCCCCACTATGAACAAAAGGAAGAAGGAAATCTTTTAGTCAACGTCTCCAGTATTTTCTTGTGGTAGGAATTAACAAGTAACAAACATAACAAGATACACATACTCATAACAAAAGATTCCGAACTAAATTTAGTTTTATTTTTTTTTTCAACGTTTATTTATTTTTGGGACAGAGAGAGACAGAGCATGAACAGGGGAGGGGCAGAGAGAGAAGGAGACACAGAATCGGAAACAGGCTCCAGGCTCTGAGCCATCAGCCCAGAGCGTGACGCGGGGCTCGAACTCAGGGACCGCGAGATCGTGACCTGGCTGAAGTCGGACGCTTAACCGACTGCGCCACCCAGGCGCCCCAGATTCCGAACTAAATTTAGTTTTAAATCCTTATGCATTTTGGACTATTCAAAACTTTGCTCTTCTCCATCCATGTGAATGTTTACTAGATGCCTACTCTCTTCACAACACTGTGAAGGACACAAAAAGATGAACAACATTCGCCAGCATACTGAATACATGTATCAAATCATAAGGAGTGACAGAAGGGACACAGGATCACGTTTCAAATGAAAGGAATGCTTGCAAATAAACTGGGTTTCAGATCCAGTTTCGGGAAAGGAGATTAAAAACATATGCAGATTACATACCGACTTCACTAAAATATTGTACCCACCCAACAATTAAAATCGGAGGATTGACTCTTCACAGCTCGTCAAGCAGAAATGGTCATTGATATTCCAACACGGTTTCTCACCATACGGTTCCAGGAGCTCCAGCACAGTTTTTATGCAACGTGCTTATACAGTCGCCTAATTTTATGCTGACAAGACAGTGGATCAAAATTCGGAAAAATAATATAATGCGTACACGAATTACAGATGCTGAGATCTTGTATGGCTAGGCTTTCTTCTTCAAAATGAGGATGGGCTGTCACAAGGAGACACACATTAAAGTGTGTTCTCTGTGAACTCCAAACTGAAGCAAGGAGGAGGGAACATCATACGACAGGCTTAACTGGTTCAAAATGACAGTAGCTACATAGGTGGGGGGTTGGGGGTGGTTTTTCAGTACAACGATTATCTGAATTCTTTTAAATGCCCATTATTTTAAATGCCCGGTTAATATTTAACTCTCCTTTGTATTTTCGCATGTTTAGTACAATGTAAAGAATACACAAGGCCGTTGTTAATTTATTTTTAAACTCTGCCTTGCGAAAACTAGTAGCATCTGAATACCTTTAATACCTTGAATACCTTTAATTCCATGCCATCAATGCCTGGGAAACGTGGGATCATCTGTAATGGTAACGAGCATTCTGGAAGTCTGGGGACAACCTACCACGTTTTGATTAAATTTACCATGGATCCAACAACCCTCTAAAATGCAAGAGACTTCTGATGTTTATAAAGATTATTATTGTTGCTATTATTATATGATCAAAGGCCCAGCAAGTGAAACGCTGGCAAAATATTTACAACTCTCCCAATAACCACAAAGAGATTATCATTAATTCCATATTAATTTTCAAATCCAGCTCCCATCAAACCAGATTTGTGATCCCAATCATAATGATGTATTCCAATTTTTAACACCTCCTTATGTCAAGATATGTTTAACAGCTTTAAGTGCACAGCTTTTTAAGAGGTATCGCTTATTTCATATTGCTGCCAACTGATGTTAACAAATGCCCAACAATTCATGAAGCATTCGTGTTATAGTATGAGGCTGCACTCTCTTGTTCGATCTGGACGTAGGACAGGAAGCCCTCAGAAGAGAATTATCAGCGTAGGTAAATCGAAGGTAAACAAAACTAGCTAAACAAAACAGCATAGGTAAACAAAACTAAAAATTGTGGGGAGATGCCACCAAAAACCCAAGGTCTCACTTTCCTAGTTAATTAGTCAGTACTACGTTTTAAGAAATATGGTGTTCCTGCCGCTGAATTGGCCACGTTCCCTACTGAATCTTTTACAACGGAGAAAAGCTAGAGCTAAGAGAATCAGCTGTGGAGGGAAAGAGGGAGATCAAACCCTGAGGTTCAACCCCTTACCAGTCATGTGATCTTGTGCCCTTTAATTAAACTCACTCTGAATCTCACATCCCTCAACTGTAGAATCATAGGGTTATTATTTCTCTCAGCTACATGAAACGTAAACGTGCTTCAAAGGCACTTTATGCCTTGCCACTAGAGATAATCACAACAAACTTAAAGGAAATGTTCATGCTATTTTGGCCGAAATACCAATGAGGTGATATCTATTTAAAACATTAAGTTGGATTCTCACAGCAGGGACTTTATCTTACTCGTCTGTGCATCCCCAGGGGCTAGCATAAAACCTAACATGAAATACATTACTGTTGAATATGTAAATCATGATACCCATACACAATTCATGTTACCGCCTTTACTTGTGAAATAGCGACTCTGTCCCTTCCTCTTCACCTCTACCACCAGCACCCCCCCCCCCCCCCCCCCGCGTCCCTGGATTCCTGTGGCCCTCTCCTAAGGGAGGCTGCAGGATCTACTTGGGCTTTCCTCCAGTCTTTCGTTTTTCCTTTTCAAGGCTGAGGGATCTTTCTTCCAAAGTGTGAGTGGATCTCACCACACTCTGAAGACCCCCCTTACTCCTAAGATAAATACAAAGTCCCTAACCAAGTCTACGAACATCTCCATGGTCTGGCTCCTGCCCAGCAACTCCAACTCTGTTTTATTTCAAATGGCCTTCCTTCTAGCTCTTTCTCCCTTCTCCAGTCACAATGGCTTTCTTCCAATCTGTCCAATGTCTGAAGCTCTCTTCCTTTGCGAACGCTCTGCCTGAAGTTGTTCTCCCTGCCAAACTTCCACACCTGAGTGTAATTGTACTTCCCTACCCAAGCCTTTCCTGACTTTCCTGAGCTCTTACAGAACCATGCAAGAAAGCCCTCAGGGAATTTACCAATTTATATTTACGTTCTTCCTTAATGACTGCCCGTGTATCTTCCCAACTAAAGTGTAGGCTCCACGAGGGGACGCGTTTGTTTTTGTTCCCCAGGTGATTTTCATATTCGGAATTTTGTGGAATGCGTGATTTTTATAAACCTTGATATTGCTGAGAGTTCACCCAAGATCAACCCGAGTTACCCTGACATGATTTTGAGAAACACTACACTAAAAACAATAAGAGCACTTAATGCTTAATGCGGAGCACTTCAGGACGTATAAAGTTAAAAGGAATAAAATACAAGGACAAATGGAAGAACATACAAAACTTATTCTTTTTCCAAGTTTGAAAATGTATTTCCCCAGACCGAGAGCCTCATTTCTTTCAAGTTGTAAGCGTATGCTAATTTCATAGCAAGCAACTTTTCTTCCTGGACCAAAGGCTAGGAGGAAGCTTTGCAGGAGAAATTGAAGTGCACTATAATATTGCATACATCCGTGAAATACAATCATCCACACATCTAAAGGGCTTTTAAAGCATGACGGCTTAATCAGAATATTTTTAGTACAAGTTATAAATTCTTACCAAATGAATATCACACCATCTGCAATGAATGCCTTGAGTGGCCAGAAGCTGTGCTACAATTTATTTGAAAAAGAAAGAAATTCACTTAAGGGAACCAGAATTGGGTTTCACAGCCCCTTCATTAGATGGCAATATTAAGTGGAGTGGGAGGGTCAGGGCTAAATTTTCTATACGCAATTTTAGAATTATATGTTAGTTGTGATACACTTCTCAACTGCAGAATAGCAGGCAAGCGAGAAGCGAGAGTTTCCTGCTAGAAGCTTATTGTTTTAACCACGCGAAAAAAATGTAGAGATCTGATAATACTAACAGCAGAAAACGCACCTATAGCTATACGGAGACCATCTTTTGGAGGGTGGTAAAAAGTTAAGCAAGGTGATTCTTAATGAAACATCTCCATCACTTCTTGCCTGGGCATGTCTCTCTGGTGGCCTTCGCGCAGCGGTCCAGTAGTCCCTACTACGCAGGCGCGCGAGCACGGCCTTCCACCAGCAAAATCAAGTTAAAGTCTGGGAAACGCGGAGCCCCAGCGAGTCTGTTCCAGAGCAAAGAGATGACACTTTGGGCCCTGGAAACCTAATGGGGTCTTTATGCCATTTCCCCCTGCTGGCCCCATAGCAAATTATACTAACGGCTCACCTGGGAAGAGCCCACACCCAGGCTCTGCAGGGCGCTTCCCCGCAAGTCCGTCACCGCCTGGCCCGGGCGCACTCGCGCCCGGATTTTCTCTCCATTTAGAGTACAGCCCGGTCCTTCCACCATCTCCCGGTCGGCACGGTGGCTCACTAGCTGCAGGGCCCTGCGGAGAAAGCCGCTGTGCACCTCAAGCTCTGCGCGGGCCCTCGCTGGCGCAGAGAGGAAGTTCAAATCTCCCGCGCATCCGGCCCCGCCCAAGCCCGCTTGGCCCCGCCCCTGTCACGCCCGCCGAGATCCGCCAGGCCCCGCCCCGTGCCCGCCCCCGTCACGCCCCCTGAGATCCTCCTTGCTCCGCCCCGGCCCCGCGGCGCTCAGCTCTGCCAGGCCCCTCCCCGTCCAGGGTGCACCAAGCCCAACCAACGCCGCTAAACTCTAAGAGCCCTGGCAACTGGGAAGTCAGAAACTCCAACTTTTTGTTTTGAGGTTTTTGCTCTTGTCCTTGAACTACTCCATACACGCATGTTTTGTGACCTTGTCCTCTTAGTCTGCTCTAAAATTCAAGGTCGTTACAGCCTTGCAGGCTTTAGCTTTTGTATGCCCTCTTCAGATGTGGGTAAGGAGGAGGGTTTTTAGAACAAGCAGCTTGTATTTTTTCTCGGATAGAGTTAGCATGCTTTCGAAAATGTGGCTTTATATACCAAATATATTTTAGTGTCTCATATTAAAAACCCTTTCATTTTTTAGATGGCTAAGCTAAGTAAGTTGTACCCAAATTCATCAACCCTGTTACGGGTTGCTGCATGAATGCCATATGAAATCACTTTGTAAAAGCCAGGGGTCTATACAAATATGAGGGCAATGAACAGCTTTTCAAATTTATACGGAGATCTTCCATGTAAATACATGAAGCTAATGGCTCCATACAATTTTGTAAATAATGAAAAATCATAAATCTTTTTTGAAAATTAAAATACAGCGCATTAAAACAAAATGTTACTTTGTGTGTGATTCAATAAGCCTATCACTGTGCTGCACTTAAACCAGAAGAATATATATTAGAGACTTGAATTCAAACATTTGAGAAGAATTCAACCTTTTTCTTTGTGGGGAGAGATTAGTGGTCAAGGTAGCGTGATCACCTTCAAGATTCTTTGTATGTTAGTCCCTTGTTTAATTGTGTTTACTCTTCTAGGTCCAGTTACTGAATAATCAAGAAAGAATCCTGTTCATTACAGGCCAAATTCAGTCATCATCTCTGCCCCTTTGGTGCAGGATAAGCAAAGTGCTATTTGCTTATCTGCTTCTCCCTTTTCGTTAACTATTTATTGCTACCTTGTAAATTATCCCATTTGTTATGTCAAAGTTACTGCAGGTCTGGAATTGGGCAGTGGTCTGGCTGGTTGGTTCCGCCTCCGCGTTTCTCAAGCATTTGCAGTGAAGACGTTGGCCAAAGCTGCCATCATCAAAGGCTTGACTTTAGCTGGAAAATCCACTTCTGAGGTGGCTCACTTGCGCAGCTATTGACAGGAGGCCTTGGTTTCTCATCTTCAGAGGGTTGCCTGGCTGTCCTCCTGACGTGGCAGCCGGGTTCCCCCGGAGGTGTGATCTACAAGAAAAGCCAAGGAGAGAGCTCGCAAGGATCTTTATTACCTAGTCTCCGAGGTGACACAACCACACCTTCACGATTTCTATTCCTTAGAATCCAGTCAGTATGGCCCATAAGGGTTTAGAGGTGGGGAATGAAGCTTTATCTCTTGAAGGGAGGAGTATTAAATAATTTGTGAACATATTTAAAAACCATCGCAATGATCATTAATCTGAATGCTCCATCATGGACTTCTCATTTCTCTTTAGGTTGTGCTGGGTGCACATTTAGATCAAATACAATCTTTAGTTAGAATTAAGTTTACCATTCCCCACAGAGCTCAGTAAGAGTTGGGCAGGAACACTGAAAATACTAAGAGACGTCACTGATGTGCCCCAAACAGCCAAGCCAGATTTTGTTTATATGTGACTAGCCTCTGAGTCTTTTGATGCTTCTTTCTTATCCTTCCAAATCGGGGGTGGGGGGTGGGGAAGGGGCACCTGGGTGGCTCAGTAGGTAAAGCGTCCGACTTGGGCTTAGGTCATGATCTCACGGTTCGTGGGTTCAAGCCCCACACCAGGCTCTGTGCTGACAGCTCGGAGCCTGGAGCCTGCTTTGGATTCTGTGGCTCCCTCTCTCTCTGTCCCTCCCCTGCTCACTCTGTCTCTGTCTCTCTATCTCAAGAATAAATAAACATTTAAAAAATTAAAAAGAACAGTAAAATCACATGGTGGTGCATCTGCAGTAGCTATAAAGAGCTGCTTCACCACTGCAAACAAACCAACCTTGGTTTACAGTCTCAGTGTTTCTCTCAAAACCGTCAGAAACCTCCTAAGTGCCATCCTTCCTGCACTTACCCTGTCACATTCTTATCAGAGTAATCTTCTTAAGCAGGATCTATTCACTGATGACTTCATAAAAATCATTTGTTTTCTTTAAACCTCACTTTCTTCATAGGTAAAATCAAATACAACTTTACTATAAGCATCCACATGATTGTTCTAATTCTCAAACATCACACACGAAAGCACTTTGAGAAATAGAAGACACTCTACAAATTGAAGGAATGAAGATAAATTCGACTTGCTACTCCTAGAGTATTTTCTGTACTTTTTGTTTCTTGGCCCATGCTGTTATTCTTACATTTTTTTTGTTTTTTGTTTTTTTTTGTATTTTAGAAAGAGTGAGTGAGCAGGGAAGAGAGGCAGAGACAGAGAGAGAGAATCTCAAGCAGGCTCCAAGCACAGCACAGAGCCCACAGAAAGGATTGATGCCACGACCCTGGGATCATGATCTAAGCCAAATAAAAAACCAGATACTCGGGACACCTGGGTGGTTCAGTCGGTTAAGCATCTGACTCTTGGTTTCTGCTCAGGTCATGATCTGACGGTTCATGAGTTTGAGCCCCGCATCAGGTTCTGTGCTTGGTATTCCCTCTCTCAATCTCTCTCTCTCTCTCTCTCTCTGCCCCTCCTCCACTCATGCGCACTCTCTCTCTCTCTCTCTCTCATAAATGAATAAACTTAAAAAAAAAAAAAACAGACAACTTACTGAGCTACCCAGGCGCCCCATACCTTTTATTCCCCTTTGAACTCTTCAACCCAGCTCACTGAAATCCGCCCAACTTTGAAGTCCTAGTTGAATGCATCTCCTCTAAAAAATCTTCCAGGTATGGTCAGAACTAATCTCTTGTCTTTTGAAGTTGGTTCTTCCACAGATTGTACCAAACTTCCCTTGTGTTAAAGTTAATTGGGTACCTACAAGTCTCCTACTAGCTTTGTCCTTGAAGACAGTAGAGTGGGTGTCCTGTTGATACTTCTTATAACACCCAGGATGCTCTTTTGCACATAATAGACATTCAACAAATATTTGTTGAATTGGATTATCATTATTAACTTATAAATGAAAATACTGGACTTCTCTGCCCCCAAATACCTTTCCTTATATCTTTAGTGTCATTCTCATGAATTGAGGTTTTATGTTTTCAGAAGTCCTTGTTAGAAATCAACGTCGACAAAACTAGGTAATACCTCATTACCCTATGGCATATTTTCTTTTTTTTTAATTTTTTTTTAACATTTATTTATTTTTGAGACAGACAAAGAGAGAGAGCATGAACAGGGGAGGGTCAGAGGAAGAGGGAGACAGAATCTGAAACAGGCTCCAGGCTCTGAGCCGTGAGCACAGAGCCCGACGCGGGGCTCGAACTCACGGACCGTGAGATCGTGACCTGAGCCAAAGTCGGACGGCCAACCGACTAAGCCACCCAGGTGCCCCGGCATATTTTCTTTATTAGATCAACAAGCCAAGAATCTTGATGCATCCTTGAGGAAATCAGACCAACCACATGTGCAGTCACTGGTGTTCATTCATTTGTGTGTATTTAGCTTCACAATAGCCCTGTATGATAGTCAGGATAGATAATATTAGTAGTTTATAGATAAAGAAGTTGAGTTTTAAACCAGTGGTTACTTTGCACGGTGACATTAGGGACCAAGAAAGGTACAGAAATGAAACGTTTTCTGACTCCGATACCAATATTCTTTTCACTAACACTGCAGGTGAGCGTAAATGAAATAAAAATGTCTAAAACGTTGGAAAAGATAGCTTTCTCCGGGACCTCAAGTGGCTACTACATAAGACATGGGTCCATGGCATGAGTGGAGAATGTGTCGAAAAGGGTAAGGAATCACCAAAAGGAGATGGAGAGGGGCTGAAAATAAACATGAATTTTACTTGCAAAGACTTTCACTAATAAAAACATACTGAATCCTTGCTCCGTAGGAGACACTGAGTCAGGCTGTGCAGTAAGAAGGGACGTAGAGAAGCCTTTGCACACAAAAAATTACAATGTGGTTAGAGATACTGACATTTAAAAACCATAAAAGGAAAAGAGATCTCATGTACAACAAAGGACTTAGATGCTAAGGAAATTCATTGAAGGGACACATCACTCAGAAGTAAGATACTCGGGGGGTGGGGGGCGGCTGGGTGGCTCAGTCGGTTGAGCGTCTGACTTCGGCTCAGGTCATCATCTCACTGTCCGTGAGTTCGAGCCCCGCGTCGGGCTCTGTGCTGACAGCTCAGAGCCTGGAGCCTGTTTCAGATTCTGTGTCTCCCTCTCTCTCTGCCCCTCTCCTGCTCACACTGTCTCTCTCTCTCTCTCTCTCTCTCTCTCTCTCTTTCTCTCTCTCTCAAAAATAAATGAACATTAAAAAAAAAAAGAAGATAAGGTGGAACATGTTCAGAGAAAAGGTGGGGTCTGAGCCCATCCTTCAAGAAGAAGAGCCCTAGGCAAGTAGAAAGGTCAATTAAGAGAATTTTAAGTAACAGGAATACAGAAAAACAGGTCATGTATTTGAGACACAATGATTAAAGCAGAAATTGTCAGGGAGGGGAGTAGTGGCAGATAACACTGGAAAGATTCCTCTCCTCAGCCACGTGGAGAACCCAGGACAATTGAAAAGCAGAATTCATTTTCCTGGGATATGGGCAGCCATGACACCTTTGAGCCGGTGTAGGGACCCCAAGCCCACGAATTCACCATACTTATTTCTTAAAACTGAAATTCAGAACTCCATTCCAACCATGGAGAAGACCGGGCTCTGCAGTTTGGAGCCCTTATTTGCTTATTTATTCCTCATTGACAAATAGAAGGGTCACAATTGCTCACAGTAGGTGGGCAGATGCTTATATACTGCTGAGTTCATAATGCCTTGAAGAGTCCTTAGTTCAGAATCCCTCTGTTTTCACTAACAATAATCGCAGATATTTATTTAGGGCTTCTATGTGCCAGGCAATGCTCAAAGTGTTCTGCAGACTCTTTTGATCCTCACAATAATCCTCTGAGATGAGTACTATTCTTATCTTCATTTTACAAATGAAGGAACTGGCACAGAGAGGTTAGGTAATTTGTTCAAGGCCACAGAGTTGGGATGCAACCAGGCAAGCCATGGTCTTAGCCAAATATTTTCAGCAACATCAATTATATTACACTGGCCTTCAACCAAATATTTTTAGCAATGACTTGAGAAATGGTGTTTTAGGGGAAAAGCAACCTTTTAGTTAGCCTTACATAGGCATTAAAGACAATTTAAAAAAAATTTCCTTTAGCATATTAAGTTTTGACATATTTTGGATAGTGCAAATTTGTTTTTAGCCCTCTCTTGACAAAGCCTGTGGGCAGATTTTTAGGTGGAATGATAAAAATGTAGCAAGGGGGAAATTTCTTTGATTTCTGTGTTTTACATAAATTACCTGAATATATTTAACAGATAGAAAGATAACATCAATCCTCTCTCAACATCCTCTTAATCTAAGCTCTGAATAGAGGAAACAGTCATTAGTGAACATTACGTGCAGGTGTTTTGGTGGTATTTACTAAAGAGTCTCCAGTTTCCAGCCATTAAGAGAAACTTTTAACATTAGACTACCAGAAGAATAATAAAACGCACAGCAACAGAAACCATTTTGACAGTTTTATTGTTGGAAGCACATACCAAATGTTGAGACTTTGCAGAGCGGTGGATTTTGTTCCACTGTGAAGGCTGGAGGTGCCAGGCGGCTGTTTTCTGCCAGCAAAGTCACAATCTAAATTGCAGAATCGACCATGGCCTCCTAGGTGATACACGAAACCACCCTGACATTACCTAGTCTATTCACAGTGTTGGGAAATCCAGGATTGTGGCGTTTTGCAAAATTCTCCATGGAAGGGATTTTTTCTCATTCATTTTGTAATTTAAGCATAAGTAAGCAGAGGTAGTTTCTATGCATGAACTTGATTTGGAGGAAATTAATAACTAAATAGTTATTAAACAGTCACAGAAGCCAAAATAATCCCTTTGTGACTCCCTTCATGATACAGGATCGGATTGATTTCTTTTTTATTTTGAAATAGAACAGCGAGTTATTTATTTATTTTTTGTTAGTATCTTGAGGCATCTTAATATCAGCCTCAGACACCAGAGAATGTATTCCCGGTGAGGCAGGAAATGCACCATTTACTCATTCATTCAAAAAACAATCACTGGGCGGGGCACCTGGGTGGCTAAGTCGGTTGAGCATCTGACCAACAACCCTGGGTTTCAGGGCACCTGGGTGGCTCAGTCGGTTAAGTGCCTGACTTCAGCTCAAGTCATGATCTCATGGTTCATGAGCTCAAGCCCTGCACCAGGCTCTGTGCTGACAGCTCAGAACCGGGAGCCTCCTTCAGGTTCTGTATCTCTCTCCCTCTGCCCATCCCCTCCTTGCACACACACTCAAAAAAAACTAAACATTAAAAAAATTTTTTTTAATTAAAAAAAAAACCCAAACAACTCTTGGTTTCAATTTAGGTCATGATCTCATGGTTTGTGAGTTTGAGCCCGGCATTGGGCTCTGCACTAATGGGAAGGAGCCTGCTTAGGATTCTCCTTGCCCCTCTCTCCGCCCCATCCCCGCTCCCCACTTTCTCTCTCAAAATAAATAAATAAACTTAAAAAAAAACCATGATCATTGGGCACCTCATATGTTGCAGGAAAGATGCTAGATCCACAGGTACAGATAAAAGTCAGAGATCTAACCAGCTCCCAGACTAGTGCCCTCGAAAAGAGGAAGTACCAGTTCTCTAACAGGTAACTCCTAGCACCACAAGAAGACATCCTAAGGGGACTGGGATTCCAGACATTCCAGCTACATTTTGAGTAGGAATAGGAGAAGGGGAAGAATAGGAGAAGGGGATTTTCAGGCAGATGGGGAAGAAGCTATTTTCAAAGCCAGGGGGTGTGAGAGAACATCATATCATGGGAACAGTTAAGAATACCTGATGGAAAGAGGTCAAGGAGTGAGGGCTGTTGGGGCCCAAAGACGTTAGCAAACCAAGATCATGAAAAATCTAATATGAGATGCAAAGAAGTATGGATATTATTTTGCAAGTAATGGGTGGGTGGGGGGAAGCAAATAAAGCAACCTATGCAGAAGTGACATGATTACATAAGCTTTACTTAATAATCACCAGAAAAGTGTGAAGTAGTGATTCTCAACCAGGGCGGTTTTGCACTTTTGGGGACAGTTGGTCACATCTAGGGGAATGGGAGTGCTATTGGCGTCTAAGGGGCAGAAGGCAGGGACACTGCTAAATAGCTATCAGTGCCACCACAACAAAGAGGTCTCCAGCCAACATGTCCATAGTGCCAATGTTGAGAAACCCTGGTGTGGAATGCTGATTAATGCCCCGCTCCCCAAGTTCACGCTCCAATCCTTGGAACTTGTCACCTTGTCTCCTTACATGGCAAAAGGAATACTGCAGATGTGACTAAGGATTGTGGGATGAGGCAAATATCCTGGATCATCTGGGGGCCCAATGTAATCACAAGCACTGACGAGAGAGAAGCAGGAGAGTCAGAAAAGGCAATGTGAGCGCAGAAGCAGTCAATGAAGGAGATGTGATGTCACCTGGCTGATGCCTTTGAAGATGGAAGAAGCCAGGAGCCAAAGAAAGTAGGGGGTGTCCAGACGCTAGAAGGGGTGAGGAGAGAGGCTCCCTGAGAGACTCCAAAAACAGCCAGCTCTACTGACACATTGATGTCAGGCCAGGAAGATTGACTTTGGACTTGTGACTTCCAGAACAGTTGGAGAATAAATTTGTGTTGCGTTAAGCCACTTAACTTGTGGCAATTTGTTATAGCAGCGATAGGAAATTAATACATCTGTTTGGGAGGATGGGGTGAATGGGAAGCAAATCTTAAGGGAGAATAAACAGGAAGGAGATGTCAATATCGCCTGGCACTTATCTGAGTGCTGGAGATACAACAGTGATCAAGGCAGGAAGCTAACAGAATTCCTGTTCTCTTGATGTTTATAAACCAGTAATCTATAGGAGTTCTTGTTATATTCCAGAAGATAATCCCTTATATAAGGCTAATTTCCTTTCCCAATCCATTATACGTCAGCTAACGTTTTCTATTTTGAACAGAAAGTTTTACTTTTGATTTATTCAAACTTGTCAGTATTTCACATTATGATTCACACTCCTCCCCCATTCAAAGTCATTTCAGTGTCATAAAATATCTCTCTACATTTTCTTCTACCAACTTTATTTATAGTTTCCTTATGATAGATTATTGTTCCCAATTATCCACTCACTCCACCAAAGCAGAATTATTAACCCCACCCTTGCCGCATGCTCCTATAGAGGGATAGACCTCACCATACCACTGTCAGAAACGGCCGTTCGACTACCTTGGCTCAGTGGAGTGTGAGTTCTCTTATCTGATCATAAATTGTGAATGGGAAATAAAATGTTCATTGCTGGAGACTTTGGGGACGGTTTGTTATACAGCATAATCCAGGAAACTTTGATTAAAACCCTTATGTCTATATTTAGGCATTTTAGTGACGATGCCGTCATTGTCATGTGCAAAGTTATCCTTAATATATTAATGTGTGTGGTGGCTCCATTGTATTTCATTGACCTATCTGCTGTTGCACCAATTCTATACTATTTTTATGACTGTGCTATTATACTGTGTCTCCATGTCTTGTGGGTTCTCCCTTTTCAGTCTCCCTTCTCAAAGTTATCCTGGCTTTGTATGAATGTTTAAGCTTTCACGTTCTATTTAGACAACGTTCCCTGTTCTCCCCCAAATTCTGCTGAAATACTGGCTATAAATACAGAAAACGTATAGATAAGCTTGGGAAGCCATTCATAGTTTTCAATGTTAACATATCTGCTTTTATTAAGGTCTCATTTAATCAACTTTAGAAATTTTATAAGTTCCTAGGTAAAGAAATTGTGTTTTTTCCCTTGGTTTAATTCCTCACTATTGTATTGTTTGGGTTGATATTTCAAGTGGAATATTAGTTTGTATTATAGTTTTAGTTGTTGTGGTTGTTTTTTCTATATGACGTGCTAGACTACAAAGTGAAACATATACACGCTGTGGGGGAAGAAAAGAAAATATTAGCACTTCTCTGTATGCTTATTTTTTATTTTACTTTAACATTTTTATGTTAGGCAAATGTATCTAGTGTATTAATACATTAGTTCTATAATAAGAAGAATAGCTAATTTTTAGGAGGCACTACCTTTGTGCCAGGTACAAAAGCCTTCCAAGTATGAATTCACTTCATCCTCACAATATCCTAAGTGGTAAGTGCTGCTATTATTATTCTTACTATTCTCATTTTACAGACAGGAAAAGCAAGGCAGAGAGGACTTATGTAACTTGCCTAAGTACACACAAGGAGTTAAGTAACAGAACCAAGATTTGAACCCAAGGCAATCTTGCTCGTAATACATATACTACATCATATGTAAAGTACAGAATTGCAATTTATAAATAAATATTGGAGTCATGTGAGGCTCATAGGAGGAGTTGGCTTACTTTTTAAAGATTAAGTTAATTTTTTTTTAATTTTATTTATCAACTTTTAGGGGAACCAATATTTTGAGACTGGTAGAAAAACGCTATTAATCTTTGAAGTTTATCTTGTATCTGGCAATTCACTGAACTCTTTTATTAGATACACCAATTTGTTCATTCTCTTGGGTTTTCTATGTAGATAATCTTATCATTTCCAAATAATGACAGTTTTATCTCTTCCTTTCCAATTCTTATCATTGCTAATTATTTTCCTTGTCTTATTGTGTTGGCTAGGGCCTTCAGTACTATAGTGAATAGTAGTGGTGATAAAAGATATCCTTGCTTTGTTGAGTTCAAAAATTCTTCCATAAGCACTAACTAAGGCTTTTGAGTAAATATTTTTATCAAGTTAAAGGCATCATATTTGTTTTCAGTTTTCTTAGTTTTGCGTTTGTTTCATCATTACATAGGTGTGAAACTTATTAAATCCTTTCTATATCTACTGAGATAATTTATTTTACTTTTTTAGTCCATTATGATGATGAATTACATTGATAGAATTTTGATCAGTAAACCATTATAGCATCCCCAAGATACTTCCTACCAATTCACACTGTATTATTCTTAACTGATTATGAATTTATTTGACTACAATTTTATTTCTCATTTTCTCATCTGTGTTCAGACGTGAACTAAGACTATTTCCCTTTTTCCTTTATATTGTCCTTATTCAATTTTATATCAAGATATTAAATTTATAAAATGACTTGTGCTATCTTTGTTTTTTCTGGAAGAGCTTTCATAAGATAAAATTATCTGCCTTTTAAACTTTCACTTAGCAATCTTTAACGGACCCTATTTCAACGAACTCTGACACATTTAGTGACCAAGGAAGGGAAGGATGGATAGCAAAGCAGTCCTATGCCATTTTCTAGAGGAAGCTGCTTTACTTGGTTAAGTATTTTCTACAATTCATCATAAGATAAGCGAGCTTTAAAACTTCACAGCAGAATTTGGAAATTCATAGCACTGGGCTGTTTGGGAAAGGATTACGAACATTAACACGTATGTTTGTTTGACGTGGCATTGTCGTTTTTGTTGCCAACCACTTCCCCCACAATTCGTGTCAGATTATGAGTGCAAAAAGTTAAAATAACTATGTCAACACACACCATGCTTTATTGGTCAAATAAATGGACAAAAAGGAATCAGCTCGCTGAAGGCAATTACTATAAACGTTAGAACTCTGGCGGGGACCCCATCTGTTCCAGTGAGAAGATGCATCAAGGTAATCATTTCTCAAACGTGCAGAACTCCCACTGAGGCAAAGGGGCAACCGTTTTATCTGCCTTGATGGGGTCAGAATGTGGGGGGTGGGTTTAGTGAGGATCTCCCCTTGAGAAATAAAAACTGAGAAACAAATCTTACTAGTATTTAACTCCAAACCCAGGTACGGATCTACTCATTTTAGACCAAGGACCAAGACTTTTAAGAGGCTTGAAATCTTTCCTCCTTGCAGATTCATTGTTCTTTTTAATGACTGCTGGTTTTCCATAATGAGGAACTGGAAAACTCTGAAGACAGTTAACAATCCATATGCTTATTTGTAGGGACAGGAAGGCATTTGGAGAAGTGGGAGCAAAGGGCAGAGTGGAAGGCGGCTGCCAACAGGAAGGGCAGATACTCCTCCGGCCACTACAAAGAAGACGCACAGGAAGGTCTTGAGCCCGAGAATGAAGCTGGAGTTAAAAATGGAAGCACTTGAATCACGCCATTACGCCTTGTCATCTACACTGTGGACAGTCCACACTCTCCAGGATTGTGTTGAGCCATTGTGTTCAGGCGGCATTGAAATTGCGAGCTTGTGAAATGATGGCAACAGATAGACCTTGCTAGCATGAATCGATCAAAGGTGTGCAATGTCTGAGCAAAAATCCTCAATCCTGAGCCTGACAACCATATAGACGCAAGTTGTTATATCATCAGCTAAAGGTCAGTTATAAATATAGTGAGCTTGTCTAAGACAGTCAGGGATGCTCTATCCTTCTCATCACATTTATACACCTAGGGGTAACTTGTCAGCTCTAGGAGTATCCATCTTTACCTATATAATAAACCAAATAGAAATCTCAGGAAGTTGCTGAGCCCAATCCATTGTATTTGATGTCTTAATGAGAACACAATAGTTATAATACAGTAATATGGATTTATATTCCTAACAGAACCGAGGGGTCCATTTCGGCAGCCAAATACAAGATCACTTCTTGCCCTAACTTTTAGCAAATAATTTTAATCAGCTACCAAAGTCAACAGAAAAACTGTCTTATGTAGTTTGTAGATGTCTTGAGAGCCATTTAAAACACAAAACAAGATTTTGATATTGTTCCTTTTATGCACACGGGGTTCAGAGTTTACCTGTTGAGCTTCAAGAAGGATTCTTGGCCATTTCTCATCTCATTATTGTTGGCTTGGACCCAGTTGGAGCTAGCGATTAAGCCATGACAGGCTCTGTTTTCTATTATTAATCTCTTGGACTTGAAAGGTTTATCAGACCCAAAGTGATTAGACATTTAAAATTATGGGCTTTTTGCTTACTTGCTAAATAGTGACACCTGAGATTTTTCTGTTTCAGTGTTTTCATTTGTGAAGCAACTGAAAAATGCTAAGGTGTACGTGTGTGCATGTGTGCATACCTGCCCACACGCTCATACGCTTGCATGTGCATACACACAAACATGTTTTATAGTCTTTCAGGGATAAGCATCCACCTTTACAAAATATCCTACTTTAGATCAGCAAAGCTGAGAACCTCTGCATTCTCTTCATGCATTAACTCAACTAAGGCATCCAGAGCCACATCCTAAATGCCGACTGGAATTATGGTCTACTTTAGATGTGGAGGTTTGCTTCAGCAGACATTTATGTGACAGCTTGATTATCAATGATGTCATTAATTCCTCAGCCCATGCACGTCAGAACTCGCCTCTGAGGCCGAGTGCTAGCATGGAAGGGATGGATTAGCACTGCATTCGGGAATTCAAAACTCCCCCAAAGGGAAGGGGTAATAAGCATGACATCAACTCGGACAGAAAAGGCCAGGCAAGTTACAGAAACATTTGCAAGGATTCCAGATAAGAAGATAATTTTGTGCCAATTTCACCTTAGAATGTCTTTCAAACCGTGTAGGAAGCTGAACTGTTTTACTGAAGGGCAATCATCTTCCTCAGTATCACCTGCACTGGGTGCTTCATTTTAGAAAAAGGAGTGATGTTTCAAAGAGAGAAAAACACTAGCCGGAAGACTCCCGATTACCAAAATGATGCATAATGGGAGAAAGTCTGCACAGGATTCTTGCATTGATAACATAGACAATTTTAAGGATTTTTCTTTATAGACACTATGCTAGAAGAGTAGAAAATGTAAAAGTGTAACTCTCTGGCAGAAGTTTGAATTTGCCTTTGGATAGACGCGTGGATTTCCTAAGACTTTCCCCTTTGGTCTTAGTTAGGATTATGTTCAGCTGCATATAACAGAAATGCAATTATGGTGGCTTCACCAAATAGGGGTTTCTTTTTCTCATACATTACGTCTGGACATAGGTAGGTGAGGTTAGTGTTGCGGCATGACATTATCAACATCCTGGCCTTATTTTGTCTTTCTGTTCCTTCAACCTCATGGATACCTCATGGTTTCAAGATAGCGTTCTCTACCTCTGGAGAACTTCCTTCCGTGTTCCGGGCAGGAAGAATAAGAAAGTTACGAGGAGGAAGGGCTGGTACGTATATATCAGGAAAGCAAAACTATATAGAAATTCCTGGTGGGTTTCAGCTGATTTCATTGACCAAAACAGGCCATATGATCAGTCTGTGCTGTAACAGAGTCTGAGAAATAATGTAGATATTTTTTCTTTTCTTAGATTTCCTTTCCTGTCTTTTCCTCTCCCCTTTTTTTCTCTTTTGGCTCTACTGCCCATAAAAGGTACATGAGGGTTCTTTTGAGAAAGGCGAAGGAGAGGATGGATGTTGGGCGGGCAAGCAGTATGCTCTGTCACATGTTGCTTCAAGATATTTACCAGGGTACCTTGTGATTTGGTAATGCCTGTGATGTTCTGATTGTTACTTGCACACCAGGCACTTGATTAGAAGTGGATTTTGTTCAGTACAGCTTTAGGGCACAGAGCTGATGTCCTCAAGGATTGTCATCCTGAGAGCTTGTTGCTCAAGGTCATTCTTCCACAGCGCTCCACAACAGCACCACCAACGACCCAATTGTATGTGCAGAAAGGCTAGGGAGTTGTGCTAGGTCAGCGGCACTGGGTACAAAGTCAAAGGCAAATCTGCCATCATTGTTCATATAGTGGCCCTGAGAGCTGACATCTGAAAGATAAGCTATGTTGATATTAAAACCCAAAGCAAACGCTGGTAGAACAAACTGGGTAAATAGACAAATCCAATGGAGATTTTAACGTCCCTTATCATGTGCGGACAGTGAAATCTCCAAGATGAATCATATGTTGGGAAATGAAACGTACTCAATAAATTTAAAAGGCTTCATGCTTTCAAGTGTGTTGACTGATAATGATAGACTTAAATCAGAAATCAATAGCGTAAGGTATCTAGACAAGCCCAAACATGGGAAAATGAAAGAACTCCCTTCTGAATGTCAAAGATGTCAAAGATAAAAAAAATTCACAAAGAAAATGAAAACTTAATTTGACTGAAGTTGTAATGAAAATATGGCAGTTGTGGGATGCCGCTAAAGCAGTACTTAAAAGAAAATTCTTGAAATAGGAAAGAATAGAGATTTAAGATCACTCTAAAATCCCACCTTAAGCTAGTAAAAGAAAAGAAACTTGAACCCAAATATATAAAAGGACAAAAATAATAAATATGAGTGTAAATCAAGAAATACAAAATGAACAATGGTGAAAATCAACAAAACCAAAGGTATCTGAAAAGATGAATAAAATCCATCAAACGACAGCTAGATTGATGAGGACAAAAAAGTTTTAAAAAAGACCAAAACTACTACTTTCAAGAATAAGTGAGAAGTTTTTTTTTTTCAGTATACAGATATTAGAGGGATCAAAAAGGAATATTTTGATCAACTTTGTGACAATGTGTATGACAATTTAGGTGAAATAGACAAATTCCTTGAAAAATACAATTTTCAAAACTGCCATGGTAGAAAATCTGAGTAGCCCCATAATAACAGAGCTGAATTTATCATCAAAATCTCCCCACAAGTAAAACTTGAGTCTCAGGTTGCTCTATTGGTGAATTCTAGCAAACATTTAAGAAAAAATGCAAATCCTACAGACAATTTGACTTAAAATAGAAGCAGAGGTAACAATTCCCAACTTTCACTAGGAGCCTTATATCAGGCCTGGCATTTAATTTTACCCTACTTACAAACTAATAAATTAACCTATTACTATTTCATAGATTCTGGCAGAAGACGTGAAACTCCTGGATCAGAGACAAAAGACTTTATTACTCACAGACAGCAAGCAGCATGAGCACCATTATGTTTGTGTCTGTCCCCCTTTTTCTCGAGTCCCACAGAAGGGACACAAAGGGCCCGAGTAGATGCCTGCATGTGCAGTTAACTGCACTGTAGAGGGGGATTCTGAGTCTGGAGAATGTATTGACCTGTGCCTGCCTAGTGACAGGGCCCTGATTGAAAATTAGGAAAAATGGCTTTCATTTTACCTCAGTTATTGATGTATTCCTAGCATAGGACAAGTCACATGTGTTTTGGGATCCTGGCTTCACTAACCATAAAATCAGAGGATTTGGACACTGTGATTTCTCAGGACCCTTCAAACTCTATAATTTTTTTTTAAGGTGGCTTCACATGCAGAGTAGAGCCTAACACAGGGATTAAACTCACGATCCTGAGATCAAGACCTGAACTGAGATCAAGAGTCAGATGCTTAACTGACTGAGCCACCCAGGTGTCTCTCCAACTTTATAATTTTAAGTGACTATGTCCATGAATTAAAGAAGTTTGAAAAATGTAGTCTCAAATAATTTTCTGTGATAGAATTAAGAACATAAAACTAAAGACAGGGTAAACTCCTTTGGTCAATATCTGGCCTGAAAGTATCAATACCCCACCCTATGATTCACACATTCGTGAGGGAACTATAACTTCATAACATTTCTTTTTTTTTAAATTTTTTAATGTTTATTCTTGAGAGATAGAGAGAGACAGAGCACGAGCAGGGGAGGGGCACAGAGAGAGGGAGACACAGAATCTGAAGCAGGCTCCAGGCTCTGAGCTGTTCAGCACAGAGCCCAACCTGAGGCTTGAACTCACGAACCATGACATCACGCCCCGAGCTGAAGTTGGACACTTAACTGATTGAGTCACCCAGGCACCCCAACTTTGTAACATTTCTATTCAAGGTTTCACATTTGTGCTGCTCATAATATTATTTTCCTATCCATTTCAAAGTATCTCTTGACCCTTGAACATAATGGTTTGAAATGTATGGGTCCCACTTACATGCAGATTATTGTTTTGATAAATACAGTACAATATTATAAAAGTACTTTCTCTTCCCTATGATTTTAATAATATTTTCTTTCCTCTAACTTACTTCATTGTAAGAATACAGTATATAATACACAGAGCACACAAAATATGGGTTAATCAACAATGAAATTGGTAAAGCTTCTGGTTAACAGTAGGCTATTAGTAGTTTAGTTTTGGGGAAGTCAAAAGACATACACAGATTTCTAACTGTGTAGGGGGGCTGGATACACCTAATTCTCACATTGCTCAAAGGTCAACTGTACGGTAGGGGCTCCTGGGTGGCTCCGTTGGTTAAGTGCCGGCCTTCGACTCAGGTCATGATCTCACAGTTCGTGGATTCGAGCTCCGTGTCGGGCTCTGTGCTGACCAGTCAGAGCCTGGAGCCTGCTTCAGACTCTGTCTCCCTCTCTCTCTGTCCCTCCCCTGCTCACACTCTGTCTCTCTCGCTCAAAAATAAATAAGCATTAAAAAATTTTTAAAAATTTTTGATAAAATAAAAGGTCAACTGCACTTACGGTAAAGTTATCTTGACTCTTGCCTGAAATCTACAGACACGCTCCCCCTCAGTTATTTTAAACTTTTGACTTCACTCCTTAGGTTAGCATTTCTTAAATTCTGTTCCACATGATGCTATTTGAAAACAGTATTCCAGGAAAAATGGAGTTTTTGGAAACAATGGGTTAAATAAAGAAAGGTAGAAGTGGTTTCTTTTGTGCGGACTTCTAAGGGTCTTAACCGTTCACTATGGAAAGCTAAAGGGGAAGCGTGGAGTACTGTTTCCCACATCTGTTTTACCTCTGAAAGGCATTCTAAAAATTATACTTTGGAGATGCTATTTTGGGTTCTTCAGCATTAAGCCTTGTGATTATTTTACAGTTTGCAGAAAGTCTGCCTAATTTTTATAAAAGCTCTTAATTTGCCCTTTTATCACATTTTCTAGCTAAGAGATTTGTGTTGCCTTGGCCCCCCTGTGCTTTTTCCCACTCAGCTACATAAGAGAGAGAAATTAAGGATATGGGTACAAGAACAGTGGACCTACTTAATGGGAGAGTGAACGGAAAGAGAAGCCACAGCAGGTTGAAATGACTGAGTAGACAGATACATTTAGGCCAAGAAACTGGCAGAATGGAGGCGAGTGGAAATGGCAGTCAAAGCAGACTTTTCTAGAAACAAAGTCCAGGCAAGATGAGTAGACGAGGTGGGATTGAGGCATCACCAAATAGGACTGGAATTGCAGATAATATAGTCTTGGGGCGCCTGGGTCTAAGGACCCCACCTTAGGGAGGAACTGAGTCTTAATACTTCTGGTACGTGAAACAAATCCTTCTTCATTTTTCATGTCTGGTGCCTCAGATCATTTTTATCCTGTTAAATCACTCTTGTTGGCTTTAAAAGACAAGGGTTTTTAAGCCAAACTGCGTGAGAGGGCAACACTATCCTTCAGGTGGTTTTAGACTCAGATAGCGTCAGCTATGGGATGGGTAAGGCCTGATTTCTGGAGTCCCTGAACTCCTAGTTGTCTTTCCTGCTGGGAAATCTGCTTTGATCAGAATCTTGACAAAAAGCCCCCATTAGACCTTGTCCAATACAATTAGGTTCCAAGCCTTGTACATTTTAAACTTTAAACCAACTCTGGCAATAACATATGTTCTACATGGTATCATGTTTGGCTCTGAGTTATAGAAAACCCGGAAAACAATGGCTTAAGCACAGAAAGGGATTATTTTTCTCACGTACCCAATGGTATGGAGATAGGCAGTCCTACAGTTGCTATAGCTGAGCTCCACAAGGTCATCAAGAACCCATTTTCCCTCCACACTGCCCTCTTCAGTGTGTGGCCTTTGCACTCCTGTTTGCAAGATGGCTGCTGCTCCTCCAGACATCACACTCCTATTCCACACAAAAGAAAAGGGAAAGAGAGGTCCAGAAGGCTTTCCCATAAGGCTTTGTCTTGGGTTGAGAAGGAGTGGTTTCCCCAGATACATCTTCCCCTATCTTACTGGCCAGAACTGGGTAACATGAACGGTGAGTATCATGTCCAACACAGTTGGAGGTGTTTTGTTTTGTTTTGTTTTGTTTTGCTTTGTTTTAGCAAGGAGGAAGGGGAGAATAGATGGTGGCCAGCGACACGCAGTTTCTGTCATATGCTTATTGCAGAAAAAAATTACAAAAACCAGAGACGTACTTCTCAATCGCTTTGTGCCATTTATTTATTCATTTAGCCCCTCTCCCTCTTTCTCCCCGTCAATACCTTATTTGAAAATGAAGATGCTCTTGGCCTCAGGTGGTGACTCAAAGCTACCTCCACACTAGATCCTTAAGTTGGTTGTGTTCTGACACAAATAACTTGCAAAAAAACATTTTTTTTTCACCCCTTGGGGAAATTTAGTAGCCCTAAGATGGAACCTTTAAGAAAAACAAAAATGTACATAAGGTGTGAGGGCAGAAATTGAACATGAGTTTCACGGCAGACCGTCAGCATTTTATTTGGGTCACAAAACAGGCCATTTCCTGTCTTCTCAAAGCCCTACCCTTCTCAAATCACTGCCCTGTAACCCAGTGCGTAAAGTCGGATGCCAGTGGGGCCACAAAGTCGGATGCCAGTGGGGCCACAGGGGTAACAGTCACCCTGGCCCAAGTGCGTGGCTTTTCGCTAATGGCCGTAGACACTGATTGCGGGGCCTGGCCCTGTTCATCATTGCCACCTTCGCCATCGTATACTTTTGAGTGCCCACGGGGGCACGGCATTGTGCTGTGCATAACGTTCCCCGTCCTCGTCCTGCTTCCGAATTGTGGGAGGTGTTGTTCACACTGGGCTCTGATCGCAAGTAACGCTGCCTGCCACTGTCAGCTCCCTAAAGCTACATTTTTTATGCAGATTTCCCAAAGGAATCTGATGAAAAAGGGGCAATCCCACTTTTTACCTGAGTTTTGTCATCATTGATGGGCTTCCTCAACATGCCTATTGGTAGGCACTATTTTCTCGATGATGGAGCCTAGCAAGGACATCGCTGAGTTCGAGGTTTGCCAGAAATGTCAGGATTTGGAGGAAAAAGAGAAGGCTAATATTTATCACTTCTGGGGACAGCAGTAAGTGCTTGATATTGCATTTTTTAAAACTTTATTTGTTTACTTTGAGACATAGAGAGAGAGAGAGAATGCGAGCAGCAAAGGGGCGGAGAGAG
Organism: Felis catus; assembly: GCF_018350175.1. Lineage (NCBI taxonomy): Eukaryota > Metazoa > Chordata > Mammalia > Carnivora > Felidae > Felis > Felis catus. The sequence goes on along the minus strand of NC_058371.1, from coordinate 8,812,601 downwards.
ACAGAATCCTAAGCAGGCTCCGCATTGCCAGCACTGAGCCTGATGCGGGGCCGGAACTCGGGAATCGTGAGATCATGACCTGAGCCGAAACCAAGAGTCAGACGCTTAACCTACTGAGCCACCCGGGAGCTCTGATGTTGCATTCTTAAGTTATCCCGCTGAAGGAATAATTACTGCACACATTTTGTAGAGGAAGCCATGGATGCTGAGAAAGTCCTATAACCTGGTAAAAGATTAAAACTGAACTTGAGGGGTGCCTGGGTGGCTCAGACAGTTAAGCTTCTAACTCTTGGTTTCAGCTTGGTTCATGATCGCACGGTTCCTGACTTTGGGCCCTGGGTTGGGCTTCTCTCTCTCTCTCTCTCTCTCTCTCTCTCTCTCTCCCTCTGTCCCTCCCTCCTCTCAAAATAAATAAATAAACTTAAAAAAAAACTGAACTTGAACATGGGTCTTTAATTATCTTTCAAGTACAGTATATTGTCCTTTAAGAAGTGTCATAATATTTCACTAAGAGATCGTGAAACCCAACCCTCATTGGTGAATTCATTTTAACCTAAAGGAACCCATCAGTGACCCACTGATGTCAGTGGGTACAACACACAAGGAAGAAGAGATACTTTCCCAAGGCAAGAGAAGTTACTTAAAAAGTTACAGGATACAGGGCATCTGGGTGGCTCAGTCAGTTGAGCATCTGACTCTTGATTTTGGCTCAGGTCATGATCCCAGGGTCATGGGATCGAGCCTCACGTTGGACTGAGTGAGGAGCCTACTTAATAAATTAAAAAAATAAAGTAACAGGAATAAGGTGTATTATTTTCTTCAAGATGTATTGCATACTACATTCTTTTAATGTAGTAGAACTAAAATTACACCGTATTCTTGTTTATTTTTTATTTTTTTTAAATTTTTAATGTTTATTTATTTTTGACAGAGAGAGAGGCAGAGAATGAGCAGGGGAGAGGCAGAGAGAGAGAGGGAGACACAATCTGAAATGGACTCCAGGCTCTGAGTTGTCAGCACAGAGCCCGACACGGGGCTTGAACTCACAGACCGCGAGATCATGACCTGAGCCGAAGTCGGACGCTTCACCGACTGAGCCACCCAAGCGCCCCTTCTTGTTTACTTTTTAAAAAATTTTTAATCTTTATTTTTGAGAGAGAGAAAGAGAGAGAGCGAGCAGGGGAGGGGCAGAGAGAAAGGGAGACACAGAATCTGAAGCAGGCTTCAGGCTTTGAGCTGTCCGCACAGAGCCTCACGCGGGGGTGGAACTCAAGAACCATGAGATGAACCTGAGCCGAAGTCAGACGCTTGACCGACTGAGCCACCCAGGCGCCCCCATACTCTTGTTTAGTGTGGTTTCTTCCCCCTGGACATATTCGCATCTGTTTTCTGCAAGTCCTCTGTCATACTGATAGTTCTTCTCATGATCTACCCTTGCGCACGACCCTCTATTTTCTAGTAGCAATTTCTAGCGTGATGCTGCATTTGACATGTGCTTTCTTCCCTTCGTTCAAGGGCTTTTGAGGCTTTCATACTCCTTCACATCAACCTCATTCTCCTCTTGCATTATTTCTGAGGGCCTCTGGATGCACATTTGTTTCCTGAGTGTATTTCAGAATCTTACATCCCCCCTCAGGATTTCACGAGTGCAGACGGCCCTTGTGTAGCATTTTCTAAGTCCCTACTTGTGCAAGCTTGAAGCTCCAGCTCACTTAAGTAAAGATCCAGGAAGAGCCTGAATGTTTTGCAGACAGTGACTGCAACTGTATCTAATTGTGCCTTCTGGTTCCTAGGTGGCGCCATTTTCTTTATTTTTAATAATTCCATGTGTAATGACTTCACACTTTATTGTATCTTCAAAAAGGAATCTTGAAGATCTTTTTTGCATGGTTCCTTCTTTACAGAATTTAGTGTAAAAGGCTTTTCTTCCTTCTAACTCTCTTAGCAATGGAGAGTATTTCTATTCTAGACTAAAGCCCAAACATGTACCACCAGTCTCCAGTTTCTTATCCCATGTTATCTGGTCTTTAACCCACATTTCCCACCCGGTAACTGGAGATGTACCCATGTTCATAGCTCTGCAAAGCATTTTCCGTTAGCTTCACTGTCTTGACATTCAGGCATTGACTTTGGCAAGGACAATTATTTAATAATGTATGATTTTGCCACCTGTACTTGCCTACAATTACCTGATTGGTAGGAAAACAAAACAAAACAAAACGATCAGCTATGTAATATAACCTCACAGAGACTAAAATAAAATATGAAAGCAGATTTAAACATACTTTTGAAATAAATAGACCAAGTGGAGGAAAAGAGACTTACATGAAGAGAAAAAGAAAGACAAAACTAAATGCAACAACCACCTCTCAAACACACAGAAATTAAACTTCATGTTCTTTGCGTATTTTAAAATCACATAATCATGATACAATTTCTACCCATCTGGAAGCAAACCAGCATGCAGGGGAATTATCCACAATAAAGGACTGAGGGCTCATGAACAAGGCAGCCTGAGATGTCCAACCTGTCCGTGTGAAAGTGATAGGTAAGAGATAGAAAGAGAAGGATCCAGGTGTGCCCAGCTGAGCTGGACACAGAAGGCAGCATTGGAGGCCCAGGCTGGGTGAAGACAGCTGTTGATATCGCAAGAGGACAAGAAAGAAGGGGCTTACGCTGGGTAGAAATATACAAATCTGATCCATTCCGAGGTCAAGCAGAACTGTTCCATTTACTATTGGGTCTGGTCACGGGAATGTAATTAATAAGGCGTGTCATTAGAAATCATGTTGTTTCACATGCTCTTATTATCTTATTGTCAGCCAACGTGAGTGGATACTGTATTCATATACTGATGGGGGATTGAGCAGAAGATAGTTTCATGAGTCAAAAACTATCAATCTATTGGCAGGTAAAGACAATCAGCCTATTACTTCACAATTTTGGAAATTCTTTTTTTTAGTTAAAAATTTTTTTCTATTATTTATTTTTGAGAGAGAGAGAGTGTGTGAGAGGGGAGCGCAGAGAGAGAAGGAGACACAGCATCCGAAGCAGGCTCCGGGATCTGAGCGGTCAGCACAGAGCCTGACGCGGGGCTTGAGCTCACAGACCGCGAGATCATGACCTGAGCCAAAGTCAGATGCTTAACCGGCTGAACCACCAAGGAGCCCCCACAATTTTGGAAATTCTTACACTAACATTAGTAAGGTTTATTTTTCTATTTTACATCAATTTCTTTTGTGATTTAAGCTTATTAATTTTTCAATTATTTTTCCATCAATAGAGACATCTGGTCGCTTCCTTTCTTTCTCCTACATTTAAGCGTTTAATGACAATTAAGTTTCCCTTTCCTTTCACATTTTGATTCTTTAAATCTCCTTCAATATCTTCTAAAAACAAAAAAAGAAAAAAGAAAGAAAGTCTCCCACCAACGAGGTCAAATAGTGGCTGTGGGAAGGACCACCCACACTCCGACTGAGCAAGAAATTCTCAAGGGAGCAGAGCCCCTGTTCTGAAATAGATCCCTCCCACAGGCCACCAGTTAGATGTCCATTTGTGCACAAATATTTCCATTTTAAAAATAAAACAGCCCTAAAAGAATTACATCATTTTTGTACTTAGTATAAATCCCTTTAATCAGAACATGACTGGCCCTCCCCCACCCCCCACCATCTCCACACACACTTTTCTTCCTGTTGTTCCCCCAGTCAGGGACACCAGGTAGCTTCCCCTCTGAACCTCGCCTGAGGGGAAACATTTCTGAAGTCACTCTGAGAGAAACGACCTCAAGACTGTCCATTCTGCTGGGAACCCCACCACTGCCTTTGAACACCTTGCCTTGGTCAGAGGTATTGGAATGTATTTTGTCGATCCTTTTCATCATCTTTGCCTTGTATCTTGCCTCCAACCAAGACCTCTCCTCCTCAAACCTTGGGAGCTAGTTGTTCATGGCTCACTAGCTCATAAAGACTTGTTTCTTAGGTCTTGAAGAGAAAATGGGAGGGGCACCTGGGTGGCTCAGTCGGTCAAGCATCCAACTCTTTATTTCGGCTCAGGTCGTGATCTCACGATTCATGAGACTGAGCCCCGCGTCAGGCCCTGTGCTGACAGCATGGAGCCTGCTTGGGATTCTCTCTCTGTCTCTGGCCCTCCCCAGCCCTCCCCAAAAATAAACATTAAAGAAAAAAAAGAAAATATGGTAGGATATTGATGGGTTCACGCACACAGCCTGAGAGCTCCCTTTAGATAGCACGGCAGTTAGGGGGAGCTGGGACCCTCACTCCCTAGAGATCCAAAACCCTGCCAGCACAGAGTGGTGTCGACATGAGGACAGCTGGGCACTCAAAAGTAGGCTGTGTCACAAAGTCAGGAAAAGGGAAGGGAAACTTGGAGTCCAAGAAAGGGACTTTAGAGGGGAGATAGGACAGTGAACAATAAGTAGCGGGAAGGTACCAGGAATCTCCAGAGGTGATGTGTGGTTAAGGATGAGAAGGGCTTGGTCAGCAACAGGTGAAGGGTTTTAGAAAGACAGAAAGTTTATAAAGAAAATTTCTTTTATACTCTGTAATTTTTACTTAAAGCTTTTGGAGACCATTAAAATGGAACTGGAAATTACCATCTGAGGTAAAACATTTAGCAGGCAACCTTGGGAGAGAAATGATATGAAATGGCACTCGCTGGCATTAGAATAGGAGCTGGTAACATTTTTCCGGAAAGGTTCAGAGAGTTTAGATGTTACAGGCTATGAGGCAAAACTGAGGATATCGCGTAGGTATTTATGTGACAAGAGAAAACAAGTTTCCACAAATTTCGTATTGATGAAGTTCAAACTGTAATAATGACAATTAAGTTCATTTTTAAAAATACGGGTCTACCGATGAGAAGAATGGGATTCTCCTTTTGGTGGGGGCTGCATTTTGCTTAATTGAGGCTCAAACTTAGTTTGGCTATCGTCAAAATCAATTGCAGATTCATCCATAAACTTGATCCATAATTAAACTTGAAGTACTTCATCTTTGAAGATATCTTTTCACGCAGATAGGTTATTGCCAAACACCAATGTCAACATAGGAGCATATGATTTTAATTGAGCACATTCATCAGCTGGCAGGCATATAGAATTCTATTATATTTTCCTCTTGATATCTGATTTGAGCATGTCATTATATGGCATATTAGTAACTTCCAAAGGGAGATTAGGTAGAAGTTCAATTGCACAGTTAATTGAATTTTGAAATATGAAGGTTTTTTTTTTTTCTCCCCTTGCATTTTGATTAAGGTCTGAAAAATGCTGCCGGAAATATATGGTTTGAACTTGGAAAATATATCTACTGCAAATTTGTGTGGCAATGGATATCTTTTTTTTGTCTTAACTCTCAATAGTACATGACACGCATAAAGGACCTTTCCCCTACTTTGTTCCAAACAGCATTAGTTGTCATAGAAATGACTTGACTGTAGTAGAAGTTTTGCATATACGCCCTCTCTTACCTTGTAATTTCATGTTGAATTCACGAAGAATGGATTCATGTTGAATTCATTATTAAGTCGGCACTAAAAGCTAATTTCCAACTAGTGTCTGAGAACAGTAGTTCAGGGGAGTACTTCCAACCATTTGAAAATACAAAAGCCATTCTCCGCTTGTGAGCTGTATGGAAACAGGCAGTGGGTGGGATTTGGTCTGGGGGTTTTGGTTTGCGACGTCGGGAATGACACCGATAGACCCTCTGAGTCAGATTCCCTATGTTTGAATCCTGGCCATATTCACTTAGGGGACCCATGGCGCTGGGCTAATTCCATAATGTCTCTAAAGCCTCTAAGAGAGGATAAGAATTCTCCACTTCACAGACTTGAAAGGATTAAATGAAGGGAGTGCATAGAATAATATAAACAACTAGTGAATAGTTTTTAATACTAAAAATAAATACCTACCATAATGCTGTAGATCGATAAAAAAATTTGCTGTATTAGAATTACTGAAAATAGTTTATGAATATGGCTATTGTGACACTCTCTCATTTCAGTCTTATTTTTTTTTAAGTTATTTATTTTGAGACGGAGACAGCGCAAGTGGGACAGGGGAGAGGGAGAGAGAGAGAGAGAGAGAGGGAATCCTAAGCAGGCTCCGCTCTACGCAGGCAGTCCCCCGATGTGGGACTTGAACCCACGAAGCTGTGAGATCATGACCTGAGCCGAAACCAAGCATCGGATGCTTAACTGACTGAACCACGTGGGCACCCTTCTTCTTATTCTTCATAGCCTCCTTATGAGATAGGTATTCATACCATTTTATAGATAAGAAAGCCAAGTCTGTAAGCCTTGAATTTACTCAGTTCCTCTTCTCCTACCTGTCTATGCTCAACAAATCCGGCTTCACCAATCTTGTGCTATTCCCCAGCTCATCTCATATCACCTTTATTCAGAGTAGGTGCAGGTAGAGAGCAGGGCATCATTCATGGCTTTTGACCTTGAAACTGCCTATTAAAAGTCCTTACATATAATCTGATTATATGCCCATCTCCTTCCACACTGGGTGAGTCTAAGCAGCTAGGGGTGTGCCTTCTTTATTTTTGTATATACAGAGATGACTATTTGAGTAGTTCTTCAGAGAAAAACTATTGAACCATGTAACAATGAATGAATGAAGATTGTTATAAAAATGAAGTTAGTGTTTCATTATTATTCCTCATGAAGGACAATGGTCTTCATTCATTTATTTGATTGTGCTCACTGTTTTCATACTCTTTTTTTCTTTTTTTAAGAGAGAGAGAATGTGCGTGCATAAGCAGGGGAGCGTCAGGGGGCGGGGGGGGGGGGGAGTGAGAGAATCCTAAACAGGCTCCATACTCAGTGCAGAGCCTGATGATGGAGGGCTCGATCCCACGACCCTGGGATCATGACCTGAGCCAAAATCAAGAGTTTGGTCGCTCAACTGACTGAGCCACCCAGACACCCCTTCATATTCTTTTTTTATATTATGCAATTTATTTACAAACTAAGAGAAACCTTTTATAGAAAGAACACATGGATTAACGCGTGTTCATGTTCAGATCCCAATTTTGCCATTAAAAAGCTATGTGAGGGGCGCCTGGGTGGCGCAGTCGGCTAAGCGTCCGACTTCAGCCAGGTCACGATCTCGCAGTCCAGGAGTTCCAGCCCCGCGTCAGGCTCTGGGCTGATGGCTCAGAGCCTGGAGCCTGTTTCCGATTCTGTGTCTCCCTCTCTCTCTGCTCCTCCCCCGTTCATGCTCTGTCTCTCTCTGTCCCAAAAATAAATAAACGTTGAAAAAAAAATTAAAAAAAAATGCTATGTGAATTTACACAAAAAATTCACCTTTCTGTTTATTTCTTAATCTAAAAGGTATCCTTAAGATCAAGTTCAATTCTGAAATTCTGTCACTGTTTTTAAACCTGCTTAGTGTTGATAATAGATTCTGTATTACGTATTTATTTTTTGAAAAATAATTTCTAAGATTTCAATTAGGACTCAAAAATATCTCGACTCTACATTGCTTTAGGACATGAACGGCATCCTTTTATTTTTTGGTAGAAATACTTTAAAAAAACATATGTGGTATATGATGACTAAGTTCTGTTTAACTGTTTCCTTGAGGTTTTTTGTTTCTTCCTTTTGTTTTGTATTTTAATATATCCCAAAAGTGGTCTACCTTGATGCGTAACTGAAGTTCAGCATTGAGCTTTTTAAACGTCACTGCCAATAAGACGGGCGTCTTAACTGTGGCTTTCTGCTCATGCCGTCAGTAGCCCAAACTGAAAAGGACGGTTAAGACCCGGCAGGAGAAACCAAGGTAATTTCTTGACCATGTCCTAGAGATTTGCTTTCTCTGAGGCACCTCACATATTACAGAAAAACTCTAGCCCGATGTCGGTATGCATTTTTCTCTTCATCAGGTCAACGTTGACTAATGGTTCTTGATCTTTATTCCTGGAAACGGAATTGGTTATTGCTCTACACCTGCAACATAGCGCGTCTTTCTTATGACAGTAACCAGCAGCGTGTGCCGATGGCTTTCGGTTTCCAGGCACTTTTGCTTTCCTAAGGCCGGGCGATGGCTACGGCTGTCTTCTTCTTGTCTGTCTTCCCAGCCCCGAGCTCAGAGCCTGACACATAATGCCCGACTCAAACACATACGCACGGAATGAGAGTGTAGATGAAAGCATTAACACGTTTGATGCTCACGGCATTATCCCCATTAGACAGATGAGGAAAGAAAGGCTCAGACAGGTTAATGAAGGAACATTTTACAGGGTCACGGGGATGATAAAGTGGGAGCGCCAAGACTGAAACCCCATCTTCTGACTTGAGGGCCATTATCTTTTCAATTACTCCGGGATCTTCCATAGGATCTTCCACCCGCAAATCAGTAAGGCTGGGCAGGTTCTCAGAGCTGACCTATCAAGTCACGGTACTTTCAGAAAGTTGTATTATGAAGTATTCACAATATTCCTATTTGTCTCTAGCAGTTTTACGATGGTTAGAATTGTAAAGCAGCCATAAACTTGCTCAGCACAAAAGCACCAGGAGGGCCAACCGAGAAACCTGCACAAACGCTCAATGCGTGTCTGTAGAGGATTAGGGTCCCTGTAAACGGTCCGGGACACTCCCCAGGGAGTCCGGAGGGCTACGATTTCCCGCAACTGTTCAGAAGCTCCATGAAGCTAGGAACATTTTTGTGCTCCTTAGGCAAGTCTGTCATCAGCAGGCTGTAATTTCTAAGGTCGAAGAAAGAAAACGGTGATGAAACTTTCTCTGGGGGCTTTGTCTACAGGAAGCAAGCTCGCTCATCCCAGACAAACCATTTCTAAGACAGTAACAATTCTGTTGCCTGCATTTAAAGACAGAACACGCCGTTCCCAAATACCATTGCAGTTTTCCAAAGGACAGTTTTGTTTTTTCCAGAAATGCCTTGGTGATTTTGTTGTTGTTGTTGTTGTTGTTGTTTTGCACAGAAGCACTGCTTAATGTGTCTCTTTAGTGAACAGGAAAAAGAAAGAAAAGAACAAGCAAGCCGAGGATCCTCTGATTGCCTCAAGGCAGAGGATTGAGGACTTCTCTTAAATACCAACAAGTGTTCTAGGTGACTGGTAAAGACTTTTCAAATCAGGCTAAAATACGCTTCAAACACTGACCCATTCAGAATGACTCAGAGTTAATGTTTTCTTTTTTTCCCTAGAAAAGGTTTATTTTCCACAGAGTTTCTAAGAAATCTTTTTAAAGGTACTGAAATCTTAATAATAAGATTTTAATATTTTACATTAAGAATTCGATTGGGGCACCAGCCGGTTAAGCATCCGACTTTGGCTCAGGTCATGATCTTGTGGTTCCTGGGTTCGAGCCCTATGTCAAGCTCTGTGCTGATGGCTCAGAGCCTGGAGCCTGCTTCAGATTCTGTCTCTCTCTCTCTTTTTCTCTCTCTCTCTCTTCTCAAAAATAAACATAATTTTTTTTTAAATCATTAAAAAAAAGAGTTGGACTACATTTACGTACAGTGGCCAATCTTGGGTTCTATTACATTCAACATATGAATTTTCCTCTTTTGACAGCTACTGTTATTAAAATTACTGATTCCACGCTTTCTAAATTTGTGCTATCAGCCCTTAGTATGTGTGTGTATATACATATATGTGTGTATGTATGTTATTTTTTTAGAGAGGAAATTAATAGGAATTTGGTACCAGGACCAGCTACTGAAGCAGTATTTTTGGATGTTTGTAAACTCTCTTGGCTGTGTAAGGGATGAAAAACCCTTCAGAGTTCTCAGCTGAGACTCCTGTAATAAAAGGCAGATTAACAAGAGGAAAACAGACAGACATCCGATTAACACCTATACCTCAAGCAGGCATGGGAGGTGCCCAGGGGGAAAAAAGCCACCCCTTAAAAACCATTCTCATAAAGAAAGGGAAAGGGAGATAGGCCTCTTAGGGGGGAGGAAACGTTCTTAGGAAAGATGAATGGGCCCTCGTTAGAAGAGATGGGAGGTGTGATAGTTTGCGACACAGTGTCTGGGTGTGGGGTCGACTTCAAGGCTCCTCTCCCGTGATGAGAGTCAGTCTTTCCTCATTGATGACATTCCTGGGAGGGGATTTATGACAACTGGTTCCTTTTGGGGGATCTGTATTAAGGCAGATGAGGGAGTTCAGAGAAAGCTTCTCCCTGCATTTCTTGTTTCTCAAGGGTTTTTAGCTCAAAATAATCAATAGGCCAAAGAGGCGTATTTTGAGATGGCATATCATGCTACCTTTCACCTCTCCACGTCTTTGGTATGTTCCTGGTAGGTAAGACATCAAAGCTTCACCTATGGGTAATTCCCTAGAGCCGGCGATTTCCCCAGTTTAATTAACAAGTTTATAACTAACTATGTGACTCTTTTGTATCTACGTCTGTAAAATGTACATTGTAAAGAATATTCATTTTGGGAGAATGAAGGGTGGGTTCAAATTTGGGGTTTATTTGGGGCATCTTCCTAGGTTATAAGTTTTACTGAGGGCTAGACTCTATCATTCATGACTATACCCTCAAAACTTAGTTGATGACCGACCATATTAAGCACTCAGTCAAGTTTTGTTAATTGACTGAATGAAAAGCAATTAAACCATATATCACATGTGTCCATCCAGAAGTGAGCACACTAGGGTCAAATCTGGCCCATGGCCTGTTCCTATATGCCCTTGCAAGCTAAGAATGATTTTTAATCTTTCTGAAGGCTTGTAAAAATGATAGCGAAAAATATGTGACAGAGACTATGTGACCCACAAAGCCTAAGATATTTACTATCTGGCCCTTTGCAGAAAAATGTTTGCAGACCCACCCATCCTTATTCCTTTAAAACCATTTTCTTTAACGTTTACTTATTTTTTAGAAACAGAGACAGAGTATGAGCAGGGGAGGAGCAGAGAGAAGGAGACACAGAATCCAAAGCAGGGTCCAGACTCTGAGCTGTCAGCACAGAGCCCGGTGCGGGCCAGGAACCACGAGATCATGACCTAGGTCAAAGTCGGGTGCTTAACCAACTGAGTCACCTAGGAACCCTAGACCCATCCTTATTCTTAAATATACATATATGTTTATATGTATATTCTTTAGTCAGAATCCAGACCAATTTGTGAAGGGAAGCTATCCAGGGAGGTAGACTCTGGTAATTGCCTATTCAAAGTCATTCTCCTTCTCTCTTGTTCTATGAAGAAGTCCTATTTGGTTTGGTTTACATTGTACCTACCTCTAGGGATGAAATGTGGTAGGTCAGAGCCCGTCTTGGCTATTCCCTCTCTCTTTACTAGTGATCTGTCTGGGTAGACATGCGACTCAGTCCTGGAAGATGAAACTGAAGGGGGAATGTCCAGGGAGATATCTGGGAAGGAATTCAGTGCTGTTCTAAAAGGAAACATGTAGAAAGGAATATACACGTTTGTTCCCACTTTGTTCCTTGGGAACTTGTTTGTGGGAGGCCATGTTTTGGATCTCTGGCAGTCATCTCTTGACCATGAAGGAAAGACCAAACACGTCGTGGTGATGCTGACCTAAAATTTTATCACTGATGGGCTGCTGGAATGGCCTCAGAACCACCTACCTCCAGTCTTCTTACATAGAAAGACATCACGGCTTTCTGGTTTCACCATTGCTAACTGTGCACTGTGACACCTGCTGCGAAAATATCCTGATTCATTCAGGTTTTACATCTGCTCTAATAATGAGCTTGATTAAATTATTAAGTTTGTTTGGAATGAGGAGCTTTTTCAAATGACTTGGAGTCACGAATGAAGTTATGATGAAATTATCTATTATCTAGACAAGGATTAATGTAAGCTGGTATTGCATAAGCTTGGAAGCAACCATTTAGTATTAGATTTGTATCAGACAGGTAGCCACTTGGAGAACAGAGTGGATTCAACCATGGAAAATCAACTTAATTTTCCTATCTGATTAAGAAGTGTGTGTGTATGTGTGTGTGTGTGTGTGTGTGTGTTTACGTGTTTATTTGCATGTTCTGTGTGAACACAGAATGTATGCACCACACTTTATCAGCTATTGTTCAGAATGCAATAGACTAGGAACTCAGAAAGGAAATACCACCGACCTCTCAATAAAGATGTTACAAATCCATGCCCCAGAGTTCATGCTCTTGACTTTCATTTAGAACCCTCAAGTACTTCCCTCAATGCTCTTTTCAGAATGGCTAAAAACACAACGTTGCTGTGATATTATTTTACCCTATTTCATTTTGACATCCCAACTTGCTAATTGCATTTCACTGCCACAGAGGAAACTTCCCAGGGTTCACAAGTGCAAAATAATACTTTTCAAACTTCCATTAACTCTCCATTAGCTTTGTTAACTATTGCAACACTGCTACAAACTAATATTCAGCTTGATTGCAAGTTTTCTGAAACTTTTCAAGTAATTTATGACTGAGATAATATTTTTCTCAGCTGTGTGCTTATCTTACTTATCTATGTGTATATGTATATATATATGTATATATGTATGTATAGATGTATATGTATATACATGTACATATGTATATACATGCATCTCCAAATAATTCTTTGGATAGACATTCCATACACTCATCCATCTCTGACTTGTATTACCTTCTATTATTGGTTAGATAATCTGTAAAATTTCATGCATTATTCTATTTTTTTTTTAATTTTTTTTTCAACGTTTATTTATTTTGGGGACAGAGAGAGACAGAGCATGAACGGGGGAGGGGCAGAGAGAGAGGGAGACACAGCATCGGAAACAGGCTCCAGGTTCTGAGCCATCAGCCCAGAGCCTGACGCGGGGCTCGAACTCCCGGTCCGCGAGATCGTGACCTGGCTGAAGTCGGATGCTTAACCGACTGCGCCACCCAGGCGCCCCGCATTATTCTATTTTTGTCCATTATTGCAAACTTCTAACTACCTGGTAGGGGTCCATACTTCCTGAATTTGTAAAGGGACAACTCTCTGCTCCCCACTAAGCTGCTTTCATCAAACAAATTAAGAATGAAAAACTTATTTATCTAAAGGGAGAAAGGGGTACATTTCCCATAATAAAATTCTAACATTCACATAGTGCTTTACACTATAAAACACATTCGTATATCTTATATCATCCTCATAAAAACTCCATGAAGTCAACCAAGTATTGCTTTTTGTGTCCACTTCCTACTTAAGAAACAGGCTCATAAAGTTTGAGATTTGCTCAGGTCACTGGCCTGCAAAGAAACAGATTCTGACTCTAAACTAAGATCTCCTAATTCTTTTCATTTTTTTATTTCAGACAGCTAGAGAGAGTGCACGCGAGTCGGGGAGGGGCAGAGGGAGAGAGAGAACCTTAAGCAGGTTCCACACTCAGCACAGAGCCTGATGCAGGGCTCGATCCCACCACCCTGGGATCACGACCTGAGCCGAAATGAAGAGTCAGAGGCTCAACCAACTGAGCCACCCAGTCGCCCCTGATCTCCTAATTCTAATCTCCCCCTGGAGTAGGTCATTTGAACTGTTTTTCTGTTTTTTTTTTTTTTCTTACTGTTGGTACTGTCACCATCTTTTTTAATGCATTTTGGAAATAATTAATTTCGAAATAGAAATTTTGCAGAGGTGGCAAACTAATTAGGCTGGCTGACACCTGACATTTTCACCGAACTCGGGGAGCCTATTTAAAAATGTGTCCACCAATTTCTCTTTTGCAAACATACAGGAAAAGTAATTCACCACCTATTAGGAATGCATAGAAACAGTTTGGAAATGTTCGCAAACTGTGTACAAAATCAACGTAGGACATACTACTATAAATTCTATTGCTATGTGTCAGACGTCAATGTCAGTTGAAGATTGTAACAGAGAGTCTAAACGCGAAGGTCCCCAGTGAATTTACGATGCTATCTTCCTTGGCTTGTATTCTCACCAGACGACAGAATTCTGTGTACCTGAGGGTCAGGCTTTACTGGTGGTCCACATGTGCGCAGTGTTCATTCCATTTTAATTAACCTCAAGACTCTAGTTTATGCAGAGCTCGGCTCCCTAATTATTTCCACAAAACTAGTGATCTGCCCAGAAATGAAAGGGGAGAGAAGATAGAAGCTGTTAGAGCCACTGCTAAATCTCACACAAACAGGCATGGGTACTAGAGAATACAAGTTACTGGTTCTAAAAAAAGACTCTTGTCCATATTATTTAAATTTTGTCAAATGTGTGCCAGTTAACTCTAGAAAAGACTCAGGGGCTAATTCTTTTTGCACATTTGTCTATCAATATATATATTGACCATACCAGTATATCAATATATATATTGATAAATAAATATATATATATTTAGAACACATTAAAACAATATGCCCTAAGGTAATAGTTCTCATAATGTATGTGAAGAAGTATCCATTTTTTATCCTCGAAGGAGAGCTAAGACTGGGAACTGAATTCACTGTTATTCATTTGCTGGCCTTGGCAGAGAAAGGCCAGGATTATCTTAGAATCACGGCTTCATTATTGAGATAAAATGGAGGAGACTTTACTGCTCTTTATGTAATTAAATGCAATCATTATTATGAAAAATTTTCTGCACAGCTGTTAGGCTGAAACAAAATTTGCATTATCAGTAATCCCTTTATGTCTTTGACATGATTCATAGCTTCTCACATATTCCCTGGTCTGAAAATGAAATAGAATTTGAAACTTTCCATAGGTAAATATTATGTATTTGTTGTCTTAATATTGATTTTGTAGCTTGTTTTTTCTTTCTTTCTTTTTTCAATTCAGTGAGCCATTTAAATGGTAAAAGTGACAAATCTGGACAATTTCTCCTCTAAGTGACTCACAGATGAAGGGGCAAATGGCCAAACAGGTCATAAAATAGTCAGTTTGGTTTGTCTCAAACTTTCAGATACTGAGGGAATAGCATCCTGTGAGGCTGTTAATTAGGCCCCTCTGATGTCATAAGGTGCATGTCACAGTGGAGGTTATGTCATGCTCCAAAATAGGGATCTGGCTAGGTCCATGGTTAGGGGCCTTGTGATTGATGTATTGCTTGACCTACTTAACCATATCTGACAAAAGTTCCCCAATATGTTTACTAGTATTACAAATATATTTAATTTCCTTTGATTGTCTAAATCTCCAATGATTGTGAATGTAGGCAGAGAAGACAGAGGTACGGTATGCGGGGGTCCTTAAAACCACGTGTATCAGACCAAACTCAGTAATGAGTCCAAACTCAGACCTGAGCTATTCCAGTCCTATGGTTAAGTGGCTCTATGCCTTTTTGGGAAAGAGTGGGAAGAGGTAGCAGTCCCAAGATCCTTCCTTAAAGGAATCTTATTCTTTATTTGAGGGATCCTTGGTCTTGAGAAGCAATCTATGTCTAAGAATTGGATGAGGTGGTCTTCTATTGCTTGATGATGTCACAGCCAGCCTTCTGACAACACTAGAATTTGTTTATTCAGATCAAGTTGGACCCTACTGGTCTGCCCAACAATTTTAGTCCAAGAGATACCATAGTTAATTAGCAACTACTAAAAATCCCTATGGGGCAAATTTTTCTGATGATCTTTAGGTCTCCACTGCCTATTTTTATAATTACAAGCACCTTGTTTCAGGAAGTTAAGCGCTACACTTAGTCTTTTCCACTGTGGGATCCAACCATCCACACTGAAATCAGGGAGCCTATTTCCATGGCAGCATTTTCTGCCTTACTACCCAGACTATTACTAGAAATAGCTATTATAGCATCTTGCAAGATATAACTGTGTATATCTTTGAATAAAAATAACTATTTACAAGTGTTTAATTTGGAAACAATTTCAAACTTGCAGCAAAGGTGCTAAAAGCATATATGAAGCACATACAAAGCATATTACGAGGCATATATGAAGCATATATAAGTATATACAAAGCATATATAAGCATTTATAAGCATATACAAAGTATAGACGAAGCATGTATAAGCATAGACGAAGCATAAAAAAGCATAGATGAAGCATATACGAAGCACATATAAGCATATATAAACATATATGAAGCATATACCAAGCATATATAAGCATTTACAAGCATATATGAAACATATATAAGCATATACTAAGCATAGACGAAGCATATATAAGCATACATGAAGCACATACAAAGCACATATAAGCATTTATAAGCATATACGAAGCATATATAAGCATATACAAAGCATATATAAGCATTTTTAAGCATACATGAAGCATATATAAGCATATACAAAGAACAACAATAATGCCCTTTCCCGGGTTCATTTATTGTTAACAGGTTACCTCACTTGCTTTATCATTTGGATTTTCCCTCTCTCAGCATTTGGGAGTATGTTGCATACCTCTTGGTCCTTTACCACTAAATACCTTATTTCCTGAGAAAAAAGATACATTCTCATATAACAATGGTACAGTTATTATCTTTAGTAAATTCAACTTTGATTCAATACTTTTGTTTCATCTGTCATCCATATTCCAATTTTGGCAAACTGACCCAGTAACTCCCTTTATTGAATTGGCTTGGCTTCCAGCATAAGTTCCCTAGGATTCGGTACTGCACTTAGTTGTCATGTCCTTTTAGACTCATTTAATCTGGAATATTTCTAAGGCTTTTCTTTGTCTTTTATTATAGAAGAATGGTGCAGAATGCAATGCTCCCCCTCAAACCAGAATACCATGTTCCTCTTTTTGAGTTTGTTTTGGATGTTTCCTCAGATTAGGTTTAGGTTATGAATTCTCAGCCCTAGTATGACATAGTGGGGATTGTGACTTGATATCCTTCTCAGGGTATCACTCCGAGAGACACACAGTATCTATATACTGTCTTTAGCCCCCTGTCAAGGTGTATCTCATTTCTCCATTGAACAGTTACTATTTTTTTGCCTTGCACTTGAGACATAATTGGTGTAAGGAAAATTTAAGGTCATGCAAATATTTTGCTCCTTATCAGCATCTGTCCCCCTAGTTTTTAAGAACAATTTTTTAACATGTTCATTTTTGAGAGACAGAGTGTGAGTGGGGGAGGGGCAGAGAGAGAGGGAGACGCAGAATCCAAAGCAGGCTCCAGCCTCTGACCTGTCAGCACAGAGCTTGTCACGGGGCTCAAACTCACAGATGGCGAGATCATGACCTGAGCTGAAGTTGGACACTTAACCGACTCAGCCACCCAGGCACCCCATCCCCCTAGTTTTAGCATCAATTGATGATTCTTGCCTGTATCGGTATTTACTATTATGACTGTAAAATGATACTTTTCTCCAACTCCAGCACTCTCCCTCCATTTACAAGTTCACATGTGTCATTCTTCTAAAGCAAGAGCCCCTGTCTCCTTATCTTATATTTACATATTTTGTATATATGAGTGTATATGTTATATGTAAGTACATACATTTTGTGTATAACTAGGAGTCTATACTAAAATATGGGATATATATATATATATATATATACACACACACACACATACATATATAAGGGAAGTATAATATATACATATATATTACATATATGTTTATTTGCATTTATATATTTTAGTATGGACTCATAGCTTCCCATATGTTTATATGTTTATAACATATTTCTGTCTTCAATTATTATTTTTTGTTTTAATTTTTTTTTTAACATTTATTTATTTTTGAGACAGAGAGAGACAGAGCATGAACGGGGGAGGGTCAGAGAGAGAGGGAGACACAGAATCCGAAACAGGCTCCAGGCTCTGAGCAGTCAGCACAGAGCCCGACGAGGGGCTTGAACTCACAGACTGCGAGATCATGACCTGAGCCGAAGCTGGACGCCTAACGACTGAGCCACCCAGGCGCCCCAATCTTCAATTATTTTGTTTACCAATTTACATTTCATTTTTTTTAATGTTTATTCATTTTTGAGAGACAAAGAGACACAGAGCAAGCAGGGGAGGGGCAGAGAGAGAGGGAGACACAGGATCCAAAACAGGCTCCAGGCTCCAAGCTGTCAACACAGAGCCCGACGCGGGGCTCAAACCGACGAATTGTGAGATCATGACCTGAGCCGAAGTCAAACGCTTAACCAACTGAGCCACCCAGGTGCCCCAACCAATTTATATTTCAAATGCCTAGGTGAAGGGGGGATGTTCTAAGCCTCCTCGGGAGAAATTCTTACAGACTGAATAATTTATAGCAAATAAATCCATTCCATCCTCACCTTTCTGAGTTTTAAAATTCCTTCTTAGGCATCTCACATCTCACCTTCACTAAGTACAGTCCACCCGCTGGGTCCAGCCAGGTTCCAGGGAACCGAGCAAGTGAACACTTTATACCAACCTGGGAAGCTTGAGTTGGCATAACGACTGTCATGTCTGGCAGGTACAGCCATATTCATACACTTGGCCCGATCTACAGTTCCATTTCTTTTCCCCTTGTTTTCCTCTCTTGGAACCCATCTCACACAAATTGCTTGGCTTTCTGCTATTACGTATTAGCCAAATCCTGGATCTATTTGGATATGTAATGCAATGCCTTCCATGACTCTGTATTTGTCTCCCTGGGACGAGCTGGGAGCTGACGCTTGCCACATGGGTAGACTCGACGAGGTGCAGTAGAGTTGGGGGGTGGGTCGTGTCATTCTCTGAAAGGGAAAGGTATCACGGGGTCCCCAAACAACTCCCATTTGTGTCATCAGAGGGGAGAAAGAACTGTTGCTTCTGGCCAAGAGATATTCACTGGTCTTTAGGGATACAGAGTAGTCGGGGTCATCTGAATCCACCAAAAGGGCTTCGGTCAGAATTCTACTTTCTCTCAACAAGTGCTCAAACTTTGATGGAAGAGGCACAACGAGGCTTTGCATTCAGTTTATGCTGTGATTTAGGAAATTATAGGAACTGACTCTGTGTCTGATTTCTGGCTTAACATGTCAGTGTTGCAGTTGCAAGAGATCATGACAGACATGCCTGACTCTTTTAACCATGTCTTGAGCTGAGAATTTCAAACTCAGAGCATGTCCTTTCTCTCCCTCTCTCTCTCTCTCTCTCTCTCTTCTTTAAACTCCCCAGAGTCATGAGAAATACCTGGACGACTGTATTCTTCTTCCCTTCCGCCACCATCCGTCACAGGAATCACCTGGTCTACCCAAACATTCCTTTGGAAGGATGCTTTCTTTCGAGAGGCTGAATGTGATCATAGAAGTCACGGTGTCATGGGCGGGTGGTTTCCCGTCTTTCATGTTTGGGGCACTATCCCTGCTTCGCTCCCAGACAGGTCTTGCTACTTCTAGTGCCAGACACTGTTTCAGTCAGAACTCAATGTAAAAACAGGGTTAACTCTAATGTTTTTTTTTTTTTTTTAAAGAGGAGAAGATTAAACACAGAGAATCAGAGGTTTACGTTAAGGAAAGCTGGAGGGATAGGTTTTAGTCGAGGTGCCAGAAATGACTTGTGCAGTCAAGAAAAGCTCCACGGGGCATGATGCACTGAGAAGGCCACTGAAATTGAGCGTGGCCACGGCCCTGAAATCAGGGGGCCAGTATCAAGAGGCTGACACCACGGCTGCCTCAGATGCAACTCCCTCTCAAAACGAAAGAAACAGGAAGAAGGACAATTAACGAGGCAGACCACCTTCAAATTTCCATGATCTCGTTCACCGGAGAAAGCACCAAAAGGAAGAAGAAAAATGATTTCAGCCTCATGTTCACCGTCCAAATCGCACTCAGGTGCATTTAGTCTGAGGAACCTATTTTGGATCCAGGACCCGAGGTGCAATGGGGAAATGCTGTCTCCAGCTTTCCCAAATCTCAATAAGAGACACGGTGTCATGTAGTTTGAACAGGCCATCCTCAGTATTCAGTGTGGCCCATCCGTGAGAACTGCCACACTTAGAGTTAGGTGCATTCAAACCCATTTATCTATTGTTAGTAAGAGTTGTCATCCTTGACTCAATTCTCATACCAGGTGCTTATACATCCGACTTTACGAAACTCAACATGGATGATTCTGACCTCCTCAGACTGAAGTCTAGGACACGTACTTTCTTCTTTGGTTTAATATTCTTAAATCATGAAAAGAAAGGGCATCCAGCCTATGACTCAAGCGATTTTGATATTTAGTTTTACATTTCATGGTGATGCATTTTTCTTTTCTAATAAAGCCTTGATATATCAAAGTCAATTAAACAGTAATTGTATATAACTCATGAACATATTTGTATTTCAGGCATGGCAAGAGCAAGCTGATTTTTTAACAAAATGGTATGGAAGGTCCAGTCCCTCCGAGAAGAAGGGCGGGGCGTGTCTTCTCAAAGATCCAGTCCATCCCAGAGTAGGGGAGAGGCGTATCTTCTCACTGAGGTGATTGAGTCAAACTGAGTGTGCCGACCAGGTATCATAATCTTGTCAGCTAATAGAATGGCTAATTAAATATATTTGTTGATATAGTTGTAAGCATACCTTTTATGCTGTTGTTGTTATCAGTGGCTGCATTTTTAACTGAAGTAGAAAATCATAGGGAAAAAAATGAAAACTATAACCGTAGACTAATTGGCTTTGAAGCTTGGGGGGATTCATTTTATTGTGGAAGATTCAACTGAAAGGCAAATACTCATACACAGCATGAAAAGTATCGACCACCCGGAAACCACAGGAGAAAGTTCAATTGGGCTCGCGATGCTATCTGATTCAGAGGTGCATATACATAAACCAACTTTCATTATGTTTGTTTTATTTATACCTGTTTATCTCTCCTAGGCAAGCACTTACTCATTACTTCAAAAAGAATTCCATAAAAGGGAAAAAAAAGACTGAGATTAAAGAAAAAACTTTGTTTTTTTTTTTTTTTTAAAGTATCTTTCTTTTTATTTGATATCTTATTTGGAGGTTTCCATTTTGTGGTCAATTATTTTGTTGCATTTAACAATTTTTTTTAAATTTTTTTTTCAACGTTTTTATTTATTTTGGGACAGAGAGAGACAGAGCATGAACGGGGGAGGGGCAGAGAGAGAAGGAGACACAGAATCGGAAACAGGCTCCAGGCTCTGAGCCATCAGCCCAGAGCCCGACGCGGGGCTCGAACTCATGGACCACGAGATCGTGACCTGGCTGAAGTCGGACGCTCAATCGACTGCGCCACCCAGGCGCCCCGCATTTAACATTTTAACATATGCTTGCAAACTTTTGTTCGTTAATACATTAGCCTTTGTAATTCTGGACTAAGAATATTTATTCCCCAACCTTTGATAGGAGAAGAATGTCCTCTATCAGGAAATAGAGAAAATAAGGTGGCCTATTAGAGTCAAGTTTTCAGGTACTACCCGTCCTTTTGTGTAGGAGAAGCTAACATATAAGAACAATTTTCCAAGGCAAAGCCCTCTGACAGCTTTGAAGCAGCCAGCCTATATTGGAGCTTTGAATACCATTGGTGCCGGGGGGTGGGGGGGGAACCTTCCCTTCTGATTGAGTAGATCTAGAAGATTCCATTTTCCAAATTTCTCTGAATGATGCAGATTAACCTTTGGAATAGATAACCTTAATAGCTACACGGTGCAAAATTTGAAACATTATTTTACACATTATTTTAACTTACTGAGAATACATGTTTCCAATCATATCACCACAGCCAGAATATGCCCTAACTACATACAGATAATACGACACATGCAAAATGTCACTGTAACAAACCGGAAGGGGAATCTGATTTTTGCTGCACTAGAATTTAGATCTGCAGAACACATAACTATCAATTTCACTTGTCAAATGATAGACCTAGAGGACCATGGCACTTGAGTCTTGAAATTAGCAATGAAAAGAAATGCTTCAGTTAAGTTAGTGCAAAGATTACGTTGGGTTGCATGTTCGAAAAGATGATAATTATCCAGAAGAGGCACTCATGTAAGGCTTTAATAAACATAAAGGGTATGGGGGAGCAGGAGAAGGAATCACAATGATCATTGATCATCATGAAGTCCACATATCTCCAGGCACAGTCCATCAATGTCCCTCCTCAGTCACAGAAGATACACTTCATCTTTGGATACAAAGTGCCAAGATATGAGGTATCTGGATGGCAGGGGAGTCCAAGCTCAAGTTTACCAGATGACTCTTACAGCCCCACATCACACAGGCAAAGCAGGTTGGATAATTGGTTGAATCAGGTGCAACTATCAGTTTATGCCTGCTTTGCCAACCCTATGAACACACATAACCAAGCCCCCACCTCTACCATTTTTGAATTTTTACTTCTCTTGTCTTGATTCACAATATATACATGCTTCCAGATTCCTGATTCCTCACCTGACTACATTCTCAAAATCATTTATTCCCCTGACCGTTTTCTCCTACCAACACTCACTATTGGCCTAGTGCAGCGAATTGGAAGAAAAAATAAGACTGAAGATGTAAAACTTTACCTACATATTTTCTGTTTGCAAGACTATGTTTTATTTTAGGATGTTTGGTGATACATTTGACGGTTTAAGTTGGTAGGATGGGAATATGGGGGTAAAGAATTTAAAATGGCTTATTTGAGAAGGAGGCAAGTGACCAAATTGCCTTATATGATATTTAGATGTAGGGCATTCATGGTAAATGTATCAACCATACATGGAGAATAGCTTTTGCTTACATGGCATTCACGTTGACAAGATGCTATCCGCATTTCTTATTTTTACATTCACAATTGCTTTGTTAGAAAACCTAAGAGGTCTTATTAGTAATAATAGAGCTCTTAACTTTAAATATAGCTAGTCTCTGCCACCATGTGCCACAAAGAACATGTGCAATTACACTTCGTTGTAATGTCACTGAGGTCACCTGGGTTGGAACAAGATTTTCTTGTCACTGCAATGGCCCTCAACACTCCCCTACAGCATGGATGGCTGATTCTCATCCACTTGCCTGTCTTACGAAAGCTGATTTGACTGTGCCTATTGACCCAGGATGTTTTTCGAGGTTACCAGAAAGAACATAATTGGCATTTTCAGTTTGTTTAATGTCCTGATGAAGTTCAGTATCTCCCAAGTGTTTTCTATAGAAATCAATTTTTGGAATAAAGACTTTCTTGGTTCATCAGGGAGCATATGACCAAAAAAACAATAGCAAAATCAAAATTAATTGAGTATATACCGTGTGTCAACTTCTAAACTATACAACTTACATCATTTGATCCTTGACAATTTTATGAGACAGTAACTGCTAGTATCACCCTTTTATGGATGTGGAAACTAAAGCATAGAAGGGTTTAGTAATCTGCCCAAAGGCGTACAATAGGAAAGGTGTGAGCTGGTATTTAAACAGATATATTAGGGGCACTTGGGTGGCTCAGTTGGTTAAGCCTCCGACTTCGGCTCAGGTCATGATCTTGTGGCTCACGAGTTGGAACCCCACGTCAGGCTCAGTCCTGACAGCTCAGAGCCTGGACTCTACTTCAGATTCTGTGTCTCCCTCTCTCTCTCTGCCACTCCCCACTCACACTCTGTCTGTCTCTCTCTCTCTCAAAAATAAACATTAAAAAATAAATAAACAAATTAGCGAGAAAGTCCCCGAGTCAACACAAGATGAAACAAAGCAAGAAAAGCCATGGTAACAATAATTTAAAAACGTTTTAAACTGTGGCTCTTTATACACATTTGTCCAAGGCATGGGCCTTAAGTGTTACATCCATTATTACAGTGTACGTTTTGGGAAATGACTCACGTGATTTGGTTAGACTCTTTACGCTGTCCTTCCAGACCCCAGGTCAGCTCCAAAGTTCCAGAGTTGCTTAGGAAACCTTGTAGAAACAGGTCTGAAATTTGCCAGGGTAAGGGGGAAGGTTCAAGACATTTCATCACATTCCCTTTAGAAATCCACAAAGAGTTTGAGACAAGCCCCCAAATTTCCCACTCTGACTATGAGCATGTTGCAAAAAGGCAGGAATATTTGTTTGTGTTGTTCTCTCCATCCCCGGAAGTTAGCATGATGCCTAGAATGTAGCAGCTGTTCAAAAAATGATGAATACATGTGTTAAATAGCCACCACAGACCAACTTTACTATTTACCAGATTCGTTCTACACTCTGGAGTATAGAAGAGACCGGCAAAGTAGAATGGGAAGTGATTTCAAACGTCTGTCACACATGTCCCCTGTCCTACTTATTTCTCATCCTGATTGCTATTCCACAACACTTACGAAAACTAAGATCCATGTTCCAGTCAACCAGAAGAGTTCCTTCATTTGGCATATGAGGTTTTCTATGAGGACAAGGACAAGGCTTTCATTTACTAATTTAGATAGGGAATATTTTCTGAGGGCTTAGTATGTGGAAGCCATTGGATACACAGGAACAAAGAAAATACCATATAACACATAGGAATTACTGTGCAACTTTTATAAGTGACATGTACACATATATGTCTTATATAGTATATATATATATATAATAGACATGACAGATCTATTATATATATATATATATAATATATACTTATTGAATCTTCAACAAATTTACACATGAGAAAATGAAGACTGAAAAGCTGGTAAGTGGCATAGCTTGGATCATGAACTGAACTAGCCATTCTTTTTTTTTTTTTTTTAATTTTTTTTTTCAACGTTTATTTATTTTTGGGACAGAGAGCGACAGAGCATGAACGGGGGAGGGGCAGAGAGAGAAGGAGACACAGAATCGGAAACAGGCTCCAGGCTCTGAGCCATCAGCCCAGAGCCTGACGCGGGGCTCGAACTCCCGGACCGCGAGATCGTGACCTGGCTGAAGTCAGACGCTTAACCGACTGCGCCACCCAGGCGCCCCTACCATTCTTTTTTTTAAAAAACTTTTTTAACATTTTTGTTCATTTTTTTGTTCATTTTTTTGAGAGACAGAGTGAAACAGAGTGTGAGTGGGGGAGGGGCAGAGAGAGAGGAAGACCCAGAATCTGAAGCAGCTCCAGGTTCCGAGCTGTCCGCACGGAGCCCGATGCAGGGTTTGAACTCACGGACTGCGAGATTTTGACCTGAGCCAAAGTCAGGTAGTTAACCGACGGAGCCACCCAGCCGTCCCGCAAACTAGCCATTCTTTAGAAGGCATGTTATTAACTGGTAAGCTATGGTCCTCACTCCAACTTTAGCAGAAATGAAAGACACATAATCAATTACACAATGTTTATCAAAAATTACAAACATGACAAGTGCCATGGAGGAAGAGCAGAGGGTGTTTACGAGAGGATGAAAGGGAGGGAGGGTCGGAGTAGGACTCTGAGAAAATGACATTCAGGCTGGTATCTGAAAGGAGAGAAGGGGTTGGCCAGGATCAGCGCGAGGAAGGCACGCTGGCTAAGGGGAGCTCTGTGCAGACGCCAAGGCAGGGCAGGCATATTGTGTGCCGTGTCAAAAGGCGAGAGAAAAGCATTGTGCTGTGCACCGAGGAGCTGGGAGCAGGGCAGGGAAAAGGGGGGAGGAACATTCGGACCCAAGGTTGGGTCTTACAGACCATGCAAACATCTGCATACCGTTTTTATTCCACTGGGAAATCAGTGTGAGATTCTAGCAGGGATGTGACACGATCCTCTGTTTTATAGATATCACTCATTCAGCTTTTTGTACTTTTATAGCAATAAATAGCCATGATGATCAAAAGCACATTCTTTGACAAAATCATTTATTCCCCTTAACAGACGTTTTCTTCATTATTTCTGCATCACAGACAGCATGGGGGAAACGCTTTTGAAACCAGAAAACCTGTTTAAAACGGTTTTTGAACTAATATATATTTTAACATAAATAAACACAATATGTGTAAAAAGCAAATTTATGAGATCTTTACATGGGACTGTGAAATGAAGAGATACTGTTCAGGGCGTCACTGTATGGGTGATAAGTTACCCAAGGTGACTTTTCCAAAGCCATCCAATGCTCACCGAAGGTTATGTGCATGTTAAACAACATTAGCACACTTCGGTATTTAGACAGTACTTGTTATAAGGAGTCCCGAAGCAGCGACGTGCAAACTGTAAACTATTACAATTATTAATACACAATTATTCTACGACAGAATTAACAAACGGATTTACTCTGTCACCCATATTTTAAATGTAGTGAATTAAAAGGCAACGATGCCAGCCCTTGAGTGAAACTCAGTGAAAGGAATGCTTATACTGGCCTGCAGAATGAACTGCTAAGACTAACAGGTTTGCACAGATAATGCACGTTCTTGCCAAAACCACCGTCTAGAAAAAGAACACAGCTACCTCTAGGTTGCTCGGTGTTTGTCTCTCAGTCATATAAAGAAGCTGTCTTTTCGCACCAGGAGTAAAAACCACGGCCTGTAACACCGGTTAAAAGCAGGCGCTGTGGCTCTGGAGAAGCAGGTGTCTCTTCCCGGCTGTGGGAGCCCGGCGGGGACTCAGCGCGGCACATCCAGGGCAGGCTCACGGTCCGGCAGCGCCCCCTGGAGGGAGATGGCAAAATAGCAGCCTGCCCGGCAACCGGGGGAAAGCAAGGTACCAGCTAGCCTGACAGGCATTTCTCAGAAGCAGTGGGTAAGGCAAGGACAGACCGCAAGAATATGGAAGTGACAGGTTAGACAGCCAGAGAAATGGCACAATGCAGAGTCAATTAATGATCCTAGCAGCTTTCAAACGCTGAGAATTACAATTGGCAAAGGAGGGTGGCGCCTGGGAATTATTTCTTGGTAAGTCAGGGAAATCCTTCAAAGATTTGAACGTTCTTCCCTCTCAGGACGTGCAAAAATATTTACATTGTGACTTTAAAAAAAAAGCATCAATGCCGGTTTTTAAAAGGGCTGTGTTATTGAATCTGCCCCCTGCCCGGTTTGAAAATGCAGAGGAAAAGAACCCTACGAATACAGCCTAGAATATGTGCTAGTGATTCTATTGGTTACGGCGAGAGGCTGTCCTGTTGGTTAATTTACCATTGATAAATTTTTGATACATTGATAAATTATCACTGGGCTCCCACCCAATTATACAGCAGATTGCTCATTCATATTTTAAGGTGGCCTAAAAATACATAATAGCCCAAAGATAAGCGGGAAATATTATTAGCCAGCTACCTGTTCTTTTTAATTATGCACGGGTGCAATTATTCTTTTAAATGGGGTTGGATAAGAGGCGCTCCTCAAGGACTGGAAATTCTGCCGAGGTAAATTAGGAGCGGTGGGGACAAGTGCAGTTTATCCATAAGAGGCATTAAAACGTAATTGGTATTTTCAGGCCGTGGCAAGGGTGTGTAAAGAGATGTCCTGCGCTCTCTCTTGTCCTGGGATTTCTGCAGGCTTTTGGCTCCCCACCTTTCCCCGTGTCAGGGCGGCTGGCTTTCGTGCACGGTGACAGCAGTATGATATGTCTTCTGGTGTTGGCTTGAAACCTCTTGCTGAAAGCGTGAGTTAAGTCTAGTTTTCACAATAGATTCATGTACAAACTATTAAAATAAAATAATACCAGAGCAAATTTGTCTTTTTTCACTCACCACCCGCGGCAGAAATCAAATCCACAGCTTTGAAAAGATTTTCGCTTAAGTTGTTGCGTGACCCCAGGTAATATCGCCACCACTTAGTAGCTCTGTGGACCGATGTTTTATGAAGCACGTACCTCACTCCACACCAGGCATGAGGCACTATGTTAATAAAACAGACACGGACTTTCCTCTTCGTGGACCCTAGAGGGTGATTTATTAATCTTACAGCAGCAGCCATTGATGTGGCTAATTCTCTGCTTGTGTTTGAATAAAAGAGTGTAGGATGTTTAAGAAGGATCGGTTTTAGGTAGAAAGACACCCACGGTTTATTTCAGGCAACGGCAGAGTAAGGAGCCTATGGTGAGAACAAAGATGGAACCGTACAGGGTAGGGGAGGAGATGGTGTGGACCATCGTGCACCAGGCCCTGTGTTCAACCCCGGCATAATTGTCTAGCTGGATCCTCACACGGTGTGGGGAAGTAGAGCGTTTTCACTTGAGGATATCCACATTTGAGAATGCTCAGGGGGTTTAACCTTGAGGAGCCATTAAATGCATAGCTCAAGATCATACAGCTAGTACGTGCAGATTTTTATATTTCCTACCCTTTAACTAGAAACTAGAAAATGGGAGATTTTAACTTTTTTTTATTTTTAAAAATTTTTCTCGTGTTTGTTTTTTTATTTTGAGGGAGAGAGACAGAGCATGAGCAGGGGAGGGGCAGAGTGAGAGGGAGAGAGAGAGCTCAAAGTTCTCTCTCAAGCAGGCTCAAAGCTGTCAGCACAGAGCCTGAGGTGGGACTCAGACTCACCAACCATGAGATCATGACCTGAGCATATAAAAAAAAAAAAATCTTTTTTTCTTTTTTTTATAATTTAAAAAATGCCTGGGTGGCATTGGTTAAGAGTTTGATTCTTGACTTCAGCTCAGAAAATGGGTGATTTTAATTTAAAATTTTTTCTGTTTCTTTATTTATTTTGAGAGAGAGAGAGAGAGAAGCAGAGCACGAGCAGGGAAGGGGCAGAGAAAGAGGGAGAGAGAGGATCTCAGGCAGGCTCCATGCTGTCAGTACAGAGCTAATGTGGGGCTCAGACTCACCAACTGTGAGATCATGACCTGGGCCATATGAAAAAAAAAACAATGAATTTAACAAGTGGGGAAATGACTGGGTGGCATCAGCTAAGAGTCTGACTTTTGGTTTCAACTCAGAAAATGGAAGAGATTTTTAAAAGAAAGAGTTAAACTAACTAGGGCTCTGATACACACAAGCAGATATTATTAAAACTGCAGAGATGCCCCGGACAGGCACCATAAGGGGACTGCAAAACTGTGACCCTCACCACTCTCCGTATGCTTTGTTTTCTTGCTATTAGAAATCACCACCTTCCCCTGCTAATGCTGACACCATACGGAAGGCTCCAGAATATTATGATGAGTAGACGTGAACCTGAAAGGTTGAACTGTCTGTCAGGAGTAATCTCCAGGTTTTCAAAAAAGAAAAAACCTCTTAAGCTGTGTGAACAGAAATCATTCAGTCAAGAGCAAGGCATCAGAAGTTCTTAGCGAGAGGCACACAGGAGTTCAGAGATGAGGGTGGCCCCGTCCTCCATGCTTCTGCCTCCCCCAGCAGACCAACCACGCTCCCACGAAACCTAATGCCAAGTCACAACGCCTGCCTCATTCGCTTCACTGCGTCTCATCACGTGGGCATTTTACCATCTGACATCATCACATGAAGAAGTGTGAGGACAGTATAAGATACTTGGAGAGACGCAGCACATTCACATAGCTTTTATCATAGCATCTTATCGTAATCATTCTATTCTATTATTAATCATTGTTGTTCATCTCTCACTGTGCCTAATTTCTAAACTTAACCTTATCATAGGTATGCATGTATAGGAAAACACAGAGTATATACAGGTTTTGGGGCCGCTTGCCGTTTTAGGCATCCACTGGGGGTCTTGGAACAGATCCTCGGCGGATAAGGGAAGGCCACCGTTTTGCAGCCTGTGGGCACTCGGCTAGGGAAGCTTATAACATGAAAACAAACAAAACAAAACAAAAAGGCTTTGCCTCCTTTCCTTCATAATGAAATGCTGACACAACCTTAATTATAGTGTTTTTGGACCACGGCTTCACCATATGCGACCGAGGACCATAAATATGTTATGTATTGGTTCTTAGGGGGAAAAAAGGTAGAATATAGTCTTTGTAAAAATCATATTTTTATGAGCCTGCTGAAGAGTAGCTGAATGTTGAATCAAATCACGAATTCTCAAGACCATCATAATCAGAGTAGGCAAAGTATATATTTGCTCAGGGAAACATCTGTTAAGAAATTTCTCCTGAGTCTCATCAGTAGCTGGCAAGCTTTACTGCTTTAACTGTGTTTTCATTATTGGCCTGTCTGCAGAATAGTTTTACACTGGTTGTCCTTCTATCATTAATTCACTAGTAAAGAAATAACCTTGTTAATGGCCTGCCATGGCTGATAATGCTCACAACAGAATTTGAATTAAAAACACCACTCACTGATTTGTATTTTATTCCACTGGACTCTTGAATTTTATATGCAGGCAAAGAGCTTTAAGAAGGATATAAATAGTAAGTTATGAAATGAGTATGAATCAACTAACGGGGTTTACATTTTCAACTCAGCTACTTCCGGAGTATTCGAGAAGCTGGGTCTTTATGATGCTTTGTTCACAGGGATCATGCCATCACTTCTAATACTTCTTGGTGAAATTACTGAAATTGCTTAAATTGTATGCATGAAGAAATCTGGTTTAGTCCAAAAGAGGCACATTCTAGCAAAATATATTTTCATCAAATTATCAAGCCAGTTATAGGAAATAAAGCATTTTCTAAAGGAAAAAAAATGGAGAAAAACCGGAAAATCACCCTCTCTGACACATTTATCTCACAGATGTAGCCCACGTGTAATATAGCCAATGAAATACTATCTGAACAGACCCACAAATTTTTTGCATAATATTTTACAGTTGATTTGCAGGCAAATTAATTTTTTTAATTGTGATAAGAGGACTTAATATGAGATTTACACTTGCCACAAATTATTTTTATTTTTTTCAAGTTGCTTTATGTTGAGAGAGTAGGAGGGAGAGAGAGAATTTCAAGCAGGCTCCATGCTGTCAGCACAGAGCCTGATGCGGGACTTGAACCCACGAACCATGAGATCAGGACGTGAGGGGAAACCAAGAGTCAGATGTGCAACTGACTAAGCCACCCAGATGCCCCTAGATTTACCCGCTTCACAAATTTTTAAGTACCCAATACAGTATTGTTAACTGTAGGCACTACCCTGTAGGCCAGATCTCTAGAACTTATTCATCTTGTATAAACGAAACTTTTTCTAATTTTTTAAAAATGTTTTTATTTATTTTTGAGACAGAGAGAGACAGAGCATGAGCAGGGGAGGGGCAGAGAGAGAGGGGGACACAGAATCAGAAGCAGACTCCAGGCTCTGAGCTGTCAGCACAGGGCCGGACATGGGGCTCGAACTCACAGACCGTGAGATCATGACCTGAGCTGAAGGTGGACGCTTAACCGACTGAACCACCCAGGTGCCCCTTGTATAAATGAAACTTCATACTTGTTGAACCTCTCCAAATTTCTCCAACCCCCACACCTTTGGCAACTAGCATTGTAACCTCTGTGTCAATGACTCTGAGTATTTTAGCTGTCTCGTATAAGTTGAATGATGCAATATTTGTCCTTCTGTCACTGGCTTGTTTAATGTAGCATAATGGCCTCTAGTTAATCCACGTTGTTGCATATTGTAGGATTTCCTTCTTTAAGACTAAACCAATGGGGCGCCTGGGTGGCTCAGTCGGTTAAGACTAATGATATTCCAGTGTATGTATATACCACATTGTCCTTATCCATTCATCCGCCAATGGCCATTTAGGTTGCTTCCCAGTCTTGGTTATTGTGAGTAATGCTGTGGTGACCGTGGTGGTGCAGATATCTCTTTGAGAACCTGATCTTGGTTTGGAGATACGGAGAAATTGGAATGCTCGCACACTATTGGTGGGAATGTAAAATAGTGCAGCTGCTTTGGAAACCGGTACGGGAGTGCCTCACAAAATTAAAAATAGATCCACCACAGGATCTATTTTTAATTTTGTGAGGCACTCCCGTGCATCCTGCCTCCGAGTATATAGCGAAGCAAATTATTTTTGATCTGGTACCTGCCAATACCAGATAAAAATACCATAGAATTGCTAATATAGAATAAGATCACAGCTTTCTCTAACATTTTCTCTGGTCCAAATATTGATACAATTTGGTCAAAGACAAGCAGGAACAAGAATGAAAGTAATGTACCTCGGGCGTTCTGTATCAACCTGCGGTTGCTGATGCTACTATTAAGTTTCAGTAATTGTTTAGGTCATCAATCTCTGGCAAGAACCTTTCAGAGTGCTTGATGATATCACATGCATCAAGCTGTGCCACATTAAAAAATAATGAATCTCTGTCCAGGTAAAGCTCTGCCCTTTGGCTATCATAATGTATCACCATTTGGTTTACAAATCGGTATTCACTCTGCTAAATAGGAAAAGGGTCCATGAGATTTTACCAACAGATGAAATGTTGGCGCTAGCTAATATCGGAACTTAGGGAGTTGGAAGTGCAAGTGGAAATCTGGAGAAAACGATCATAGTTGCCTGTAAAATAAATGACCTTGGTGAATTAAAATCACTGCGATCTGCTAGTTAAATAATGAAGATTATTTCTTTAAAAGAGCATGCACTCCACAGAAAAACTCAGTTAAAACTTCCACCCTTACCTAAGCATAACTACATCATTGTACATAATTTTGGTAATTTACAAATTTCAGAGGAATGTCTTTCTAATCTTCGCTGTTGGATTCATTAAGCTGTTAGCCACAGTGTGGTCTTGTTATTCTAGTTGTGGACAAGAGGCTTTTATTTTTGATAGGCAATCTTTTCCCTGAACACACAACGGAAATGACTTCCTTTATCTCTTCTTCTGCTGATTGGTTCATAAGGCAGCTGGCTGTACGTCACTTCTATGTATCCTTCCTTATTAATCCAAGGCAGCATTTTATAAATATATTGAAGGAAATTTGTGCACTGCTTGCTACAATTCCTTTCATCTTATTTTATTTTTTTGACTTAAGTATTTTGTCCTGCATCTGTGTTTTGTATGATAGCTGTATTAATTCTGGCTCAATTATCATTTTTTTTTGGTCAACGAACATGGTAAAACCTCCATTTTTATCAGCAAATCTCTTCAAACATAGAGAAAAGTATGGAAACAATAAAATCACCACATAAGAAAACACTGCTGAACTTTATCAGATCTTTAACAATTTGATAGATTCAGATTTAAAAAAAAAAAGATTAGATAAAGAACTATAGGGTTTCAGCTATTCTCCCAGACTGCCTCTCTTCCTTCCATTCATATCCTACTCATTAAAATGTTTGTAAATTTCATGTACACACTTATCCTATTACTGCCCAAGGATTTATGCATAAACACTATGTAATGTTTTGTGTATTTTCAGTTATTACACAAAACACTCTGAGATTGTGAATATCATTATTTAGCTCGCCTTTATTTTTCAGTATTCCATTTTTGACTTTTCACCATGTGAACATATATATCCATGGTTCATTCGTTTTAAGGACTGTATATTATGCTATCGATGGAGTACATCACATTGAGCAGTTAGGCTTGTGTCCACTTTTTCACTGTTGTCCCAGCATATGTCTACTTGCCACACCGGCTAGGGTCTCTCTAGAAGAATATATACCTAACCATTCAATTGTTGTGTATATATACAGCTTCACTAGGATACTGCCATGTTGCCCTCCAGGGTGTTTGTATAACGACACTTTGGACAGCGTATAAAAAGTGGCCCATTTTCCCACAACTTATCAATGGTTAACATCAAATATTTTCAACTTGTCAATCTGATGGATGTGAAGTAATATTTTAGTATTGTTTTTCATTTCCCTACTTAGAAACGAGTTGGAGTATCTTTCCATAGATTCATTGGACATCAGTTTGTCATTGGATTACATATTCATATCCTTTTCTCACTTTTTTGGTTGGTTGACTATTTTCTTATAAGGAGCTCTTTATGTATTTTATAACTAATCATTGTCAGTTACGTGAATTGCAAATAGTCTTTCCTAGTACCTGGTCTTTATTTATTTTTTTAAGGTTTATTTATTTATTTTTTGTGTGAGAGAGACCCCAAGCAGGTTCTGTGCTGTCAGTGCAGAGTCCAACGTGGGGCTCAAACTCATGAACTGTGAGATCATGACCTGACCCGAAATCAAGAGTTGGAGGTCTAACTGACTGAGCCACCCAAGCTCCCTGGTAACCATTCATATATGGTCTCTATAGTTGAAGGGTGAGAAATTTGATGCATTCAAATTCATCAGTCTTCCCTTGTATGTTTTG
Source organism: Felis catus (assembly GCF_018350175.1). Classification (NCBI taxonomy): domain Eukaryota; kingdom Metazoa; phylum Chordata; class Mammalia; order Carnivora; family Felidae; genus Felis; species Felis catus. The sequence continues at coordinate 8,778,740 of NC_058371.1, read as the reverse complement.
AGCTTTTGAATCACGTTTAAGAAATCTTTTCCTACCTTGTAGCCATAAAGATATTCTATTATGTCTTCTTTCAAAAGCTTTGCAGATTAGGTCTTTCATTCACTTAGAATGGATTATAAGGTATATCTCTTATTTTAATTATGTATGACAAAATCTGTTCTCACAGTAACATTTATTGAAGAACATCCTCTTCACTTAGTTTTAATGTTCCTTATGTCGCGCATCAAGTTTTTAAATATTCATGGGTCTGTTTTGTCCACTCAATTGTTCTTACTTTGTTTTTAAAATGAATTTTGTTTCATTGCTCTCCCTTGTATCAACTTTTATAATAAATCCACTGGAATTTTGCTTGGAATTGAGTTGAAATTAGTAATTAGTTTGAAAGAAATTATATTTTTATTATTCTGTGGCTTCAACAATGAGCATGATTTATTTCCATTTACACAAGTCGTTATTTATATTATTCAGCATGGCATTATAATTTCTGTTAGGTTTATTCCTAGTTACTAGAGTTGCATGGAGATTTTGTTTGGCTTTGATATTTGGCCCAAACCAGATATTTAGTGTAGCTTCAACCTTGGTCTTTAGAACATTCAGTAGCTGCAAGCCAACTACAGTGTAATTTCTGGCATCCCTGAACTTGAGTGTGACCAAGAATTCTGTGATCTCAAAGGTTTCTTTCATATTTAAACAGAGTTACAACATCAGTAATACATTTAAGACATGTTATTTGGATTTACTGTGAATATCTGAATGTTCATTTACAAATATGTGTAAATATTCTAGATGTTATCTGGAGCAAAATTCTCCTTATGTTGTTTTTGTGGTGAAAATATGTTATTTTGAAATGAAAATATTTACTATTGCAAAAGTATAATGCTGTAGCAACTAATAATAAGTAAAATGTTAATATCATGAAAAGAACTATTATAAGCTTTCAAATAGTTAAATATGCAAAATAATAAAGCTGATGACTAGATTAGAATCTGAGAATGAAATTGGAACATTAACAGAGCATATTTGAGTTATGTAAGAAAGAGTATTCAATACTTTTTGAACCAACAAAGGCTTATACAATTTAAACAATATACTTCAGAATGGTAGAAACTATAATTCTAATCTTTGTGCAATTTGTTCAGTGTACAGCATCCAAAAACTTAAATGAAGGAAACTAAGAACTCTAACTTGTAGATGTTTAACTCCCTTTAAGGACGTTTTTTCTCCTTAAGCAACTGTCATAGAAATGAACGCCCTTTTAATGGCATAGGTGGCCCATGCAGTGACTGACAAACACCCTAACAGATGAAATTACGGAGATATAATCTCTCGTGCATTATGAAATTTAAAAAATAATTTTGACCACAAACCTTTCAAATAACAAAATTGTAGTAAAATTTGTATTTTTAATCAAATTTCAGATTTATGCTTGTATTCTAGAAGCTCATCTGTGGTAGTCATATTTGGCTTTGTCTCCACTCTGGTTATATACTGATTTTAACATTAGGGCACTTGATCTCTGACCAAAATGTGCATTTGATGCACCTTTGCAAGATGCTAGAAGTAGTATTTGATAGTACCTACTAGTGCTAGATGTGTTGAATGTAATGGTTAATATAATCTTATTTCTTTCAATTTTATTTCTAATTACCTATTATTAGGGTATTATTGAATATTATATTCATCTTTTATCTATGAAATTTGATGAGCTCATTAATTCAAAGAGTATGTAGATTCTTGATTTTTCGGTGTGAAAAACAATATTGCCTGCAATGAAAGACCGACTTGTCTCTTTCTTTTTAAGTTTTACATGCATGCTTTATTTTCCATATCCAGTTGGAGAAATGGCAACAGAGAATGTCTTTCCCTTGTTCCTATCCCTATGGGAATTTAAACGTTTTTGCCTATATAAATGATCATTTTTGAGATAATGCCTTTTATCGGCTTAGGCAGAATACTCTTTTACTTCTACATTGCTAAATTTTTGTTTGTTTTTGTCATGAATGAGTATTGATTTTGGTGAACGCTGTTTTAGTATCTACTGAAGTAAAAAGATCTCTCCTTTAATCAGTTAATATAGTTTATTGAATTTACCTAATTTTTTTATGTTGAAACATCCTTAAAATTTAGGAAATAGCCTATTAGTTACCATATATATATATATATATATATATATATATATATATACTGACTGAATTCAATATAACAGTTTATTTAATTTACCTATTTTTTTATGTTGAAGCATCTTTAAAATTTAGGAAATAGCCTATTAGTTACTATATATATATATATATATATACTTACTGAATTCAATATAATAATATTTTAATTAGAATCTCTCTGTGTTCACAAAGGAGCTTTGTCTAAAATGTTCCCTATTTTTGTATTGTCTTTGTCTACTTTGAATATCAAGTTAATATTGGCCTAATTGTTTTATTGTTTTGTGGAGGACCTTTAACTCATTTTTTTTTAATTCTCTGAAACAATAGATATAGATCACAACTTATTTGTCTTTTGAAGGCTTGGGGAAAACTTCTTATAAAAGTGTCTAGATTTTTTTGGTTATAGTTTTTATGGGGGATAAAGCACTATTTTTGATAGCCTTCAGTGATAATGGTTATTACTCCTTCACCTTTTCAATTTCATACATAAAAAATGGTGATTTATACATTTACTAGAAAGTTATCACTGCTGTTTATGTTTTCCAATGTATTCCCATGACACTGTTCCTAGTATTCCCTTAGCATTAAAAAAAAAATCTAATGTGTCTATAGTTACATTCCCTTTTATTGCTGATAATAATTTGGTCTCTCCTTCTGTAATAAGTATTGCTGGGAAAAAATTATTTATTTATTTTTGTCAAAAATCCCGATACTGGCTTTATTGATTGTCATCACAGAATATGTTCTCTTTGACATTTGTTGAGAATTTTTGTGATATTGTGAGATTAAACATTACATGTATTCGTAAGAGGAATTTTTAAAAAACCATTCTCAGAGTTCCCTGGAAAAGTGGTTGGTTCCATGGCTGGGGCAGGGAAAATGAAAGATGATTCTGGGACTTTCTGTTGTCAGAAAGTAAGAAAGTTCTTAAAAGAAGAGTAAGAGCCTATTGAAAGGGCAAAGGAACTTGAAGAGGTCCCAATGACTCGAGGTATAACAATTTGGGAAACAACATAAATAATAATAGTGACTAGATTTTAACCCTAGTAGAATAAAGAGATATCTGCAAGCCCACACTAATATAAACAAATAAATACACAGATGGGAAGAAGGAATGGCTCTCTCTTACAAAAAAAAAATCCAATAGTAAATGTGTGAGAGAGGGAAACGTCTTGCCATTAGAATACTACAGTAAACATGATTGCAGGCAAGATTCACCAATGTGGGCTCAAAACACCAGGTAAAACTGCGGAGAAACAGGATACTTGCTTAGTTTCAAAGTATCTCCCTTAAGACGCTTCATTAAAAAGGACGAAATTATAACTTGAGAGCGAAGAAGCCTGTCAGACACCAGCTGAATTGAAGTTAACGTCCGCAGTAATGAGACTTACGGGCATTATGTACTCCCTGATAAGATGTACTGAAAGGGGCGCAGCCTAACTGTGGTATTCTTGCCCCAAATGCATGACCTCTATCTAATTATGAGAAAACATCAGACAAACCCAAACCAAGAGATCTTCCATGAAGTAATGAACTGGTACTCTCCCAAAGTGTGATGTTCAGGAAAGACAATCAGAGGCTGAGACACCATCATAGACTGAGGACTAGGGAGAAATTAGGACTAAATGTGGATTCCTGGATCGGACAGGAAACCTGGACATGAGTGGGAAAACTGGTGAAATCCAAATAGAATCTTTAATTGTGCTGTGCTGATGCTAAGTCCTCAGTTTTACTAGTTATACTATGTTTAGGCAAGATGTTAACATAAAAGAAAGTTTTGTAAAGGCTATCTGGAACTCTTGGTGCTATGTCTACAATATTTCTGTTTAAAATTTGAAGATAAAAACTTCACAAAAGAATACATATTTTATGTTTCTTGTATGCAGGATTTATGCATATGTACTAGAAAAAACTTATTTTTTAGCACAAATCTTTATTCAGTTCAGTTTCTGTTATAGTTGTATGAAAATCAGCCACTATTACAGTGGGATTACCAGTTCTGTTAACAATTCTTTGTTTCTTTTTATGTATTTTGAGGTTGTGTGGTCAGGGGCATAGAAGCCCAGAGTTTTTCTCTTTCATGGAGGATTCTGTGTTCCTTTTATCCCCATTAATGACATTTGCCTTTAATGTTATTTTGTCTAATTTTAATATTACTAGAACATCTTATGCTTAATCATTATTTGCACAGTATACTTTTCCCATTCTTTGATTTTCAACTTTTCTGTTTTTGATCTTTGTATATTTCTTGCAAGGAGATTACAGATAGACTAGAAAATACAGTCACAATTTTTATCTTTTCATGTAAAACTTTAACCCACTAATATTTATTATAATCACTGACATATCTTGGTCTTGTAAGAATATTTTATTTTGTGTGTAATATCCATGGTAGTGTTCAAGATCTCTTCTCTCTTTCTTCTGAATGAACAGACTTCTTAGCTAGGCATATGGCTGACTGCAATAAATTATCACACATCCTAGCCATTCTGGAGGTAAGCATGAGTATGTGGCTAAATTTTGGCCGGTGGGATATAATGTATATTAGCCTCCCAGAGTCTTCCTTAGAAGACAATGGGGGATGTCTTTTCCTCTTCTTTGTCCCTTCCATCATTATTGTGCCTGATATAAGGATGCTTCCTTAGACCATGAGGTTGAAGACCATCCCCCACCCAGGGATGGCTGACTGGTGAGTTGGAAAGTCTCTCAGGATAGCATTGAATTGAGTAACCATACCAGCTCTGGACTTCTTTAGACATTTACATGATTAACATAAGCACAAATCAATATGTGTAGGGTGTGTGTGTGTGTGTGTGTGTGTGTTTCCTATAGCTGAATCTAGTCTTAACATACACACCATTTCTCCCATAATTTTTCTCCTTCTGTGACTTTTATTTGGGTTGATAATTTTCTACACTCTCTTCTTTTTTCTCTGTATGCATGGAGGAGACTATAGATGTTATCCTTTCTTTAGCAAACATACTTCATTATATATTTTTAAATACAGTCAAAAGTTATTTCTATCTTCTCTGAAGCAAGATGCAGTCCATATTACAGTCAGATAGGCAATGAATTTCTCTGTCCCCATTTTTATCATTATCCAGACTCAGTGGTGACCAACGGAACTCTCTGTTATGATACAAATGTTCTGTGTCTGAACAAACGTGGTAGCCATATACGGCCACTGAGCACTTGAAAGGTGTTTAGTGTGACTGAAGAGATGAATTTTAAATTTTACCTAATTTAAATCTGTTTGACATTAAATTTTAATAGCCACAGTTAGCTAGGAGCTAAACTATAGGACTACGCATGTAGAGTTTTAATTTTTGTTGTATCTCTATCATTTAAACAAGGATGGACCAGGACATATCTAAGCTATACTTCCTGTCTGGGAGTCCTGTCTCTCTCTTCACCTATGACACTTTCAGGGTCTTCCTTAAATCCCATTATCATTCATTAATTACCCTCCCATCCTCACGGAGTCACAAACTATTCTTTCTCAAATCATCCAATCTAAGCCCTTTATTTGACAGATGGGAAGAAAAGTAAGAGGAAAATTAAAGTGAATTCATTTTATGTGACATTTCATATTCTGTCCTGGTTACCACTGACTTTTAAAAAGTTATTTTCAACATACTTGTCTAATATGACTACATTAAATATGGCTTGTAATAACTGTTGATTAAGGATGAGAAATATTCTTTCTTGTATTGAGAATTTTTTTTATAGTATGTTATTCTGCAAGTCTAATAGGCATGCTAAAATGTACCATAATTAATGGTGGTCATATGTAAATCTTCATTTGAGAATATTAAAATAGTAAAGTGAATGAACACCCTTCTCAACATAAGTTTAAATTGCTCTTATAAATACAAATGTTAGTAGATATCCTATAACTGCAGTTGCATTGTTTGAGTTTGATATGATAATCTGGCATAAAATACTGTAACATCCAATTTAGGAGGAAAAAAACCAGGCAAGATATATTCCAACTCTAAAGATTTAGTTTACCTTGTTCATTACTAGTCTCATTAAAATAATGAATAATATGACATAGACCTTAGGAACATGAGCAACAGTGAAACGACTGAAAAGTTACCATCTTTTTGTGGGAGGGTACGTAAAGGTTTATGTCTAAGCATCCTGAGATGCCGACAAAGAAACTTCTTTTGGGCAGGGGAAAGTGCTGCCTGGTAATTATACATTTTTAAAAAAGTAAGAAGTAAGGTTTTTAAAAATTTAAATCTCATTAGACTAGAACAGAAATCGAGAGCTCTAAGAGACGTTAGAAATGATCAAATCCAATCCCTTTGCAAGTAATGACACTGAATTTTAAGGAAGTTAACTAACTTCCCTTAGAAAACACAGCGAAGTAGCCAGCGTCAGAAGTACAACTGAGGTCCGCCGTTGCCTGTCAAGTACGTTTTCCACGGACCAGGCTGTGTCGCTAGATGTCATGTTCGTTGAGAATGTCGTTAAGGAATCTGAGACGGTACATGTACTACGAGATTTATTCTACAGGAAAGCTCAAGTGACCTTTTGCTTCCTTTGTAGGACAGAATGGAGGGTGTCACTTCTCTGCATCGCCATTCCTATGGGCTGAATCAACTTCCTGCTGCCACTCATCAAAGATAAAAGGGGTATCATTAACGAAATGCCTCTACCTCAACATTTCCCGCTACTTCCTTCCCCCCACCTTTCTGCGTTAATGTTAATAACCTTTTCTCTCCATCGTTTGGCAGTCATTATCAGCCAGCAGAGAATTTTTCCTCGCGAGAGGGCTTTATTTGTTCAGTGAGATTTCGTCAGCATCTACCACTGACCAGAAACCATGTAAAATAAAATGGAGTGATCCATGACCTTTTTGTGGTAAAAGTAATGCTGATATATTCTTTTTTAAAAAAAATGTTTATTTACTGATTTTTATTTTGAGAGACAGAGAGAGAGAGAGAGAGTGTGTGTGTGTGTTTGTGTGTGTAAGCAGGGTAGGCCAAAGAGAGAGGGAGAGAGAATCCCAAGCAGCCTCCATGCTGTCAGGGCAGAGCCTGATGCAGGGCTCAATCTCCCAAACTGTGACATCACGACGTGAGCCGAAACCAAGAGTCGGATGCTCAACCCACTGAGTCACCCAGATGCCACTGGCATGTTTTTTATGTGTGCAGCAAACAGGATGTCTAGGGACACAGAGTAATAAATCAAACTAATCACAAAGATCTTGGGGCACCCGGGTGGCTCAGCCAGTTGAGCGTCCGACTTCGGCTCAGGTCACAATCTCACAGATCATGGGTTCAAGCCCCACTGTTGGGGTCTGTGCTGACGGCTCAGAGCCTGGAGCCTGCTTTAGAGTCTGTGTCTCCCTCTCTCTCTGCCCCTCCCCTGCTATACTCTCTCTCTCTCTCTCTCTGTGTCTCTCAAAATATAAATAAGTGTTAAAAAAAAAGACACAAAGATCTTAAGTGAGAAAAGTATTGATTGGCTGGGCAGATGAAAGCCATTGATAACCTCCATGATTAAAGACTGAGGTAGAAGGAGGCATGACTTCTGATGAAGTTACAGGGCTGGTGCTGGGTGCTCAGCTAAGAGTCAAACCTGAACGTAGGAGGCACCTGATGGCTTCTAAGAGTAAAGTGACCCGAGAATTGGATGTCTCCCTGCACATGAGGAACAGTTTAAATGGCAGGGACCAGTGAGTGACCTAAAAACGGATTTGGTCAGAGGAAGCCATTTGGAGTTAAGATCCCAGGGATGATAAGATGACTGATCAGTTTTCTCCAGGAGAACAGAACCAAGAAGGTATGTGTCTGTAGACAGATGATAGATGATAGATGATAGATAGATAACACTATGGACTGAACTGTGTCCCTCCCACATTTATAGGACCAAGCCCTAACTTCCAAGATGACGATACTTAGGGATGGGATTTGGGGAGGTAACTGGGTTTGTTTGTTTGTTTATTAATGTTTATTTTTGAGAAACAGAGAGAGACAGAGTGTGAGCAGGGGAGGGACAGAGAGAGAGGGAGACACAGACGCTGAAGCAGGCTCCAGGCTCTGAGCTGTTCAGCACAGGGCCCAATGCTTGGCCGAACCCACGGACTGTGAGATCATGACTTAGGCTAAAGTTGGATGCCTAACCAACTGAGCCACCTAGGCGCCCCGGTAACTGAGTTTAACTGAGGTCATGAGGGTAGGGTCTTCAAGATGGGATTAGTGCCTTGAAACAGAGGAGACAATAGATGGTTTGCTTCCTCTTCTCCTCTCATATGAGGGCAAGTGGGAGTCAGTGACCCTGGACTTTTCAGCCTCCAGAACTGTGAGAAATAAATTGCTGTTGGTTAAGCCATCCAGTCGAAGACATTTGGTTATGATAGTAAGAGCACACTGAGTGAGTGAGACATTGAGAGAGAAAGTGATTGATTGATTAGTTGACTGATTTAGGAACTGTACGATACTGTGAGGTCTTGCAAATCTGAATTATGCACAGCAGGCCAAACAGGCTGAAAACTACCACAAGGGTTGATGTCCCTGTCTTGAGTTTGAAGTCCAAAGGGTAAGGGGGCAGGCTAGAAGCTCAAGCAGAACTGGATGCTGCAGTCTTGAGGCAGAAACCAGGGATGGAGTGTAGAAATGAAAACAACAATCTGCCTTCGCTCAGGTCATGATCTTGAGGTTATGCCTTGGGCTCTGGGCAGACAGTTGACAGTGCGGAATCTGCTCGGGATTCTCTCTCTCCCTTGCTGCCCGCCCTGCCCCCCGCTTGTGCTTTTGCTCTCTCAAAATAAAGAAACTAATAATAATAATAATGATAATAATAAAAACTACCTTTGGAATTGATGGCGAATGCCTGGAGACACCCTACTGGGTGATTCATCCTGAGAAGTCACCCACTTGGTGGTGACAGTAGGTGGGTGATTTAAGTATTATACCTTCCTCATTCTTACAATATATTCACAATCTTCTTGAATTTCCTCTCTTTGATGGCCCAGGATGTAACATGAACAGCGCATACCTGATGGTATTTTCAATGTGTTTTCGGCTTAGTAACTCTGCTGTATTTTTTCCTTTGCCATCACAATATTTAATACTGTCATATAACTTTTTCTTTGTGGCCCTTTCTTGAAAATACATTTACTATTGCCAATACGACTGTCATTTCACATTTACTGTGTGGTTAGGAAATATCATGGTATTACATGCTATTAGCATCATGTTCCCATTATCTACCTCTGATTTTTAAAAAAAATTTTAATGTTTTTTTAAAATTTATTTTTGAAGGCGAAACAGACAGAGCATGAGCAGAGGAGGGTCAGAGAGAGAGGGAGACACAGAATCTGAAGCAGGCTCCAAGCTCTGAGATGTCAGCACAGAGCCCAACGTGGGGCTCGATCTCATGGACCGCGAGATCATGACCTGAGCCGAAGTCGGGCACTCAACCAACTGAGCCACCCAGGTGCCCCATCTTTGATTTTAAAGGGAATTAGCTTTATTATCTATATTATAAAATCTAAAAAAACAAAAGCAATGCGCAGAAGATTATGCAGGGGGAGCCTCTGCTTCGTATTTGCAAATCCGTAGATCCGGCATATGCATTTATCTGTAGCGCGAACATAATTAAGCTGGGCGGAAGCCATTCATTGTACCACAGTAATACTCATTCGACATTTAAACACAGAGAGACCCTTGACCCCGATTCCGAGATGACAATAGCCTTCCTTGAGAAAAAATATAAAAGTTAATCCAAAAGAAATATTGACGTAAAAAATTAAATCTGCAAATCTTATCCATAAAAAAATATAAAATTAAATTGTGTTCAGAGCAAAAAAGAAACACAGTATTACTATTAAAATGCTGCCACTTAGAAAAATTTTAACGTTTGTTTTATTTTTGAGAGAGACAGAGACAGAACGTAAGTAGGGAGGGGGAGAGAGAGAGAGGGAGACAGAGAGTTGGAAACATGCTCCAGGCTCTGAGCTGTCAACATGGAGCCCAATGCAGGGCTCGAACTAGGGAACGGTGAGATCGTGACCTAGGCTAAAGTCCAACACTTAACCAAGTGAGCCACTCAGGTGTCCCCAAATGCTGCCACTATTATACTGTATATATGTTTTAATAAAATGTAGCAATTCAACCAATCAACAGTACCTTCCCATCAGGTCTACCGATGAAAGAATCCAGTCAAGCTTTGTACATTTTCACTTTACAGATTATTTTATAAAAACTGGTTTAAACGTTCATGAAACCAGAGGATTTTTGTTTTTAAAACATACCTACTGGATAGTACACTAACATTTGTACTCAAAGGAAAATAGGGTCAGTATACTTTATGCAACTCCAGTCTGTAAAGGGAAAAAACAACCGCTCACGGATTGTTTATTGCAAACGGACTTTACAGGGTATCAGCTAGGAATTCCCTACACGTCTCCCTCTCTGCCTGTTTAACCTCTACCTTCTGGGGCTCCAGTCCATGAAGTCAAAGAAATGCGAGTACTACCCAGCAGAAGCACCTCTGGAACCTTTTTCAATGCCCCCTGCCCCCAATTCTTTGGATTACATTAAGTATATTGCTTGCATCTATGCAGAGCACTTTAAAGAAATTACACGCCTCTCTCACTTGATCCACTTTTAGAGTGCTATAATGAATTAGTCCTCTGGTACTTCAAATGTATCTAGAAAGTTTTATATGCTGTATTTATGGCAGATCTTCCTGGGCATTGAAAAAGTATATCCAAGTAACTTTAAAACCTTCCTTCGAAATTCTCTTGTATCCATCAAGTAAATGACTAAATTAGCAGATAAATACATTACTCACACCGCTGCCTCTGTGCCTATATCACTAGAAGCAAATGGGCAGAAATGACTAATTCATGCCCTGAGATGTCTGATCGGCCAATAATAGAGATAACGGATAATGTGACTCTAAATTCAAATTCACCTCAATTGCTTTCCGGTGGCACGGTTTTCCTTTTATATTTATAAAGCCTATTTGTGATAGATAAAGCAATTGGAGATGGGGATGTATCTCCAGGAAACATTAGAAAGTTGCCTTCGTTTTCTTTTCATGGACGACTTAGCATTTTGAAAGCATTTGCCGGCTTTTCCTCTGTGTCCCTTGTCAACATTTGGAGACAGCCAGGGTGCACTGCCATTTCTCTTACTTAATAAGTGTACTTCTGAGTATTTCAGCATTTTCTCATCAAGCAAGTGTAAATGTTAACAGCAGCTCGGCTGCCGAGCGGCAGTGAGTTGCGGGATTTATCTGGATGGAAATATCAGAGTGTGCGTAATGGCTGTTGATATTTCCCCTAATGTTTTCCTTAAGAAAATATTAAAAGTTAGAGGCACAAGTTGTAACATTTGATTTCCTTATGTGTCAAAGTTATTCTTTGGGCGATAATTACCACATTTACTTGCACTTCACGTGTACAGCATGTCTTTCTTCTTTAGTGACACAAAGTGCCAACTGCTCGCTCCGAGCTTAAAAATTAACTTCTAGTTTCGTATTCTTGAGATGAGGGTTCTTTCAAAGGCTTTGTAATATTTATTCAAATTATAAATAGATTGAGATATATTGACTCTGAATTGACCAAATCAATTTCTGTCTTCTAACTCGTGCCACGGTATAATTATCCCTCATTTCATTTTCATTGTGTTCTTATTTTTGTGCACATGGCCATCAAAGATCACTTACGGATCCATCTTGTATAATAGTAACGTTGCGTGAAGAGCTATCCACCGAGTGACTTCGAAAGAGAGCCATAATTTAGGTTAGGAAGAAGGAAATTGCACAGTGCCCTAATGTCGTGGGAGGTAACTTAGCGGTAATCATTGAGTATAGCTGACAGGCATTAATTCGATATTGTTCATGTAGCAATCAGAACTATTAAAAATGTAAGTGACAAAACGCCACTCAAATCGCCTTAAGCATACATTGGAAAAGGGATGTTTCACAGGCTGAGAAAGTCGGGAGGACGAGAGACATCAGGTGTGGCTGGACCATCTCAGGCAAGGTCTGTACACTGCCTATTGCCATTTCTAAGTCCTGCCTCGTCCCTCTGGCTTGATTATCAGGCTGTAATCATCGCCCCCCGAGAGCATCAGACTCCCATCACACTTGCTGCTAGCGCTTGCCTTTGAAACTAGCACATCTCTTTCCTCCCCATTAGGAAAACCCTTAGCTTGATCTTCATTGGCCTGGGTTAGGAGATAAACTCAATCTTGAATTGATCTCTAGGGACAGGGCTGTGTGGTTAAGTCAAACCTAGGTCAGATGCCCTTACCTGATGCTATGGGTTGGGTAAGACTTACCTAAACCACGTGCACCCAGTGGGGACAAAAGCCTAAATCAGCACCCGATATTATGTGCTGCCTGATATCTGAAACCAGATGGGCCTCGAAGAGCTGAACCACAAGATCCCGCCTGGTGCTGCCTGCGGGTAAGGCCTCAGTCAAACAAGGCTTCTTGTCAGGGGGACCAAGTACAGTTCCTGCTAATCTCCCAGTGGTGGCCTGCCAGCCTGTTTTTATTTAATTTATTCAAACGAGCTAATCACATCCTCCTGCAAGAAATGAAAGGGCACTCCACCCTCTTTTTTTTTTTTTTAATGTTTATTCGCTTTTGGGGGGGGGGGCAGGCAGGGACAGAGAGGGAGACAAAGAATCCCAAGCAGGCTCCCTGCTGTCAGCACAGAGCCTGACTGGGGCCAGAACCCGTGAACCACGGGATCATGACCTGAGCTAAGTCGGTCGCCCAACCGACTGAGCCACCCAGGCGCTCCACCCTCTTGATATGACAAAGCCTGCCTCCTACTGTCCCTGGTTCTTCACTCTCTTCTCCGTGCAACCTCCACGTGGCCTTGTGTGGCCTGCCATGTCCTCTTCCAGATGACTGCAGATATGCGATCAAAAAATGCCAAGCTCCTCTGTCCAGTGTTACGTCTCATGTCTCCAGCCATCCCCATAACCCGAGGGTGGGAATCCTTCCTCACCGATGGGGGTGAATGAGAGGTGGTTAAAGCAGAGGTGCACTTCTGAACATTAGGGGTTAAATCCGCATAAAGACGGATGAAAGCGGGGTGAGTCCGTACATCACTAAAGTTAATATGTTCATTTCAGTTTAAATCCACAATTTAATTCAAGGAATATTCTCTGCATCTTTAGAATTCTTGGTAGGAAGAGAGAACAAAATGAATAAATTTTCCTAGAGAATTTGGGTATACTTGGGAGTAATATCATTTCAGCTTAGAACCCCTTACCTGGGGCAGGAGGTCAGGATTATAGGGTAAGGAGAACAAGGACTGATTTTTCTAGCTGAGGAAGCACTGTGTGGTTTTCTTTTTTTGGAAATCCACTATACTCATTAGCATTTTTAAGGCTCTGATAAGTCCTGTAGTAAAAATAATCATATTTTATATCAAGACTTTCTCAGGCATATTTGACAGAGAAGGCATTTTTCGTATCATCTATTAATATTTAATGGAGTAGTTTAATAGGATTTAAGACTTTTAGGGAATGCTGAAATATTCTTCAACTATGACAAGTTGTATTTTGTAGAGTTTGTTTAGAATACCGTGGGTGTACCTTAAATCTTAATGATACTACAGGATGTAGCCATTACAAGTGAATATGGTAAAACATCTGAGATCCATTTCTGTGGTCCTGTCCTTCAGAGAAGGAAGATTACATGTCGACATCTTGAATTAAGTCAACTATCTGAGTTAGACTTTTTCATTCATTTCTCTAGATTAAATCCTTTAAAGGGCATTTCTTCCTTACCATAATTTTGGAATGCAAATCCAATTCTTATAAAACCAGAAAAATTATCAAGAGCATTGTGTCTGCTTTTATCATAAATCCTAGGGGAGAAATAAGATTAAGTTGAAGCTTCCTGACCTAAAATACCAACATATTTTAAAAGACAAATATTTCCACTACCGATCTTTTTTTTTTTTTTTTTTGAGAAAACTATGAAAAAACACCCACTTCTAATATTTGTCTTCTGCGGTCTTTACCACATATCCTTCTGGAAGAGTATATTAAAAAATAACATATGAAGCAAGCTGTGATAAATGGTTCATATGAATTTTCTTCACATTTCTTATTACACAACAAAGAATCAGTCGTGCCAGGAACAACAACAACAACCCACAACCCATGAGTAAGTAGTTCAGATTTGTCATGATTTTAAGTATATTTCAACTTTTTTTTTTTTTAGAGCAGGCCAACTGATGACTATGTCAATACTCATATTATCTTTGTTTTCTTTAATATGCACTATGTAATTAGCAGAATTTGGGGGGAATCTTTTCCAGGAAGAATATGACTGGTTGGCTTGATAGGGATGGTTTTACTTCTGATAATAAAGGCAATCATGATGGAGAAATACTGAACCAATGTAATTATTGTTATTTTGAAATAGTTACGTTAAAATGAGTAAAGGGGGGAAGGAGTCTATTTTTAAGTCTTGTAAAAGACATAATCACAAACATTTCGATGATTTAAAAGTAAAATATCTTAGATGGAATGGAGATTAATTGTATTCATTAGCATAGAATTTTAACAGAGGGGCAACATATGGGGACCTGGGGGATGTTTCATCTTTGAGACTGAAGTCTTCCAAATTGCTAAAATTTCATATGGCACAAAAACAGACACATAGACCAATGGAATAGAATAGAAACCCCAGAACTAGACCCACAAACGTATGGCCAACTCATCTTTAACAAAGCAGGAAAGAACATCCAATGGAAAAAAGACAGCCTCTTTAACAAATGGTGCTGGGAGAACTGGACAGCAACATGCAGAAGGTTGAAAGTAGACCACTTTCTCACACCATTCACAAAAATAAACTCAAAATGGATAAAGGACCTAAATGTGAGACAGGAAACCATCAAAACCTTAGAGGAGAAAGCAGGAAAAGACCTCTCTGACCTCAGCCATAGCAATCTCTTACTCAACACATCCCCAAAGGCAAGGGAATTAAAAGCAAAAGTGAATTACTGGGACCTTATGAAGATAAAAAGCTTCTGCACAGCAAAGGAAACAACCAACAAAACGAAAAGGCAACCAACGGAATGGGAAAAGATATTCGCAAATGACATATCGGACAAAGGGCTAGTATCCAAAATCTATAAAGAGCTCACCAAACTCCACACCCAAAAAACAAATAACCCAGTGAAGAAATGGGCAGAAAACATGAATAGACACTTCTCTAAAGAAGACATCCGGATGGCCAACAGGCACATGAAAAGATGTTCAGCATCGCTCCTTATCAGGGAAATACAAATCAAAACCACACTCAGGTATCACCTCACGCCAGTCAGAGTGGCCAAAATGAACAAATCAGGAGACTATTGATGCTGGAGAGGATGTGGAGAAACGGGAACCCTCTTGCACGGTTGGTGGGAATGCAAATTGGTGCAGCCGCTCTGGAAAGCAGTGTGGAGATTCCTCAGAAAAGTAAAAATAGACCTACCCTATGACCCAGCAATAGCACTGCTAGGAATTTATCCAAGGGATACAGGAGTGCTGATGCATAGGGCCACTTGTACCCCAATGTTCATAGCAGCACTCTCAACAATAGCCAAATTATGGAAAGAGCCTAAATGTCCATCAACTGATGAATGGATAAAGAAATTGTGGTTTATATACACAATGGAATATTACGTGGCAATGAGAAAAAATGAAATATGGCCTTTTGTAGCAACGTGGATGGAACTGGAGAGTGTGATGCTAAGTGAAATAAGCCATACAGAGAAAGACAGATACCATATGGTTTCACTCTTATGTGGATCCTGAGAAACTTAACAGGAACCCATGGGGGAGGGGAAGGAAAAAAAAAAAAGAGGTTAGAGTGGGAGAGAGCCAAAGCATAAGAGACTGTTAAAAACTGAGAACAAACTGAGGATTGATGGGGGGTGGGAGGGAGGAGAGGGTAGGTGATGGGTATTGAGGAGGGCACCTTTTTGGAATGAGCACTGGGTGTTGTATGGAAACCAATTTGTCAATAAATTTCATATAAAAAAAATAAAAAATAAAATAAAATTTCATAATGTTCTGCTGGGTCCAGAAAATTTATTTTTCACACCTATTCCATTATTTATTTTATTTTATTATATATTATATATTATATATATTATATATATTATATTTATTATATTTTATATTATTTTATTTTATTTTGTTTTGTTTTATTTTATTTTATCTTGTATTTAAAAAAATGTTTATTTTTGAGAGAGCACATGGCAGAGGGGCAGAGAGAGAGGGAGACAGGGAATCTGAAGCAGGCTCAGTTTGTGAGGCCGGGCCCCATGTCAGTGCAGAGGCCAAGGAGGAGCCTGAACTCACAAAGTGTGAGACCATGACCTGAGCCGAAATCAAGAGTCGGATGCTTAATCGACTGGGCCACCCAGACACCCCTAATATTTTTAAAATCAAACATGTTTGAATCTTCTCCGCGTCTACACTGACAATATAGAAGTAAGTAAGCTATGGTTACAGACCAAGGGGCATATCTAAAAATTCCCATGATTTTACTTCTCTCCTAGACAGTTATTTTTTAGTTCATATACATGATACAAAATCAAATCCCCTTGAAACATAGGTGGATGACCAACTCTGTATTGATAATTTCGCACCACTGGGAAGAGTGTGGTGTGTGTGTGTGTGTGTGTGTGTGTGTGTGTGTGTGTGAAGTCCCTAATCCTTGACAAGGAAAGCACGGGTGTTCAGGTATAGGTCGCCACACTTCTTAGTACTCCACAGTTGTAAACACGTGACGATCTGTGTCTTGTCACCGTCCAGCTCTTCCTTGAGACTCTTAAGCGCTGTAGAAGCAATCATACTGGAGTGCTAGCAAATTCTCTCATCGTGTACCCAAATACATACATATACATCTTTCTTATTGCTGCTGTAACAAATTGCCACAAATGCGCCCATTTCCAGTTTTATAGGTTGGAAGTCTCACCGGGCTGAGATTGACGTGTTAGTCAGGCTGTGTTCTTTCCGGAGGCTCTCAGGGAGAATTCACTTTACTTCCTTGCTTCTCACGCTCAGAGAAGCCGCTCGCCTCTCTTTGTTCCAGGCTCCTTCTTCAACTTCGAAGAAGCTGTGCCTTCCACTCTCTCTCTCCGACTCTGACACTCTCTCCTTCCTCTTGTAAGAATGCTCATGATCACATTGGGCCTGCCCAGATAATCCAAGGTAACCCCCCCCATCTCAAGATCCTCACCTTAATCACATCTGCAAAGTCCCTTTTGTTGAATCTAATAACATACTCACGGGAGATTACGGCACGGACATCTTTGGGGGACATTATCCTATCTCACACACACACACACACACACACACACACACACACACACACGTGTGTATATATATTTACATATAATGGTATGATTCTCAGTGTACAAATTTAGAATTAAAGGAAATAGAGTGTTACTGTTTTTTTTATAACTCAGGTTGTCTTTTGATCACTGATTTTCTCAGGATCTCCAAAACAATTGCAGTCACGTCAGGGCTGTGGCCATAACATGTCAAAGCCCAGGGTGGGAACGCGTGAGGGGCACCCAAGAGGGTCCCAGCTCTTCAGTTCACCTGGGTTGGCCGCCAAGATGCCCCTCATTCCTAATGGAGAAGGCACATGGCTGAGAAGCAAGAGGTTATCTAATTCCTATGTCACATGTAATCATCCATCCATTCACTCAATAAATATTCATTGAGTGCATTTGTGTGTGGGTCCCTGTACCCTTGGAATAGAAGACATGAATAAGGCATCATCCCTTACGCTAAAGAAACTACTGTCTAACAGTGTAGTATACTCCAGTAATGACAGTGACAGAAATGCATACTAGGTATTACAAGAGTATTGAGAGCAGAGATGTAATCTGGTTTGGGAGTGGTGTAAATGTGATTAGCAGAGGCTCCCAGAGTTGCTGACAGGTAAACTGAGGACTTCAAAAATGAGAAAGAGTTAGCTAGGACTATATAGGTACTGTGAGAGCCTAACCTCAGCGTTCCTGGAGGACTAGAGATATATTTTCAATTCAACTCAACAAATAACTCCTGAACTGTGACGCGTGCTAGGAGAAGGGATGACCTACGAGAATGTTTAATACCGACACTTCCCCTTGTTAAGGGGATTAGGGAGAGCTTCTCTGAGGAAGTTACAGGCATTAAACAAGTAATTACAAGCGTGGTGAGTGTTATGGAGCACCGCTATGGTAATGCAGGGGAAAATAACTTCACCTAGTCAAGAGGGTCAGGGACTGCCACACTAAGAAACTGACGTGTAAATTGAGACCTGAGGGATAAAGAGCATTTAACAAAGGAGGAAGGGGCCAGGGAAGCAATGGAATATTCTATGCGGCAGAAGTGTAGGCGGGGAGAAGGGGGGAGACTGAGTGCAACACCTTAGAAACCAGGTTAAGAGTTTCACCTTTATCCTAGGTATGTTGAGGAACTTCTGCTAAATTTTAAATTCGGGAATGACGTGATCAGATTCGTATCTTTAAAAGATCCTTCTGGCCATAGAAGGGGGAGATTAGATGAGAGGTGGGGAATGGGAGAAGAGTGAAGAAGATGTTTCAGCATCCAGACAAGATTCTGGCTTGTGGTGGATGGTGTCAGTGGGTGTGGAGTGAAGGCATTTTGTTCAAGAAATATTTAGGAGGTAAACTATTGACGAAGTTCTTTTGCTGAAGGCACCATGCTATATTCCGGAGCGACTGTGATGAATGACGTAATGCCTGGTGTGCAGGTGCTAAATAGTTTTCATTTGGCTCATATTTGGGACACAGAGGGGCAAGTGTCAAAGACAGGGGTCAAATCAAGGAAGTTTTACACACCATGTGTCATAAAGCAAGGGTCTCAAGTAAGGATATTCTGATGTGCTGGCATTTGCATTTTGTCATTTAGTGCCTATTTGGGAGAGGTATTTGAAGGCAACAAGATTCTAGGTAAGAAATGGAAGTAACAAGACCCTTGCAGTAGTTCAGTTATGCGATGATGGGGCCTGAACCAGTAGAACATTCAGAAATCCGGCCAAAAAAATTCGTAAGTAAGAAATAGTTGGAAGGCAAAATTAGAACTGATGATTGAAGAGGTAGAGAGAGAAAATGACAAGAGTCAAATTTGACTCCCCCGTTTCTAATATCAGGGACTGAGAATGACAAATGTGAACCCAGGCACAAACCAAGCACCCCAAGACTACGTACCGATGAGTGATCAGTAGTTACCTCCTGGACTGTCCCACCAACTCAGATCCCAGGACAATCCTGCTCTGCCTTATACCTGGTTTCTCCACACGATGAGCCCAAGTTTTTATTTTTACTTAAATCCCTGATGATAATGGATTCACCATCCATTTTTGTTTTCTGATGCTTTAATATAAAGCAGGGTGTGGGGAAAACTCGGGAAGACAACGTCTTGCGAGAAAATTTGGTTTTGGCCTATGCGTTTGTTTTTGATGGTCAGTGTACTGTCATGTGTCCGAGCGAGGAAAAACAGCTCCTAAATAGCTGTTTGTTTTTATAGGAAGAGCTCTCAGGCAAACTGCTACCGATCACATTACAATGAAAACCGCACAAACACCCTTCCCACGGCACCATTATTCTCGTATGGTCACCTCCCAGGCAAAGTGACATTCTGGGTAAAAAGAAAGAAATGCACGAAACACACGCTCTAGAGACCAACGGGCAAATAATTATAAAAGAGGTTCCAAAGCCCCAGCTCCCAGCCGTGTCATACAGTTCTGTCCTCTGGGGTTTCCAACGCTTGACTGGTTACTGCTGAATGCATTCTGTCACACACCTTGTGACACATCAAACCTTGAGGTCACAATTTTTGCCTTTATTTTATAAAAGACGTAACTTTAATTTCATAATCATGCAATAGGTATTGTCAGTATCCACTCCGAGAAAAAAACTGGAGATGGAGGAGTTCAGGGATAAAAGAGAGATGCACCTGTCTGGGGTGTGTTATTTTCTTGTTTCTGCCCTGTCCCGTCCAAATCATAGACATGTATTTTAGCTCTTGTTCCCTCCCGTCAGAACTGTTACAAAGCTCGACTTGCTGTTCTTTCTACGTGTTGTGTTGGCTTCAATTTCAAAGGTGACTAATTTGTAGAAGGAATTCTTCCTTTTAAAAGGAAGCATTAAAAAACACATACATGTTTGTCATAAATGGATAGGAGAGAATTATGACCCAGACATAGTTTACATAGACTTCTGCTGTTGTTATTGTTGCTGTCGTTGTTTTATTTTAGGGAAAGAAACAGCTATTTGGGGGAGAGGGGCAGAGGAAGAGAGAGAGAGAGAGAGAGAGAGAGAGAGAGAGAGAGAGAGAGAGAGAGAGAATCTTAAGCAGGTTTCATGCTCAGGGCAGAGCCCATGGATGCTTAACCGACTAAGCCACCCAGGCGAAAGTCTGGCTTATTATCTGGTAATGACTTTATAATAAAATACAATCAAATAAAATCAGAGCCACAGGTCAAAGTCTCTCCCTTTCAGACAAAAACTTTCAGGCCATCTGTTGCCACCGAGTTTGTCATGCGTGAGGAGAGAATCAGGTCCTCAGACTTGATAAACACTTCCCTCCAATCACGTTTGTGTTTCCCTAGCCACTGAGGACAGGGGATTGCAGAAAAAGAGCTGGACCAGGGTAGAAAGGAAGGCCAAAGACTTTCATATGTAGAGTAGTCTGACAAAATGTGATGAGACAAACAGAATTTTAGAAGGTATATCTAATGAATAACACCTTGTGATTCAATCACAAACAAAATACTTTATCTCTTTTCTTTCTTGTTAGTCTCAGGACAGGGCTTAATTAATCATGTGCTTAGTGCTCCAGAAAGGCCCTTAGGAAAAGGTTTCTGTTTGTACAGAACGGTACAAAACGGGACTGCCAGAGACAAATAAAACGGTTATAATGACCTAGAGCTTCCAAGTTCCAGCTTGACGTTCAAACTTACTTTTCTTTCAGCAATTACTGATGTGGGTGAACTGCTGAGCACCACGCTCGAGTTAGCTGTAGAATTCCCTTTTGAACCACGTGGGGTAAAAGAGAAACAAAACTTACACAACATTGTGAGAGAACCCAACCCCGTAAACTCTGAAACGCCAGTGTCCGTTTTCTGTTAATGTGAAATTTACATTTAGAATTTCTTCTTCCGAAACCGAACTCTGTATTAGAATCGATCTACTCTACTCGCAAAGGCTCACTTTACAGATAACAGACCCGAGGCCGAAGATGTTGGATGACTTGGCCAGAGGCACTGAGCGAATTAGCACTGAGTTAGAGATTCTGGGGTTGGGTGGGGAAGGACGGTGGGTCATCCTTACAACTGATCAAATAAAAGCTGAGCAAAATAGGGGCGCCTGGGTGGCGCAGTCGGTTAAGCGTCCGACTTCAGCCAGGTCACGATCTCCCGGTCCGGGAGTTCGAGCCCCGCGTCGGGCTCTGGGCTGATGGCTCAGAGCCTGGAGCCTGTTTCCGATTCTGTGTCTCCCTCTCTCTCTGCCCCTCCCCCGTTCATGCTCTGTCTCTCTCTGTCGCAAAAAAATAAATAAACGTTGAAAAAAAAATTAAAAAAAAAAAGCTGAGCAAAATACATGCTTGTCAGATTGACTCTCAGTTCTTCATAGAACATACATTTTATATATTATAAGCAAAGGAAACAGTCAAGAGTGTAGCATATTTCCATAGACTGTTAAAAGTCTGGGTGGCTCCTGGGCACCTGGGTGGCTCAGTCCATTAGGCCATCGACTCTTGACTTCGGCTCAGGTCATGATGTGAAAATGCACAAGCCCCTCGCTGGGCTCTGCACACACAGTGTGGAGCCCGCCTGGGAGTCTCTCTCTCTGCCCCTCCCCCGCTTGCGTGCATACATGCGTGCTCTCTCTCTCTCAAAATAAAGAAATAAACTTAAAAAAAAAAACTCTATGGAAAAACACTATCCCCGTTAAATTAAAAATTAAAATTTCCTATTTAAAAGTCACTTTCAATTAGATCACCAAACTCAAGTGAACTTGCAATGCTTTTAAAAGGTTCACACAAGTTCAGTACGTTAACCAGAAACCATGTGACTGTTATTTCAAGCTTTGGCAGAAACTGCTAGAAAAAAAGTCCCTCAATAGTCAGAAATGACCCCGTTCACTCACTTCATCAGAGATTAAAATGGTGGGAATATTGGGGAATTAACATCTGGCTTAGCACGCTTATAACTTCTCCAGGCTGGCCATCCCCACTAGGTACTGCATATCTTAGAAGCTAGCTCTTCTAAGATTTTCTAGTTCAGTGGGTTAGGAATGTTCAGATCACTTTTGGCTAAGTACTCATGTTAATTTCTTTCTTCCCTCATATTTTATGGACTGGAAATCCCCTCTTTTCATTTTATGAATTTGAAACAAATGTCAGGATTTTAATATATATATTTACTTTTATCTATTTATAATAATATAGAATATATTCTATATAACATAAATAATATAAATATAAAAATATAATATGTATATTTATTTTAGCTATTTATTTTTGAGAGAGACAGAGAGAGACAGAGAGAGAATGAACGGGGGAAGAGAGACAGAATCCCGAGCAGGCCCCCTGCCCAGCACAGAGTCCAAAGCAAGGCTTGACCACACGACCATGAGATCATGACCTGGGTCAAAATCAAGAGTCAGAGGCTTAACAGATTGAGCTACTCAGATGCCCCCAGAATTTTAGATTTAAAAAGATATTATCCAGCGTGGTTAGCTGTATGCAGCAGAGATTACCTAAAAGAAAGCTAATGTTGCCATGAGTAGAACAGGATATAGTTATTTCACGTTAAACTTTGCTCTCTTTTTTTTCTATCTATGGTTACATGCTGTCTTCTGCAGTGAGGAGAACCGGGTATTTCTAAGCCTCGAATGCCTCATTAATGAGTGATGTGTTTGTGTTGAAACACAAGACTGAAGTCATAGGCTGCATCTATGGAAACCTGCACATACATACATAGGACAAAGCCCCAAATCACGCAGTTATGAAACGCAAAACCAAGTCTGCAGGGGGGGCCCTGGGAGCATCTGGGACGTACTCCTCTGCTGTATTAGTGTAGTTCAGCATGGCACCCTTGACCACTGCATTGAATTTATGACTCCCAGGAAGGGCCCCATTGCTCAGATGGGTTGAGTTACAGTCACAGGGTACCTGACATCAGAGAGACCTCTCACCAATTTAGCCGAGTGGGTTAGCGTATGGTGACCATGAACTCAAGGCTGTGATCACTCCCTGCTTCTTAAAGCCAAAAACTGACGTGGAGGCCTTCCTCCGTCCTGGATGCCAGCTGCTCCTCGGTAGTCATCACGGCACAAAGTGACACACAAGCCAGGCATCTCTGCCACAGAACAGACTAGAGCTCAAAGATTCAAGGTCTATCATGGAGCCTCATGGTCAAGGGCACCGGCTTGGAGCCTCATCAGCTTGCGATAAAATCACAGCCCAGCTTCTTGTTGGCTGTGTAACCTTGTGGAAGTGATGCGGCTGTTTGAGGAGGTCAGATCGGGTATTTAACTCATCAGCTTGCTGGGAGATTTAATGTGCTTGGCAAATAAGATTCAATAAACATCAGCTATCTTTATTAATTATTTCACTTTTGTATACACATGGATGGTTTCATGTCTACTGCTCTAGTAAAATGGTCAACATTTATTCTTCTGTTGAGATTATTCCAGAAGCACTTCAGCTGTCGGCTTCCATATACAATTTGCATCATTCAAGGCCTTGCTAAATCGCTTTTGAAAAGCTCTTCATTTATTTTCTCCACAGTACTTAATAACATTGATTTTCATCATGATAAATTCTCTTTCTATAGATCGGCTGTTAATGCCAAACCGGTGACAAGCATCCTCTTAAAAATATTCTTTTTAGTTTGAAATAATTTTAAACATACAGAAAAATTGAAAATGGTGCAGAGTTCTCACATAACCCTCACTCAGCTTCTGATGTTCACAACTTACATAATCATAGCACGATTAGTAGAATGTTACAAGTCCCCCCCCCCCCCCAGGTGTTCTTTTTCTGCCCTAGCCTTTACTCTGGGATCCTTCATTGCATTCACTTGTCTTGTCTCCTGTTCTCCTCCCATTGGTGACAGTTCTTTGTTCTTTCCTTGTCCTTCATGCCTTTGGCACTTTTGATAAGAACACATCAGTTATTTATTTTTTTATTTTAAATTCCATATAGTTAACATACAGTGTAATATTAGTTTCAGGTGTACAATACCGTGATTCAACACTTCCCTACATCACCCGGTGCTCATCACAAGTGCATCCTTAATCCCCATCACCTGTTTCCCCCTACCCACCTCCCCCCTGGTAACCCTTAGTTTGTTTTTCAGAGTTAAGAGTCTGTTTCTTGGTGAATCATGTCAGTTATTTTGTGGAATGATGCACAGTTTGGGTTTGTCTCATGTTTTCTCATGACAAGACTCTTGTTATGTATTTTTACCAAGAACAACACAGAAGTCATTTGCGATCCTTCTCAAGGGGTATATGGTCTTGATGTGTCTTTTTACTGGTGAAACGGACGAAGACTGCTCAAATAGGATAGTGTCTGCTGGGTTTCTCCATTCCAAAACTGCTATTTTCCCTTCATACTTGATAGATATTTGGGGGAAGATTCTTTGAGACTATGGTAATACCCTACATTTCCTAACATTTTTACCCACTAAGTTTTAGCATACATTAGTGGATTTTGTCTCCAAAAATTATAACTATGGTGTTGCCTAGTGGTGATTTTTTCCCTCTCTCTCTCTCTCTCTTTTTCTAAGTAAGCTCCACCGCCAATGTGGGGCTTGAACTCATGGCCCTGAGATCAAGAGTCTCATGCTCCCCTGCCCCTGACTAATGATTAGCTCCCAAATAGTTCCCTCATTTGTCTACATTTATTAATTTTTTTTCTATGAGGAAGAGTTGTCCCTTCTCCCCACTAATTTATTTACTCAACTATGTATTTACATAGGTATGGACTCATGGTTATATATTTTGTTCTACAAGTAACAATCCAATACTCAAATTGTTACTATTTGTGACCCAAATTGTTCCTTCCTTTGGGAGCTCCTGTCAGCAGGCTCTCCTTCCTTTTGACAGGGCTCTATACTTTTTGAACACTTCCTTATTTCTGCACCAGAAGATGGTCAAGACTCACCTCAAGCTCTTCCCTGTCTAGCCATGGAATCTGTCATTTCTCCAAATAGCTCTAGTCCTTTTCATTGGAGAATCATACTTAGAAGACAAAAACTGGATGCTGGATGTTAAGTAACTTAAAAAAAAAAAAGTGCTGATTCAGGAAAAGCAAACCGAAACAAACCAAAATTATCGAACAGATTTCTCTCCTCAAAATAAAACCAGTTTTATCAGTCCCAGAGGGCAGTGCATATTCTTACAGTATATGTTACCTATGTGATTGACGGCAATCATGTTAGGCAGAAAATTCTCACTGGGTTGTAATTAAAAGTTACAGGTTAAGGGGCGCCTGGGGGGCTCAGTTGGACTTTGGCTCAGGTCATGATCTCATGGTCTGTAGTTTGATTCCCGCGTTGGGCTCTGTACTGACAGCTTGGAGCCTGGAGCCTGCTTCGGATTCTGGGTCTCCCTCTGCCCCTCCCCCACTCAGACTCTCACTCCTCCTCTCTTTCTCGAATAAACATTAAAAAAATGTGTTTTATTAAATTAAAGGTTAATATTTGTGTATTATGGTGAAGCAATAGCCATTTAATCTTTTGTTCTAAAATTAGTGTATTTTGTGCAGAAGATAGATGGGCTGCGGTTTCCTCATCAGTATTCAGACTCTTGCTGTTGGGGGTAAGACTAGAATCGACTGATGAAATCTCTTCAATAGTTCAATTCCATGGTCACTAGGTCATCGATATGTAACCTGAGCAGTAGGTGGTCCCTTCCTCAGCCTCTTAGGATGTGAATCTAGCTCTACTGATGGAAGAACACTCAGGAAGACAGACTCCTTGGTTTCTCCAGCTGGATCCACCTCTGCCTTATGCTTCCCATGAAGGAAGAGAGAAAAGCCATTCCCCTTCCCCGTCTGCCCTGGAGATCACCTCATCTGCGTCAGCAGCACAAGGATTACACATTTACTTCAAGAAAGGGTTTAGTTCATCTCTCCCATAAAGCATTTCAAGTGTGTGGGGGTGGGGAAAGTGGGCATGGAGGGGAGAAAGCCCGGTGATGTGCCCCTTTGTCTAGTCGTCTTGCTCCCAGAGCCTCTGGAAGCCTCTTCCACCTGCATTGGTAGGTAGAGGTGTGAGATGCTCCCTGGACTCTT
Organism: Felis catus; assembly: GCF_018350175.1. NCBI lineage: Eukaryota > Metazoa > Chordata > Mammalia > Carnivora > Felidae > Felis > Felis catus. Next base: position 8,752,273 of record NC_058371.1, on the reverse strand, counting down.
GCTTCCCCACTTTCCTTCTCCAGATATCTTGACCCAACTGTCTTCCCAAGATCCTTGCTTTTCTAGTGCTTCTGTGAATCACTATTTCACTGTATGCTCAGATCCTTCTGGAGTTTCCAAATTTTCATAGCTTCGGCATGGAGCTTCCACACCCCCCCTCCCCCCACCCCCAAGATGTATTTTTGCTTTGCCAAGAGGGAGAAACAATCTATCTCAGGGTCAGTTAATTCCCTTTTCAAGGAGGGTATCTGGTCACACAGGTTGAGAAGTGGAATAATATTAGGAAAAACAGCTGGGGTCCCTAACCTAGGCAGTTGCTGGTTCTTTCTCCTCTCTGCTCTAAATTATACCACAAAGCATTCCACAATAACTTGATAATGTGACAATTACAGGTATTGGCACGAAGGCAATTTTCCGCTAATCTGAGAAGAGGGGACTTCTAAGAATTGGTGGGTAGTTACCAAGTCTCTACCACAGCTCTCTCGAAAAAACTCTCAGAGAGGATCTACTCTCACACCATAGGACATGTTCATTTGGAATTGGTATTTCAAATTTTTTGATTCTTCACCTTTATCAGTGCCATTTTTGAGCAAGCGCTCCCAATAGTTATTTATAAGAAAATTATGTATATGTGGTAATATATTACATATTTTTAAAAATGTTCATAAACTTTGAAATGAGTACAAACACTTCTTGGGTTTCACTATCACAATTGATGCATTATTTTAGTGAGAGTAATTTGATTGAACATACTGTATCATTTTGAAAATTCAAGTCTATTTCTTATTTGGTTGATTTTGATATTTGAATTTAATGACTATCGTAGTTAAGACAATATTTGATAATATGAAGACTTAAAGTGATTTATGAAAAATTATTCTTTATTTTCAATCTGTTTCAATTATAAAATTTTTCAATAAAATAAAGCTTATTAACTTCTCTTTTCCTGATAATGATGAATGTTTTTGAAAAATAATCCAAAGCCATTGAATTTTTACATTTTCAAGCCTAAATTCAAAACCACTTTTTTTCTTTTTCTTTTTTTTGGAAAATAGTGCTTGGAAACCACAATGTGGGTTTTTGGTGTCAAGATATCTTGTAAAGTCTTTTAAAAGCCTAAGAAATTCTGTTTCCAAGTTACAAATATGGATCTAAGAGAGTTTTAAAGCAATGACATTATTTCCAGCACAAGGAATACTTAATGATGGAGGCTTTACTTATTTATTTTTTTAAAGTTCATTTATTTTGAGAGAGACAAAGACAGTTGAAGTGGGAGAGGGGCAGAGAGAGAGAGGGAGGAGAGAATCCCAAGCAGGCTCCACATGGTCACCCCAGAGCCCCATGCAGGGCTCGAACTCACGAAGCCATGAGATCATGACCTGAGCTGAACCAAGAGTTGGATGCTTAACCGATTGAGACACTCAGGTGCCCCTTTATTTTTTAATATAAACTGTCATTTTAAAAATAATAAGTTACATTCTCACTGTGAAATATCACTTTTTCTTGGAGAAGTTCAATTAAATATAATTCTGTTTTTCAAAAGGCTCTGCTTAGCATCTACTCTTGGTAGTAACTATTAACAAAATTGTCACAGTTTGGGACATTATCTCTCTGTAAATGCAAAATCTATGACTTACTTTAAACCTCCCAAATGATGGGAATATAATAAATATATGCGAGAAAAATGAATGATCCAGGTGACGAATAATGGAGATAACTGATGAGGCTCTGTGTTGTGCAAAATAGCTTCCTGGTTCTTCTCCACAATATCACAAAGTTTTGTGATTCATCTATAAATCAGGAAAAAATACTACAACTAACCATATGGATGACATCCTGAAAATTCAGAGTTTTAAATAATTGTAGTTGTTTTGTTTTGAATTGGGCCACGAATGAATTTCATGCATGGTGAAAATTACTGTACGCTTACCCTGGAATCCCATTACAATTCCAGGTAAAGAAATCAACTCATTAGTGGTCACCCATCTTCTCCCCCTAACACATTAGTTTACTGAAGAGTTGTTACCAATCAGACCTATCTTTCCTGGTGCATCTTTTCTTTATGATTCTCCCCAAACAGTATTTCTTTAGGCATTTCAAGATTAATGTACATTATACATTAGCCTAGAAATATTAGAAACATCCACATTTTTATCCAACTTCCACACTCTGAAATGTGTTCTAAACTTTGTGTGAAATTCCTGACACGCTTTTTAGATGACTTCCAACAGGATCTGAATGGCAGTTTAGTTTACTGCTCTATTTATCTGGGGATCATTGCATCTGTTTTGCGTAGGAAGAATAACATGTCCCCCCCCCATCTCTGACAATACCATAGATGGAGAGTGACCAATCGAAGGATGAGAAATACATTTCAGCTTCAATGCTAACCGACCAAAGAATGGGGACTAGGATTTCTTTGCTAAAGACAGTGTGAAAGCCAGGGTTAGTGGGATGGTGCTCTGCAGGCATGGTGTAATGTCATAAAGTTTCATTGGAAATCACTAGTCGGTAATTAGTATTTTAATAAATAATAGCAGTTACAATCTACCCATTCTGGGTAGGGAGTTAGGATAATAATTCATATGTTTAGCATAATGACTCCATTATATCATCAAACAACCCAGTTGACCATGTTAGGGTTGTAATCTAGTCATTTTATTTCGCATTTGATTGTTCGTATCAACAATGCACTAACTCTTGCATTGCACGCTTTTGCAGTAACTCTTATTTTGTGGGTATATGGGATAATGGTAGAGATAGCAACCATTAGTGTGTGTGTGAGGGGGGATGTTTGGGAACAGCGGAGTGCAATCGTCATACAGCTGTGTAGTATCACCAAATAATAAGCCCAAATCCCCTGTTTTCTCATACTTTTTCTTTCTTAGCATATCCCAGAGGTACTCAAGCCCTAATGGACTGGCTTCCCAACAGACTCATGAGAAACATGTCTGACAAACATCTGGTCCTTCTGACTGTTCATTCAAAAGGTACTAATGGGAGCCCAGTCGGTGTCAGCTACCATGCGGCATGACGAGCCATAACAGTGAGTGAGATCAATGTAATCTCACAGAGCTAATAGTCAAATGAAAGACAAACAATCACTACAGAAACGTAAACAAAATAAATGTAAACTGTGAAATGTGTTATAAATAAAACATAAAGAAAGGCATAAGAGCGGACGAAGCAGTCAACATTTTAACGCTTCTACTTGGGCATCACATTTTATGAGTATATTATGTGTGCTTCATCTCACCAGTGACAGGCATCTCTTAAGGATAAAATGTGAGAAAGAGGTAATAGAACAATGTTTAGTGACTGTGAAAATACAGTCTGGATAAAGAAACACAGCTAACTCTGAAGTCATAGTTACTATTCTTTTGCAAGATCTGTTTGGTCACTGATTTTTACGTTTATCTAATTCATGTGGATGGGGTAGTCAATTCCATAGATACTATCTGCTGTTATGTCTTGTTTAAGTGACACAAAATGTATGTAAGTTCTCAAATGCATACATAATGCAAATAAAGTAACTAAAACACCGAGAAGTAAAATCATAGGGGCTAACATCACTCTTGGGGTGTGTTCACTGACCCTAGGCTGCACCTTGACAAGAGTTCTTTATTCCCTAAGAGTAATGGAGTACAATTAGTTATCACATGTTAATTTTTTTAAATAAAAGAAGTTACTCAAACAGTTCAGCTCTTTTTTATCTGAAGCTAAATTCAGCGTCATTTAGCTATTGAGATTTTAGGAAAACTTGATTAGTTGTCACAAGTGAGGTTTCTTATTGAACAGGAAATTTACCTGAGCGTCTACTTTTGTTAAAGAATAAAAGAAATAATTACACTTTTCTATATAATGGGCTCCTCTCACCTTTTTTAAAAGTTTTTTGATTTTAGCTATGTAGATTGTGTCTGAAATGATGAAATCAGTGAAGGTACGAAGTATGGTGGAAGATAAAGCTGTCAAACTTTGGAAGAATGTAGATTACAACAGACAGAAGAATATGGATTACTACAGACAATGGGGTCATAACTGGGAAACATAAATTAGACTTTCCCAACAGGCGTGTTAGATCAATAAACCATTTTAGAGGCTTTCAAAGCTTTTAAGATGCTGTGAATCTGAAAATGTATGTTTTACAGTGACCTGAGAGCGCTGGTGCAGATTTAGGAGGACGATTTTTAAAGATGGATGGTGTCTTAAAATTGTGTCACAATACCATATGAGCACATCCTCATACATTGTTAAAGGCACTGATATAAAATATTAGGCTGTCTGGGTCGGCTGTTTTAAATAACAAAGCACAACATGTAAGATCAGACTTGGCTGAACCTGAAAGTTTTTCTGATTCTGTGGTGGGTAAAAAAATTAACTAATTTCTCAGCAGAAATTCAGTCAAGAATGCAGTCTTTGATATCCTTTTAACATGGACAAAAGATGACCCACAAAATTTTAATTTAGCATTTACAGTAGGACAGCTGAATGCATAAAATCTTATTTGGGGACCTGAGAATTCATACTACCAGTTGATTGCTCTCATTTAGAGATTGAACAGATTATTCAATGCACCTAATATTTCAACACTTTTAACCAGAAACAGTCAAAAACTGCCATGCATTTTTGGTCAATTCGAACAAAAAATCTTAAGGGATTTTCTGTCTTTATTTTGTTGTTGTTATGGCAATTTACTTGTTTCTGGTTTTATTAAGACGTAATTGACATATAACATTGTGTAAGTTTAACGTAATGATCTGACCCATGTATATATTGCCAATTATCATCACAATAAAGTTAGCTAACACATCCATCACCTCACATCATTATAATTTTTTGTTCTGTTGTTTTTCTGAGGATTCTTAAGATCTACTCTCTTAGCAACGTTCCAAAATACAATACAGTACTGTTTATTACAGTCACCATGCTGTACATTATATCCCCAGAACTTTTTCATCTTAGAACTGGAAGTTTCTACTCTTTGACCACCACTGCCCAACCCCGTACTCTGCCAACCACTGATCTATTCTATGAGTTTGGTTTTGTTTTTGTTTTTTTGTGTTTTTTTTTTTTAATATTTCACATGTAAATAGATCATAGAGCATGTGTCTTTCTCTAACTTATTTCATTTAGCATAATGTCCTCGAGATTCATCCATGTTGTCTCAAAGGTCAGGATTTTCTTCTTTTTTATATCTGAACAATATTTCATTATAATGTATATAAATACGCCAACTATTCTTTATTCTTCTGTTCATGGACACTCAGGTTATTTTCACGTCTTGGCTATTGTACATGGTACTGCTATGAACATGGGGGTGCAGATACCTCTTCGAGATAGTGATTTTGTTTCCTTCAGACAAATAATGCTGGATGATATTGTAGTTTTATTTTTAACTTTTTGAGGGACCTCCATACTATTTTCCAGCGTGGCTGCAACTGATTTACATTCCCACCATCAGCACACAAGAGTTTCCTTTTCTTCATATCCTCAACAGTACTTGTTATTTCTTGTCTCCTGGAGGATAGCTAAGCTAGTAAGTGTGAGGTGATATCTCATTGCGGTTTTGATTTGCATCTCCCCCGATGACGACTGATGCCAAGCAACTTTTTGTGTACCTATTGGCCATGTGAATGTTTTCTTTGGAAAAGTATTTATTCAGTTCTTTTGTCCATTTCTAAGCTGGATTATTTGCTTTTTTTTTTTTTTTTTTGCTATTGAGTTGTAGGAGTTCCTTACATATTTTCATAAAGAACCCCTTATCAAGGTAAGTGGTTTACAAATATTTCTCCCATTCCATAGGCTGCCTTTCACTTTGTCGATTATTTCTTTGGCTGGGCAGGAGCTTTTTAGTTTGATGTAGTCCCACTTGTTTATTTTTGCTTTCGTTCCTTGTGCTTTTGATGTTCAATCCATGAAATCATTGCCAAGACGAATGCCAAGGGGCTCTTTCTGGATTGGAAGATTTAAAACATGTTCCTAAGTGAGACCTGAGGCATTGAGTCTATACACGATACCAAACAGTCTCAAATTTGACAGACACTGTTATTGAGATTGATGGAAGCCACAAAACCTATCTTCTTCCTATCTCCTTTGCTTAAAATTCATTGCCTAATCGTTTTGCTGCAAATTCCAAGCTTGGTCCCTCATCTCTAGTGTTTCCTGAAGCCTAATTTCCATTTCATCTGCCCACTCACTCTCAGGTTCATTAATTGGATTTTGTGCACCTGCATACGCTGTTCCTGGAAACCGATCAAGGCTTAGCTATGACGTTTGCCTTGGATTATCTCCCTTACCCACTCACGTGGGTCGGGCTTCCTTTCTCTGTTTGTGGCTTTTTGAAATCCTTGGGCTGAACTCTGTCTGCCAGTATCTCCTCAGATTATTCCTTTGTAATCTACTAAGGAAGTTCTATTTCAAACCACAGATTTCTCAGACATGATTTTATCTTCTACCTCTGGCTCCTTATGACTTCAGACAGAATTCAGAAATTACCTCTCCATCCTACCTTCCCTCATTTGTTTTAAATTAAGTTTTGGTCTTGGAATTTTCTGATACTGTTAACAACTGGGTGAGCTGCCAATACTTGGGTTGTATGCGAATTATGAATTCTGAGACTTTCAACGGATACTTTCTGGAATAGCTCTATTACCAGGTTTTTTTTTTTTCTACACAAGTCTGTTTGTATTCATCACCATGATGGAAAAGTTTGGGACAAGGCAAGCCTGAGCCAACAGCAATGCTGGAAAATGAGCAGATGTTTCCCAAATAGGCTGTATTGGCGGACGTTGAATTCACCAAAACCTTTTTGTTTTGGCCCTACGGCACTTGAGTTGTTAGCACAGTACAGTGAATCTAGCTTTTAAAAGCAGATGTTAACCAAACCGCCTGCACTGTCAAAAGGCTGGAAGATCAACGTATTAACGTGACGTGCAGAACCACCCTGGTGAATGAGAATCCTCCTGTGAGCCTGATTAGTGCATTCTTTTTCAACTGACTCAAACCAAATCATGATCAAAAGTGTGCGTGGTGAGAAGAACAAGGTGAGTGGGTGAATTTATCACTAAGGTTTTAGTGGATGAGGTAAAGACAACTCAATTCCATCCCTAGAGAGATTCCTTGAGTTGTGTTACCTATGACGCTTGTGTGGGTGAGCGCTACGGTAGAGGCACGAAAGGAATTTATTGAAAGGCTATGGGTTAACTCACTGGATCTTGCAAAGGCTGAGGAACCAGAATCAGGAAATGAGCAGGAATAGAGTAAGGCTGTGCTAAAGCCATGCTGGGGAACTCAGTGAGCGGAATTATGCTGCCTGTGGCTATAGTTGGCTCTGGTCACCTTCGTTCGCTCTAGATGCCAGGCCTGGTGGGTGTTTCCAGTTGGTTGAGCCTCCTAGCAAGACACATACTATATAGAGATCCACAGTTTAGATACTGAGTAGCCGAAAACAAACAAACAAACAAACAAACAAACCACTAACAAATATTCATTAGAATTCCTTGTGGCTACAGTAAGTACCTTCCTCCCCCAGACAGTGGTAGGTTAGACATGGTAACTTTCTTGCAGTGTCGGAAAAAGGAATGAAAAGTGGTTAGCGTAGTATAGTCCTTGGCACTGGGTAAGTGTTCCTTAAGTAGATGTTATTACTGTTTCCAGTTCTGTGCAACCCCTCTTCTAATTCGGCTATCCTCTCTGCAGCGGGTTAGTCCTAGAGGTCTCGTGACGACTATGAACAGTTCTTGTGTGGTTGTTTATGTGTGGGTCTCATAGTTAACCTGTCAGGGGCGACATGGTTTCCCTTATTCCCCAGTCCTAGAGAAAGCTAGACTCGGTGTCCGCTGACATGTTTATAAGGATTGTATATAAAGAGAATAAATAAGGTTACACTCAAGAGAATGCCTCACATATTACTTAGCACATAGGAGGAGTTCTGTAGGTATAAACTTTTCTTTCCTTTTTCCTGGAAAGTTCTTTTCAGCTTCTGTATTCCAAAATGAAATTAGAAAAAAAAATGTTAATTGATTTGTAATTTTTTTCACTATGTCAAATGTGTTCCCTACCGTCTTCTACTCACTCATGTAGAATGATCTAGGCGCTGCCTTGTGGCTGGGGGGCGCCACAGGAAATGAGAGACATTCCCCATTCCCCCAGTGCAGGGCAAGATTTAGTCTTAATGAGATTTAACAAACCACTTCAAATTGGAACAAGAAGTCTATTTCCTCCCTCATTCTTGGAAGATATGAGCAGCTCTCTCCTATCAGGAAATGCAAAAAAAATCTCTACAAGTTCCTTTTTATATAGCATGTAAGATTTATTAAGCATCTATCCTGTATCTAAACCATTATAGGATTACATGATCTAATTTGGTTCTCAAAACAGCTCTGTGAGATCAGAGTTATTGAAACCTGGTTAAAGAGACAGCCTCGTCCTTGTGTTTTCCTAGACTAACACACAAGACGTCCGACATAGTTTTCTAATAGTGGCGACAAAAGCTCTAAGACCCACTAATGGAAAAACAACAGAGTTTGTCCCCCACCTGCACCGAAACCAGAAGAAGCCGATGTCACAGTACTTTCCAACGTGATGTCGACTGATCTTCATGCCCGCGGCGTGACATAACGGCTGTGTGCGCACACACACTGAAACCGAACTGCCTGGGTTCCAATCACAGTTCTGTCGCTGATGGGCTCTGTGACCTTGGGAAAGCAACTTCGCTTTTCTAGGCGTTAGGTTTCTCATCAGTAAAATGGAAGATAATGAGGTCGGTACTATGATTTTGCTCATTTTACACATAGAGAAACAGAAGTCTTAACAAGGGGGAAAGTAGCAAATGGAAATTTACTGTTTTCAGGGTAGAGCCTGTATTTCATCGTTACGTTTCCTCAACCCCTTCCATGACATCATCGGCAGGTAGATGTCCAATAAATGCTTCTTAGATTAACAAATTATCCCAATCTATAAATTTATTGTGTTTTGGGGGAGGGAGTCAAAAAACGATGAAAAAACAATATTAGCAATATTCATCTCTAAGTCCCCAAATAATAAAGAAGGGTATTGAGACATGTCTCCTACAGAGTGATAGATCTTTTGCTTTAAGGAGACAGATACATATTTAAAACAGCGCCGTATTTTATTTTATTTTTTTTTTCTTTCAACGTTTATTTATTTTTGGGACAGAGAGAGACAGAGCATGAACGGGGGAGGGGCAGAGAGAGAGGGAGACACAGAATCGGAAACAGGCTCCAGGTTCTGAGCCATCAGCCCAGAGCCTGACGCGGGGCTCGAACTCACGGACCGCGAGATCATGACCTGGCTGAAGTCGGAGGCTTAACCGACTGCGCCACCCAGGCGCCCCAACAGCGCCATATTTTAAAATATTTTTTTTATTTATTTATTTTTGGGACAGAGAGAGACAGAGCATGAACGGGGGAGGGGCAGAGAGAAAGGGAGACACAGAATTGGAAACAGGATCCAGGCTCCAAGCCATCAGCCCAGAGCCTGACGCGGGGCCCGAACTCACGGACCGCGAGATCGTGACCTGGCTGAAGTCGGACGCTCAACCGACTGCGCCACCCAGGCGCCCCTAAAAGCAGACCTATAAGGGCTTGAATCACAGACCCACTACCTTGTGCTCTTATGACTCTGGGAAAATCACTTAACTCCTTGGCTTCAACACCGTTATGTGTAAATGGGGAAGACGACACAGAAATACAAAATGAGACTGTGTATGAAATTATCGGACACATGTATGTGCACACAGATGTGCACTCTTTTCCTGTTCCGTGGAGAAGTTTTTCTGAAACAAGAATGTTTAAGTGGAATGAAATCTGTGGCATTACTTGCTGTGTCCCTTTTTAAAAGTTATTTTGAGAGAGAGACACATAGAGAGAGAGAGGGCCAGAGAGACAGAAGGAAAGAGAGAGAGAGAGAGAATGAATCCCAAGCTGGCTCCTCCCTGTCAGCAAGGAGCCCCATGCGGGGCTTGACCTCACAACTCTGGGATCATGACCTGAGCTGAAATCAAGAGTAGAACACTCAGCTGACTGAGAGCCACTCAGGCACCCCAGCTGTGTCCCTTTTTTGAACCATTAGAGTGCGAAAGATAGCCGTCGATAAGTTTGATCTTATACACCACTCTGATGACGATGTTGGGTCAAATTATTTTTAATATTAAAAATATACCTAAAATATATGAAATCATTGCCATTGATGCTATCTTGAATGTCCAGATATAAATCCTTCAATTGTAATAAAAGCAAATGTGAGGCGACCGTATGTGAAACAGGCCAGTCAAGCGCCAAAGGTCAATAAGAAGTATTTTTTAGTGGAGTTTAGAGAAACTGCTAATCTCGGAAAACTAGTAATGAGCTTTCACAGGTTGGGGAATAAGAAATGTTGAATTAGCTAAAGCTAACAGGGAGGAAGAAATATTAGGATCGTTTACAAAAGAAATAATAAAGCAAACAAAAGTCAAAAGACTGCAGACCAATAAATTTCTCTGGTAGCTGTATTAGTTTTTGTTTACTTTTTATTTCTAATCAATATTACAGAGAGAAACAGAGGTGCAAAATGTAACAAAGAGAAATAAATAAAGTTAGGGACTTGAAAGAAACAGGAAGAGAGATGATTTATCATAAAATTTAGGGCTTTGGGGAAAGATCCCAGAGAAATAACAGTTTAAATTCTTGAAGGGAGAAAAGGAAAAAAGTGAGTGGAAAGTTCTTAGCAGATTTGTGAGATCTGGAAAAATAATCCTCAGTATAAAATATCTATGGACCAAGGGTGTTTTTACTCATCCAAGACACCTTACAAAAGACATTATTTAAACTACTGCCACAAAACACTGTCTGTAAGAAAAGGAAGGTTTAATGTTTAAGCTTTCTTTATCTCCAGATAAACTAGCAAATAAACACGATTAATTGATGTTGTGAAGGCATCATACATAAAGGACATCAGCTCTTTAAGACTGAGGTATGAATCTTGGATTTGTCATGTGCCAGAAGGAAGTGTTAAATCTGTGACATCCTCTGAAAACACAAATAATTTACATTGCCATGTATCTTTATTCTCAGAAAAATGCGGTGTTTCTTCATGGCAGAATGATGAAAAAGGAAACTTGTGTACACAGGAAAGAGTAAGGCCCAGAGCCAAATATAGAACTCCTTGGACTGACCAACCAACTCCAGTCCAGCTCCAGTGGGAGTTTTAATGCTGTGTATTTAAATTTTTGATCCCGTTTACATCTACCCTTTATCCATGGAAAGTATGTGAAATGTAGAAAAGTTACCTGGAATGATTCTTTTCTCCTCTCAGCTGTTGACAGTACTCTCTACCACTTTTAAATGTCTAAGCAATAGAACAGATGCCACAAATACTAGTGTATCTAGCTGAAAAATTTTCACAGACTACCTACCTATTTTTGAAAAAATTATACATCTAGGGGCACCTGGGTGGCTCAGTTGGTTGAGCGTCCGACTCTGGCTCGGGTCATGATCTCACAGTTTGTGAGTTCGAGCCCCTCGTCGGGCTCTGTGCTGACAGCTGGGAGCCTGGAGCCTGCTTTGGATTCTGTGTCTCCCTCTCTCTGCCCCTTCCCCGCTCCTGCTCTATGTCTCTCAAAAATGAATAAATGTGAAAAATAGTATACATCTAGATGAACCAAATTAACAGGAACACGTCAACTCTTAATGTCAGTTTTTCATACGTTAGTAGTATGTGGCAGTCAAGCTGTATTCTAACATACTGTCCTGAAACAAAGAATAAAAGAAATGTGGATCCAATCTTAAATAAAGAATCGTTAAATTCTTGGAATCAATAGCTTTAACACACCTAAAAACACAATAAGTTTTTTAAAGAAGAAGGTATTCTTGTTAATGCTAAACAGCTTTCCCAACTATACACTTGTATAGTGAAGATAATGAATTTAGACTATAGATATTAGTATTCCTCAATATTAGGACAAAAATAAATTAGATTCTTAATGCTGTTATGCCTCAATTTTAGGGCAAACTATTAGTAAGAATGCTAGGTAAAACTGAAGGGGAAGTTTAAAGATAACTTGACCATCAAAACCAGGCCAACAACCTACGGGCCAAACCTCACCCATTGCTTACTTTTGTAAATAAAGTTTTATTGGAACACAGCCACTCACTTGTTTCCATGCTGTCTGTGGTTGCTTTCATTCTACAACGGCAAAGTTGAGTGTTGCAATGAAAACTACACGGCCTGGAAAACTCAATTTTCTACTACCTATCAAGTTATTTTACCATCTCCTGATTGTAAAGATCATTGGGTACACATTTTATTTTACAATAGTTCTTAAACCATGGAAACCTCAAAACTCAAGATTACGGCTAATCATATCCTTTTATTCAACAATTTACTATTGAATTTCTAGGTTACATGGAAAACTTTGGTTTTTTCCTCCAAATAACCCTTTGATTGATTCGAAAGTTATCAATTTTGTGAAGAATTCAAGATGACAAAAATCTAGCAGATTGTCTAAAGGATCTTTATTGAGATCAGACTCAGAGTCCCCAGCCTGTTCAAATACACAAAATTTTATCAGTTTGTGTATCTGAACATCCTTCTTGTGTTCAGGCCCACAGTGTGAGAATATGATCATAAAGGCTCAGATGACTTTCATAGTAGTTCATAATTCAGAAAGTTTAAGAATAACTTATCTAGGTAAATCTCAATCTTTGAAGATAAGGATCATGAGGCTAAGAAGTTTATTTTTTTTTTTTAATTTTTTTTTTCAACGTTTATTTTTGGGACAGAGAGAGACAGAGCATGAACGGGGGAGGGGCAGAGAGAGAGGGAGACACAGAATCGGAAACAGGCTCCAGGCTCTGAGCCATCAGCCCAGAGCCTGACGCGGGGCTTGAACTCACGGACCGCGAGATCGTGACCTGGCTGAAGTCGGACGCTTAACCGACTGCGCCACCCAGGCGCCCCAAGGCTAAGAAGTTTAAATAACTTCTCCCCAAAACTATATGACTAGAATTAAAAGCCAGAATTTCTTTTTAGTTCAGAGGCTTTTATTCATGTTGCTTGTTAATTTTCTTTCTTTTTTATGTTCATTTATTTATTTTGAGAGAGAGAGAGCATGAGTAGGGGAGGGGCAGACAGAGACAGAGAGAATCCTAAGCAGTCTCTGTACTGTCAGTGCAGAGCCTGACCTTGAACCCACAAACCATGAGATCATGACCTGAGCCAAAATCAAAAGTCAGATGCTTACCTGACTGAGCCACCTAGGCATCCTGTCAATTTTCTAAAACAAAACTGTGGCATAAAAATCAGAAAGGTAAAATACCTGTGGAATTAAATACGGTAAGCAATTACACTTGGTATTCCTTTCTAAAATGTGTGTTACTGTCCTGATTTTGAAGACAAAGATGGGGACGTGAGTTCAAGGTACCGAGCCTGGGTCTCTTCAGGGTACTGGTAGTATGTGTGACATGACCCAAGCAGGCCATGCACACTTTGACATGAACCCAGTTGTCATAAACCCCATGGCCTAAAACCATTGCCAAATATAAAATTCAAAGAGATAGCTGGAAAAGTCAGCTGACCCCAATAGTACAGCTTCCCTAACATCTTAAAGTGGGAGACATTATGCTCTGAACTTCCCTCATTTCTCCCCACTTTTACTGGGTGCAGGCTCCTCTTGTCTTTCTGAGTAGGGAGAAGGAACAGGGAAAAGAGAAGACACCTCTTTACCCAACCGACTGAAGTCGTTATTCTCTTATTGGCTGGTTGCCCTGCTTTAATGTTTATTTATCTTTGAGAGAGAGAGAGAGACAGAGAGAGAGAGCGAGAGAGCGCACAAGTGGAGAAGGGGCAGAGAGAGAGAGGGAGATACAGAATCCGAAGCAGACTCCACCTCTGAGCTGTCAGCACAGAGCCTGACATGGGGCTCAAACCAGAGAACTGTGAGATCATGACCTGCGCTGAAGTCAGGTGCTTAACCAACTGAGCCATCCAGGCGCCCCGGTTGGTTGCCCTGCTTTATACTCCCTGTACGTGGACATTATGCCAAGCATCATGTTCACGAGACCTTTACTTCTGAGTGGCTCCTCTAGGTCCTGGTGTTTGCACTCATCACCTCGACCTATCCTGCTGCTGGCATTCACAAGCATCCTTTTGGGACTGCCTCCCATGCTGTGGCCATCCTGGCAAAGCCACCAATCCCAGTATACTGTCCATGGCCAGCTCCAGGGAACTGTGTATGTACCCGTCTTCTGTGCCTGTCAGGGACTGGGGATCTTGTAGCATCTCTCTCTTCTAATCCCTGTTGTGAAGTGAAGCTACTGACCAAAAAGCTGTTTTCCTAATATGGCGACTTATCTCCATTTGCTTTGACATCATAAGCAACTAGGGATCTCCCTAGAATAGGATGGAGACTACGGCCACCCAGAGGAGGCATGAAGGTAGTTTTTGGCTCGTCTCCCCTAAACGGAGATGGCTGCTGGCTCCACCTGCTTCCATGTTCTTTAAAATGTGGAGTATTTGGTACATCTTGCCTTCAGCTTCCAGTCTTTACCACAATTATTGCACACACTGATGCATATGCATTCACAGTATGGCTGTTCTTATTGTGCCAGGCCATTGTTAATGGATGGTAATGTTGGTTCCAGGTCCGGTTCATACCTATGTATGGACATGACTTAATTTTTTTTGTGGGGGGGGGTGGGGTGGGTAGGGTAAATACTGAGAGGGAAATGCTTCATACTCAAAGGGTATGAAGATTCAAAGTTTTCATATGTGTTGACAAATTGTCCTCAATAAGTGACTATCTTAATTTATTTTCCCAAATCCCCAACAAGCATACACGTACGCTCAAATACATTGCAAGTAGGACCGTGCAATCATGGCAACGGTGAAGTATCTGTTAAAACCCATTGTATTGACATATGTGAACTTTTATACACTGCTGGTGGGAAGGAAAGGGAATTGGATTTAGGTAATGTTCACATCTGTCATTTTTTCCTCCAAATCTCCACCAAGAAAAACGTCTGATTGTTGAAATTTAATATGCTGTTAGAACAAGCACCTGTACACCCACAATCAATTTGCAGACCTCTCGACTCCTTTCTTGGATAGCATCTATTATTTTTTTCTGTCTACTAAGTGAGGATAATTATTAATTGTACACTATATTTATGAAGAAAATGCAAAATAATGTCTGTAGAGCATCCAGTGCAGTGCCCAGATCCTGGATGTGTATGCAAGTATACAGAAATGATATTCCTTCTTCCCCTCAACAAATATATGGAATTGATGTGTGTGTGTGTTTATGTGTGTGTGTGTGTGTGTGTGTGTGTGTGTGTGTGTGTGTATTCTTACATGAATATTTAGTTTTGTTTCTATCTCAAGTATACAAGCTGTTCTTTCCTGAGCGCTATTGTCTCCTTGAAGAGATAAAATGAAGCCTGCAACATGCTAGATATTCAGTGACGCTATCTAGATTAATGGGTTATATTTACTTATTTGTGAGAATCAACTCTATTGGTGGAAGAGTAACTTCAGTTAACGTGTTCCCCTTTTTATTTTTAAACTAAAACCCCATATATGTGATGCTGGTCCATAAAAGAGAGAATATACAATTTTCAAATATAAAAAGTTAAACTACTAGCCTTTAAAAAAAATCTCAAAAATGCGAATCCTCATGTTTATTCGAATTTTTACATTTAAATATTTTATCTCTTTGTTTCATGGAATCATGGCATTATTTTTTTTTAAATTTTTTTTTCAACGTTTTTATTTTATTTTTGGGACAGACAGAGACAGAGCATGAACGGGGGAGGGGCAGAGAGAGAGGGAGACACAGAATCGGAAACAGGCTCCAGGCTCTGAGCCATCAGCCCAGAGCCCGACGCGGGGCTCGAACTCCCGGACCGCGAGATCGTGACCTGGCTGAAGTCGGACGCCTAACCAACTGCGCCACCCAGGCGCCCCTATGGCATTATTATTTAAAGGTAAGAATGTTCTCCTGAGTAGTTCCAAATGATCTTCTGATATGAACACATTTTAGGAATTCTAAAGACAGAAAAAACCGTGGATGGAGTAGGCACTGAGTAAACATTAGTTAATATCAGTTCATTGCAGATAAGAATTTTTAAATGCACTGATAATGTTGTCAGGAACATAAAGCCTGCAACCCAATCTTCCACAAAAAATGAATCTTTTATTGGTTACTATAACTCAGAAATTTGAGGTTGTCAAAAACTTTCAAACACACTAAACCTTTGTTTTCATTACGAGAAAGAATCTTCATCTTTTATGGAGTAGTGGACTGCCTGTACATATAAAACCCGGGCTGAATCCAGGTAACTTGTTTGAAACAATCTGTGGGAACCATCCTTCCACAGAGATGTTGCTGATAGAGACTGCAAACTGCACAGTGCTGGTTACAGTAAAGCCTGATTAATTAACTTTTGTTTTTTAAATAATTCATATGCCATAGAATGCAAGTCAATCAGAAAATTACTTTCAGTAAAATCTGGCTACCAGATAATAAAATGAAGTCATTAGGAGCCTACATGACAGGTACCAAATAACAATTAAGAACCCAATTTTCTTTGCTGAGTTGCACTTAAATAAAATCTTCACTTAATCTTTGGAAGAGCAGTTCTTTGTTATTAATTAAATCTAGGATTTTTGCTGTTGAAATCACCACACTGGTTTAGTTTTATTTTTGCAAGGCTATGAGAAATGTTATTGCTGCTTCAACATATATAGTACACAGCACATAAAAATGTATCTTATGCTTTGTGAACAGAAACAAAAATTCTCAAGCATTAACAATTATATCAGTGGGAGTTTTTGCATTAAATTAAGCTTGGGGGAAGGAAGAAACGTGGGCTGTAAACAAGAAAAATATTTCTCTTAAGACAGTTAAATGTTAACTAGGTGCATTAATCAAATTATGATGTAATGTTCTGCAAAGTCAGCTATAAAAAGTGTTTTCCACTACTTTTCTACTTTCACATTAATTTTTTTTGCAGTAAAAAGTAACTGCCATATATAGCAAAAGGAAAGTGCCTAACTGGATGTGTAATTTCGTTTTGAACCAAAGAACTTATAAAATTTCTGTGTGAGAGAATATTAATTGCAACTATACCTTTTATGGCAGAAAACCTTAGCACTCTGGATACCTGCCTGAGCTTTTTTGAGGGAAAAAACTATGTCTTATTCCTTTTTTTTTTTCACTTTTGGCAAATCTCTAGTGACAAATGCAGCGTTTGGAACAGTTTCACAGCTCGACATTTGTCGATGGAGGAAGGAAAAATAGAAACAAGGGAGAAAAGAAGGAAAGAAGGAGATGGAAGGAAGGAAGGAAGGAATTTACATAGACAATCCAACTCAGTCAATTCTAGGAAGTGCAGCATACACATATATTAGAAAGGAAATGTGCTTTGAAGTTCACAATATTTAAAACTGGGAAAAACAAATGAGTGAATGTACATCATGCCTTTTTGTATTAATGTAACAAATGTGTTTTAATCCATGCAAGCCATTTCTACTTTTAATCTTGGACAATTTACAACCTTTGTGAGTTTTAAATTCTTTATGTGAATGATGATGGAATAAATGGTCTCTGAATTTTAGCCTTCTCAAATTTTATAGAAAAACAGGGCACTATACAACCCTATAGTATATATGATATACTACACTACAGCATAAAGGCAATGTTACACTTCAGTGTATATACTATACTATGCTACAGTCTATATACTATACTATATTTACAGTATATATATTATACTATATATTATAGCATATATACTATACTATATACTACAGTATATGTACTATACTCTACTACAGAAAAGAAGGGCAGATGAGGGAGTGCAATGAAGATTGCCTTCTCGATGTTTTCACAGGTGATGGTGGAGGGGTGCATAAACACGAGCTTCTTGGCTGGGTATTTACCCAAAGAAAATGAAAAATACTCATTCGACAAGATATGCACCTCTATGTTGATTGCAGCATTATTTACAACAGTCAAGATATGGAAGCAATCAAAGCACCTACTGATACATGAATGGGTAAGGAAGATGTGATACACAGAGACCACACACTCCACACACACAGAATACTATGCAGCATGAGAAAAGGACGAGATCGTGCCATTTGCAATCACGTGGATGGGCCAAGAGGGTAAGTGAAATAAGTCAAACTGAAAAGACGCATACCATATGATTTCACTCATATGTGGAATCTACAAAAACAATGAAGAAACAAACAAAAAGCAGAATCAGGCCTATAAATACAGAGAACAAGCTGATGGTTGAGAGAAGGGAGGGAAGTTTAATGATGGGCAAAATGGGTGAAGGGGAGTCAGGGATACAGGCTTTCTGTTATGGAAAAAAGGAGTCACGGGAATAAAAGACACAGCACAGGGAACAGAGTCAGTGATATTGGAACAGTTGTATGGCATTAAAGGGTAGCTACATTAACAGCACAGCATAACTCAAGTTGTCAAATCACCATGTGGTACAACCAAAACGAAGTTCATTAACACTGTGTGTCAACTATACCAAAAAAAATTAAAAAAAATTTTTTTAATGTTTATTCATTTTCGATAGAGAGAACACAAGTGGAAGAACGGAAGAGAGAGAGGGAGACACAGAATCGGAAGCAGGCTCCAGGCTCTGACCTCTCAGCAAAGAGCTCGACACGGGCTTGAACCCACAGACCGTGAGATCACGACCTGAGCTGAAGTTGGACGCTTAACTGACTGAGCCACCCAGGCGCCCCTCAAAAAATATTTTTTAAATAAAATCTGTTCAGCAGAAAAAAAAAAAATGAGCTTCTGGGAAACTTTAGCAGCAAATACTGTAATACTATCTGTCTTTCTCCTGACTCCTCCCAAGCCAGTGAGCAGAGGGATGGTGGCAGGTGGGTCTTCGATGAGCCTTTCCATTTCCCACACTCACAGACGACTCTGCAGTGGGATTCCTCCCACAGCACTTAGAAGCTCACACTGTTGGTCTGCTTGCTTGCTTGTTTGTTTTAAGAAGCCTTGTGTGAACAAGAGTTAATTACTCCAGTTTCCTTTTCTTTCATGAAGATCACGAGAGCTTCGGGGAATACATTTCATTTCCTCAGGTCATGAAAATGAAAAAATAAAGTAACTTTATATTTAATGAATCTAGTAGTTGGGGAAGTTATATAGGACAATGTTTTTTTGGCCAGGAGGCATTCATTCCTAGGTAGGAGAAAGTCAAGTTTGGTATTATGGCAGTTCAGTTTTACTTTGCAATATATAAGACTTTAAAAGGGTTAAAGAAGGCCAAAAGAGTTTTGGACGACATAGAGACTTGGAGAAATAAAACTAATCTGCAGAAAAGATCAGTTACCATAACTAATTTCAGAAATGTAAACATAGTTTGGGTTTGCAATTAAATGAGGTAGGAATCCAATAAAATCCCAAAATAATTTTGAGGAGTAACTTACTCGGTTATTTTGAAACATGTGATTAGTTTGCTGAGTGAGTTTGCCTTTGTTTTAAATTTTTGTTTTATATTTATTTTTGAGAGACAGAGAGAAGCAGAGCCTAAACAGGGGAGGGGCAGAGAGAGAGGGAGACACAGAACCTGAAGCAGGCCCCAGGCTCTGAGCTGTCAGCACAGAGGCCGACGCGGGGCTCGAACCCATGAACCGTGAGATCATGACCTGAGCTGAAGTCGGACACCCAACCGACTGAGCCACCCAGGTGCCCCAAGTTTGCCTTTGTTTTAGAGTTTGATCTATAATCAAAGCAAACCTTCTTTAGGAAGGGATAGACTCTGGAGTTAAGTGGTTGTAGGAAACATGTGTGGGCAGGTATGGGGGGGGAAGCCTTCTGAGTTAAGCTCCTTGGAGGTAGGTCACATACATCTGAACTCCCCATATGCCCATTAGCTTAGCACTTAGCTCAGAAATGCTCTCTATAAATTTTTTGTATTGATGTGGTTAGGAATTTAGGTATATTATCTGCAATAATTATTGTTGACATAGAATCAAATATCCTAAAATTTTTCAAGATGAAATTAATATAGTCAGAATTCTGGGGTCTCAAGTGGAATTTATCAGTGTTTAAATATCTTAAAAAGAACTTTATTCAGGAAATATTTTAAATTATTTTCAGACAGCCTGTGGCCAACCTCAGATGGAGGTGGGATAGCTCCCAGGACCAATAATTTGTCAAGTGCCAAAACCTGTACAATGGAATGGAATTCTGCCTTCTGACAGCCTGATATTTAAAGCGTATGGGTATGATGTCAGAACATCCAAATCTGAGCTGAATGTGATCCAGGATTTCCTGAAAGTCTATGTGAGATATATGATATTGGAAAGAAATGATCTAGGATCTGTCAACACTCTGTTTTCCTAGATTTTCTAATCTTTAGCATCAGAAAGCAATCTGCCTGGAACATATTTTCCATAATCTCAGAGATATGTATAAACTATCTTCAGTCAGCCATGTTGCAAAAATTAGCTAAGGGTGCTCTAAAAAATTATCTTGAGGAATGTATTTATCTCCAGATAATACACCAAGTCCTCTCATTTACTTTTTATAGAACTGAGTAAAACAGATAACAGAGCTGCCCTGGAAAATCATTCGTGCTATAATGAGTCAAGACCGAGAAAAAGACAGGGTTGGGGAAGGGGGATAAGCTGTCAGTGATGGTCCTTGCTACACCCTTGACCGGTTGATTAAATAAATCATTTTGCTGTATCGACCAGTGTCAGACTAGGTGGTAGGCCCAGCAACACAGTGATGAATGAGACAGGCTACTGAGGCAAACAGCCCTAGAATGTTCCCTGATCAGGGGATGGCCACTGACTAGAGAAGGTTTGGACCCCTTTTAGGCTGACCAGTGATATATGTGGCAGCCTAGAGTCAGGTCTGTCCATTAGGGGCAAAGATAATTACCTCTTAAAACTGGGATTCCAAACACTGAAACTAATTCAAGGCACCATTTTTTCAATCCTTCCAAGGATACAGCATAGCCAGTAGCATCCTAGCTGCCCAGGGGAGAAGTTAAGCCATTGCTTACGATGTAGGTCTTGGAGCATGAAGTCTTGATTTTCTCATGAAGTCCTGATTGAGGAATTTGAGGGAATATGGAACTGCCCAGAGGGTAACTGGAAAGTTACTAAAACAGAAATACTACTTGCTATGTACCAGAGACTGTTCTAAATGCAAACCATGTGTTAACTCATTTAATCTTATCAAGTGGCTTTATTATTTATTGTCCTAGTTATTGATGGAGAAACTAGGTACAAAGTGGGGAAGTAAGTTGTTTGAAGCTAATACCTGGTAAAACTAGGGTTTATACCCTCGTTTAGGTGTAGGATTTAGGGCCTGAAGTGTGACCTAAAGTGTGGCTGAGCCACATGAGTGGCAGGACTGGGTCTTTGTCACAGTGTTGGGAGAGGCAACTTGCCACTGTGAGTGTTCTCGAATGTACTCATTGGACTTTCAAGGAACGCAGTCTGTACTAATCTCTACCAAGGCCACCCCACAGGATTACATTTGTAGTGAGCAACTTTGAGCGACGAGGGGGAGGTCTGCCCCTAGACACAGAGCCCACCTGCCCGCTCTGTGAAGAGCTCAGTTTTGCCCTCTGCGAACACAGCCCATGACCGTGCAAACTCCATGATGAGGTCTTTGCAATGTCCTTGTGGAACTAGGCTGGTATGAAAACCCACGCAAACCGACATGAAGTTCTTGATGCTTCCGCCGTGAGTAATCAAGTCTTTGGCCATTGACTCAGAAGTCTTGTGTCTTCTGCTGGCATCTGTGAAAGACTAACAGGCTGGCTTGTTCGCTTGCAGGGAGGAAGTCCAGACCACTCAGTGTCTGATGCACAGATGGCAGATTTGCAGAGCAGAAGGACAATGGTCACCTCTGAGCTTCTGTCCCTACTCACCATCCATTAGTCCAAGGGAGCATGATCTCAGTTCTCAGGAATATTGACCGAAACAGGCTGTAGAAAGGACAGAGCATATGCAAGAAGACAAGAGAAACAAGGAAATGTTTCTTGAAGTGGTTCTGCGGTTTGTAAATAAGACGACAGAAAGAACACTGGGAATGTGTGTGTCTCCTTTCTCAGTTCTTGGCAAAAGTTACTTCTTCCCCGTGATTTTCTGATTTCCGGCTATTTTCTTCTTTTGTTTTATGCTTTCTCTATACTTCACCATGAATCAAAAAGTTTATGGTTATATACAATTAACTTTTCCTCTTGTGCTGCAAGATCATGCAGAAACCTTGATAGCCCAGGACAAAGCTACAGTTTCTAAATAAATTTTTCCCTCTAATGTCAGTTTATCTCCCTCAGCAAGCAATTTAGGCTGTGGAAGGTATTAACATTTCACTAAGTCTATTAAACTTCAACTGCTAAGACATCTTCACAATATAACCTGGGCAAAGTGTACAACTCAGTTACACTACAACCAGAATTCTTTCATTGAATCCCTACTGTGTGCAATGCATGAAGTAACTTCTTCCTTTTTTGGTGGGGGGCGGGGTGGGGAGCTTTCCCTTGACTTTTTACGTTAACTGGAAATGAGTTCAACTGTTTTTGGACTTTTCTCAAGCCACCAAGCCTGGCAAGTGTTACAAATGTCAACTTTTTCCCCTTATAATAATAAGAATTCAGGAACAGTTGAGAAAAGCTGATAACATTTCCAGGAAAAGGCACTTTGAGGTTGAGACCAAACAGGGAACAATAATTTTTTTCAGGTTAAATGTGACTTTAGGTCACTATAACACATAATTCTGTTAACACAAGTTGAGATTAGTCACCTGATAAAATCCTACTGGTAAAAGGAATTGCACCAACGCAGCCGGCAGTGGACTTCTGCCATTTGTATACTACTACTTGTTATTGTCCTTTATGTGTTATCCTCTGAAATAGTAAGCCCCACTTTGGAAACATAACTTCATAGAATCCTTTTCAGGAAATCTTGATCCCCACCCCCTTAGTACAGATGGGACCTTTAAATTTTTTTAAATGTTTATTTATTTGAGAGAGAGCGTTTTGCGTGCGCGCGCAAAAGTGGGGGAGGGGCAGAGAGAGAAGGGGACAGAGGATTCGAAGCGGGCTCTATCAGGAACTGTGAAATCATAACCTGAGCTGAAGTTGGACACTTAAATAACTGAGCTCCCCAGGCACCCTTAGATGGGACATTTAAATCAAAGTGTTTTTACATAGTGATATTGTTCAATGCATCAATTGAGAGTCACAGATGAGCACCCAAGTTAGGTGATTGTGAGAACCCAATATTTAATATTTAGCACATGTTAAAACATTGTAATGTTTTAAGTTAATACATTTAAAACATATTAGAAACTATATTTCAAATTTGTGGTTGCTCAATACCTATTAAAATTTTTGTTGTGACCAAAATAGTTCCAAAAGATTCCCTGACAGGTATGTATTTCATCTTTTCCTATTCGTTTTAAAATCTATCCTTAAGTTACAACATCAGAGTCATGTGTTCGGACCCAATCACCCTCCTCAAACTGTACTTTGACTTGATACTATTCTTTGGTTCTGAAGGATAGAAAAGTCACTCCTTACATTTATTCATCCATCCACCCAACCATCCATCCATCCATCCATCCATCCATCCATCCATCTATCCATCGCAATGATTCATTCAAATTTTTATTGAGCCAGAAATATAGTTGGCTCAGGGAAAATAATTATTAACATTTAAACCAAACAAGGAACCCCGTCTCTTGGAGCTTAAGGTGTAGAGAAAGATATTAATCAAGGAATCACATGAATGAATTATGCAGAGTTACAAAGGGAGATAAGGTCCTTGAACAGAGACACCTGCTTCTCAGAGGCCCATTAAAAAAAAAAAAAAGGAACATGACTCTAATTAAGGACTCAATTGAGATGCAGTGTAGAGAAATACACAGGGTCAGAACATGTAGACCTTAAATGTAACCTTACACACTTGATTATTAGTCCAAAGCAATGGAAAACCACTCAAGGAATTTAAGAACTAGGGCAACATCAGCAGATCTTTTTTAAAGATGGCTTTGCTTGAGGAATGGAAGGGGCATTGGAACGGGCCCAAGGGGAAAGAGTCTAGTTCTGAGGCTTCTTGGGAATGTGATCCTTGGGGGACATAGCTAAGAATATTGCTCACTACATTATGTAGTACTCTATTAGGGCCTAAGGGAAAGTTGTTTCTTCTGATTCAATACTGGGCATATTTGGGTAGGCCTGACCTGAGTTACTATCATTTTTATTTTATAAATACTTAAAAGATATTTTACCAATGTTGATTATCATATAAACGTTAAGGGGATATTTAGAAATAATGCAACAGATTATGCTCACATACTCTCATTGGCTTCCAGAAAAGCTAAAGCCAAGTGTATTGGACTCTAGGGTATTACGTTTTGTGCTTCCCTCCTTTCTAGTTTTATCTTAATCTTTTAATTTATTTTCCTTTGACTTAAATTTGTTTTGCTTAATTTTAATATTATTTTCTACCCCCAGAACAAAACACTTGCAAGTAATTAAACAAAACCATAAATACTATTATATTAAAACACATGCGTTGCTACCTTAGAAGAAATGTCTGACACACAGGAAAACATGTTGACAATATGCCCACCATATACATGGGCAAGATGCTTGGAGATGGAATGGGGGTATGTGTGAAAACCATGTTCCTTTTGTTCCAAATTGCCAATTAAAGAGTGTGACAGCTAATCTCTATGTTGCCTAGGAACTATATTGTTTCAAGATGTCTAAAACTGGCAGGGATCTAAATTCCAGACATCATTCACTCTTGGCTTTGAAGCATGCTCAGGGTATCTGGTATTACGCAATGTTCTTTGGAATTTGCAGAGGAATCTGACTACTTCTAGCTTGAGATAGGCAAAAAAAAAAAAAAAGATCTTATCTTATTTAGCATAGTGATAATGCGGTATTTTAAATACACTCCAGCTGATATGAGACACAATACTTTCCCAAATGGTTCAGCTGAGCCTTAGATGTTGTGATTTGATAGCATGGAAAGTCAATAAGAAATAGGCATTCAGAATTTGAAACGCAAATCTACAGTTTTCTACTCTTTGTCTATAGGAAGATTTTCACCTTTATTATCAATTCCTCACTAATGACTCTTTAAGGCCTTGAATGCAGCCCTTCTTTTAGGTAACTTTTATGATTACAAGGAAGGAGCGAGTAAGGTGCTATTCCTTTGGTTGAGTCTTAAACTTCTAAAAGACTGTGATAGACTAACAGTCTATGAGTTGTCAAGCCTAACAATGGAGCACAGGCAACAGAAAACTCCTCAACCGAGGAGTGGATACAAGTGGAAAGCTCACCAGTGGAATTGTTCTATACCATAACCAACCATCTGTACACTTCATTGCCTCTGGGGCTTGGATACACTTCATCTGGTGCACATCTGTTGGTTTCACTCAGCAGTCCAAGAAGTGTCCTTCCTGAACACTAGGGATGAACTTGCTCCGCACCGAGTCTCTGATAGTCGAGACCTCATTAAAATACTCGTTTCCCAAAGTGCACGCTCTGCTCAATGTGTTTTTCCCAAACTGGCGTAAACTATGAAGTGGCAACCTTAAATGAACTCTTGAACATCACTTCCGTCTGTGGCTTTTCTGCTGCATGTGTACCTTTCACAGCTGCATATTTTCATTATTTCTGATTTGTGCCCACTGCCAAGTTTGGAACTCTAGAATACTTACTCTTATCATGCACCCAGGCTTGCTATATTGATAATTCATCTACACTGACATTCTGCTCCGAGTTTTGTTCTCTCAGGGCTCAGGATATTTTACATTCCTTCCCAAGCTTTGCTGTAGGCCAAATCCTTTTTCCTTACCTGGTCCCATCTGGTCTACCCAGACCCAAGGAAAATCACAACTAACTGTCAAAATAAAGGAGAGAGAAGAAGATTGGTATTTTTCTAAGCTAGGACCCTGAAGATGAGAATTGAGGAAGACTGACTCTATACATTCACTGGTGTAAGGACCAAATGAGATGATATTAGAAGTATGCAAATCATATACCATCTTATAGGTTTTCTGTGCATGAAGTATCAAGCCCATTGTTCATTCTGTGCAAAACCGTGGGACTCAGGCACTCTTTCAGAGCCTTCCAGGACAATTTGGGACAAAATATATAATATATGGGCTGATCACAAAAGTGAGCCTAATTAAATTTGAACAATGGACTTAATTTTTTTTTATCATCTCCTTCCTAATCCCAACCCCTCTATGAAGATAATCAGTGATTCATTATATTATTATCTGTTTCTTACCCTAACATTTGTATCCACCTTTATCCATCCCTTGGCTTATGATGGAACCAGGGAGCCATATCTGTTTCTACATCTAACCCGTGACCATTCTAATTTAAAATATACTTTATATCCAGTTCATTATTTCCTTCTCCATAGTTACCACCCAGGTCACAATTATACGTCACACTGTCATCTCTCACTACGACTAATATCATTGCATTCTGGCTGACCTTCTTATTTCCAACTCTGTTCTTTTCTAAATCACTCAAAAACACACAATGGGTAGAATATAGTGCAAATCACCAAACATCTTTATACCCTTACTCTGCCTACTTCTCTTCAAAGTCTTCTCTTTACACCTAGGATAAAATCAAAACCCTCTCCCAGCCAACAAAGCCTGGTGTGATCTAGTCCATGCTGGATTCTATAGCCACATCTAATGCTGCGTCTCCTATCAGTTATGTTCCAACTGCCCTGACCTTTCTTCAGCCTTTCTCAATTTTGGGGATACACATATATATATATATTTTATGTTCTTCAATGTCTCAATTGCTATTAAGACTTCCTATGTAAGAATTTCGCCTTACTGTTTTCACCGGATCTGTTACTTCTTTAAGGAGGTCATCCCTGAACCTCCAATTTAAGCCAGTTCTCTCTATTATCTATTTTATGGCACGTTGTCATTTCCCCTCAGAGCACTTTTCTGATTTTCACGTAAGCACTTGTTTGTGTGAATGTTTCTGACGTGACTGTCCTCTCAATAGGCTGTAAGTGCACTCTGTGAAGGCAGGGACCATGGGTCTTTTGCTTTCTACCGTATCTCAATGGCTAGTACAGGGACTAGCACGTAGTTGACACTCAACAGATTTGATGAGTGAATAAGTGGAAATTTCATATCTCATTCTTTATTTGTTCGGTTATTCAATAAGATATGTATCTTGTATAAAGCACTGTCTTCAGCTCACTGGACACAGCAGGACAAAAAGATACAACAGTTCCTGCTCTTGTGAAGCTTGCCTTCCAGTGTGGGAAACCAATCATAAGCAACAAGTATATTACATAGTGTTTTAGAAGGAGATGTGTGGTAAAGAGAAAAAAATGGAGCAGGGTAATGGAAATGAGGTCTGTCAGGGGTATGCGATTTGCAATGTGAATAAATGGTCAGTATAGGCCTTATTGGAGAAGTTACATTTGGGGACAGATTTGAAGCAAGCAATGGCTTCAGATACTCGGATATATAGAGAAAATTCTCTAGCCATGAGAAACAGCTAGAGCAAGTCCAAAAGTGGGAACGTGCCTGGAGTATCTGCGAAATAAGGGAGGAAGCGGAGTGGTCAAAGGGGCAGAGACATAGAAGCTCTGATGAAACAGACAAGAACAGCTAGCAGACAAGGTGGACATCTTTGACCACTGTCATTACTTTGATTTGTACAGTGACTGAGCTGGGTGAGTCTTCAAATAGTTTCAGCGGAAGAGTGATAGGATCTTATTTTTGCTTTAAGTGCATGGAGATGTCTGTTCGGTGTGGAATATATTGCAGTGGGCCATGAGTAAATATAGGAAAACCCCACAAGAGGCTTCTGAAGAATTCAGGCAAGAGAATAGGGCCGCTTGAATTAGGATATAGCAGCAGAGGTGATGGAAAACAGCTGGGATCTGGATGTATTTTGAAGGTAAAGATAAAAGGTTTTTCACTGGTGCATTGGACAGCAGTTTGAAAGAAAGCAAGGAATTAAAGACAACTCTGAGGTTTGGGGACTGAGTAACTGGAAAGACACAGCTGCAATCAAGTCAGAGGGGTTAAGAGTACAGAAGATTATGTTTGGGTGGAGTTGGTGAGATCATGTTTATTTGCAGAAACTGGTGGAGAGGTTAAATGAGTGGCTGGATATACAATTCAGTGGGGCTACATGAGAGCATGATGAATGTGGAGGCGTCCACCTACGAAGGGCACTGAAGAGCAGGAGAAGAGATGATATCACCCTGGAGTGAGTACAAATAGCAGAGAAAAGGACTAACGTCTGAGCCACTAGGCCCTTCAATGTTCAAAGATATGAGGGAAGAATTATCTTCAGAGCCAGGGCTGGATCCGGATATGATGAATCTGTTTTAAAAAGGGGGGTTTTGAGGCAAACCATAAGAGGCTCTTGAATGTAGAGAACAAACTGAGGGTTGATGGGGGGTGGGGGAGGGAGGAAACGGGTGATGGGCATTGAGGAGGGCACTTATTGGGATCAGTACTGGGCATTGAATCATGGAATCTACTCCCGAAGCCAAGAGCACACTATATACACTGGATGTTAGATAACTTGACAATAAATTATATATATATAAAAACGGGGTAAACATAAATGGTCAAAACTAATGTGCCTATGAGATTAGCTATATATCTTTGGTTTGAAGTCTTAAAAAGTAAAAGAGAGACAGGTAGATAATCATGGGTGTACAGGTAGGTAGGCATAAGTATAAGGGAAAAAATAAAATGAAATGGGTGGTTTTTTCCCACTGGTATCTTCACCAGAATTTTCCTGAAGGGGCAATGATTTTTCCCCACAGAAATATCAAAAAATCCATAAAGCCCTCGTGTTTCACTATTGTTTGTAAGCAAGTAGTGATCCGGTAAGAGAGGTCTAAATTCCATTTGTTAAACCAAATTAACGACACTTATGTTTATGACACACATTACTTTGACATTGTTTCGCCTGTGAGATCATTAATTTTGGAATTATTTGGAGTACGCTAATGGAATGGGGGACGAGAAGAGGTATAGGTATTTTTAGTCTTCCAAATGGTAACAAAACACCGTGCAGACACATTCTATTAGAGCTTAGAGGGGGAAAAAAAAATAGCAAGGTCATGCCTAATTTGAGATTCAGGTTTGTTCCAAGCAACTGGGAAGGTCAGACTCGGTTCTAGATAATTCACTGATCCGAAGGAATTTGGGGAAGTTGGGGCAGTTTCAGGGTTAACAAAGGAATTCAGGCCTTTGGCTTCAGTTCAGCTCATGACCCCACGCAGCCACCACTGAATCCACGAGGGTTGAGCTACTGAAGGAGTCCAATGTGAACTTGAGGCTCCCTGTGGTTTAGCTTGTTGCCCCGAAACCCAAGACGCATCTGTGGCATGGAAACCATCCCACTACACCCATACTACTCTACCGCGGGCGACTTTAATGGGCTCTGCGGTAAATCACTTTCCTTTTGGAAATCTGAGGTCTGGAGTTTGTACTATGTGCAACACTTCTTTGTGTTGTATATGTCTCATCTGTTTGTGTCAGCTGAGACAGAGAGCAAATGTTTAGCAAAGGATTCCAAACTCTTAGCAATCCTTAAGCAATACCAAAAATATGTGGAATGTAATCTTAGTTTCTCAATTGTACACTGTTATTTCTAAATATAATATCCTTCTAAGATTTTTTTTCCTTGATGGTTCTAGTCCCATTCCTTAGGAGATATAATGAAGATTATAGAAAAATATAAGAGTTGTTTAGAGTCCCACAAGGGCTGGAGTCGGGGCCTGGTGTTACCACTGGAGCGACAATGAACATGTTGTTTAGGAACAGGAACCCTCTAAGTATTAGTTTCCTCACCTGTAAAGTGGATTAATACTAATACCCTTAGGTTAGTTTAAAAGCATAAAATCAAGGGGCGCTTGGGTGACTCAGTTGGCTAAGCGTCTGACTTCAGCTCAGGTCATGATCTTGTGATTCGTGAATTCGAGCCCCACATCAGGCTCTGTGCTGACAACTCGGAGCCTGGAGCCTGCTTCAGATTCAGTGTCTCCCTCTCTCTACTCCTCCCCCACTCACATTCTGTCTCTCTCTCTCTCTGTCTCTTTCTCTCAAAAGATAAGTTAAAAAAATTTTAAAGCATAAAATAAAATAGCGTGTTCTAGTGCTTAGCAGAATGCCTTACACCCAGTAGGTAATAAATCTTAAGTCTTTTTCTTAGTTGCTACCAATCATTCTGGGCCTTTGGGACTTGTTTTCATTCCAGACAATTTATTATTTTATCAGTCTGAAATCCTCACATTTCTGTGCATTTGGTTTTTCTAAATCAATTCTAGTGAAATATAATTTACACACAAAATGTACTGAATTTCAGCTGGGGTAAATTTTCGTGCGTTTTGACAAATTTATACACCTGGGAATCCCAACAACAATCAATACGTAGGATCTTTTACATTACCCTGATCATGTTTTCCCAGTGTTTTCCAAACAACTTTCTCACTTCAGCCCCAGGCAAAGGCAATCATTGCTGTTTTCTGTCACTGTGTATTTATCTTTCTAGAGATTCATTTGTTTTTTTTTATTTTATATATGAAATTTATTGTCAAATTGGTTTCCATACAACACCCAGTGCTCATCCCAAAAGGTGCCCTCTTCAATACCCATCACCCACCCTCTCCTCCCTCCCACCCCCCATCAACCCTCAGTTTGTTCTCAGTTTTTAACAGTCTCTTATGCTTTGGCTCTCTCCCACTCTAACCTCTTTTTTTTTTTTTTTCCTTCCCCTCCCCCATGGGTTCCTGTTAAGTTTCTCAGGATCCACATAAGAGTGAAACCATATGGTATCTGTCTTTCTCTGTATGGCTTATTTCACTTAGCATCACACTCTCCAGTTCCATCCACGTTGCTACAAAAGGCCATATTTCATTTTTTCTCATTGCCACATAGTATTCCATTGTGTATATAAACCACAATTTCTTTATCCATTCATCAGTTGATTCATTTAAATGAGAACTCTAGGGGCGCCTGGGTGGCTCAGTCGGTTGAGCGTCCCACTTCGGCTCAGGTCATGGTCTCACGGTTCGTGGGTTCCAGCCCCGTGTCAGGCTCTGTGCTGACAACTAGGAGAATGGAGCCTGCTTCAAATTCTGTGTCTTCCTCTCTCTCTCTGCTCCTCCCCTGCTCATGCTCTGTCTCGCTCTCTCCTTCAAAAAATAAATAAAAAAACATTTAAAAATTTTTAAATGAGAACTCTATAGGGGCGCCTGGGTGGCTCAGTCAGTTAAGTGTCCAACTTCAGCTCAGGTCATGATCTCACAGTACACGGGTTCGAGCCCTGCATTGGGCTCTGTGCTGACAGCTCACAGCCAGGAGTCTGCTTCAGATTCTATGTCTCCGTCTCTGTCTGCTCCTTCCCCACTCAAACTCTGTCTCTCTCTCTCTCAAAAGTAAATAAAGATTTAAAAAAAAATGTAAATGTGAATTCTACACTAGGTACTCTCTTGTAACTGGCCTCTTTTTCCCTCTGTACTACTTTTGAGATTCGTTTGTGTGGTTGCATCAGCAGCCCATTCCTGTTTATTGCCGAGAAGTATTCCATTGTATAAATATAACCCAACTTTTGGCTGTTTGCTGATAGACGTGTGGATGGTTTCCAGTTCTTTGGCTATTGCAAATCAACATCATTTCTGCCCAAGCATTTGTGTCACTTACTCATATATTCGGACCACAAAAATCTTTTGAAATCATAAAGAGTTGACTGGCGTCGATCAAGATCCCTTCGGTACAAGGTTTTGTGTGGTCGTGTATCTTCATTTCCCTGGTAAAGGCACAGGTGTGTACCCGCTAGGAGGTAAGGTAAGTATGCTTACACTTGACAAGAACTTGCTCAACTTTTTTCCTAACATAGCTGTACCTTCCCTTCAACACCCACACTTGGCATGGTTTATTTTAGGATTCCACTTGAGTCGGCCTCAGGATGCTTGGATATACTTGCTCAAACGTTACTTTGGCGTGTCTGCGAGGATGTTTTTGGGCGAGATGAACACGTGAATTGGTAAACTGAGTAAAGAGGATGGTCCTGCCTCCTGTGGATGGGCTTCACCCCATCAGCTGAAGGGATGAGTACAACAAACAGACTGAGCCTCCAGCAAGCTAGGTCAGCAAGGTGGGAGGAGGGAGAGGGGCATGCTTTCCACGGGCTGAGCTGCCTTCAGACTGTGACTGAAACATCAGCTTTTCTTGGACCTTAGGCCGCTGGCTTTAGGACCCTTGGTTCTCTGACTACAGGATCGGCTCTCCCGGGTCTCCCATTTGCTGACTACAGAACGTGGGACTTCTTAGCCTGCCTAATCTTGCTGTGTGAGGCAGAAACCTTTACTTTGTCGATACCATATTTAAGGAACAGAAAATTTTAATTTACAAAGTCCAATGTATCATTTTCCCCCCTTTATTTTGGACTTTTTTTTTTAACATTTTTATTTATTTTTGAGACAGGGAGAGACAGAGCATGAACAGGGGAGGGTCAGAGAGAGGGAGACACAGAATCTGAAACAGGCTCCAGGCTCTGAGCCGTCAGCCCAGAGCCTGACGCGGGGCTCGAACTCACGGACTGTGAGATCATGACCTGAGCAGAAGTCGGCCGCTTAACCGACTGAGCCACCCAGGCGCCCCTATTTTGGACTTTTAAAAAACAATAGACTCTGAAGATTATCTTTATGCTTTTTCATGAGTTTTTTTTAATGTTTATTTATTTTTGAGAGAGAGGGAGAGAGAGAGAACAAGCAGGGGAGGGTCAGAGAGAGGGAGACAGAGAATCCGAAACAGGCTCCAGGCTCTGAGCTGTCAGCACAGAGCCCATCACGAGGCTCGAACTCATGAACCCTGAGATCATGACCTGAGCTCGAGTCAGACGCTCAACCAACTAAGCCACCCAGACGCCCTTTTTCATATGAGTTTTAAAGTTCTGCCTTTTATATTGATGTCTAAGATTAATTTCAAGTTAATTTTTGCATAAAGTGTGAGATAATTGTTGTTCATCTTTTTTTCCCAATTAGAGACCTAAATTGTTCTAATCCTATTTCAAGAAAACAACTTCCCCAGTGAAGTAACTTAGTATCTTTCCCCAAAATCAACCTGTCACAAAGGAGAGTCTCAGTCTGTTCCATTAATCTATATTTCTATTCATCCCCAAATATCACATTGTCTCTATCACTATAGTTTTACAGTAAGTGCTAGTGTATCAATGCAAATGAGTTTTGTAATAACCTGAAAACCTATGAACTTGCTAAGCTGCATTTTTGGTTTGTTTGTTCTACTAGCTTTTGCTAGACTTCGAAGCATTTCTACATCCAAGATGATTTTCAGGTGTTTGGTTTTTTTTTTTTTTTTTTCCCATTTGCACTTCATATATTTTGAACCTCTGACTGAATGTGCACACATTGAGGATTGTTGCATCTTCTTGATGAATTAGACCCTTTACTTTATAAAATATTCTGACATCACTTTGATTTTAATCTAGCCACTTGAACAGTTTTATGTTAGTTTTGCGCGATATAGCTCTTTGACTTATTGTGTCTGGATCTTCTTGTTAATTCGGATTCCTTGCAGACAGCCTATAGCTGTGTGTTTTTGAATATTTTTTTAATTGGTGCATTCAGACACGTGTAATTCCTAATTTAATTTTTCTGATGTTTATTTATTTTTGAGAGAGAGAGAGCACAAACTGGAGAGGGGCAGAGAGAGAGAGAGGGAGATACAGAATCTGAGGCAGGTTCCAGGTTCTGAGCTGTCAGCCCAGAGCCCAACTCATGAACGGGGAGACCATGACCTGAGCCGAAGTCGGACACTTAACCGGCTGAGCCACCCAGGCGCCCCTGCAATTCCTACTTTAGACAATGGAACCAGAGGCATGGTTGGATTTAGGTCCACCATGTTGAAATTTGCTTCATATTTATACCATCTTTTCTGTGTTCCTTTTTCTTCCTTTTCAACCTTATTTTAGAATAATTGTTTTGTTCAGAATTCCATTTTATTTGTGCTATTGGCTTACTATACCTCTTTGTGTTTTTTAAAGTGATAGCTACAGCTCTTGCTTGAGATGATCTTTTCAGTGATATTTGGATAGCAAACAGCCTTAGAGGATGGAGATTGTCTTTTTCTCTGAAGCAGAGGGCTGGTTTGTTTGCAAATTAGTATAATAAAGATAACATCTCCCCCCCCCCCCAACCCCGGGGCAAATGTTGGGCATATTTGCGTGCATCCTATTATAAAGGACTGTAGTTTCCTAATCTCAGTTGTGATGCAAATCTACTGTACCGACAGCCTCAACTTCCACCTAGATCTGCCTCTCCTCTGCTCTCACGGGGTTTGGGGGGACAGAGGAACTGATGCAAATGAGAGATTCAGTGCTGCTTGCTGTACATTTATGAGAAAGCTCTTGGGTTTTGTTAGTC
Source organism: Felis catus (assembly GCF_018350175.1). Taxonomy (NCBI): domain Eukaryota; kingdom Metazoa; phylum Chordata; class Mammalia; order Carnivora; family Felidae; genus Felis; species Felis catus. Next base: position 8,717,803 of record NC_058371.1, on the reverse strand, counting down.
TTTATAAAACAGGAATAACAAGGGGAAAATCCTGCAGACAGACGGAAGGTGCTTAGGCCCTATTTGAGACTGAGATATCAAACGGATTTTCTAGCTTGAGCCATCCCATCTCAGCCTATAGAGTGCAGGCAACTGGTCAGCTTCAACAATAGAAATTTTTTTAGGGGCACCTGGGTGGCTCAGTCAGTGGAGCGTTTGACTTTGGCTCAGGCCATGATCTCGTGGTTTGTGGGTTTGTGGGTTCGTGGGTTCCAGCCCCGCACTGGGCTCTGTGCTGACAGCTCAGAGCCTGGAGCTTGCTTTGGATTCTGTGTCTCCCTCTCTCTCTGTCCCTCCCCAGCTTGTGCTCTTTCTCTCCCTCTCTCTCTCTCTCTCTCTCAAAAATAATTAAAGAAAGTTAAAAAAAGAAAAAAAGTGAAATTTCTTAGACAGATGCACAGAAAGGAGACCCAGTGTTCTATAAATACTGTGGCACAATGCCTGTAGTATATAGGAAAAGATAGGCATGGGGCAAAGTAGTTACATGGAAAATGCTGGATAAAGAGAGACGGGTTATCACAAATGCAAAAGAAAAGCAGTGAGATGGTTGGAGAGGAAATGTGATAGGAAGGCTGGAAGGATATGTTCATTGTAAGCATCGTTAGGTGCTAGGGGCAATGACCGTATTATGGATGTCTCAAGAAAAAGAGGGGTAGAATTTGATTGGAAGGGGGTGGAGGGTCCTTCAGGGCAGTTCTGGATTAGAGTAGGTCAAAGCGCTATTCGCTATTCGAGTGAGATCAAAGTCATGTGTTTAGAAGTGGTGACAGCCACAGAGGAGCTGGTATGTTCCAGCTTGTTCTTGCTCCCCCCAGTTCTTCTTCCTGCCTGGTGACTCCACCGACCAACGCCAGACCCTGGCCCAGCACCAGACCCCTGTGGCAGCCCACTGGAGTGGAAGCAACGCAGAGGCATGGCTCACCGTAGGCCTCCCTGCCTGCTTGCCTTCCTTCTCACTCCCATATGGTGGGGTTGTATGTTTTAACTTTTCAGATTACCGGTCGGTCACCCCAGGTTCGATCTTCGAGGGTTCTCCTGGTTCCCATGTTCCCATATCCTCCCACAGTTATGAGGTCCATTTTTTTATAATTGAGCCCTACCTATCCCACACATCACGGAGGTTCTACTTCCATAAGTGAACACTGACTGATGAGGTTTTTGAAAGACGAATATGTTATGTAAAATACGCTGTGGGATTATTTTCTTAATTTCTCTTTCTGCTGCTTCATTATTAGCGTATAGACATGCAACAGACTTCTGTACATTCATTTTGTATCCTGTGACCTTACTGAATTCATTTATCGGTTCTAAAAGTAGTATCAATTCTAGCATATGATCCAGTAATCTCACTACTGAGTATTTAGCCAAAGAATATGAAAACACTAACTTGAAAGGATATATGCACTCTTATGTCTACTGCAGCATTATTTACGAGAGTCAGACTATGAAGCAACCCAAGTGTCCATCAACAGATGCATGGATAAAGATGTGATATATATATATATATATATATATATATATATATGTACATATATATATATATATATATATAATGGAATATATATATATGTACATATATATATAATGGAATATATATATGTACATATATATATAATGGAATATATATATGTACATATATATACATATATATAATGTAATATATATAATGGCATATGACTCAGCCATAAAAAAGAATGAAATCTTGCCATTTGCAACAACATGGATGGATATAAAGAATATAATGCTAAGTGAAATAAATCAGCCAGAGAAAGACAAATACCATATGATTTCACTCATATGTGGAATTTAAGAGACAAATCAAATGAACAAAGGAAAAAAAAAAAGACAAAACAGAGGGGAGGGGGCTAGAGGGTGAGTTAGGTGATGGGGATTAAGAGTACACCTATCATGATGAACACTGAGTAACATATAGAATTGTTGAATCACTATATTATATACCTCAAACTAATAGGACATTGTATATTAAATATATTGGAATTAAAATTTTTTAAATTTATTTTTTATTTAAAAATTTTTATTTAAAAAATACACTATGTATTTAAACCAAAGTTATTTAATTCTTGGTGGAAATAATAAGGAATTTTATAAGAGGGGCGCCTGGGTGGTTTAGTCGGTTGAGTGTCCGACTTCGGCTCAGGCCATGACCTCACGGTTCATGGATATGAGCCCCGCATGGGGCTCTGGTGCTGACATCTTAGAGCCTGGAGCCTACTTTGGCTTCTGTGTCTCCCTTTCTCTCTTTGCCCCTTCCCCAATTATACTCTCTCTCTCTTTCTCTCCCTTTCTCTCTCTCTCAAATAAACTTAAAAAAAAAAGTCATTGTTAAAGAATTTTATAAGAAAAATACAATAAACAAATTTTGATATATTTGTCACATATAAAGAATGTAGTTTATTTTTGAAACAAACTTTGCTTCATTGTTGAAGGTAAGAGTCTGTTAAAAAACAAAGTTCAACCAGGTAAATTTAAAGACCAAATTGGCTTTATTCAGCTATTCATGAATCAAGCAGCATCCTGTCTAGCAGACAGAAAGATAGAAAGGAGCTCCAAAGAGCTGTACAAAATGGGATAATTTAAAGTCACAGGGCAGTGGGGAGAGGGAAAAAGCAGATGACCTCATCTTTCTCTGGAGGAGGGAAGGGGTCTATCAGGTGGATTACCTCATGAGGGCTGACCAGGAAATTCCAGATTTGCTACTTTAAGACTACAACCTTGGGGCGGGTTGAAAACTATAGTTAGGTCAGGTACTAAGTCTTGGTTTGGTGACATGAGCATAGCACAAGTGACTCCATATTGACCCTGTTGTCTCTGATCATGAGTATCTTTAAAATAAACCCTCAAAATCCAACAAAATGCATTTTTTACATATTTATCATATGTGTAAGATAAATGATGTGTGGAATGATGTGATCTTATTTTTACTTTTTTAAATTATTTTTTTTAATGTTTATTTTTGAGACAGAAAAAACCAGAGGGGGAGGGCCAGAGAGAGAGAGAGAGACGAGGACAGAGCATCCGAAGCAGCACGGAGGCTCTGTGCTGACAGCAGACAGCCCAATGTGGGGCTCAAACTCATGAACCTTGAGATCATGACCTGAGCTGAAACTGGACACTCAACTGACTGAGCTACCCAGGCACCTCTGTGATCTTATTTTTAAAATAAACCTATTTTTAGAAAGCAGTACAAGCCCTGGGATTCACTAGAAATGTGGAATTTCAGTAACTCCAGTAATACTTAATACTGACCCCATCAAAATGGGGTACTACATAGATTTTTTTAAAAAAATCCTTTCTTCCAGGATTTTTATGCATCAAATCGGTGCTGTTTTGTTGATGTTCAAGAAAGAGAGGTCTAGGTTGGAGATACACATTTAGAAGTCATCAGCATAGAGATGGCATTTAAAGCCATGAGACTGGTGGAGATCTCTAAGAGAATGTAAATGGAGAAGAGATGCCACACTGAGCTCTAAAATGCTCCGTCACACACACACACACACACACACACACACACACTCACACACACTCACACATGGTTATATCCTAAGCATATATATACACATATATATCATAATATATATAGATACATACAAAATGGAAATGTATGTATATGTATAATTTAAGATTACTATTTTGACTAAGGACAGATGGACAAAAATAGCATAATAAGATATTACACAGATTTGTGCTTTGACATGCATGTTTGATACGCCACGTGGTTACTAAAGTTGGTCCGTACGACAAGTTCTGCAGCTCCGAGCCTCCTAGGGGTCAAAGCAAGATGGACTCCACAGTGTTGAAGCACAAAGTGGTTACAGGAAAGCGGCCGAGCACAGGCTAGAGGGGAGACAGAGGTAAGGCCACCGAGGATTGTGTTGTGGGCTCACACGTGTAAAGCCGGTCCATGTCATTACCCCACACTGGCCGTGTCAAGGCAGTGTCTGCTCCAAGTTGACTGGGTACCAGCTAACAGTTCTGTGTCCATCTTTCACTGGTTAATAAATATTTTGAATATCAACTTACTTGTGTCTTAGGTGAGAGGGCATTCTACATTCGAGAGACATGAAGAATTGAAATGATGACGTGAAGAATTGAAATGATGATATAAACTGGCTGCCTGAAGCTTTTGTATTTATTTACTTGTTGACTTCTTTTTTACTTTTAAACTTTTGGTGTAGCAGGGCGGTGCACACACTCAAGATGGAAGGTGATAGAGGAAAGAAGGTCAGTGAGAGGACCAGGCTACCGTGAGCGTGCATTTGACACGAGGCAGTGCCAGCTGGGGCCCATGGGAGCTAGACTGGGGAGGAACGTACAAGGCAGGAAAACCAGACAGGAGATTCATGCTCTGTGGTGTGAGGCTCCCAGATAGGTGGTAATGAGGGTGGAAGTGTTATTCAAAGAAATAGAAAACACTGTCAGAAGAAGAGCGTGAGGGTGAAAAGGGAGCTTTGCCCACATTGAACGTGAGAGACCCGTGAGGTGACCAATCATTTCTGCCCATCTGGTGAGAACTACGGTTGGCAGTAGACATTTTCCATTGATCAGAGAATGTATAATGGCAATTAAAACTGTGGGGGATTCAGGAAATCCTTCCATCGCTACACTTCAAATATTCTACAAGAATGACATTTCTTTCGTCTTTAAGTTTATTTATTTATTGAGAGAGGGAGGGAGAGAGAAAGAGAGAGAGAGAGAGAGAGAGAGAGAGAGAGAGAGAGAGAGAGAAAGGGTGGGGCAGAGAGACAGAGGGAGAGAGAGAGAGAATCCCAATACGACAGCACAAAGCCTGACACAGGGCTCAATCCCATGAACCATGAGATCATGACCTGAACTGAAACCAAGAGTCAGACACTTAACTGGCTGAGCTACTTGGGAGCCCCAAGACTGACATTTCTTTTTTCTTTTCTTTTCTTTTCTTTTCTTTTCTTTTCTTTTCTTTTCTTTTCTTTTCTTTTCTTTTCTTTTCTTTTCTTTTCTTTTCTTTTCTTTTCTTTTCTTTCCTTTTTTCTTTTCTCTTTTCTTTTTTCTTCTTTTCTCTTTTCTTTTCTTTTAATGTTTATTTTTGAGAGAGAGAGAGAGAGAGAGAGCGCACATGCAAGTGGGGGAAGGGCAGAGAGAGAGGGAGACAGAGGATCAAAGCTGGCTCTGCACTGACAGCGGAGAGCCAGATTCGGGGCTGTAACTCATCAACTGTGAGATCATGGCCTGATCCAAAGTCAGACACTTAACCGACTGGGCCTCCCAGGTGCCCCAAGACCAACATTTCTTAGTATTGCTTTGATCCACCACTCCTTGCCTGATCCTTAGTGATGCCCACTGCTTGGAGGCTGACATGCCTGCCTGTATCTTAAAAATCTGCTTGTGATCTGATCAACCTCTGTCTTTTCAGTGTTATCTCCCATTTCATGCCCCACTCGCTCTGTTCTGACAAATTGTGACATACATCTGCACAGTCTTTGTGATTTTCTGCATGTTGTTTGATTTGCTTAGAATGCTCTTGTCCCAGTGTCTATAAAATTACATGTTCCTTTTACTTAAATTTGTGCTAGACTGATATTAATATATTTTGTTCACTGGCATAAAACTGTAGTCTGAAAATAATTCTAAATGAGATATGAGAAATATTATTATTAAAATCACTTAAGTAAAAAATACATTAATTTGTCTTTTCAATGCAAGATTTTAAGACTTTCCTTAATACATTTGGGTAAATCACAAGTCATGCTAGATTGTGGCATTGAGGCCACACTTACAAATAAAGCTAAGGGGTAGATTATTAAGTTTAATTTACTCTTGTCCTCGATTTACAGCTATCCTTTATGAGACGGTGTCTTTTTAGGCAGGAAACATCTGTCATGTGATAAATATGTCTGGGAAAATTTAAGTCATGGTTTATTAATTGTGGTTGGGAGAGTACTAAGTAAAACTTAACCAAACAAAGGAAAGTCAATACACTTGATGTTGTGCATGCCAGAAATACTCATCTGTTTTCAATTAATTGATAATTTGATCATCCAAGCAAATTATGGAGGAAATGAGGCATCCCCTAGGTCAGACAGTCATAAAAAGACTGGGTGAGGTGCTTTCTTTCAGAAGATCCTATCAAAATGAAATCGTGGTGTGTGAGATCTCAAGCAACCTCAGCGGCCATCTAAGACAACCTACTGATTACTGATAGTTCACTCACAGAGACTGAGTGGCCCCAGCTCAAGACGCTATTATGTCTGCAACCTAGAGAGATTAAGGATTTTCCCAGTTGGATAGTTGGGTAACGATGAAAATGGAATTTTTTGATAATTTCTTCTCAGGATGGTAAGTTTCAGAAATATCACACTCTTATGATTCTATATGGTACCAAGGTCATACCAATATTTATGGATGTAATGTGTTACAACACATATGAATATGTTCACAGCATGTACGCAAGAGGCCAATATTACTCAATAAAACTTAACTACGAAAATGCTGTCTTTTTGCACATTAATCAGGTACACATAGAATGATTAACCCCCTCTTAAAAAATATCAATTGGAATTTATATAATTTACTTATTAGTTTATAAACTATTTAAAATTGTGTCTCTTCTACATCCAGGCCTATGGGGCTGGAATTCAGAACCAGCTGGTATTCTCAATTAAATACTAATTAGTTAAGATATAATTTCTGAAGATAGGTTTGTTGTTTTTTTTTTTTTTTTTTTTGAGAGAGAGAGAGACCAAAAGAGTGAGCATGGGGGAAGGGCAGAGAGAGAGGAGAGAGAGAGAATCCCACACAGGCTCTGCACCATCAGCATGGAGCCCAACATGGGTGAACCCACTAGCCTTGAGATCATGACCTGAGCCCAAATCAAGAGTTGGACACTTAACTGACTGAGCCACCCAGGAGCCCCTCCTGAAGAATAGTTTTAAGCGGTCTATCTCACTTTTTTCAGCAAACATTACTGAAGTATAATCGCATAAAATGCATATAATTCTAAAATGAATTATTAAGTAAATGCACCTGAATGACCATCACTCAGCACGACATATAGAAAATTACCAGCCCCCCCAAAAATTTCCCTCAGGCTCCTCCCTGTCATTACCTTTCTCCCCAAAGGAATCACCATCCTGATTTCCAGCACCCTTGAGTATTTTTCCAGGTTTGACATTCATTTCAATGGCTATCATAAACAAAGCTGCTGTGAGTATATATGCAAGCCTTTTGGATGCAGTACTAAGAGTAAAATTGTTACATCCTAGTTTGCTAGTAGTTGAGAGGTGGGTAACTGAAGTCAGTTTCCCAAGACATTTTACCAATGCAGATTCCCAAGAGCAATGCACATGAGGCTTAATTATTTTAAATCCTGACTCACACTTATCATTATCACATGTGTGTGTTTCATATTAGTGTTCTCATGAGCATATGCTGGTATTTCATTGTGATTTTAATCTGTATTTCCCAGATGATTAATGACATTGGACATGTTTGGCCATTTGAGTATATTCCTTTGTGAGGTTCCTGTTCATCGTATCTTTTGTCTATCTGTCTATTAAACAGTCTTTGTAAAGGTTCTTTCTATATTCTGAATATGAATATGCATGTAGATAATGCATATAAGTATACAGATTTGTATATATATGTATAAAATATATGTATTCCTTTACACATTTCCATTCTCGGTGGTGTCTTTCGATGAACCTAGAAAATCATGATTTTAATGAAGTCCAATAGCTGATTTCTTTCCTTTACGGTGAGTAGTTTTTGTGTCCAGAAGAAAATGGATATTTTAAAATACCGAATCTTCTTCATCATTAACTTGACCTTTTCCTCCATTCATTTAGATCTTCAAATTTTTCCTCAACAGTTTTTATAATTTTCTATGTAGAGATCTTGCATATATTTTGTTAGGTTGATTTTTTTTGAGTTTGCCTTTTTTGATGCTATTGTTAATGGCATTATTTCATATTTTTTTTATTTTCTTATCTTATGTTGCTAACATGTAGAAAGGATGGGTTTTTGTCTGTACTCTGTAATAAGCAAACTTGGTAATTTATTTATTTATTTATTTATTTATTTATGTATTTATTTATTTATTTATTTTCAAACTTGGTAATTTAAACTCACTTATGACTTCTAACAGCTGATGTACAGATTCATTTGCATCTTCTCATACACAATCATATCACCTGTGAATAATGGCAATTTTAGTCGTGGCATTACAATGTCTATGCTTTTTAAACTTTCATTTTGCTGTATTACATTTCATAGTCCTTCAGCAAAATGGGGAACAGGAGGACCAGTAGTGGCCAACCTTATCTTAGTCTCAGTCTCCGGAGGAAAGACTGAAATTTTGTCCCATCAAAAACTATATTGACCAGGATTATTTTAAAATACACACTTTACCTGGTTAAAAAATAGTATCTTTATGTGTAGTTTCCTAGGAATTTTGATCAGGAACAGATGTTGAATTTATTTTAAATTTATTTTGAAAGAGAGAGAGAGAGAGAGAGAGAGAGAGAGAATCCCAAGCAAGTTCCACGCTCAGCACAGAGCCCTTTCTAGGGTTCAATCCCACAAAATGAGATCATGACCTGAGCTGAAATCTGGAGTCAGACGCTCAACTGACTGTTGAATTTTATGAAATGTTTTTCTGCATCTACTGAAATAATCATGTTTGATTTATGTTTTTTATTCTTTTAGTGTGAGACAATATACTGATTTCTTTCTAGGTTGAAACCACACTTGCATTCTGAAATTAATGCCCTTTTGTCACGATGTGTCACTGTTCTTATATATTACTACATTTGATTTGCTAATATTATGTTTATTTATTAACTTGTAGTTTATATTCAGGAGTAAGACTAGTCTCTACTTGTACTTTTTAAAAAAATTTTTTAGGGGTGCCTGGGTGGCGCAGTCGGTTAAGCGTCCAACTTCAGCCAGGTCACGATCTCGCGGTCCGTGAGTTCGAGCCCCTCGGGCTCTGGGCTGATGGCTCAGAGCCTAGAGCCTGTTTCCGATTCTGTGTCTCCCTCTCTCTCTGCTCCTCCCCCGTTCATGCTCTGTCTCTCTCTGTCCCAAAAATAAATAAAAACGTTGAAGAAAAAAAATTTTAATGTTTTTATTTTATTTTTGAGAGAGAGAGAGAGAGAGAGAGAGAGTACGAGGTGTGGGGAGGAGAAGAGAGAGAGGGAGACACAGAATCCGAAGCAAGCTCAGGGCTCTGAGCTGTCAGCACAGAGCCTGACATGGGGCTCGAACTCATGGACTGTGAGATCATGACCTGAGCTGAAGTCGGAAGCTTAACTGACTGAGTCGCCCAGGCACCCCTGGTCTCTACTTTTTCTTGTAATTGTCAGATTAGCATAAAGGGGAAGCTTACCCGCATTTTCTATATTGTGAAGAATTTCTAAAGATCAGCACTACTCTGCCAAGACTGGTGTTATTTTTTACTTTTGTTGAAGCCATTTGGGCCTGATTGGTTCTTTAATTATGGTTTTATAGCTATAGAAAACAATAGATATACTTTAATAGACGCAGAACAAATAAGATGTAATACTTTTTTTGTGCCAGTTTTGGTGAAAAAATTTTAAGAGATTTGACTATTTCGTCTAAATTATCATGGTTTTTTTTCCCTCCTTGTATTTTTAAAAATAGACTTTATTTTTCTAGAGCGGTTGTAGGTTCATAACAAAACTGAGCAGAAACTACAGAGAATTCCCATTATACCCCCTTCCCACATAAATGCACAGCCTCCCCCACTATTGACATTCAGCGCCACAGTGGAACATTTATTACAATCAATAAGCCAACATTAACACATCATCACCCGAAGTTCAAGGTTTACGTTATAGTTCACTTTTGCTGCTGTCATTCTATAGGTTCTGACAAATGTAGAATGACCTTTATCCACCACTGTGGTATCACACAGAATAGTTTCACTGCCTCAATTCCCCTGTGCTCTGCCTGTTCACCCCTTACCCCTCTAACCCCTGGCAACCACTGATCTTTTCACTGCCTCCAGAGTTTTGCCTTTTCCAGAATGTGATACATTTGGAATCATACAGTAAATTAGCCTTTTCAGTTTGGCGTCTTTTCATTTAGTAACATGCACTCAAGCTCTCTCCTATCCGTTCATGTATTTTAAATTCTGTTATGAGGTGAATTGTCTCTTTTTATCTCTGGTTATAATCTTGTCTTGAAGGCTAATTTTATATTCGTGTTGTCATTTTCAGTTGATTTTCATGCTATATACTTTTTTTTCCATACGTTTGTTTTCATCATTGACTTTCTATGTAAAATTGGACCCTTTTAAGCAACGTATTTTGAGGTCTTCCTTTTTTATATACTCTGTCAATACCTGCCTCCTAATTACAGGGCTTAAAAAATTAACCCTTTCGTGTAGTTTTCTGTAGGAATGTATTTAGGTTTATCATCTTCTTGGTTATCTCTTTGCCTTACTCCGTTTTGCTCCCTCTGCCTCCTTTTCCTGCCTCCTTTTGGGTTATCTGACTTTCCAAAAGATGTTCTTTTTGAATTAGCCTCCTGTCTTTATGGTCGTATCTTTTTGCATCTTTTAAAGTGGTTTCTTTAGGAATTACAGTATACCTCCCTACCCTTCCATGGTTTATTTGGACTCAAAACTGCAGTGTTGTGCAACTTGAGGTAGAATGGAGGAACCCTGCAGTTACGTCGGTCATTCTGCAGCACCTGTCCCACTGACCTCTATGTTCTGATGTCATATGTATCACCCTGACAGGCATTTGAACCCCTATCAGCCAATATATCATCTTTTCATTCTCAACAGTCATATCTCTATTTTAAAAACTTAAGAGGAAAAACAGTCCTTTGTTCATACCCCAGTTGTCATTTCTGTTTGCTCTTGCTTTATTTTTAAACATCCATGTGTGTCTCTGGAATCGATTCCCTTCTGCCTGAAGAATTTTGCTTTAGCATTTTTGGTAAGGCCGAATTTCAGGCTCTGATTCTCTCATTTTTTCTTTATCTGGGAAGCTTTAATTTCACTTTGAGCCCTGAAAGGGACTTTTGGCAGGTGGAGAGCTCTTAGTTGACAGTTCTTGTCCTTCATAGTTTTAAAGACGTTCCACTGCTTTTTGGCTTCCAGGGCTACTGATGAGAAATTCATGGTCCATATTCAATGTGTCAATGTGTCATTTTCCCTTTTTATGCTTTCAAAATGTTTGGGGTTTTTTTTTTTTGGTCATTATTTTTTAAAATTTTACTTCCAGGATAGTTAATATGCAGTGTTATATTAGTTTCAGGTATACAATATAGTTATTGAACAATTCCATACATCATCCAGTGCTCATCATGACAAGTGCACTCCTTAATCCCCATCACCTACTTCACCCACCCCCCAACGACCTTCCCTCTTTGGTAACCATCATTGTGTTCATTAGAGTCAAGAGGGTGTTTCTTGGTTTGTCTCTCTTTTTTACCTTTTCTTGCCTGTTTTGTTTCATAAATTCTACATCTGAGTGAAATCGTATGGTATTTGTCTTTCTCTGGGTGACTTATTTCACTTAGCATTATACTCTCTTGCTCCAACCATGTTGTTGCACATGCCAAGATTTCATTATGTTTTAATATTCCATTGTATATACCTACCACTCTTTCTTCATCTATCCATCTATCAGCGGGCACATGGGCTGTTGCCAAAATTTGGCTATTGTAAATAATGCTGCTATAAACATCGGGGTCCACGTATTCCTTTGAATTAGTGTTTTTGTATTTTTTTTCTAGATATGTCTCCTGAGGCAAGGGAAATAAAGGCAAAAATAAACTACTGGGATTATATCAAAATAAAAAGCTTTTGTACCACGATGGAACCAATCATCAAAATGTTTTCCCTTATCTTTGTGGTAGGCCAAAATATGTATTTGTTTTTTGTTTTTTGTGTTTTGAGTTTCCTGTTTGATGTTTGTTGAATTTCCTAAATCTGTCAATTTCTTTCAACATGTTTTTGGAGGCTGCAGATATTATTTCTTTAATTTTTCTGCCTCAGTATCTTTCTCCTTTCTTTCTGAGACCCCAATAACACATATATAACGGCTTTTTGATGTTGCCCCACCAGTTCCCAAAGCTCTCTTCATTTTTTCCAATTTGTTTTCGCTCTGTTCATTAGATTGGAAAATTTGTACATACCTTCAAGTTTACTGACTGCTTCCTCTGTCACCTCCTATGTGGCTCTTGATTCCATCCAGAGTTCAAAAAAAATTTGCCAATATTTGAAATTCTTTTTCAGTTCTAAATTTTTAAAAATTCAAATTTTATATATGAAAAACATATTTTCTCTTTCTAAGAACTTCTATCGCCCAATCATTGTAAGTTGAGCGTAATCTCTATGCCCCCAGGTGGAGCACAGCTATAACTTCTACTTTATAGTATTTCTCTGATTAATTCCAACTTTGGGGTCATCCTGAGTTTGACATCAATTAGTTGCCTTTCCCTTGAGAAGGATTCACGTTCTCTGGCTCTCGCATGTGAAGCAATTTTTTACATGGAATCCTGGACATTTTGAATGCTATGTTGAATGGAAACTGGTTTCGGTTATACTTATTTGGACAATGTTGATAGTTTCTCAATTTTTTATTTATTATTATTTTGTGCAAGCCATCAAGTCACTTTTGTTCGGACCGCAAACTGCAGATTTCACCTTGCCATTTGTGCAGGGTTGTTCCCATATCAGTTTATTTCTCAAAGCCTTTCCTGTGCTTACCTGCAATTGTGTTGACATGCACAACAACTTGCCTCAGTTGTGAGCCTGAGCCTTTGGTGGTTTGTACACAGAAAATTATGATGGAGTCCTGTTCTCTGGCTCGGTCTGCTGGAGGATTCTCCCCCTGTTCTCTACCAGTATGTGTCCTTTTTTTTTTTAAATTGTTTTTCATGTTTATTTTTGAGAGAGAGCAAGAGAGAGAGAGAGAGAGAGAGAGCAAGAGTGGAGTAGGGACAGAGAGAGAGGGAGACAGAATCTGAAGCAGGCTCCAGGCTCCCAGCTGTCAGCACAGAGCCCGATGAGGGGCGCAAACTCACGAACCATGAGATCATGACCTGAGCCGGAGTCAGCTGCTTAACCTACTGAGCCCCCCAGGCGTCCCTCATATGTGTCTTTTTCTGGGTGCCAGAAAATAGGATCAAAGTTGAGACAGATAGAAAATGGAAAAGCCAATCCATACGCCTGTTTCTCTAAGCTTTGACTCCCTTCCACAATCTACTTCTTATGTTTAATCTTCAGAGTTAGGTGGCTGTTCTTTGTATTTTGTTTAGAGTTTTGCTTATACACAGCAGAAGAGATAGGCTATAGTGACCTGATGCTTCATGGTATCCCAGAAAGTATGTATGTATGTGTGTGTGTGTGTGTATGTATGTGTGTGTGTGTATGTGTATATATGTATGTGTGTGCATATATATATATATATACATATATATATATATATATGGTATCCATATATACATCACATCAAATTGGACATTTCAAAATACTATATATATAATATTTTGAAATGGTCAATTTGATGTCATCGCTATTTTGGTGTTCACATCTATTTCATGGTCTTAAAAAAAAGTTAAATATTTGGCCTTATCTTTATTACTAAGTCAATCAAAAGAACACCCCCACCATCCCATTAGTTGATTTCACACTACTTTTGAACCTTAATTACTTTCCTTTGATTTGAAACATTTCTGCACAGTGCCCTACCGTCACTCGTTGACTTTGGATGTAGGGGTGAGTTAGCTGGTTGAGGTATTTATGTGCAGGAGACACATGGTAGAGACTGCTTTTAAATTGCTCATTGGCTATCTGAGCCTTGCTGAAATTTCTGTCATAAAGATAATGGTTTCTGAGGACAATTTTAAGTAAATGTCTCCCAGACTCGCATTCAGCAATTCTGAGTTGGGATCTTTGCCACACTGAGTATGAGGAATACACGCTAATCTGACGCTCCAGAGGACTTTCCGTCTAGAGCTCTGCCTCATGTCTTGGCTGTCTGGGGAGGACTGTGTCCTGCGCATTTTGTGATCAGTATTCTCCTTATTTCTCCCCCACATTTTTACTTTTTGCTCTTTTGCTTCCTGGGATTAAGCAAGTACTCTGGCTGCCTCAAAGCAAGTGCCAATGTGGGGAAAAAAAGTCTTTCCAGATTTCTGGATGGTCGAATGGCATAGACTATGTTGGTGCTGCATAAGCAGCCTGCGATCAGACACTGTTTTCAAACAGAAAGTAGATTTTTTTTTTCATGAGAAGCATGAATCTCAAGGAGAGGAAACTAGACTTGTTGGAGGAAAAAATCTAGAGATGCTAACACTTGACAACTCTCAGAACTCAAAGTGAGACCTGCAATTTCCCTATTTAGCACAGAAATTGAAGAGAATAACAGGGAAACACAAATCAAAACCACAGTGAGATATCACCTCACATCTGCCAGAATGGCTGACATTAACAACAACAGATGTTGGCGAGGATGCGGAGAAAGAGGATCTCTTTTGCGCTGCTGGTGGGAATGCTAACTGGTGCCGCCAGTCTGGAAAACAGTAGGGAGGTTCCTCAAAAAGTTAAAAATAGAACTACCCTACGACCCAGCAATTGCACTACTAGGTATTTATCCAAGGGATACAGGGGTGCTGTTTTGAAGGGACACATGCACCCCAATGTTTCTAGCAGCACTATCAACAATTAGACATTAGCCAGCCAGCTCTTCTCCCATGAAGCTCATTTATAACAGTGAAAGTACAGAGTGGAATGTTTCATTAAAAAAAGTAAAGAAGAAGATTCAGAAGTGTTTCCTATACCTCCCATTATATGAAGGTACAAATTTATGCATTAAGATGACATTTAAAAAGGAAACTTAGAAAAGAAAGTGGTATGGATGTTTATCAGTAAACATACACACACACACACACACACACACACACACACACACACACTCTGGAGTATTACTCGGCGATCAAAAAGAATGAAATCTTGCTATTTGCAACTACATTGATGGAACTAGAGGGTATTATGCTAAGCAAAATTAGTCAGTCAGAGAAAGACAAAGGTCACATGACTTCACCCATATGAGGACTTTAAGATAAAAAAACAGATGAACATAAAGGAAGGGAAACAAAACTAATATAAAAACAGGAAGGGGGACAAAACAGAAGAGACTCTTAAATATAGAGAACAAACAGAGAGTTACTGGAGGGGTTGTGGGAGGGGGATGGGCTAAATGGGTATGGGGCATTAAGGAATCTACTCCTGAAATCACTGTTGCAATGTATGCTAACTAACTTGGATGTAAATTTAAACAATAAATAAATTATTAAGAAAAAAAATTGAAAAGAATAATACAGAAGGGATTCACGGAAGCCATATTTAATATATCACACAAGGTAAAAAGGGGGATATTGTTCATGTTTTGTTGATATTTTCTACAAACTTAATGATTAATGGCAAACCAGCCAGGATAATAAGATAGGTTACACAATATTTAACAGTTCATGCCAGTAATTTCTGCTGAAGATAAACTTTTTTTTTGCTAGGATGCAACTTCACTTTCCTATCTTTTGAAAAGAAAGGAAAATTAACCTAGTGCAAAAAAAGTAAGGCAATTAACATGAGGACATTTATTCTAAAGGAGATTAAGAAACAAAGCTCCAGGCTTTTTAATTAATGATAGTTATTACAAATCAATGACCTACTGTCTGTGGACAAGAGGTCACAGAAGGTACCTAGTGAGTAACCATGTAAGAAAGCAGAGGTGATGCTAATGATACTATTTATGCCATTATAATTAGACATTAGCCAGCCAGCTCTTCTCCCATGAAGCTCATTTATAACAGTGAAAGTACAGAGTGGAATGTTGCATTAAAAAAAGTTAAGAAGATTCAGAAGTGTTTCCTATACCTCCCATTATATGAAGGTACAAATTTATGGATTAAAATGACATTTAAAAAGGAAACTTAGAAAAGAAAGCGCTATAGATGTTTATCAGTAAACATGTCTCTGTCATTATTTTGTAATTTAGAAAAAATGAGTAGAAGAACATGAAGAAAATGAAATATACAATTCATTTATTTACTTTTACCAAAGGATCAAGTGATCTTGTAACCATGTACAGGTATACCTTGGAGATATGACAGCACCGGTTCCAGAGCCCCACAATAAAGCAAATATTGAAATAAAGAGAGTCAAATGAATTTTTGCTTTCCTAGTGCATATAAAAGTTAGGTTTACCCTATATGATAGCCATAATGCAAGAGCATTATGTCTAAAATAACCAATGTACATACTTTAATTAAAAATACTCTATTGCTGGGATGCCTGGGTGACTCAGTCGGTTGAGTGTCCGACTTCGGCTCAGGTCATGAACTTGCAGTCTGTGAGTTCAAGCCCTGCTTCGGGCTCTGTGCTGACAGCTCAGAGCCTGGAGCCTGCTTCTGATTCTGTGTCTCCCTCTCTCTCTGCCCCTCCCCCGCTCATTCTCTGTCTCTCTGTCAAAAATAAATAAAACATTAAAAAAAAAACTATTGCTATCACATATTGGGTCACAAACCAGCCCTCAGCAAGTACAAAATGATGGGTATCAGACCATGCATATTTTCAGACCACAACGCTATGAAACATGAAATCAACCACAAGAAAAAATTTGGAAAGACCACAAATACTTGGAGATTAAAGAACATCCTAGTAAAGAATGAATGGATTAACTAACAATTAAAGAGGAAATTGGAAAGTAAATGGAAGCCAATGAAAATGAAAACATCACAGTCCAAAACCTCTGGGATGCAGCAAAGGCAAAAAGCATCTGACAAAATACAGCATCCTTTCTTGATAAAACCCCTCAAGAAAGTAGGGATAGAAGGAACATACCTCAACATCATAAAGGCCATATACAGAAGACCCATAGCCAATATCATCCTCAATGGGGAAAAACTGAGAGCTTTCCCCCTAAGGTCAGAAACATGACAGGGATGTCCACTCTCGCCACTGCTGTTCAACATAGTGTTGGAAGTTCTAGCCTCAATAATCAGACAACAAAAAGAAACAAAAGGTATTCAAAACAGCAAGGAAGACGTCAAGCTTTCACTCTTCACAGATGACATGATACTCTACGTGGAAAACCCAAAAGACTCCACCAAAAAAACTGCTAGAACTGATACATGAATTCAGTTAAGTTGCAAGATATATAATCAATGTACAGAAATAGGTTGCATTTCTATAAACCAACAATGAAGCAGCAGAAAAAGAAATCAAGGAATTGATCCCATTTACAACTGCACCAAGAACCATAAAATACCTAGGAATAAACTTAACAAAAGAGATAAAAGATCTATACCCAGAGTACTATCAAAAACCTAGGAAAGAAATTGAAGAAGACACAAAGAAATATAAAACCATTCTATGTTCATGGATTGAAAGAATATTGCTAAAATATGAATATTACCCAAAGAAGTCTACACATTCAATGAAATCCCTATTAAAATAACACTGGCATTCTTCCCAGAGCTAGAACAAACAATTCTAAAATTTGTATGGAACCAAAAAGACCCCAATTAGCCACAGAATTGTTGAAAAGAAAATCAAAGCTGGAGGCATCACTATTCTGGACTTCAAGCTGTATTACAAAGTTGTAATCATCAAGAGAGTATGCTACTGGCACAAAAACAGACACATAGATCAATGGAACAGAATACAGAACCCAGAAATGGAACCACAGATGTACGGCCAACTAATATTAGACAAATCAGGAAAGATTATCCAATGGAAATCTTCAGCAAATACTGTTGGGAAAACTGGACAGTGACATGGAGAAGAATGAACCTGGACCACTTTCTTACACCATACACAAGATAAACTCAAAATGGATGAAAGACCTAAATGTAAGACAGTAAGCCTATAAAATCCTAGAGGAGAATACAGGGAGCAACCTCTTTGAACTCGGCCGCATTAACTTCTTACTAGACATGTCTCCAGAGTCAAGGGAAACAAAAGCAAAAGTGAAACTATTGGGACCTCATCAAGATAAAAAGATTCTTCAGAGTGAAGTAAACAATCAACAAAACTAAAAGGCAACCAACAGAATGGGAGAGGATATTGGAAAATAACATATCAGATAAAAGGTTAGTATCCAATATCTATAAAAAGGTCATCAAACTCAGATCCAAAAAACAAATAATCCAGGGAAGAAATGGGCAGATGATATGAACAGACACTTTTCCAAAGAAGACATGCAGATGGCTAACAGACACATGAAAAGGTGTTCAACATCACTCATCAGGGACATACAAATCAAAACCACAATGACATACTACCTCACACTTGTCAGAATGGCTAAAATTAACAACTCAGGAAACAATACATGTTGTCGAGGATGCAGAGAAAGGGGAACCCTTTTGCACTGCTGCTGGGAATGCAAACTGTTGTAGCCACTCTGGAGAACAATATGGAAGTTCCTCAAAAAATTAAAAACAAAACTACCCTACAACCTAGCAATTGCACTACTAGGCATTTATCCAATGGATACAAAAATGTTGATTCAAAGGGGCACATGCATCCCAATGTTTATAGCAGCACTATCAACAATAGCCCAAGTGTGGAAAGAGCCCAAATTTCCATTGACTGACGAATGCATAAAGAAGATGTGCTATATATGGAATATTACTTGACAAACAAAAAGAATGAAGCCTTGCCATTTGCAGCAACATGGATGGAACTACAGTGTATCATGTTAAGGAAAATAAGTCAGTTAGAGAAAGATAAATATATGATTTCCCGTATATGTGGAATTCAAGAAACAAAACAGATGAACATAGGGGAAGGGAAGGAAAAATAAGATAAAAAGGAGAGGGAGGCAAACCATAAGAGACTCTTAAATACAGAGAACAAACTGAAGGTTGCTAGAGGGGAGATGGAGGGATGGGTTAAATCGGTGATGGGCATAAAGGAGGGCAGTTGTTGGGATGAGCACTGGGTGTTATACATAAGTGATGAATCACTGAATTCTACTCCTGAAACCATTACTATACTATATGTTATCTAACTTGGATTTAAATAAAACATAAAAAATAAAATAAAATAAAATAAAATAAAATAAAAACTCTATTGCTAAAAAATGCTAACCATCATCCGAGCTTTCAGAAAGTTATAATTACTCACCACAGATCACCATAACAAATATAATAATAATCACAAAGTTGAAATATTGTGAGAATTACCAAAGTTGACCCAGAGACACAATGTAAGCACACGCCTTCGGAAAAATGGTGCCTACAGACCTATTCGAGGCAAGGTTGTCACAAACCTTCAATCTGTTAAAAAAATGCAATAAAGTGAAGCCCCCCAAAATGAGGTCTGGCTGTGAAAACATTTCCAGTCTCCATTCTTGCCAGAGCTACAGAATTTAATTTTCTCCCTTCTAATCAAGACTAACCTCCTTGGAAAACTCTGGAAATGTTTCTGCCTTCCTCTTGGATCTTCTGAGTTCAACTAGCAGATGACTACAAAATACTCACTATTAAATACAATCCTTCTGTTACATTTCCTGTCACTAACAATGCTAGATACGTGCAATCATTTTTCCAAATTTTATACAAATAAATGAGATTAAAACATTTTTTTGATTTTTTTTAATGTGTATTTATTTTTGAGAAAGAGAGACACACACAAATATGTGAGCGGGAGAGGGTCAGAGAGAGAGAGGGAGACACAGAATGTGAAGCAGGCTCCAGGTCTGAGCTGTCAGCACAGAGCCTGATGCAGGGCTTGAACTCACGAACAGTGAGATCAGACCTGAGCCGAAGCAGATGCTTAACTGACTGAGCCACCACATGCCCCAATAAATGAGATTTTAGTTATTTTTAAAAATATGAGTGTAAAACTATTGTTTAAAATTATTTTTTAAATCCTTCTTTTCACTAAGCATTTGCTATTAGTGGTACTATAATGCTTATTATTTAAATATATATATATATATTTACACACACACACACACACACACACACACACACACACATATATATATATATATATATATATATATATATATATATATAATTAGTTGCTCACAGCCCTATCTACTAATTGTATGACCTTGGAAAACACTCTCCAAACTCAATTTTCTCATTGATAAATGGACAGAAATACTGTCTACTTGGTACACGTGTTGAAATGATTCATGAAGATAATCAATTTCATGCATCTGCCAAAGTGCCTAGAATGTGCTATGTATCCATTATTAGTTGCTAATTTTTAAAATTATTGCTAAATACCAAGGTGATTCTTTTATTTTCAGAATTATTTTATATATTGATGATTGCCGGTTTTTTTTGTTTTTGTTTTTGGTTTTTTTCACTACTATACATTCTATCTAGAATTATATGAGAATGTCTTTTTCTGTACAATATACCAGTGCAGGGTATTAGAACTGAAAAAAAAAACATATATTTGTTAAGATCTAAACAAATCAGACATTGAGAATGAATTCTTCCTAGCAAAAATGTTCTGTATATCCAAACAGCAGAAATATTTGGAAATTATTAGAATTCTTAGACTCTAGATTCTACATACTCTTGTGTTGTATTAAGTATACTATTCTTTATTCAACAGCATAGAGAAAAATGCAACTTTGACTTTTGCCACTCCATATTTATTTTGGAGGTGATATAGTATATCAGCACAAAACATATACAAAAATAGAAGAAAGTACAATGATACAATATTTCACATATTTTCATTTTATTTTTTAATTTTTATTTTTTAATTAATTAATTAATTAATTAATTTGAAATTTATTGTCAAATTGGTTTCCATACAACACCCAGTACTCATCCCAAAAGGTGCCCTCCTCAATACACCAGCATTCTTCTCGAAGCTAGAACAAGCAATCCTAAAATTCATATGGAACCACAAAGGCCCCGAATAGCCAAAGTAATTTTGAAGAAGAAGGCCAAAGCAGGAGGCATCACAATCCCAGACTTTAGCCTCTACTACAAAGCTGTCATCATCAAGACAGCATGGTATTGGCACAAAAACAGACACATAGACCAATGGAATAGAATAGAAATCCCAGAACTAGACCCACAAATGTATGGCCAGCTCATCTTTGACAAAGCAGGAAAGAACATCCAATGGAAAAAAGACAGTCTCCTTAACAAATGGTGCTGGGAGAGCTGGACAGCAACATGCAGAAGATTGAAACTAGACCACTTTCTCACACCATTCACAAAAATAAACTCAAAATGGATAAAGGACCTGAATGTGAGAGAGGAAACCATCAAAACCCTAGAAGAGAAAGCAGGAAAAGACCTCTCTGACCTCAGTCGTAGCAATTTCTTACTTGACACATCCCCAAAGGCAAGGGAATTAAAAGCAAAAATGAACTACTGGGACCTCATGAAGATAAAAAGCTTCTGCACAGCAAAAGAAACAATCAACAAAACTAAAAGGCAACCAACAGAATGGGAAAAGATATTTGCAAATGACGTATCGGACAAAGGGCTAGTATCCAAAAATCTATAAAGAGCTCACCAAACTCCACACCCAAAAAACAAATAATCCAGTGAAGAAATGGGCAGAAAACATGAATAGACACTTCTCTAAAGAAGACATCTGGATGGCCAACAGGCACATGAAAAGATGCTCAACGTCGCTCCTCATCAGGGAAATACAAATCAAAACCACACTCAGATATCACCTCACCCCAGTCAGAGTGGCCAAAATGAACAAATCAGGAGGCTATAGATGCTGGAGAGGATGTGGAGAAACGGGAACCCTCTTGCACTGTTGGTGGGAATGCAAACTGGTGCAGCCACTCTGGAAAACAGTGTGGAGGTTCCTCAAAAAATTAAAAATAGACCTACCCTATGACCCAGCAGTAGCACTGGTAGGAATTTACCCAAGGGATATAGGAGTACTGATGCAGAGGGGCACTTGTACCTCAATGTTTATAGCAGCACTCTCAACAATAGCCAAATTGTGGAAAACGCCTAAATGTCCATCAACTGATGAATGGATAAAGAAATTGTGGTTTATATACACAATGGAGTAATACGTGGCAATGAGAAAGAATGAAATATGGCCCTTTGTAGCAACGTGGATGGAACTGGAGAGTGTGATGCTAAGTGAAATAAGCCATATTTTTTTAATTTTTAAAACGTTTTTATTTATTTTTGAGACAGAGTATGCACAGGGGAAGGACAGAGAGAGAGGGAGACACAGAATCCAAAGCAGGCTCCAGACTCTGAGCTGTCAGCCCAGAGCCTGATGCGGGGCTTGAACTCATGGACTGTGAGATCACGACCTGAGCTGAAGTTGGACGCTTAACCAACTGAGCCACCCAGGCACCCCTCACATATTTTCATTTTAAAACTTTTGACTATGTTCTCTCTTTATTTGGAGATGGTAGTAATATATCAGTAACAAACATAAAATAGGAGAAATCACAAGAGTATAATATTTCACCTGTTTTCATTTTAAAACTTGACTAAGATATTCTAAGACATTCCTTGTATTTCTATCTTTCTTACAACATAAAGTGAAAGGAGAGTTGTGAATACTTTACTGCAAGACATACAACTTCTTTTGGTATTTTGGTATTTTGTTATTCTAAAATTTAAACAGTGTGGCCAACTGAACATTATTTCATTTGGAACCCATTTCAACTCCTACTATGTTAATGCTTGTGACAAATGATATTGAGCATCTTTCCATGTACTTATGTGACAATAATATGTCTTTTGTGAACTATCTGTCAAATCATTTGCCCATTAAAAAAATTAGGTTGTTTGTTTTCTTTTTACTGACTTTTGAAAGTTATTTATATTCTGGGTGCGAATCTTTGGGTGATTGGCAATGATTTTCTCTCAGGCTATACTTTTTCTTTTCATTCTCTTAAGGTCTTTTGCTGAAGAGAAGTTTTTGATTTTGATTATGTCCAATTTAAATATATATGCCATATCCTTGCGGGTTGTCTGTTTTGCTTTTCTATCAATTATCTAGAAGGAAGGTGTAAAAGTCACCAACTGTAACTGTGGATATATCTGCTTTTATTTTCAGTTCAAGCAGATTTTGCTTTATGTATTTTGAAGTTCCATTTTTAGATGAAGACACATTTAAAACAGTGGTATGTTATTAATGCATTGACCCTTTTATCTTTTTTAAATTCTAGTCATTTCCCTTGCTCTGAATTCAGTGCTATTTGATATTAATACAAATAACCTCACTTCCTCTTGGTTACTGTTTGCATGGTATGTCATTTTCTTTTTGCTTTTAATCTACCATTAAAGAAAGTCAAGGCTGGATATTAGTTTCAGTTGTAAAAGCATATTTTATTCAGCAGCTATTGCAATAGGGGAGAAGAGACTTAGTGCAGAAGTGGGCTCAATTTTGAATACAGCAGGGACAAG
Organism: Felis catus; assembly: GCF_018350175.1. NCBI lineage: Eukaryota > Metazoa > Chordata > Mammalia > Carnivora > Felidae > Felis > Felis catus. Next base: position 8,694,355 of record NC_058371.1, on the reverse strand, counting down.
ACGAGCTGGATAGCCAAGAAACAGGTTTGAGGTTAGTGGACAGAAAATTACTAAGAAGAGGGGCTCCTGGGTCGGAGGGGCTCTGACAGCTCAGAGCCTGGAGCCTACTTCAGATTCTGTGTCCCCCTCTCTCTCTGCCCATTCCCCACTCACACTCTGTCTCTGTCTCTCTCAAAAATAAACATTAAAAACATTTAAAAAACATTTTTAAAAAATACGAAGAAGAAACAACAGTGATATGGGGGTGGGAGGATTCTGGCTAAAAGGACTCACAGACTCCTGCTGCCGGCAGGCCAGAGTAATGAGACATCACCTGGAGCATGGTAGAGAAGGAATTTGATCAGACATCAGGGGTGATCAGATAACAAGGGTGGGGTCTCCTTTCATTTTTCTGCATGTAGTTCTTCAGTTTTCCCAGAACCATTTGTTGAAGAGGCTCTCCTTTCCTTGTTGTATATTCTTGGTTCCTGTGTCAAATATTAGTTGGTCATATATGTGGGGGTTTGTTTCTGGGCTCTCAATTCTGTTCTATTGGCCCTCGTGTTTATTTTTATGCCAGTACCACATTGTTTTCATGACTATAGCTTTGTAGTATAGAACACGACATGAATTTGCATATCATCCCATGCTAATCTGTTCTGTATCATTCCAATTTTAGTGTACATGCTGCCGAAGCGAGCACGCTAAAGCTTTGTAGTATATGTTAAAGTCAGGAAGTCTGATGCCTCCGGCTTTGTTCTTTCTCGGGATCGCTTTGGCTAGTCAGAGTCTTTTGTGACTCTACGCACATTTTAGGATTATTTTTTTCTAGTTCTATGAGAAACGACATGGTAGTTTTGATAGGGATTATCAAAACCCATAAATGAATCTATAGATGGCTTTGGGTAGTACTGACATTTTAACAATATGAATTTTTCCTATCCATGAATACAGTATGTCTTTCCCTGTGTTTGTGTCATTTTAGATTTCCTTCATCAAAGCCTAGTTTTCAATGTACAATTCTTTCATCTCCTCAGTTATATTTATTCCTAAGTATTGTATTGTTTTTGATGCTATTGTGAGCAAGATGGTTTTATTTAACTCTTTTTCAGAATATTCTGTTGCTAGTGTATAAAAATGCAACTGATCTCAGTATGTTGATTTTGTATCCTGCATACAACTTTACTGAATTGGTCTTTAGACCTAAGAGGTTTTTGGTGAAGTCTTTATGGTTTTCTACATATACAATCATATCATCTACAGAGACAATTTTCCTTTTTTTTTTTTGGTTTGTTTTGGATGCATTTGATTTCTTTTTCTTGCCAGATTTTCCCAGCCAGGACTTCTAGGAGTATGTTGAGTAAGAGTGATGAGAGTGAGCACCCTTATCTTGGTCCCAATCTTATAAGAAAAGCTTTCTACTTTTGGCCATTGAATATATTAGCTGTGAGCTTATCATGTATGGCTTTGTTATGTTGAGGTATACCCATTTTTATCCTAAGGGTTTTTATCCTAAGAGGATGTTGTATTTTGTCAAAATGCTTTCTCTCCTTCTATCGAGATGATCATATGATTATCCTTCATTTACTAATGAGGTGCATCACATTTACTGATTTGCATATATTGAACCATCCTTGAATCCCAGGAATAAATCCCTCCTGAGAGTGTTTCATCCCTTTAACAAGCTGCTTAATGCTGTTTGCTAAAATTTTGTAGAGAGTTTTTGCTTCTATCTCTTCATCAGGGATATTGGTTTGTTTTCCTTTCTTGTAGTCCTTAACTGGCTTTGGCATCAGAGTAACATTGGCCTCACAAAATGAGTTTGGGAATGTTTATTCCTCTTCAACTTTTTGGAAGTGTTTGAGAAGGATTTGCATTAATTGTTCTTTAAATGTTCCAGTAAATTTACCAATGAAATCATCCAGTTCTGGGTTTTCTTCTATTGTGGGATTTTGGATTAATGATTCAACCTCCTTGTTCACTGTTGATCTGTTTATATTTTCTATTTCTTCATGATTAGGTCTTGGCCATTTCTTCTAGGCTATCCAAATGTTGGAGCACAACTTTATATTAGTCTGTTATGATCCTTTGAATACCTGTGATATCAGTTGCAATGTCTCCTCTTTCATTTGTTATTTATGAGTCTTCCTTATTTTTTCTTAGTCTAGTTAAAGACTGGCCTATTTCGTTTATCTTTTTGAAAAGCTAGCTCTTAGTCTTGTTGGTCTTTTCTATTGTCTTTCTGGTGTCCATTTACTTCTTTTCTGATCTTTCTTATTTCTCTCATTCTGTTAACTTTGAGTTTGGTCTGTTCTTTTGCTAATTCCTTGAGGTATGAAGTTACGTTGGTTATTTGAGATCTATTTTCTTAATGTATGTCTTTATCTGCATAAACCTCCCTCTCAGAGCTGCTTTTGGAGCATACCCTAGCTTCTGATGTGTAGTCTTCCCACTTTCATTTGTTTTGAAATGTTTTTTGGTTCCCTTTTGATTTCTTCCTTCACTCATTGCTTGTTCAGGAGTGGGTTAATACCCACTTTTAGTTAGACAAGCCAGAGATGTAAGTAAATTATTACAATTTAGTAATCTAATGCTAAATTACATGTACAAACTAACAGATCAGGGAATATAAGAGAAGGAGCAATTATGTGTGAAGAGGGGAAAGGGGGTGATTACAAAAGTGGTTGCATTTGAGTTTGTGAAAGTGAACAGAAGGGAAGAGAGACACTGTAGGCAGAATTCCTGTAGATTCACATCCATTCTCTTTCATTATTGCTTCTGCTGATGTTAATCATTACTTCTTTATGGAATTCATTATCCTTTCACATGATATAAAAAGTAAACTATTACGAGGATATATAATATGGGAAAATGACAGATATGTGCCAAAGCCTTGTATACCACTATTGAAGATATTCATCCTTGGTTTTCTGAAGAGAATATAGTTGTTTTTGGGTGGAAGTGTCAGTTAAGAATATCATTTTAACATCCTTACAGGTAGCTGATAACTTTAGCTGCTTGACCATTTCCTAGTTGTACACCAGCAAGTGTGAATAAATATAATAATTATGTAAATAAATATAAAAATAAATGATAAATAATTGTTTCACAGATATTTCTATTCTAGGATAAGTGACTTTGTAACTTTGTATAAAAAGATTCCTATGTTCAAAACTCTTCTGACGCTCTAGATGAACCAGATTTATAAATGTATTATTTTTTGAGTCTATTATTTTCAAAATCTCCTTTTACTAAACTGAAAATTTGTTAGTGATCCGTCTTCTTAAAACTTATTGTAACGTTGGGACACCTGGGTGGCTCAGTTGAGCTTAAGTATCCAACTTGAGCTCAGGCCATGATCTCATGGTTCGTGGGTTCGAGCCCTGCGTTGGGCTCTGACAGCTGGGAGCCTGGAGCGTCCTTTGGATTCTATGCCTCCCTCTCTCCTTTCTCTCTCCCTCTCCTCCCTCTCTCTCCCTCTCTCCCTCTCTCTCCCCTTCTCCTGCTCGTGTTCTCTCTCTCTCTCTCAAAAATACAATGAACATTAAAAAAAAGACATCTATAAAAGCGTACCTTTTATTTATTTTAAAAGTGTACCTTTTATGTTAGTTAAAAGAACTTTATGTATTATAGAAATAATTTGAAATTAAATAATATTTTAATGATATCATCTCTATATTCAGCATATGCTGTAAATAACCAATATTTCAGTACATTTTTCAGTTACTTCTTTTGATAGAGGTATGGGATTTTCAGGGAAAATGACTAGTGTTTACAACCTATTTTTAAAATTGTTTTTAAAAATATTTATTTATTTATTTATTTATTTATTTATTTATTTATTTATTTATTTTTAGAGAGAGAGTGCAAGCAGGATAGAGGGACAGAGGAAGAGAGAGACAGAGAGAGACAAAGAGACAGACAGAGAGAATCCCAAGCAGGCCCCATGCTCAGCATGGAGCACAAGTCAGGGCTTGATCCCACAGCCCAGAGATCATGACCTGAGTCAAAATCAAGAGTTGGGCATTCAACCGACTGAGCCACCCAGGTGCCCTTACATAAAATCTCTTTAAATGTTGTATTCAGAGTTGATGAACAGAGCTTGAGATCAATGGCCTTCAAGTTTGGTCCCTAGTTCTTATGTCCTACCCCAGGCTTCCACGGCCCCCTGTACTTGTAGCTCGAGGTGGTGGGGGGTGGTCTCTAGGCAGTCCTAGCCCTCCCTCAGTGGTAGACACCCTCTGTCTAGAACTTAGTGGAAGGCTTGAAGTTCCAGTATACCTAAAGCAAATTAACACTGCATGTTAACTGGAATTAAAATAATAACTTAAAAAGAAAAAGATTCTGTCTATAGGGTTTCCTGATGTGGAGAGAGAATCAAGGAGATTATCCATACACATGCATATGAATTTGAAAATATTATCCTCAGAGATTCTCCTCTTGATTCAGATCTGTTTCTATGCTGTCCCTCTAGCCATCAACCCTTCCTTGTTCCTAAATAGAGAAAGGGGGACAGGGAGGGAGGAAGGGAGAAGATTCAAAGGGAACCATGTCTCCATCTCTCATCTCCCCTATGCTCACAGCAGCGGTAAGTGTGAATACAGATGTTTCCAGAGCTCTTAGAGAGCTCTTGCACAGACCAGTAAAAATTAAATAAACACAGAATAGTTTGAACCAGAAAATTCCCAAGTTAGATACTCCTCTCAAAATGACAAATTTGGCTTAGTATGTAGAACCAAAATAGAATTCCTTATAGATGTATTTTGAACCTTAGAATATTTTCTGTATGAACAAATAAAGTTTTAATACTTACCTACAAGATCTATGAAAGACAAGTGACCTGGGATTTGGTCACAAAACTCACTATATAGGGAAAAACTATTACTCTGGTGGGTATTGTTGGTATAAAGGTCACAGAAATTATACTGGCTTTTTGATTACCTGTATTTCTTTTCTTCATTAATCAGATAACAAGGTACTGGGTGATTTGGATGTAGAAACAGATTCCCAGGGCACCTGGGTAGCTCAGTCGGTTAAGCATCTGACTTCAGCTCAAGTCATGATCTCATGCTCCATGAGTTCGAGCCCTGGGTTGGGCTCTGTGCTGACAGCCTGGAGCCTGCTTTGTACTCTGTGTCTCCCTCTCTCTCTGCCCCTCCCCCGCTCACACTCTGTCTCCCCCTCTCTCTCTCTCAAAATAAACAGACATTAAAAAAAAAAAAAGATTCCCACACATGGTATCTCCAGTATTTTTCTTGGACATAGCAAACTGTGAATTTAAACTTCCAGTGAATATGCTATTTAGATTCCAGCCTATTGTCTTTTCTTTTGGTTGGGGAGTCTGAAATAGAAAATATGGATGTACTTTTATGCTATAAAGCACCATTGTTGGCTTTTTTGCACATATTGTGGATATAATTTTCCTATTTTTATATTTTTAATTAATTAATTGATTATGCTATCTCTATACCCAACGTGGGGCTGGAACTCATGACCCTGAGATCAAGAGTTGCCTGCTCTTCTGGGCTAGCCAGGCAACACTACAATTTTCTTGTGTTTAATTCACCTCTCTTTTTTGACAGAGGTATATTCTTTTCAATGTACTGATTAACAAAATAAATTTCCATGGAGTATTGTGCTCCAATCTGTCTTCATTTGTTTTTATTAAGATGGTGTGTGGTTTCCCATTCTCCTGCATTTTTGCTTTATGACTGTATCCATTTTCATAATTACTTAACTCTATTATCATTGTTGAAAGATTCGTACCCATTCAGGTAAGATATATTTTCAAGGTTTTTGTTATTTTTTTCCCTTTAACCTCATAATATTTTACATTAGTCAAATTACCTACAATTACCTTCAAATTGCCTTCAATATTTGGGGGCAAAGAGATTTCCAAAGCAATCCTAGAGGCAATACATCATTCCAAAAATTTTAAATTAATCCCATTTATCTTTTATGACAAAAACAGTTGTGGAAAAAACGCAAAAAGGATGAAGAGTGTTTTGAGGTGACTGCATGAGAACTTGCCATCGCTACTCAATGTGTAGCTATGGTCACTGATGTGCGGATTCCTGTTCATGCACCCAGCAACGTCCCCCACAAAAGTCGTATTTCCAGGGAACTTTGGCAACTAAAAACACAAAGCCATATAAAAGAGATTAGGAGGGCTTTGATTTTGGAGCTTTAAGTTTTAGAGAATTTGACTTTGTCTTTGGTAGAGGGTTGAATAAAGAATTAATTGCGGACTTGGTTTTCATGAAGTAGTATTTTGACATGTTAGAGTTATATCTTTAAAATCTTTTATTTTTACTTAAAGAAAAAAATTTTTAATATTTCCTTATTTTTGAGAGAGAGGGAGAGACAGAGAGTAAACAGGGGAGGAGCAGAGACAGGGAGACAGAAGCAAAAGCAGGCTCTAGGCTCTGAGCTGTCACCACAGAGCCCTACGTGGGGCTCAAACTCAAGCCATGAGATCATGACATGAGCCAAATTCGGACGCTTAACTGACTGAGCCACCCAGGCGCCACCCCCCCCCCCCATTTTTTTTAACATTTATTTATTTTTGACAGGGAGAGAGCATGAGTCAGGGAGGGGCAGAGAGAGAAGGACACACAGAATCCAAAGTAGGTTCCAGGCTCTGAGGTGGCAGCACAGAGCCCAATGCGGGCTTAAACCCATGATCATGACTGAGCCAAAGGTGGATGCTCAACTGATTGAGCCACCCAGGTGTGTCACTAATAATTTATATCTTATTTTCTTCCTTTGGCCTTTGTCGTGGATGCTAGTGTGCTAAGTATATCTTTTAAAGAAGGTAATATTTTTAAAAAAATTGTTTCTTAAGGCTTATTCATTTTTGAGAGACAGAGAGAGAGTGCAAGTGAAAGCAGGGCAGAGAAAGGAGACACAGAACCCGAGGCAGGCTCCGGGCTCTGAGCTGTCACCACAGAGCCCAGCATGGGGCTTGAACCCATGAATCATGAGATCATGACCTTAGCAGAAGTTGGACGCTTACCCAACTGAGCCACCCAGGCACCCCTCAAAGAAGGTAAATTTTTGATTAGCATAATTATTTGGATAACATTTTTACTTTATATTTCTTCAATGGTAATGAACTATATGCCATATTGATTTGAATTAACTTGTATATATATATATACACATATGTATTAATTATGAGTGGTTAATTAACATGTATATAAAGAAGAGACAATCAGAAAATTTAATGTTAAACATTTTTATGCTATTCAAGTCTATTTAAATGATACTGTTCCTTTTGAATGGTTTTATGGAGGCACTATTAAAAGGCAACCAGTAATACTTAGTACTGGGATATTGGTCCAAACTGTTCTGTATTCACTCACACACTAGAAATTACATGTTCTATGCTGCAAGAGAGAAAAGAGCAGAATGTTCATCTTCTAAAAAGGATTAAAAGTTAGGGGGGAGAAAATTTTTATTCACAGGAGTGAAGCAGCAAAAAAAGGAAGGCAAAACGTGCAAAGAAGCAGTCCAGGGAGAAGTCGGATCATTGGGAAAGATACTAATGTATGTATGAAGAATCAACAGCTGACAGAACAGTGGGCATGTGTGCCTTCCTACTCTGATGTAAAGTTCAACAAGGTGCCACAGTGAGCCCGCTTTCTGGATTCTTTTTATTTTTATTATTTATTTATTTTTATTTTTTTAAATATGAAATTTATTGTCAAAGTGGTTTCCATACAACACCCAGTGCTCATCCCAACAGGTGTCCTTCCCAATGCTGACCACCCACCCTCTCCTCCCTCCCACCCCCCATCAACCCTCAGTTTGTTCTCAGTATTTAAGAGTCCCTTATGCTTTGGCTCCCTCCCTAACTTTTTTTTCCCTTTCCCCTCCCCCATGGTCTTCTGTTAAGTCTTTCAGGATTCACATAAGAGTGAAAACATATGGTATCTGTCTTTCTCTGTATGACTTATTTCACTTAGCATAACACTCTCCAGTTCCATCCACGTTGCTACAAAGGGCCATATTTCATTCTTTCTCATTGCCACGTAGTACTCCATTGTGTATATAAACCACAATTTCTTATCCATTCATCAGCTGATGGACATTTAGGCTCTTTCCACAATTTGGCTATTGTTGAGAGTGCTGCTATAAACATTGGGGTACAAGTGCCCCTCTGCATCAGTACTCCTGTATCCCTTGGGTAAATTCCTACCAGTGCTACTGCTGGGTCATAGGGTAGGTCTATTTTTAATTTTTTGAGGAACCTCCACACTGTTTTCCAGAGTGGCTGTACCAATCTGCATTCCCACCAACAGTGCAGGAGGGTTCCCTTTTCTCCACATCCTCCCCAGCATCTATAGTCTCCTGATTTGTTCATTTTGGCCACTCTGACCGGCGTGAGGTGATATCTGAGTGTGGTTTTGATTTGTATTTCCCTGATGAGGAGAGACGTTGAGCATCTTTTCATGTGCCTGTTGGCCATCCAGATATCTTCTTTAGAGAAGTGTCTATTCATGTTTTCTGCCCATTTCTTCACTGGATTGTTTTTCGGGTGTGGAGTTTGGTGTGTTCTTTATAGATTTTGGATACTGGCCCTTTGTCCAATATGTCATTTGCAAATATCTTTTCCCATTCTGTTGGTTGCCTTTTAGTTTTATTGATTGTTTCCTTTGCAGTGCGGAAGATTTTATCTTCATGAGGTCCCAATAGTTCATTTTTGCTTTTAATTCCCTTGTCTTTGGGGATGTGTCAAGTAAGAAATTGCTACGACTGAGGTCAGAGAGGTCTTTTCCTGCTTTCTCCTCTAGGGTTTGGATGGTTTCCTGTCTCACATTCAGGTCCTTTATCCATTTTGAGTTTATTTTTGTGAATGGTGTAAGAAAGTGGTCTAGTTTCAATCTTCTGCATGTTGCTGTCCAGTTCTCCCAGCACCATTTGTTAAAGAGACTCTTTTTTCCATTGGATGTTCTTTCCTGCTTTGTCAAAGATCAGTTGGCCATAATTTTGTGGGTTTAATTCTGGAGTCTCTATTCTAGTCCATTGGTCTATGTGTCTGTTTTTGTGCCAATACCATGCTGTCTTGATGATTATAGCTTTGTAGTAGAGGTTAAAGTCTGGGATTGTGATGCCTCCCTCTTTGGTCTTCTTCTTCAAAATTACTTTGGCTATTTGGGGTCTTTTGTGGTTCCATACAAATTTTAGGATTGCTTGTTCTTTGAGAAGAATGCTGGTGCAATTTTGATTGGGATTGCATTGAATGTGTAGATAGCTTTGGGTAGTATTAACATTTTAACAATATTTATTCTTCCAACCCATGAGCATGGAATGTTTTTCCATTTCTTTATATCTTCTTCAATTTCCTTCATAAGCTTTCTATAGTTTTCAGCATACAGATCTTTTACCTCTTTGGTTAGGTTTATTCCTAGGTATTTTATGACTCTTGGTGCAATTCAGAATGGGATCAGTTTCTTTATTTGTCTTTCTATTGCTTCGCTATTAGTGTATAAGAATGCAACTGATTTCTGTACATTGATTTTGTATCCTGCGACTTTGCTGAATTCATGTATCAGTTCTAGCAGACTTTTGGTGGAGTCTATCGGGTTTTCCATATATAATATCATGTCATCTGAAAAAACTGAAAGCTTGACTTCATCTTTGCCAATTTTGATTCCTTTGATTTCCTTTTCTTGTCTAATTGATGATGCTAGCACTTCCAACACTATGTTAAACAACAGCAGGGAGAGTGGACATCCCTGTCATGTTCCTGATCTCAGGGAGAAAGCTCTCAGTTTTTCTCTAGTGAGGATGATATTAGTCGTGGGCTTTTCATAAATGGTTTTTATGATGTTTAAGTATGTTCCTTCTATCCCAACTTTCTCGAGGGTTTTAATTAAGAAAGGATGCTGAATTTTGTCAAATGCTTTTTCTGCATCGATTGACAGGATCATAGGGTTCTGTTCTTTTCATTTATTAATGTGATGTATCACACTGATTGATTTGTGAACATTGAACCAGACCTGCATCCCAAGAATGAATCCCACTTGATCATGGTGAATAATTCTTTTTATATGCTGTTGAATTCGATTTGCTAGTGTCTTATTGAGAATTTTTGCATCCATATTCATCAGGGATATTGACCTGTCGTTCTCTTTTTTTTTTGCTGGGTCTCTGTCTGGTTTAGGAATCAAACTAATGCTGGCTTCATAGAATGAGTCTGGAAGTTTCCCTTCCCTTTCTATTTTTTGGAATAGCTTGAGAAGGTTAGGTATTACCTATGCTTTAAATGTCTGGTAGAATTCTCCTAGGAAGCCATTTGGTCCTGGATTCTTATTTGTTGTGAGATTTTTGATAAGTGATTCAATTTCTTTGCTGGTTATGGGTCTGTTCAAGTTTTCTATTTCTTCCTGTTTGAGTTTTGGAAGTGTGTGGGTGCTTAGGAATTTGTCCATTTCTTCCACATTGTCCAGTTTGTTGGCATATAATTGCTTGTATTTCTGAGGGATTTGGTTGTAATAATTCCATTTTCATTCAAGATTTTATCTATTTGGGTCATCTCCTTTTTCTTTCTTTTTTTTTTTTTTCAACGTTTATTTATTTTTGGGACAGAGAGAGACAGAGCATGAACGGGGGAGGGGCAGAGAGAGAGGGAGACACAGAATCGGAAACAGGCTCCAGGCTCTGAGCCATCAGCCCAGAGCCCGACGCGGGGCTCGAACTCACGGACCGCGAGATTGTGACCTGGCTGAAGTCGGATGCTTAACCAACTGCGCCACCCAGGCGCCCCTCCTTTTTCTTTTTGAGAAGCCTGGCTAGAGATTTATCAATTTTGTTTATTTTTTCAAAAAACCAACTCTTGGTTTCATTGATCTGCTCTACAGTTTTTTTAAATTCTATATTGTTTATTTCTGCTCTGATATTTATTATTTCTCTTCTTCTGCTGGGTTTGGTGTGACTTTGCTGTTCTGCTTCTAGTTCCTTTAGGTGTGCTATTAGATTTTGTATTTGGGATTTTTCTTGTTTCTTGAGATAGGCCTGGATTGCAACGGATTTTCCTCTCAGGACTACCTTTGCTGCATTCCAAAGTGTTTGGATTGTTGTATTTTCATTTTCATTTGTTTCCATATGTTTTTTAATTTCTTCTCTAATTGCCTAGTTGACCCATTCATTCTTCAGTAGGGTGTTCTTTAACCTCCATGCTTTTGGAGTTTTTCCAGACTTTTTCCTATGGTTGATTTCAAGTTTCATAGCATTGTGGTCTTAAAGAGTTCATGGTATGATATTAATTCTTGTATACTTATGAAGGGTGTTTTGTGACCCCGTATGTGATCGATCTTGGAGAATGTTCCATGTGCACTCGACAAGAAAGTATATTCTGTTGCTTTGGGATGCAGAGTTCTAAATATATCTGTCAAGTCCATCTGATCCAATGTCTCATTCAGGGCCCTTGTTTCTTTATTGATCTTGTGTCTAGATAATCTACCCATTGTTGTAAGTGGAGTATTAAAATGCCCTGCAATTACCACATTCCTATCAATAAGGTTGCTTATGTCTGTGATTAATTGTTTTATATATTTGGGGGCGTCCATATTCAGTGCATAGACATTTATAATTGTTAGCTCTTCCTGATGGGTAGACCCTGAAATTATTATATAATGCCCTTCTTCATCTCTTGTTTCAGCCTTTAATGTAAAGTCTAGTTTGTCTGATATAAGTATGGCTACTCCAGCTTTCTTTTGACTTCCAGTAGCATGATAGATAGTTCTCGATCCCCTCACTCTCAATCTGAAGGTGTCCCCAGGTCTAAAATGAGTCTCTTGTAGACAGCAAATAGATGGGTCTTGTTTTTTTACCCATTCTGATACCCTATGTCTTTTGGTTGGAGCATTTAGTCCATTTAAATTCAGTGTTATTATGCAACAATACAGGTTTAGAGTCATTGTGATGTCTGTACGTTTCATGCTTGTAGTGATGTCTATGGTACTTTGTGGTCCTTGCAACATTTCGCTCACAGAATCCCCCTTAGTATCTCTTGTAGGGCTGGTTTAGTGGTGATGAATTCCTTCAGTTTTCATTTGTTTGGGAAGACCTTTATCTCTCCTTCTATTCTGAATGACAGACTTGCTGGATAAAGGATTCTCGGCTGCATATTTTTTCTGTTCATCACATTGAAGATCTCCTGCCATTCCTTTCTGGCCTGCCAAGTTTCAATAGATAGGTCTGCCACTAGTCTAACCAGTCTCCCTTTATATGTTAGGGCGTGTTTATCCCTAGCTGCTTTCAGAATTTTCTCTTTATCCTTGTATTTTGACAGTTTCACTATGATATGTTGTGCAAAAGATTGATTCAAGTTACGTCTGAAGGGAGTTCTCTGTGCCTCTTGGATTTCAACGCCTTTTTCCTTCCCCAGATCAGGGAAGTTCTCAGCTATGATTTGTTCAAGTACACCTTCAGCCCCTTTCTCTCTCTTCCTCTTCAAGAATTCCTATGATACAGATATTGTTCTGTCTGATTGCATCACTTAGTTCTCTAATTCTCCCCTCATACTCCTGAATTTTTTTATCTTTCTTTTTCTCAGCTTCCTCTTTTTCCATAATTTTATCTTCTAATTCACCTATTCTCTCCTCTGCCTCTTCAATCTGTGCTGTGGCCACCTCCATTTTATTTTGCACCTCATTTATAGCATTTTTAGCTCCTCATAACTATTTTTTAGTCCCTTGATCTCTATAGCAATAGCTTCTCTGCTGTTCTCTATGCTGTTTTAAAGCCCAGTGATTAATTTTATGACTATTATTTTAAATTCTTGTTCCATTATATTGCTTAAATCGTTTTTGATCAATTCTTTAGCTGTTGCTACCTGGAGTTTCTTTTGACGAGAATTCTTCTGTTTTGTCATTTTGGATAGTCCCTGGAGTGGCATGGAACTGCAGGGCTCTTCCTCTGTGCTGTCTGGAGTTGGTGGGTGGGGCCACAGTCAGACCCAATGTGTCTGTCCCCAGCCCACCACTGGGGCCACAGTCAGACTGGCATGTACCTTATCTTCCCCTCTCCCAGGGACAGGACTCACTGTGGAGTGGTGTGGCCCCTGTGTGGGCTGCTTGCACACTGCCAGGCTTGTGGTGCTGCTTCTAAGGGATCTGGCATATTAGCTGGGGTGGATCTGCAAGGTGCACAGGGGCGAGAGGGGCAGGCTCAGCTCTCTGCCTTCAGTGGTCCCCTGCAGGAGGGGCCCTGTGGCACCAGGAGGGAGGCATGCAGACCTGTCGGAGGGATGGATTCACAGAAGCACAGCATTGGGCATTTGCGTGATGCAAGCAAGTTCAGTGATGGGAACTGGTTCCCTTTGGGATTTCGGCTGGGGGATGGGCCAGGGAGATGGCGTGTCCCAGTGCCTTTGTTCCCTGTGAGCTGAACTCTGTCTTCTGGGGCTCAACAACTCTCCCTCCTGGTGTCCTCTCGCCTTCCCGCTCCGTTGTAAGCTGTTGACTTACAACATTCCAGATGTTAAGTCCCGCTGGCTGTCAGAACTCACTCTGTCCGGCCCCTCCACTTTTGCGAGTCAGACTCGGGGGGCTCTGCCTTGCCGGGTGGGCTGCCCTTCCACCGCCCCGGCTCCCTCCCACCAGTCCGTGTAGCATGCACCGCCTCTCTGCCCTTCCTACCCTCTTTCGTGGGCCTCTTGTCTACGCTTGGCTCCGCAGAGTCCGTCTGCTAGTCTCCTGGTGGTTTTCTGGGTTATTTAGGCAGATGTGGGTGGAATCTAAGCGATCAGCAGGATGCGGTGAGCCCAGCATCCTCCTATGCTGCCATCTTCTCCCAGTTATCTATCTGGATTCTTTTATAGTTTTATTTTGGGGGAACCTGGGTGGCTCAGTTGGTTAAGTGTCTATCTCTTGATATCAGCTCAGGTTGTGATCTTGCTGTTGTGAGACCGAGCCCCAGGTCAGGCTCTGTGCTGGGCACCGAGTCTGCTTGGGATTCTCTCTCTTCCCACCCCCCCCCAACTCTGTCCCTCTCTTGTTCGTTCCCCCTGCCCAATAAATAAACATTTAAAAATAAATTTTAATTTTGAAATTATTATAGATTCACAGGAAGATACAAGGATAGTATAGACAGGGTATAGTTTCTTCTGATCGATGCATTTTAAGGAACTGGCATAAAGTGTAAAACCCAGGGGTAGATACTGGCACAAGGAGTGCGTAGTTCTGTTCCCCCATGTCACACGCAGATCTGTGTTACCACCACCTCGATAAAGATACACAACTATTTGATCACAAAGATCCCTCTTGTGTGACAGCTTCAAAGTCACACTTCACCCCTTTCCTGCTCTTACCACAAGCCTTGACCCCTGGCAACTACTAACTGATTTCTCCATATCTAGAATTTTGTCATTCTGAGAATGTTACATAAACTGAAATATGCACCATCTGATATTTTATGATTGGCTTTTAGTTTTGGACTCAGCACAAAATGCCCTTGAGATCCAGACAAGCTGTTGCACGTATCAGTTCTCCATTCCTTTTACCGTTAAGTAGTGTTCCCTGGTACAGAGGTACCATAGACTGTGTCATGGGTCATCTGTTGTGAGGTCGTTTTGATGATTCTGTTTTGACTGTTGTCAGTAAGGCTACTTGCTATGAACACTTGTGTAGAGGTTTTTATGTGGGCATCAATTTTTATTTCTCTGGAACTGCTGCATCATACCCTCTGCATATTTAGTGTTTTAAGGAAACTGAGAATGTGTTTATTATTCTCTGAGTGGCTACACCAGTTTGAGTGAAGCATGGGAGACATCTTATTTCCCTTATCTCCTTTTACTTCCCCATTTATAATACAAATGTCATAAGTGTTCTCTACACATCACTGAGAGCCACATCAGACACTGGTATAATTTCTGTTTCAACCATCCAACAAGTTAAAAACTCAAGAGGAAAAGATACATCTATTGTATTTACCCACATTTTTACTCCTTCTATTGTTTTTAAAATTCCTGATGTCCCAGGGCGCCTGGATGATGGTGGAGCGTCCAGCTCTTGATTTCCGCTCAGATCATGATCTCATGGTTTGTGGGTTTGAGCCCCATGTTGGTCTCTGTGCTGACACTATAGAGGCTGCTTGGGATTCTCTCTGTCCCTCTCTCCCTGCCCCTCCCCTGCTCATGCTTGTGCTCTCTTTCTCTCTCTCATAAAATAAGTCAACATTTAAAAATAAATTTAAAAATTTCAATGTCCCAAGATTCCTTCTCTTATCATTTACCTTCTGTTTTAAGAAATTCTTTAGTTATTCTTTTAGAGTAATTCTGCTGGTAGTTTTCCTTCATCTGAAAACATCTTGAGTTTCCCCTCCTTCTTGAAGGACATTTTTGCTGTATATAGAATTCTAGGTTGACCATTCTTTTCATTCAGTGCTTGAAAATGTCATGCCTAATCATCAGGGAAATGCAAACCAAACCACAGTGAGCTATCACCTCACACCTATCATAATGGCTAACACCAAATAGACAGAAACAACAAGTGTTGGCCAGGATGTGAAGAAAAAGGAACAGTTGTGCATTGTTGGAGGGAATGTAAATTGGAACAGCCACTGTGGGAAACAGTATGGAGCTTCCTCAAAAAATTAAAGTAGAAATACCATATAATCTAATAATTCTACTGTTCTGCTGTTTTTGTTCTCTTTGGGTATCTACCCAAAGTAATAAGAAAAAATATATGCAGCATTATTTACAACAGCCAAGATACTGAAGCAGCCTAAGTGTCCATTGATAGATGAATGAATGAGGAAGATGTGTTACACACACATACACACAGACACACATATTATGCAGCCATAAAACAGGATGAGACTATGCCATTTGTGACATAAATAGACATAGAGGGTATTACACTAAGTGAAATAAGTCAGACTGAGAAAGACACATACCATATGATTTCACTAATAAGTGGAATCTAAAAGACAGATGAATAAACAAACAAAAAGCAGAATCAAACCTATCTACACAGAGCACAATCTGATGGATGCTGGAAGGGAGAAAGATGGGGGGGCGGTGGGAATGGATAAAGAGAAGAGGGAGAGAAGGTTTCCATTAAAGGAATGAATAAGTCATGAGAATAACAGGCACAGCAGAAGAAATTCAGTCTATGATATTGTAATAGCATTATACGGTGACAGACGGTAGTTAACAACGTATGGTGGGCACACTATGACATACAGACAAGTTGAATCACTATGTTGTACACCTGCAACTAATGTAACATTGTGTGTCAACTATACTCAAATTGAACATTTTTTTCAAAGAAGAAAAAAAGAAAAACGCCAGGCCGCTTCCTTCTTGCCTCCATGGCAAGGAAGGAAATGTACCTGATGAGAAATCTACTATTATTCTAATTGCCCCAATTGTTTCAATGATGACTGGAGTATGGTACAGCCTTCGAAGATATCTCGGCCTACACCCTTTATTCACAAAGGGCAGCTGCGGTTTCCAATTTGTCCACGCTAACTTGGCCAATGAGAATTGTCCTCAGGACTGTAAAGCTGTGAGAATCATCCCTCAGATCTCAGACAGTACTGTCCCCTTGTCCTCTCCGGGAGGTTTTCTCTTCAGGTCGTGGCCTGCAAGAGGGTATCTGAGTTCAAGCATCTTTGGGTCCTGTTATCCCTCTTCTCTGTCAGTCTCTGAGGATTCACTCCCTTTCTGGGCCAGGCTTCTTCCACAGCCTTCACAAAACAAAGACCTCATCCCATCCCCTTCTTGAACAATTTTGGCTTCCTTCTTGCATGGATTCTTTTCAGGGGAAGACTGGAAAATCGCTTCTGTATTCCTCTAAGTTTTCTATAGCAGTGATGCCAAATGCTAAATTAATGACTCAACACTTTTGAAAGTTTGTTGAGGATTAATTGCTCCCTTGGAATATTGAGATTTAATGTCAATATTTCAACTGTGTGGAGATAAATATGTCCTTTGGAAAATGCACAGGTCATGCTGTAGGGATTATACTTGTGATTACTCATTTGGCAAGGATCTGGTCCTACCGCGTTAAGTAGGATCCAAATAAATCTACTGGCCAGTGATTTTCTCTTGAGGCCATTTTCAGGTTTGGAAAAGTGGTCAAAATTTATAATGGAAGAAATTATTAGGTCACAGGGAGGACGAACATTGGGATGTGTTATTTTTAGAGGTAACATGGAAGTGCACCTATGACTAGAGTCACATGTCACCATCGATACTTTTTATCTTCCTGTGGATTTATTTAGCCAAAAGAACATCTCCCAATTCTCTTTCATTATTATTAGGATGACGACACCATCTGATTTGTCATGGACTGTCCTTGGTTCTAGTGCTCCCAGTGTCACAACTTACAGCACTCCGTTCACACTTAAAAACAACTTCCCAAATAGGACAAGCTCCCAAATCACCATCCTTAATGGTTGAATTCAGAACTTTCTATCAGAATTTTAAGTGTGTGTATGAAAAGTCTAAGTTGTTTATAAGACAATGTTTCAGTGTAACGTGTCTTTGAGAATTCTTCTGAGTTCCATTTGAGCTATGTTCTTTTACTTGGCTGGATTTTTCTGGCTCCCTAAAAGTTTGGGGATTTTTTTTTGTTTTTTGTTTTTTGTTTTTTTTGTTTTTTTTTTTTTTTTTTTTTTTTTTTTATCAAACCAGGAGTCCAGATGGTCGTTCTTTGGTTGCCCAGTGACAGGGGAGTCAAAACTTGTTTCTGCATGACAACAGTATGTTGAAACTTAACGAGGACAGGAAGCCTTCCCAAAAGATTGCATGAACAGAATGTTACAGATTCTTGAACTCTCCAAAGATTACTTGTGAGCTAGGAGAGAATCCTGTTCCATTTAAGCCTAATTTTCCCCATAATATCACTGCTCCACTTACACACAGGTCAGACTTAGTCATTTGGTGAGAAACTTTAAGAAAGAAATGATCACTTTTAGCCTACTCTAAAATGTTTATCTCAAAGATAAACGTTTGCTGAGTCAGGTCTAATCAAGACGGTGGCTCCTTGTTTAAAAGTACACTTGAAATCTTCCTCAAATGTTAATCAAGGTTTACTACTAAATTTATTTTTCCTGATAAAGTTTATCTATATGGTATAGAGAGAGATTCAATAGGAAATTCGGTAAATGTGATCAGATGAGGTTTAGGGTAGAAAAAGATAGAAAGAATTTATAGGCATTTGCTTTACATTTCTTAAACCCAGTATTTCATTCTAATTATCAAGAAAAATAGTTTCTTTGTTTTGACTTTTTAAGTTTTTATTTTAAAATAAAATTCTAGTTAGTTAACATAGAGTGTTATATTAGTTTCAGGTGTAAGGAAAGGTATTTTTTTAAGTAACCAATATAAGTCCCCAGTGGTTTCATAAAAAATCCAAGAACCATTTACATTGAAATTCTTACGAAAGGTAAGACAAGGACATTTTATGGTCTCTATGCTTAAGTGCTTTGCGTTTTAGTTAGGACTTAACTGCAAAGGAAAATGTGGAATTTTATTTGAAATGTGGGCATTTTAAACAAATGTAAAACTCTCCATCTTGGAGAATGACTCAAATCCAAGCTAATTTAACCTTGGTTTTCCTGATGAGTGAAATACAATTGAGTTGACTATTCTACTTCATTTGAAGTCTGTACTGAAAGAAAGTGTATCACTTAATTGTCAGCAGCAAGCTGGGGGTTTTAGTCGCAAAGTGTTTACAATCACCTACTTGTTTTCCAGAATTAAATCTATAGAACTATACCACACGGGGGAATTCTTGAATTGAGTTGAGTCTCACAAATTCTTTCTCCCTGAAGTGCCCAGATTTCTTTTTTGAATGTGTCCATTATTAGAACCCAAGATATGCTGGATACCGTGGATTTTAACACATGGATGTGTTTAGAGAGAGAACTTAATACGTCCAGATAAAAGAAAACATTCTACCCTATAAGTTTCTAGAGCTACTTTGGGGACTTGGAGGGATGTCCATCTGGGAGAAATTCTGACATCTGGTTTCTGGAGCAATTAGTATATTTTGGGCCATCACGGCTATGGTCGTAACCATGACCCAGACCTCTGCCTCGTTCCTCGGTTAAACTCCTAAAGCCTCATTCCTTCATTGGGATGATGATTTTAACTGATTAATCAGGCTCATTATGTGTCAAGAAATCTTTGGGTAACTTCCTATTAATTACCTCATCTCACTATCACAATCACTGTTAGGTTAAGAACAGATACTACTCTGTTTCCGCAGGGGAGGAAATTGAGATCAAGGGAGATTAACTACTCACCCCAAATCACACAGAAGGTAAAGGACGGAGCCAAGACATAATCTTCTTCTTAAAGACCCACTCAACTCTGCTTTGAATAAACTTCGGGCAAATCAAATGTCATGAACACATGTAGGAAAAACTTTTAATCTCCTGAATCCTGAAGCGAGATTTTAAAAAGTATGCTTACGGATCAGATTGTACCTGCAGGAGTTTCACGTCCTCACTAGGATGACCAAGTTGCCATCATAGTTATTAGCATAATTATCTAACATAGGTTTTAGCAATATTAAAACTACACATTTTAAGCAACCATGAAATAATTACTTTTTTTTTTTTGCAACTTCAACCCCGTGTCTCAATCTGACATCTCAAGTGCAATGAATTATTTGTACTCAGAATGTTTGCTCCAGTTTGTTGATACCATTAAAATATTTTAAACACAGGCAGTTACAAGTTATTTAAAGAATTTTATGTAATTGTTGAAACATCTCAGGAATGAGTTTATGTGGTCATTTGATGCTCACGCTTTTTTTTTTTTTTTTAAGAAAGAGAGGGGTGAGCGGGGGAGGGACAGAGAGAAGGAGAGAGAGAATCTCAAGCAGGCTCAGCGATATCAACGCAGAGCCTGACGTGGGGCTCAAACTCACGACCATGAGATCATGACCTGAGCTGAAATCAAGAGTCGGATGCTCAACAGACTGAGCCACCCCAGGGCCCTGATATTCATGCACTTTTGGACATTGGACTCCCTGCTACAGAAATGTTTTATTTCCTACCCCAGCTCCCCTTCCCCTTCCAAAGGGCTATTATTTGCCCTTTGTTTTTATATACCATAACTTTAAATATATATTTGAACTTCTATGCTTTATTCCAATTGATTTAAATCATGTCTATGTCTCCATTCTAGCTATATTTTTCTAGTCTCCTGTCTTCCTCCAAAAGTGCCTCCTAGATGCTGTCAGTCATTCCCTTATTTTTACATTACCAAGTTACTAGCATTTATTTCAATTTGTAGCTACATTTTCTTCATGGCATATCTATAGGTTGATTTTTAAAGTGGAAAAGCTAATAAAATACCATCTAAATGACTGTGGCATGGTAAATGTTGCTCTCCTCAGAGCTAAGTAAGGTGCCAGGATTATGATTTCTTTTCTCTTCTTTATTACTTATTTATTTTCATTTTCCATTTTTAATTTTTTTTTACGTGTTCTTCATTTTAAGTACAACCTCAAAATTGCTGGGTTGCGTCTAAGAGACCACTCCTAGGTCAAGGTCAAAATAATTACCTTTTCTTACATTCCTTCAATTACTATTAAAATTATGACATGTTTGAGGGGCGCCTGGGAGGCTCGGTTAGTGGAGCATCTGACTATTGATTTCGACTCAGGTCATGATCCTAGGGTCATGGGATCCAGCCCTGGATCCAGCTTCACGCTCAGCATGGAGCCTGCTTAAGATTCTCTCTTTGTCTCTCTCCCTCCCTCCCTCTTCTTCTTCCCCTCTCCCCTGCTCATGCTTTCTCTAGGAAAAAAAAAAAGGAAAGGAAAAATATTACATTTTTAAACAGCTTTATATTTGTGCCATGATTTTCCTGTTGTTTCTCACTGCGCCCAGCTGGGGGAGGTAGGTAAGCACTCACAACCTCCTCTACCTCTAAGCTGTGCTGCCCTGAGGGGAAGCCTGATGCTGCAAAAGGTCCCCTTGCCCTCTCTAAAGCTCCCAAACTTGCAGTCGTTCATTTACTTATTTCTGTGCTCCAGAGGAGGACTGGCGCTCCTCCCCTGAACGCGGACCTCTCCAAAGGCCGTCTGGCCGCGGGCTCTGGGTGGATCAGCATTCCGCCTGTGCGCCCAGACCATGGCTGCAGGGGCCTGGCCATTCGCAGGTTCTGCAGCCCGTGCCCAGTTCTGCCTGTCTAATGCCGACACACGGGTGGGCAGGACCCCTCCTGGATCCCTGGCCATGGGTTCCTGGCTCCTTCAAGTGCCTCAGAGGCACTTTTGTTCATGAATGGATCCTGAATTTTAGTTGCCTAAAGGGGACTAAAGTGAAGGACGCCTGAGGCTGCCATGATGCTGACTTCATTTGATGGTCGTTGTTTTCTTTCTTTCAATGTTTCATTTCTTTTTGAGAGACTCAAAATGCGGGAGGGGCAGAGAGAGGGGGACAGAGGATCTGAAATGGGTCTCTGTGCGGACACTAGTGAGCCTGACGTGGGGCTCGAACTCATGAACCCTGAGATCGTGACCTGAGCCAAAGCCGGAGGCTCAACCAACTCTGCCACCCGCGTACCCCTGGCCATTAATTTCTAGCGAGAAATGAGCCACTTCTGCCAGACCAGTGGCATTGGAGGCCTCTGGAGTTTAGGGTTTTAAACTGCATCTACTAAGATATTCACATCTCAATCCTCAGGGTCCCATTCCTTCTCTATCAGGGATCTGACTTTGGAATAGAGACGTGCTGGAGCTAAGTGTCTTTGTAGGATAGAGTTATTTTACAGATGGCCCGTGCCCGTTCTCTGGGAAGTCTGGAAGCATCACCCTGACTCTTGGCCAGATAAGTCAGTAGGCTAAGTAGTGATTTAGGACATGCTGTCAAAACTTTGGAAGTTCCTGACGGGCCCCAGGCTGGTTTGTTTATTGAGGGCTTATGTCTGGCATAGCTGGTTAGGCAACCAGACTTGGCTAGGTGACTCTAAGAGAACAGGGAGCCCTGTTGGAACCTGTTAGGAAGGTCTCCCCAAACCACATTTGCTCACATCCTGGATGCTCAGTCCAGACACAGAGCACGTCCTTGTGGGAAGAAGAAGGACCCAGGAGCTGGGCAGTCTCCTGGCTTACGTTCTCTTTCTGCCACCGTGCTATATGCTTTGCCTTTATTAAAAACCTTACAGGAATTTGTGGCATCTTGACACCTTTCACTCACTGCATTAATTAATCTTCTCCGAATCTTCTCTAATCTTGTGATGTCATCTGGAGCTCAGGGCTTCGATCCGTCTGCTCTCCATTTGCAGGAAACGGGGCTTCCTTCAGCGCTGCCAAGGAGTTTCCTTGGCTTTCAGATTGTGTCCTTGGCTGGTGATCAAGCATCCTGGGCCTGTCGTTCTCTCCCTTCACAGAATCGATGGCACCCAATCCAACAGTGTCTTCCTTCCTACTTCTCGAGTGCACAACTACCGCCCCAGCCAGCATGATCCTCTCACCGTCGCCCCACCCCGGTCACTAATGAAGACTGTTGTGACCGCGCCATACTGCATGCGTGGGCTGTCCATTCTCCACCCACCAGCGGCAGAGGCCTTTGTGCCAAATCGCTGGTGATGGATTCATCATCGCAATCGCACAGCACAATCTGTTTCCCTGTGCGAAACACAGCAGCAAGCCAAGAAGCATACTCTGCAGCCTGGGGACGAGGGTGGTGGCTGCAGAAAGGACACGTGTGGGCTACCACGGTACCGCTACATTTGCTCTGTTTGCAGACCTATTTGTGTATCTTTCAAGTATTACTACCATTTTAGGGGCGCCTGGGTGGCTCAGCCAGTTAAGGGTCCGACTTCGGCTCAGGTCGTGATCTCATGGTTCGTGAGTTCGAGCCCCTCATCCGGCTCTGTGCTGACACCTTGGAGCCTGGAGACTGCTCCGGATTCTGTGTCTCCCTCTCTGCCCCTCCTCGCCTCTCCTCTCTCTCAAAAATTAAAAACAAAAAACAAAAAACAAAAAAAACATTAAAAAAAAATAAAGCATTATTTCTATTTTAAAGAATACTAGACATATAATACCTGTTAGCTTTAAGCATGCATCATAGTGATCCCATATTTTTAGATATCATGAAATAATCCCCATGATAGGTCTGCTTACCATTGGTCACCAGACAAAGTTATTACAACATTATTGACTATATTCCCTATGCTGTGCATTATATCCTTATGACTTGTTTATTTTATAACTAGAGGTTTGTACTTCTCAATCCCCTTCTCTTATTTCGCCTGCCCCCTAATCTCTCTCCTCTCTGGTAACCAGCGGTTTCCTGTTGTTTCTATTTTAGTTTTCTTTAAAAACTTTTCAATGTTTATTTACTTTTGAGAAAGAGAGGGAGACAGAGAGAGTGGGGGAGAGGCAGAAAGAAAGGGAGACACAGAATCCGAAGCAGGCTCCAGGCTCTGAGCTGTTCAGCATAGAACCCAATGTGGGGCTGGAACTCACAAACTGTGAGATCATGACCTGAGCTGAAGTCGGAGGCTCAACTGGCTGAGCCACTCAGGCACATCTTTGTTTTTCTTTTTAAATTCCACATAGAAGTAAAATCATATGGCATATTTCTCTGTATGACTTATTTCACCTAGTGTCATACCATCTAGGTTCATATTTGTACATTTTTAACAGTCGACTTAATGTTTTTAGGAGAAAGGTAAGGCAAATATATGTGTTTATTCTCTTGTCTAGAAGTGGAAGCCATTTTCTAAACCTTTTGTTCAATACTGATTTGTTAAGCCACAATATTATTCTATATTCTAATTAGTTTCTCAATTTATCCCTGGAAAGGAATATTTCAGACAAAGTAGGCACTATCACAATCTAAGAGTATTTGTCCTTTCACATTCATTCAAATGGAAATCAGTATTACTCATGACCTGGAAACACAAAGTGCTAAATGAATAATTCAATATATTTCCTCAAGAATAGGAAATGATTCTATCTAGTGTAAATGAATTTAAATAGGACTTAAAGCCTTCCTGAGGTCAGGATTTTTTTCTTCCTTTGTAAAGCAAGCAGAAAGTAATCATCACCTTAGTTATTTCTAAGATTAATTTTTAATTATCTTCTTTGTTGGGGAAGCTGGAAGATTGGGTCAACTACTCAGAGATGTGTATGAGGAGGTAACTCTATACAGTCAGTCTTTCTGGGGCCAGGGTAGGTGAAGAGATTGGAGTCACAACTGTTCCACTTTAGTTAGTGGGGAGCTTACTCAGCATTACCTTAAGGTGGCAGAGTGGTCCTGTTGTGCATTAGAAAATGAACTTGCTCCCAAGACTACCCTTCTTATGGCCAAGCCCAGTGACCCGCCAACTGCAAATCACTGACTGTGTCTATGGAAATACGAAATGCTCATCAAAATGTGTGACTCATGATCAGAGAATGCTGAAAAGAAACAAAATGCCAGGGATGGATGGATCAATAAATTATGGTTCATAATTATGATGGAATAATGTGCAGGTATTAAATACACTGTCGGAAAGAACATGGTTAACCTTTAACCTATTACTAATTCATGTAAACTGACTCTGAAAATATTGATTTTTGGCATTCACCCTGGACAATGTTTTCTTTGAAACCTCATAGTTAGCTTTAACATTCATTCTTCAGTTTCCTTAACCTTCTTACTCGTGTCTCATGATAAACTTGTTATTGTTACCATCACACCCATTGCTGTCTTGCTCACCTTTTGCCACAAATCAAATGTTTTCAGCGTTTGATAATATTACGAACAGTACTGGTATACAAAAATGCCTGATAAATGGTTATTTATTTGAAGTCTTTGCTAAACAGGTCCTGTCATGTGAATTCAGCTGATTTAAAACGTGAAAATAAGTAGGTTCTGGCAATGGCGAGGAGCGGAGTGAAGACGGAAACATTTTGTTTTCAAGTTTCTGTATGTATTCTACAGGTCATGGAGAGTGAAGAAAACAATAAAAACCCACACTGAGAACATTTCTGAATGCTTTCAGAGTTTCATGCCCTTCAGAGCCACGTAACTGCTAGTTTTTACCTAGCTTCCAAATGAGGAACTGTCGTAGGGAAACATTCTATTTCTCTTTGAATGCAAATGATGAAGATGTTTTTTTCTTTTCGTAAAATGACTTGGTGCTAACTGCTAGCATTTTGAATCCCTACCCGAGACTCCTTATCTCACTCTTATGTTTTATATAATTATGTGCAAAACAATATGTGATCATGTCTGTAATAGATACTAATTCCTAATGTGGTATCTTTCGTATCTAATGAAGTCCATGAAAAGTGACGTAGAAAAATTTGAGAGCTATTGTCTTTTCCAATTCTTTCTCAGATTATAGAGACCTGCAGGTCCCATTCTGATATTTAGTTAAAACTTTGATTAGAACTACAGAAAATTATGTCTGCCTTTGTTTTCAGTCCCTTTACCTTAATTATTTTTCTGGATTCATATATTGCACATGGATTTTTGGTCTATGTGAGGAAAACAGCAGGTGAGTCTTAGTGTTCTTTTAAATGATTAGCTTTACAATACTGTGTGTTCTATTGGTCACCGGCAAACACTGACCGTTGCAATAGTGTTAAATCAAGGTAGTTATTTCCTTGGGCATTTCGACTAGGTAATTTTCTATTCTAGCTATACAAGTCAGAAGTTTTTAGCTGGTAAGTTCTTTCCATTGTGTTGAATTTTGTTTATATTTCCTCTTACCTATGTGCTGAACTCATTTTAAAAATCACACTGATTTTACCAAACATTTAAAGAAGAGCTAATATGCTTGCCCAACTATTCCAAAAAAATAGAAAAGGAAGTAAAACTTCCAAATTCATTTTATGAGGCCAGCATTACTTTGATACCTACATCAGATAAAGACTACCACTAAAAAAAGAGAACTACAGGCCAATTCTGAAGAACAAAGACGAAAAGATTTACAAAACACTAACAAACCAAATCCAACAATACATTTTAAAAAATCACTCATCATAATCAAGTGGAACTTATTACTGGGTTGCAAGTGTGGTTCAATATTTACAAATCAATCAATGTGATACGTCATATCAATAACAGAAAGGATAAGAACTGTACGATCATTTCAATATATGTATAAAAAGCATTTGACAAAGTACAACATCCAGTCAAGATACAAACCCTCAACAAAGTAGGTTTAGAGGGAACATGATAACAATATAATAATGGTCATATATGAAAAATCCACACCTAACAACAATGGGGAAAAACTGAGAGCCTTTCCCCTAAGCTCAGGAACATGACAAAGATGTCCACTCTCATGGCTTTTATTCAACTTAGTACTGGAAGTCCTAGTCACAAAAGTCAGATAACAAAAATAAATAAATAGACAAGATAAAAGGCATCTAAGTCGGTAAGGAAGAAATAAAACTTTCACTATCTGCAGATGACATGATACTATATTTAGAAAACCCAAAAGACTCCACAAAAAACTGCTAGAACCGATCAACGAACTCAGTAAAGTTGCAAGACACAAAATCAACCTATAGAAATCTGCTGCATTTCTACACATCAGTCATGAAGCAGCAGAAAGAGAAATTAGGAGAACAATCCCATGTACAAGTGTACCAAAAATAATTAGATACCCAGGGATAAACCTAATGAAAGAAGTGGGACTTGTATTCTGAAAACTATAAAACACTGATGAAAGAAATTGAAGACAGCACAAAGAAATGTAAAGACATTCCATACTCATGGATTGAAAGAACAAATATTGTTAAAATGTCTATAGTACCCAGAGCAATCTACACATTTAATGCAATCTCTATCAAAATGCCAATAGCATTTTCACAGAACTAGAACAAACAATCTTAAAATTTGTATGGAATCACGAGAGACCCCAAATAGCCAAAGCAAAATTGAAGACGCAAAGCAAAGCTGGAGGCATCACAATTCTAGACTTCAAGTTATATTACAAAGCTATAATAATCAAAACAGTATGGTACTGGCACAGAAACAGACACCTAGATCAATGGAACAGAATACAAAGCCAAGAAGTGAATCCACAATTTATATGGTCAATCAATCTTTGACAAAGCAGGAAAGAATAGCCAATGAGAAAAAGACGGTCTCTTCAACAAATGGTGTTGGGAAAACCGGACGGCAACATGTACAAAGAAAGAAACTGGGCCACTTTTTACACCATACCCAAAAATAAATAAAAAACAGATTAAAGATCTAAATGTGAGACATGAAAGCATAAAAATCCTAGAAGAGAGAACAGGCAGTAATTTCTCTGGCATTGGCCATAGCAATGTTTTTCTAGATAGGTCCCCTGAGACAAGGGAAATACGAGCAAAAATAAAGTATTGGGACTACATCAAAACAAAAATCTTCTGCACAGCAAAGAAACCATCAACAAAGCTAAAGGGCAACCTACAGATTGGGAGACGATATTTTCAAATGACATATCTGATAAAGGGTTAGTGTCCAAAATATACAAAGAACTTACAAAACTCAACATTCAAAAAAATAATCCAATTAAAAAATGGGCAGACCACATGAACAGACATTTCTCCAAAGAAGACATCCAGACAGCCAGCAGACATATAAAAAGATGCTGAACATCACTTACCATCAGGGGAATGCAAATCAAAACTACAATGAGATAGCACCTTGCACCTGTCAGAATGGCCAAAATCAAAAACATAAGAAACAATAGGTGTTGGCAAGGAGGTGGAGAAAAAGGAACCCTCTTGTACTATTGGTGGAAATGCGAACTGGTGCAGCCATTCTGGAGAACAGTGT
Organism: Felis catus; assembly: GCF_018350175.1. Taxonomy (NCBI): domain Eukaryota; kingdom Metazoa; phylum Chordata; class Mammalia; order Carnivora; family Felidae; genus Felis; species Felis catus. Next base: position 8,666,632 of record NC_058371.1, on the reverse strand, counting down.
GGAGGTTCCTCAAATTGTTAAAAATAGCGGTGTGCCTGGGTGGCGCAGACAGTTAAGTGTCTGACTGTTAGTTTTGGGTCAGGTCATGGTCTCACGTGAGTTTGATACCTGCATTGGGCTCTGTGCTGAAAGCGAGGAGCCTGCTTGGAATTTCTCTCTCCCTCTCTCTCTGCCCTCCCTGGCTTGTGTGCACGCTCGCTCACTCTCTCAAAAAATAAATAAATGAATAAATATTTTTTAAAAAGAGTTAAAAATAGAACTACTACTCTACGATCCAGCAACTGCACTATTGGGTATTACCCAAGAATACAAAAACATTAATTCAAAAGGATACACGCACTCCTATATTTATGGCAACATTATTTACAATAGCTAAGATATGGAAGCAGCCCAAGAGTCCAGTGATTGATGAATGGATAAAGCAGACGTGGTATGTATATATATTACATTATTCATATGTATATAATATATATAATATTATTCAGTCATAAAAAAGAATGCAATCTTATAATTTACAACATGGATAGATCTAGAGCATTGTGTTAAGTGAAATAAGTCAGAGATAGACAAATGCCGTATGATTTCACTCATCTGTGGAATTTAAGAAAGAAAACAAACAAGCAAAGGGGGAGAAAAGAGAGGAAGAAAGAGACAAACCAAGAAACAGGCTCTTAACTATAGAGAACACACCGATGGTTACCAGAGAGCAGGTGGGTAGAAGGCTGGGGGAAATAGGTGACGATGATTCAGGAGTGCACTTGATGTGATGAGCACTAAGTGATTAAAATAAAAAAAAATTTGAACACCACCACTATGCATATGTGTATCAACTCACCATGGTATGTATCCTCAACATATATAATTTTTATTAACATAATAATAACAATGATTCAAAAAACTGAGAAAAAAGAAATGGACAATATCATTTAAGAATTGATGAGTGACAAATAGGGTATTTGTTCCTTAATGTTATCAGAAACAAACACGACATAGAGAATTTCAACTATAATTTGAGACTCTTTGTAAAGGAACGGTTGCCTTAAACTAAGGAAAGTCACCAATGGTACTAAAGTATTATAACTAGGTGGAGTCATTTACAACAGTAACAATGTACAGGAACCAAAAACATTTTAAGAAAAAGAGGTTACTTTTTTTTTTTTTTTCAACGTTTTTATTTTATTTTTGGGACAGAGAGAGACAGAGCATGAACGGGGGAGGGGCAAAGAGAGAGAGGGAGACACAGAATCGGAAACAAGCTCCAGGCTCTAAGCCATCAGCCCAGAGCCCGACGCGGGGCTCGAACTCACGGACCGCGAGATCGTGACCTGGCTGAAGTCGGACGCTTAACCGACTGCGCCACCCAGGCGCCCCGAAAAAGAGGTTACTTTTAATAAATTCTAAGATCACTATTATTAAATGGAGGCAACAATAGATGAGCAATTGAAACCATAATAGCAATTATTAATAAACGGTGCCAACCCTGTGGTGACAGGCAAAAATAAATTCTCCTTTTGTATCCTACAGGCTTTCATTTAATTTTATTAAATTATTACAATAGAGGACAAGAACTCGTTTTTCAATTTAGTTATGTTTCGACTCTGATAGCCTTCGTATAATTTGTTTTTATCTGTAAGATTTGGGGAAAGTATTGTTTTTAAACTTGATGATTACTATAGAAGATAGAAGCCATGACCTCTTCCAGGCTTACATTTATTCATGTGTTCAATCATGTGTTCATTCATTCAAGGTGTAGATTATCTAATACATATATGCACTTACTATGTGAGACATTGGGTAAGCAACCATAAATAAAGCAACTACAGACCCTGGTCTCAGACAGCTGACAATTATGCAGGGAGGGCAGGGACAAACAAATGCATTAAATAAAATCTGATAAATTAAATATGACATGGAGCAGTGCAGGTGTTATAAGAACAGATAAGGGGGTGAGGGTCCTAGTCCCTTTTAAGACTTAGGCAAGACTGTCCTGTTTATGCAAAAGAGAGATGGAACTGGAGGGTGAATAGAGTTTATAATCTGAAGAGGAAACAAGAGAGAAAAGACAAGTTTCAGGGGAAGGTAGTTGATTTGATATTTTGTGCCAAACAAGTAGAATGCTTACCCAATTCACAAGGAGAGCATATGCTGAAAAGGGAGCCATGAAAAAGCTGAAGAAAGGTGAGCACAGCCAGAGAACTAAAGTCGATTTCTGAATTGGAAGGGGAGAGAGATGATGGCAGAAAAGGCTGAAGCCATACACAATGTTTTTTTAGACAGAAGATTTTGAAAGTCACCACTGGGAGACCTGGACTTTCACATGGGACAATGGATGGATAACCGCACAAGGTTTCTACATGGGATGACGACATCTCAGAGTGCACAGATTGGCTTCACGGAGAGTAAGACTGGGGGGCAGAGGGACCACTTCAAATGCTGGGGCAGAGACCAAAGTGAGAAATGACGGATGCAAAGGAGTTAACAAATTGAACAACTATTTGAATGCAGTAGTCTGGTCAGTGACTTGCGGAAGTCAGCAAGACGGAAACAGGAAGGATAAATACCACACCTTGTGTCTTGGGACACTTAATCAATTGTGTTACCTTTACTGACATGAGCAGCATGGGCAGTAAAACATGTTTCACAGAAAGTATGTTTATATTATGATGTGATGGAAATATTTTAACAAATTTATGATTGTAGGGAAGACAGGGCAGTAATTATAGAAAATGATGTCAGAGAAACTTCATTTTTTTTAAGATAGGGAAGATTTAGGTTTGTTTCAATATTAACGGAAAAAATAAGTGGAGTACAGAGATGTTAAAGAACAGAAGGATGAGAATAGAAGTCAGACCAGAGGTATAAGGATTAGTTTCTTTCTTTAAAAAAAAAAGTCAAGGGATTTAGGAATTTCCCTCATGAAGTATTTGCTTTCTTTATGAAGTGGAAGAAAGATCATCTTATCAGGGTCAGACAGCAAGAGAAAAGAGAAAAGATGGAAATTTTAAGAGAGAAGAAAAGCCGGGGCGGAGGGGCGGTTCGCCAGCCAAGCAGAGCCCCCGAGTCTGGCTGGCAAAAGCGGAGGGGCCTGACGGACTGTGTTCCCGCAACAAGCGCGACTTAGCGTCTGGGAGGTCATAAGTGAACAGCTCTGCTCGGAAAGCGGGAAGGCTGGAGGACAAAGGGAGGGAGAGCTGCTGAGCCCCCTGATGACAGAGCTCAGTTTGGTGGGGAACAAAGGCGCTCGCCAGCTCCATCTCCCCCGCCCATCCCCCAGCCAAAATCCCAAAGAGAACCAGTTCCTGCCAGGGAACTTGTTCGCTCCTCCGTGCAAACACCCAACTCTGTGCTTCTGCGGAGCCAAACCTCCGGCAGCGGATCTGACTCCCTCCCGCTGCCACAGGGCCCCTCCTGAAGAGGATCACCTAAGGAGAAGCGATCTAAGCCTGCCCCTCCTGCCCCCGTGCACCTTGCCTACCCACCCCAGCTAATACGCCAGATCCCCAGCATCACAAGCCTGGCAGTGTGCAAGTAGCCCAGACGGGCCACACCACCCCACAGTGAATCCCGCCCCTAGGAGAGGGGAAGAGAAGGCACACACCAGTCTGACTGTGGCCCCAGCGGTGGGCTGGGGGCAGACATCAGGTCTGACTGCGGCCCCGCCCACCAACTCCAGTTATACACCACAGCACAGGGGAAGGGCCCTGCAGGTCCTCACCATGCCAGGGACTATCCAAAATGACCAAGCGGAAGAATTCCCCTCAGAAGAATCTCCAGGAAATAACAACAGCTAATGAGCTGATCAAAAAGGATTTAAATAATATAACAGAAAGTGAATTTAGAATAATAATCATAAAATTAATCGCTGGGCTTGAAAACAGTATACAGGACAGCAGAGAATCTCTTGCTACAGAGATCAAGGGAACAGTCACGAGGAGCTGAAAAACGCTTTAAACGAAATGCATAACAAAATGGAAACCACCACGGCTCGGCTTGAAGAGGCAGAGGAGAGAATAGGTGAACTAGAAAATAAAGTTATGGAAAAAGAGGAAGCTGAGAAAAAGAGAGATAAAAAAATCCAGGAGTATGAGGGGAAAATTAGAGAACTAAGTGATACACTAAAAAGAAATAATATACGCATAATTGGTATCCCAGAGGAGGAAGAGAGAGGGAAAGGTGCTGAAGGGGTACTTGAAGAAATAATAGCTGAGAACTTCCCTGAACTGGGGAAGGAAAAAGGCATTGAAATCCAAGAGGCACAGAGAACTCCCTTCAGACGTAACTTGAATCTATCTTCTCCATGACATATCATAGTGAAACTGGCAAAATACAAGGATAAAGAGAAAATTCTGAAAGCAGCAAGGGGTAAACGTGCCCTCACATATAAAGGGAGACCAATAAGACTCGTGACTGATCTCTCTTTTGAAACCTGGCAGGCCAGAAAGAATTGGCACGAGATTTTCAGGGTGCTAGACAGAAAAAATATGCAGCCAAGAATCCTTTATCCAGCAAGTCTGTCATTTAGAATAGAAGGAGAGATAAAGGTCTTCCCAAACAAACAAAAACTGAAGGAATTTGTCACCACTAAACCAGCCCTACAAGAGATCCTAAGGGGGACCCTGTGAGACAAAGTCCCAGAGACATCACTACAAGCATAAAACATACAGACATCACAATGACTCTAAACCCGTATCTTTCTATAATAACACTGAATGTAAATGGATTAAATGCGCCAACCAAAAGACATAGGGTATCAGAATGGATAAGAAAACAAGACCCATCTATTTGCTGTCTACAAGAGACTCATTTTAGACCTGAGGACACCTTTAGATTGAGAGTGAGGGGATGGAGAACTATTTATCATGCGACTGGAAGCCAAAAGGAAGCTGGAGTAGCCATACTTATATCAGACAAACTAGACTTTACATTAAAGGCTGTAACAAGAGATGAAGAAGGGCATTATATAATAGTTACAGGGTCTATCCATCAGGAAGAGCTAACAATTATAAATGTCTATGCGCCGAATACCAGAGCCCCCAAATATATAAAACAATTACTCATAAACATAAGCAACCTTATCGATAAGAATGTGGTAATTGCAGGAGACTTTAACACCCCACTTACAGAAATGGATAGATCATCTAGACACACGATCAATAAAGAAACAAGGGCCCTGAATGATACATTGGATCAGATGGACTTGACAGATATATTTAGAACTCTACATCCCAAAGCAACAGAATATACTTTCTTCTCGAGTGCACATGGAACATTCTCCAAGATAGATCATATACTGGGTCACAAAACAGCCCTTCATAAGTTTACAAGAACTGAAATTATACCATGCATACTTTCAGACCACAATGCTATGAAGCTTGAAATCAACCACAGAAAAAAGTCTGGAAAACCTCCAAAAGCATGGAGGTTAAAGAACACCCTACTAACGAATGAGTGGGTCAACCAGGCAATTAGAGAAGAAATTAAAAAATATATGGAAACAAACGAAAATGAAAATACAACAATCTAAACGCTTTGGGACGCAGCGAAGGCAGTCCTGAGAGGAAAATACATTGCAATCCAGGCCTATCTCAAGAAACAAGAAAAATCCCAAATACAAAATCTAACAGCACACCTAAAGGAACTAGAAGCAGAACAGCAAAGGCAGCCTAAACCCAGCAGAAGAAGAGAAATAATAAAGATCAGAGCAGAAATAAACAACATAGAATCTAAAAAAACTGTAGAGCAGATCAACGAAACCAAGAGTTAGTTTTTTGAAAAAATAAACAAAATTGACAAACCTCTAGCCAGGCTTCTCAAAAAGAAAAGGGAGATGACCCAAATAGATAAAATCATGAATGAAAATGGAATTATTATAACCAATCCCTCAGAGATACAAACAATTATCAGGGAATACTATGAAAAATTATATGCCAACAAATTGGACAACCTGGAAGAAATGGACAAATTCCTGAACACCCACACTCTTCCAAAACTCAATCAGGAGGAAATAGAAAGTTTGAACAGACTCATAACCAGCGAAGAAATTGAATCGGTTATCAAAAATCTCCCAACAAATAAGAGTCCAGGACCAGATGGCTTCCCAGGGGATTTCTACCAGACGTTTAAAGCAGAGATAATACCTATCCTTCTCAAGCTATTCCAAGAAATAGAAAGGGAAGGAAAACTTCCAGACTCATTCTATGAAGCCAGTATTACTTTGATTCCTAAACCAGACAGAGACCCAGTCAAAAAAGAGAACTACAGGCCAATATCCCTGATGAATATGGATGCAAAAATTCTCAATAAGATACTAGCAAATCGAATTCAATGGCATAGAAAAAGAATTCTTCACCATGATCAAGTGGGATTCATTCCTGGGATGCAGGGCTGGTTCAACATTCGCAAATGAATCAACGTGATACATCACATTAACAAAAAAAAAGAGAAGAACCATATGATCCTGTCAATCGATGCAGAAAAGGCCTTTGACAAAATCCAGCACCCTTTCTTAATAAAAACCCTTGAGAAAGTCAGGATAGAAGGAACATACTTAAAGATCATAAAAGCCATTTATGAAAAGCCCACAGCTAACATCATCCCCAACGGGGAAAAACTGAGAGCTTTTTCCCTGAGATCAGGAACACAACAAGGATGCCCACTCTCACTGCTGCTGTTTAACATAGTACTGGAAGTTCTAGCATCAGCAATCAGACAACAAAAGGAAATCAAAGGCATCAAAATTGGCAAAGATGAAGTCAAGCTTTCGCTTTTTGCAGATGACATGATATTATACATGGAAAATCCGATAGACTCCACCAAAAGTCTGCTAGAACTGATACAGGAATTCAGCAAAGTTGCAGGATACAAAATCAATGTACAAAATCAGTTGCATTCTTATACACTAACAATGAAGCAACAGAAAGACAAATAAAGAAACTGATCCCATTCACAATTGCACCAAGAAGCATAAAATACCTAGGAATAAATCTAACCAAAGATGTAAAGGATCTGTATGCTGAAAACTATAGAAAGCTTATGAAGGAAATTGAAGAAGATTTAAAGAAATGGAAAGACATTCCCTGCTCATGGATTGGAAGAATAAATATTGTCAAAATGTCAATACTCTCCAAAGCTATCTACACATTCAATGCAATCCCAATAAAAATTGCACCAGCATTCTTCTCGAAACTAGAACAAGCAATCCTAAAATTCATATGGAACCACAAAAGGCCCCGAATAGCCAAAGTAATTTTGAAGAAGAAGGCCAAAGCAGGAGGCATCACAATCCCAGACTTTAGCCTCTACTACAAAGCTGTCATCATCAAGACAGCATGGTATTGGCACAAAAACAGACACATAGACCAATGGAATAGAATAGAAACCCCAGAACTAGACCCACAAACGTATGGTCAACTCATCTTTGACAAAGCAGGAAAGAACATCCAATGGAAAAAAGACAGCCTCTTTAACAAATGGTGCTGGGAGAACTGGACAGCAACATGCAGAAGGTTGAAAGTAGACCACTTTCTCACACCATTCACAAAAATAAACTCAAAATGGATAAAGGACCTAAATGTGAGACAGGAAACCATCAAAACCTTAGAGGAGAAAGCAGGAAAAGACCTCTCCGACCTCAGCCGTAGCAATCTCTTACTCGACACATCCCCAAAGGCAAGGGAATTAAAAGCAAAAGTGAATTACTGGGACCTTATGAAGATAAAAAGCTTCTGCACAGCAAAGGAAACAACCAACAAAACTAAAAGGCAACCAATGGAATGGGAAAAGATATTCACAAATGACATATCGGACAAAGGGCTAGTATCCAAAATCTATAAAGAGCTCACCAAACTCCACACCCGAAAAACAAATAACCCAGGGAAGAAATGGGCAGAAAACATGAATAGACACTTCTCTAAAGAAGACATCCAGATGGCCAACAGGCACATGAAAAGATGTTCAGCGTCGCTCCTTATCAGGGAAACACAAATCAAAACCACACTCAGGTATCACCTCACGCCAGTCAGAGTGGCCAAAATGAACAAATCAGGAGACTATAGATGCTGGAGAGGATGTGGAGAAACGGGAACCCTCTTGCACTGTTGGTGGGAATGCAAATTGGTGCAGCCGCTCTGGAAAGCAGTGTGGAGGTTCCTCAGAAAATTAAAAATAGACCTACCCTATGACCCAGCAATAGCACTGCTAGGAATTTATCCAAGGGATACAAGAGTACTGATGCATAGGGCCACTTGTACCCCAATGTTCATAGCAGCACTCTCGACAATAGCCAAATTATGGAAAGAGCCTAAATGTCCATCAACTGATGAATGGATAAAGAAATTGTGGTTTATATACACAATGGAGTACTACGTGGCAATGAGAAAGAATGAAATATGGCCCTTTGTAGCAACGTGGATGGAACTGGAGAGTGTGATGCTAAGTGAAATAAGCCATACAGAGAAAGACAGATACCATATGGTTTCACTCTTATGTGGATCCTGAGAAACTTAACAGGAACCCATGGGGGAGGGGAAGGAAAAAAAAAAAAGAGATTAGAGTGGGAGAGAGCCAAAGCATAAGAGACTGTTAAAAACTGAGAAGAAACTGAGGGTTGATGGGGGGTGGGAGGGAGGAGAGGGTGGGTGATGGGTATTGAGGAGGGCACCTTTTGGGATGAGCACTGGGTGTTGCATGGAAACCAATTTGTCAATAAATTTCAAAAAAAAAATAAATGAATTCTGGAACATCCACAAAGTAAAAAAAAAAAAAAAAAAAAAAAAGAGAGAGAGAAGACACTGTACCAGCGAAATATTATAAGGCTGTAAGGTCATGTTGGGTTCCCCGTTGAGCATAATTACCAAGAATATTATTTTATTATTGCCTTCATGCATCTTGACATCATTCAGATTTAGGGCGAGGTGAGTTGGGGTGGAGGGAGATTCTGAACCAAGTGTCACCATCTTTGTTACTGAGGTGGAGGGGTCAGGAGGTGGGGAGACCACAAAGACAAACAGTAGTCAGCAAACAGAAACCACTAAGAAGCAGCCATTTTTATAATGAGTGGGGGGCTGGATCATTTAAAGTACATGATACACACTGGTCCCACCCAACATGTGCTGGGGGAGAGGAAGACAAGCATGGAGAGAGTGAAATAGCATCTTTCTCTTGATGGTGCAGCAGAGGAAATGGTGTGTCAATTAAGGCCAAGAGGTGTTCGAAATGTTTACGGAAAAGGATAGTTTCTTGATGATGGGCAAGTTATAGATAGTAGAATGAAAAGGAAAGGAGAAGTGAAAAACTGGGTCAGGAAAGAGTGCTGTATTCTTCCAGCGTTATAAAGTCAGTTCTTTTATAATCTGAAGAGAGATCACTGGTTTCTAAATTTGCCAGATTACCCGATCCAGGACTTTATGCTTTGAGCGGATCTGGCAAAATGATCTTGATTCTTCTAGATTCCAAAGTATCTAAGTTTCTCTACATGACGCGGATGCATGCATGTAAAATGCCAGGCTCTTTGTAACCTCCCTGATTTAGAGTTATACACGTTGTCAAATCAGAGTTGTGCGAGGAGGTATTAGGCAAAAAAGGAATGTTGTCTTTGAATTTCCAAATTCTGGCAGTGGCCACCACCCTCCCTCCCCAGTACCCTCTCCATACGTTCATGGACTTCCTGCTACAAAAAAAGACATTTAAGAAAGATTTTGATACCTGTCTTTTGTACAGCAGTGGGAATGTATGTCAAGTGGTGATTTTGCCATGGGATGTAGCACTGTTTTAATTACTAAAATAGGGCACCACATTTTGATCTCTGTTAGAACAAGTTTCCCCTATCACAGTCCTTTGCAAAAATTTATAATCAAGAACAAAGATTATGCGTTAAAAATGAACTCTGACATAGATACATCCTGGATATTGATACACATTGTGCTGATATATTTGACTCTATTTCTTGCATCTTCTTTGTTTCCTACTCACTTTCTGCTCTTTTCATCTTCTTTCCAGATTTATTCTTTTCTTTTCTCTGTCTAGTCACTGGAAAGTTCTGAAGCACACTTGTATTCTTACAGTCACCATTATATGTTTACTGACTATTTAATCTACACTTTCTAACACTAGAAAGATTATTAGAAATCTATAACCTCTTTTCCTAAAAAAAAAAAAAAAAAAAAAAAAGACTCAACAAACTTCTGCTGCACCCTACCCAAGTCCCTGATACAGTGTTTGTTAACATACTACAGATTTTCAAATTCAAGATCACTTTTATGGGTCTTATTTCCTTTATAATTCCATTTCTACTTTCTTAAAATTACATTTTACTCTACAGAACATTATTCCAGATATAAATTTAACGTTTTTTAAAAATGTATCTATCACTTGGACCAAACTATAGACAATCCTTGGTATAGTAGAAGCTTCCCACGTGCCTCTCCTTATTCGCCACCAAACGTGAAACTAATACCCTGAATTCTAGGATAATCATTTCACTGATTTTTTAAATGATTTAATCAATACATGTATTTGCAAACAATGGATTGTCCAGCTTTGCCAGATTTTTAATATTATATAAATGGAATTATACCCTAAATATATATTCATTGGCAACTTGCTACTTCTATTTTTCAGACTAATCACTGTTGATGTATTTAGTTAGCTGTGACTCTTTTTTTTTATAACGTTTATTTATTTATTTTTTTAATTTTTTTAACGTTTATTTATTTTTGAGACAGAGAGAGACAGAGCATGAACAGGGGAGGGGCAGAGAGAGAGGGAGACACAGAATCCGAAGCAGGCTCCAGGCTCTGAGCTGTCAGCAAAGAGCCTGACGTGGGGCTCGAACCCACGGACCGTGAGATCATGACCTGAGCCGAAGTCAGACGCTTAACCGACCAAGCCACCCAGGCGCCCCAGATGTGACTCTTTCACTCTGAAAGTTTCACCACTGCAGAGTATTCTGCTGTATAAATAAGCTACAGTAAATTTACATTCTTCTTTCACTTGATATTATATTTTTACCATACCATACCATAATATTACCATAACATTTTACCATTACTGTGATATTCTATTTTTACCATATATATTTTACCATGCTTCTTTCATTTAATATGTTATTTTTTAAGAGAATTTTCCATTCTCTTGTGGGATTACTTCTGGTTTGGGGCATTTGTGAGCAATTGATCTATAAAAGTATTTGTACATGTCTCCTGGTATAACCTAAATAGGTAAATGGTTAAGTCATTTTTCAGTAAAGTAGTACCTATTTACATCGCCCTAGAAGTCACTCAGTTTCTTCTGCTCCTACCCTCTATGGAATTATACACTTTCACACTATTTTTCCAAACTAGTTGGTATAAAATGCAATCTTGTTAAAATGTGCATCTCCCCAAATCCATATAAGGTTGCCTACTTTAAAAATATTCTCGTATTGGGTTGTTTTTCTTATTGATTCATAGAGCTTAAAAATATACTTATCAGTTATACATTTTATAAATACATTTTCATAATTTGTTTTATTTTTATACTTTCCTAGAGTGTCATTTAATAAACTGAAGATCTTGATTTTACTCTTCTCAAATTCAACAATTCTTCCCTTTATGGTTCATACTTCTAATATTTTGTTTAAGGAATCATTCCCTACCTGTAAGATTACAAAATTAATTTCTTCTAGAAAAAGGTTAACAGTTTTCACTTTACAGTTAGGCATTTAATTTACTTAAATCTTCCAGCTTCTTTTCCCCATGTTATCCAAATGACCAGCAAAATTTATTGTACAGTGTCTATGATGCCTGCTTAGTCATAAATCAAATGTATGTATATCTGCATTAGTCTATCTCTGAGTTCATCATGTTCTATTCATTTTTCTATTCAAGTAAAATGCCACATTCTTTATTTATTCTAGATTCATAAGAAACTTCTTTGTTTCTTCAGGCAAAAGTCCTCATCCTGATATTTGTTTTCATTCATTTATTCTATAATCTTGGATTTTTTGTGTGTGGTTTCATAGAAATTTAAGAATAAGCTTGTTAAGTGTCCCAAGGAAAAACATGCTGAGATTTTGATTTCTTTACTTTGTATCTGTAATGCAATTTGGAGAGAAAGAAAAATAAAACTGTGGCGTATTTTTTGCCATTTACCTAGGACTTCAATTTCTTTCAATAAAGTTTTATAATGATTTCATTAATGGTTATGCACAGTGGTTTAGTTTTTGGTGTTTCTGAAAATATACCCTTGAAAATGTTATTTTAAAAATTGTATGGATGTATTCAAATTTCATTGATGTATTTATTTGTCCATACTGGTTTTATATCAATCAGCATACTTGCTAAACTTTTGCTATACATTCTGTGTATATTCATCTGTAGTTTCTTATATACTTTGTAGGAATATAATGATGTCTTAAAGATGATAACAGATGAAAATCTGCTTTCATGGTATTTCTTTATATTGCTATGCTGTAGAAGATACACCCTGAAGTGTAATGTTGAGTAGAATTCATGTTAGTGGTCGTCTTGTCTTGTTCCAGATCTTAACGAATCCTTTCAAAGTTTCACAATTAAATGAGGCGTCCACTATAGGGATTTTAGTAGATACTCTTTATTTGAGTAAAAGTTTATTTCTATTCCTATTTTTGAAATATCCAAAAAAATCAGGATTGGCTATGTAATTTTATCGAATGGTATTTCTGAATTTAATACAGTAACACATACAATTTTTCTATCTTGATCTGAGCGTGACAAATCACATCTATTTACTTTCTCAAGTTAAAAGAAAGATCGCACCTCTGAGATTTGTTAGATTTCCTTCATTAATATTTAGTTTAGGATGTTTGCTTCTATGTTCATGAGTGAGGAGACATCAACCTATAAATTGTCTTCTCCTTTTGTCCCCGTGGAATTTTGTATCAGGGTTCCACTTGCCTTATAAAATGAGCGGGAGACTGTTCTTTATTTTTCTGTACTTGGACATAGTTTGTAATTCATTGGAATTAAGTGTGCCTTAGCTTAGGAATTAAGTTCCTAAGGATTTGCCAATCAAATTGTATGTTACTGGAGTTTTCACTGTATGGAGATTTAAAAAAATTTTTTTTCAACGTTTATTTATTTTTGGGACAGAGAGAGACAGAGCATGAACAGGGGAGGGGCAGAGAGAGGGGGAGACACAGAATCGGAAACAGGCTCCAGGCTCTGAGCCATCAGCCCAGAGCCCGACGCCGGGCTCGAACTCACGGACCGGGAGATCGTGACCTGGCTGAAGTCGGACGCTTAACCGACTATGCCACCCAGGCGCCCCTGTATGGAGATTTTAAATTACTGTTTCAAATTCCGTGAAATTAGTTCTTTATAATTTTATAAGTCTCGTTTTACATCCCACTGGAAATATATTTAGGGTTACTTTATGCCTTATTCCATGGTTAATTTTTGTTAACATTCTGTATGTGTTTGAAGAGAATGTGTATATGTGCATTCTTCAATTGTTGGGTGCAGTAGTTCTAAGTTTTACTGCTCTTTTAGCTTTCGGATCTCTTGATAATGTAAAAATATTCTTTCTTCTTTTGTTGTTTTTATTTTTATTTTTATTTTATTTTATTTTTTTATGAAATTTATTGACAAATTAGTTTCCATACAACACCCAGTGCTCATCCCAAAAGGTGCCCTCCTCATTACCCATCACCCACCCTCTCCTCCCTCCCACCCCCCATCAACCCTCAGTTTGTTCTCAGTTTTTAAGAGTCTCTTATGCTTTGGCTCTCTCCCACTCTAACCTGTTTTTTTTTTTTTTTTTTTTTTTTTTTTTTTTTTTCCTTCCCCTCCCCCATGGGTTCCTGTTAATTTCTCAGGGTCCACATAAGAGTGAAACCATATGGTATCTGTCTTTCTCTGTATGGCTTATTTCACTTAGCATCACACTCTCCAGTTCCATCCACGTTGCTACAAAAGGCCATATTTCATTTTTTCTCATTGCCACATAATATTCCATTGTGTATATAAACCACAATTTCTTTATCCATTCATCAACTGATGGACATTTAGGCTCTTTCCATAATTTGGCTATTGTTGAGAGTGCTGCTATGAACATTGGGGTACAAGTGGCCCTATGCATCAGTACTCTTGTATCCCTTGGATAAATTCCTAGCAGTGCTATTGCTGGGTCATAGGGTAGGTCTATTTTTAATTTTCTGAGGAACCTCCACACTGCTTTCCAGAGCGGCTGCACCAATTTGCATTCCCACCAACAGTGCAAGAGGGTTCCCGTTTCTCCACATCCTCTCCAGCATCTAGAGTCTCCTGATTTGTTCATTTTGGCCACTCTGACTGGCGTGAGGTGATACCTGAGTGTGGTTTTGATTTGTATTTCCCTGATAAGGAGCGACGCTGAACATCTTTTCATGTGCCTGTTGGCCATCCGGATGTCTTCTTTAGAGAAGTGTCTATTCATGTTTTCTGCCCATTTCTTCACTGGGTTATTTGTTTTTCGGGAGTGGAGTTTGGTGAGCTCTTTATAGATTTTGGATACTAGCCCTTTGTCCGATATGTCATTTGCGAATATCTTTTCCCATTCCATTGGTTGCCTTTTAGTTTTGTTGGTTGTTTCCTTTGCTGTGCAGAAGCTTTTTATCTTCATAAGGTCCCAGTAATTCACTTTTGCTTTTAATTCCCTTGCCTTTGGGGATGTGTCGAGTAAGAGATTGCTACGGCTGAGGTCAGAGAGGTCTTTTCCTGCTTTCTCCTCTAAGGTTTTGATGGTTTCCTGTCTCACATTTAGGTCCTTTATCCATTTGGAGTTTATTTTTGTGAATGGTGTGAGAAAGTGGTCTACTTTCAACCTTCTGCATGTTGCTGTCCAGTTCTCCCAGCACCATTTGTTAAAGAGGCTGTCTTTTTTCCATTGGATGTTCTTTCCTGCTTTGTCGAAGATGAGTTGGCCATACGTTTGTGGGTCTAGTTCTGGGGTTTCTATTCTATTCCATTGGTCTATGTGTCTGTTTCTGTGCCAATACCATGCTGTCTTGATGATGACAGCTTTGTAGTAGAGGCTAAAGTCTGGGATTGTGATGCCTCCTGCTTTGGTCTTCTTCTTCAAAATTCCTTTGGCTATTCGGGGCCTTTTGTGGTTCCATATGAATTTTAGGATTGCTTGTTCTAGTTTCGAGAAGAATGCTGGTGCAATTTTTATTGGGATTGCATTGAATGTGTAGATAGCTTTGGGTAGTATTGACATTTTGACAATATTTATTTTTCCAATCCATGAGCAGGGAATGTCTTTCCATTTCTTTAAATCTTCTTCAATTTCCTTCATAAGCTTTCTATAGTTTTCAGCATACAGATCCTTTACATCTTTGGTTAGATTTATTCCTAGGTATTTTATGCTTCTTGGTGCAATTGTGAATGGGATCAGTTTCTTTATTTGTCTTTCTGTTGCTTCATTGTTAGTGTATAAGAATGCAACTGATTTCTGTACATTGATTTTGTATCCTGCAACTTTGCTGAATTCATGTATCAGTTCTAGTAGACTTTTCGTGGAGTCTATCGGATTTTCCATGTATAATATCATGTCATCTGCAAAAAGCGAAAGCTTGACTTCGTCTTTGCCAATTTTGATGCCTTTGATTTCCTTTTGTTGTCTGATTGCTGATGCTAGAACTTCCAGCACTATGTTAAACAGCAGCGGTGAGAGTGGGCATCCTTGTCGCGTTCCTGATCTCAGGGAAAAAGCTCTCAGTTTTTCCCCGTTGAGGATGATGTTAGCTGTGGGCTTTTCATAAATGGCTTTTATGATCTTTAAGTATGTTCCTTCTATCCCGACTTTCTCAAGGGTTTTTATTAAGAAAGGGTGCTGGATTTTGTCAAAGGCCTTTTCTGCATCGATTGACAGGATCATATGGTTCTTCTCTTTTTTTTTGTTGATGTGATGTATCACATTGATTGATTTGCGGATGTTGAACCAGCCCTGCATCCCAGGAATGAATCCCACTTGATCATGGTGAATAATTCTTTTTATATGCCGTTGAATTCGATTTGCTAGTATCTTATTGAGAATTTTTGCATCCGTATTCATCAGGGATATTGGCCTGTAGTTCTCTTTTTTGACTGGGTCTCTGTCTGGTTTAGGAATCAAAGTAATACTGGCTTCATAGAATGAGTCTGGAAGTTTTCCTTCCCTTTCTATTTCTTGGAATAGCTTGAGAAGGATAGGTATTATCTCTGCTTTAAACGTCTGGTAGAACTCCCCTGGGAAGCCATCTGGTCCTGGACTCTTATTTGTTGGGAGATTTTTGATAACCGATTCAATTTCTTCGCTGGTTATGGGTCTGTTCAAGCTTTCTATTTCCTCCTGATTGAGTTTTGGAAGAGTGTGGGTGTTCAGGAATTTGTCCATTTCTTCCAGGTTGTCCAATTTGTTGGCATATAATTTTTCATAGTATTCCCTGATAATTGTTTGTATCTCTGAGGGATTGGTTGTAATAATTCCATTTTCATTCATGATTTTATCTATTTGGGTCATTTCCCTTTTCTTTTTGAGAAGCCTGGCTAGAGGTTTGTCAATTTTGTTTATTTTTTCAAAAAACCAACTCTTGGTTTCGTTGATCTGCTCTACAGTTTTTTTAGATTCTATATTGTTTATTTCTGCTCTGATCTTTATTATTTCTCTTCTTCTGCTGGGTTTAGGCTGCCTTTGCTGTTCTGCTTCCAGTTCCTTTAGGTGTGCTGTTAGATTTTGTATTTGGGATTTTTCTTGTTTCTTGAGATAGGCCTGGATTGCAATGTATTTTCCTCTCAGGACCGCCTTCGCTGCGTCCCAAAGTGTTTGGATTGTTGTATTTTCATTTTCGTTTGTTTCCATATATTTTTTAATTTCTTCTCTAATTGCCTGGTTGACCCACTCATTCGTTAGTAGGGTGTTCTTTAACCTCCATGCCTTTGGAGGTTTTCCAGACTTTTTCCTGTGGTTGATTTCAAGCTTCATAGCATTGTGGTCTGAAAGTATGCATGGTATAATTTCAATTCTTATAAACTTATGAAGGGCTGTTTTGTGACCCAGTATATGATCTATCTTGGAGAATGTTCCATGTGCACTCGAGAAGAAAGTATATTCTGTTGCTTTGGGATGCAGCGTTCTAAATATATCTGTCAAGTCCATCTGATCCAATGTCTCATTCAGGGCCCTTGTTTCTTTATTGACCGTGTGTCTAGATGATCTGTCCATTTCTGTGAGTGGGGTGTTAAAGTCCCCTGCAATTACCACATTCTTATCGATAAGGTTGCTTATGTTTATGAGTAATTGTTTTATATATTTGGGGGCTCCGGTATTCGGCGCATAGACATTTATAATTGTTAGCTCTTCCTGATGGATAGACCCTGTAACTATTATATAATGTCCTTCTTCATCTCTTGTTACGGCCTTTAATTTAAAGTCTAGTTTGTCTGATATAAGTATGGCTACTCCAGCTTTCTTTTGGCTTCCAGTCGCATGATAAATAGTTCTCCATCCCCTCACTCTCAATCTAAAGGTGTCCTCAGGTCTAAAATGAGTCTCTTGTAGACAGCAAATAGATGGGTCTTGTTTTTTTATCCATTCTGATACCCTATGTCTTTTGGTTGGTGCATTTAATCCATTTACATTCAGTGTTATTATAGAAAGATACAGGTTGAGAGTCCTTGTGATGTCTGTATGTTTTATGCTTGTAGTGATGTCTCTGGGACTTTGTCTCCTCACAGGGTCCCCCTTAGGATCTCTTGTAGGGCTGGTTTAGTGGTGACAAATTCCTTCAGTTTTTGTTTGTTTGGGAAAACCTTTATCTCTCCTTCTATTCTAAATGACAGACTTGCTGGGTAAAGGATTCTCGGCTGCATATTTTTTCTGTCTAGCACCCTGAAAATCTCCTGCCAATTCTTTCTGGCCTGCCAAGTTTCAAAAGAGAGATCAGTCACGAGTCTTATAGGTCTCCCTTTATATGTGAGGGCACGTTTACCCCTTGCTGCTTTCAGAATTTTCTCTTTATCCTTGTATTTTGCCAGTTTCACTATGATATGTCGTGCAGAAGATCGATTCAAGTTACGTCTGAAGGGAGTTCTCTGTGCCTCTTGGATTTCAATGCCTTTTTCCTTCCCCAGTTCAGGGAAGTTCTCAGCTATTATTTCTTCAAGTACCCCTTCAGCACCTTTCCCTCTCTCTTCCTCCTCTGGGATACCAATTATGCGTATATTATTTCTTTTTAGTGTATCACTTAGTTCTCTAATTTTCCCCTCATACTCCTGGATTTTTTTATCTCTCTTTTTCTCAGCTTCCTCTTTTTCCATAACTTTATCCTCTAGTTCACCTATTCTCTCCTCTGCCTCTTCAAGCCGAGCTGTGGTGGTTTCCATTTTGTTATGCATTTCGTTTAAAGCGTTTTTCAGCTCCTCGTGACTGTTCCTTAGTTCCTTGATCTCTGTTGTTTTTAAATATATATACATTTTAAGGTTTGTTCATATATTTTTGAGAGAGACAGAACATGAGACGGGGAGGGGCACAGAGAGAGAGAAAGAGAATCCCAAGCAGGCTTCGCATTGTCAACATGGAGCCCAACATGGGGCAAAAACCCATGAACCATAAGATCATGACCTAGCTGAAATCAAGAGTTGGCTCCTTAATCAACTGAGCCACTCAGGCACCCCTCCTCTTTTGTTACTTTTAATAGGTTATATAATTTTAGCAGTTTGTCCATTTTGTTAAAATTTTCAGTATTATTGGCAAAAAGCTAATTTGAAATACCCTTCTACCATCTAATCAATGTCTGTAGCATCAATAGCTGTGTCCTCATTTTCTTAGTATTGTTTATGTGTCCCTTCTCTCATTTGTAAATTAACCAAGCAGACCAGAGTTTTGTCAATTTAACTTTCCTTTTCAAAGAATTAAGTTTTGTTTTTGCATATGCTCTACTGTATGCTTATTTTCTAGCTTACAAGTTTCTTCTCATATCTTTATTATTTCCTGCTTCTGATTTATAGGAATTTACTTAGAAACATAATGTCTTTAAGATGGATAAGTGATTCCTTAATTGTTAGCCTTTCTGCTTTTCTAATATAAACATTATGAAAATGAATTTGCCTATATACTCTGCTTTAACTGTTTTCCATGAGTTTTTTAAAATATAATTCATCTTTATTACTGTTCAATTCTAAATAGTTTCAACAATAGCCAAATTATGGAAAGAGCCTAAATGTCCATCAACTGATGAATGGATAAAGAAGATGTGGTTTACATATACAATTGAATACTGCTTGGCAATGAGAGAGAATGAAATCCTTTCATTTGCAAATGCAAATCCTGGCATTTGCAGCAACATGGATGGAACTGGAGGGTATTATGCTAAGTGAAATAAGTCAGTCAGACTAAGACAGGTATTATACATTTTCAATCATATGTGGAACTTGAAAAACTTAACAGAAGACCATGGGGGATGGGAAGGGGAAAAAATAGTTACAAACAGAGAGGGATGGAGGCAAACCATAAGAGTCTCTTAAATACAGAGAATAAACTGAGGGTTGATGGCGGGTGGGGGTGAGGGGAAAGTGGATGATGGGCATTGAGGAGGGCACCTGTTGGGATGAGCACTGGGTGTGGTATATAAGCGACGACATCTTATATACATCGGGAATCTACCCCAAAAACCAAGAGCACACTTTACACACTGTATGTTAGCCAATTTGAAAATAAATTATATTAAAACAAAGAAATAATGAAAATAAATATTTTCTAGATTCTTTCATAACCTTTTCCCTTGATTTACATTCTCTAGAAATAAGCTTCTTAACTTTCAAATATTTGGAGCTTTCCTAGATATAATTTTTTTAAATTTTTTTAAGTTTATTTTGCTACAGAGAGCATGGAGGAGAGGCAAAGTGAGAGGGAGAGAGAAAGAATCCCAAGCAGGCTTCATGCTGTCAGTGCAGCACCCAATGCGGAACTCGACCACACAAACCATGAGATCATGACCTGAGCCAAAACCAAGAGTCAGACATTTAACTGACTGAGCCACCCAGGCACCCTGACATAATTTTTTTAAAGGGTACTTAAAAAAATGTTTATCTCTTTGAGAGAGAGAGAGAGAGAGGGAGAGGGAGAAACACGCAAGTGGGGAGGAGCAGTGAGAGAGAAGGCGATGAAAGGCCCTAAGCAGGCTCCATGCTGACAACAGTCCAATGCAGGTCTCAAAGTCACGAACCATGGGATCATGACTGGAGCTGAAGTCAGGCACTTAATTGATTGAGCCACCCAGGTCCCCCTCCTAGACATAATTGTTGGTATTGATTTCTAGATTAATTGCATTGTAGAAAGTACGTGAAATTAGTCCTTTATAATTTTATAAGTCTTGTTTTACATCCCACTGGAAGTATATTTAGGGTCACTTTATGCCTTATTCCACAGTCAATTTTTGTTAACATCCTGCCTGTGTTTGAAGAGAATGTGTATATGTTCATTCTTCAATTGTTGGGTGCAGTAGTTCTAAGTTTTAATGCTCTTTTACCTTATGGATCTCCAATGTTTCCTTTTTAATTTCTTTTTTTGTGGATTTAAAGTTTTTATTTAATTTCTAGCCAGTTAACACATACGGTGAAGTTGGTTTCAGGTGTAGAATTAATGATTCATCACTTACATATAATACCCAGTGCTCATCACAAGTGCCCTCCTTTCCTTGAATCTCCACACTATTCTCTTTTTAAATTACTAGGATTATTCTCAGTCTGGAATGTACTAGATTGGCTACATAGGATTGGCTAGATATTGCTGTAGCTCAACACACACACACACACACACACACACACACACACACTTTATTTCCTGCTCATTTGACACGATCAAACAGCCTCTAATCCTTAGAGGTACTGTCATCATCTACTGTCCCCAGGGTCCCCAGGGTCCCCAGGTCCATCCTCTGCAAAGTTTTCTTTTCCTATTATCTTCTTCGTCCACGTCTGAAGGAAGCACTGGGGTCTGTGTCTTCTTATGGGTTGAGCAGTTTTATCTACCCATGTCTTGTGCGGGAAGATTGGGGACTGAAGGATAGTTTTAGGTCTTAAAAAGCAATAGTCTCTTTTGGTTCAGAATGGTGGTTATTTTGACAATAAAATATTATTAAAAACACGATAGCCTTCTTATGTATTTGATTCCAGCCAGTTCCACGTGTCAAAAACAATGCTCCATTATTTTCTAGGCATGTTTTTTAGATTCACAGTGGTTCTCTGCCCTATGTCTTGTCTTGTTCCAATTCTTTCTGTATTCAGTTGTGAGTTTTTGGGGTCTTTGGGGCTTCAGTGGAAAGTCCACATGTGAATTCTCTATTCCCTGATGAATGGCTCAGGTCATGATCTCACAGTTCATGAGTTAGAGCCCTGCATCAGGGCTCTGTACTGGCAGAGCAGAGCCTATTTGGGACTCTCTCCCTTCCTCTCTTTCTGCCTCTCCCCTGCTCACTCCCTCTCTTTCTCAAAATAAATAAATAAACATTAAAAAAAGAAGGTGGCACCACATACAATGGCCTAAATGCTTTTCATCATCCATGATAGGCAAATACAAAATTCAGTAATTATTAACTAACTGTCATATACTTAGCTATCTATTTAAAATTTCCTTTCTAAAAGTCCATATGTTAGTGTTTTTCTAAAAAATTTGCAATATTGAGAAATAACACAGTTTGCCAAAGATCACATTTTGAAGAACTTTTTTTTCTATTTATGGAAGATATGCTATGTAATTAATTTGGTTAAAATTCACTTGAGATGACTTATAGATTATAATGGGAAAAAGGTTTTATGTGAACAGTGTACCAAAAACGAATGCTCTGTCACTCGAATGAGCACTGATGTTTCAATTTACTTCAATCTTAAAAGCCTTCCAAATACCTTAGCCCTCTGTACAGAAAAGCCAAATGATATTTCAAAGGTTTTCCTCTCCTAGTTGATACAAAATGAGAAAACATTTGACTTCACGCAGGCATTTACAATGTGGAATTAATCGGGAAAATGTAGGAATAACACTAGGATAAGGGTTTGGCGCTGCCTTTCACGCCACACTTTCACGTTCGATTGTGCCTGTGCTAGAGAAGTTGTAAACAAATACACAAACGCAAACACAGATCATCACAAATGATGGGCTAATGGCCCATAGTATGAGACATCACAACTTCCTAAGAAAAAGCAGTCAGCTTTCAAGCCATATGGCAGAATACCAGTCTTCAGGAAATAAATAAAAGATAAACAGTTATGTGTATAAGAAGGCTATGTTTTTAATCAACTTCAGGATTTTCAGGTAGGAGAAAAGTAAAAGTTGACTTCCTGATTCGTCCCTGGGTTACTGGTTGCAGTACTGAAAGGCACATTTTCTGGGTTTAAATCCTCCCGCAGACTTCCATATTCTTGCTAAGCTGCAGATCAATACACAGAGAATGAGAGGTACCATGGGGGTAGAGCTCACACAGCCACACCTGTCCTAGTCGTCTGTTTTAACTCCCAAAATAAGAGCAACCAAACCAATTTTTAGGTTAAAATCTGCATCTCCTAAAATGCCACAAGAGAGACAGTAAATATAGACATTTAAAAAGAAAAAAACATATTTGTTGTATTAAACTGTGTGTACTTCTGGCTGTGCATTCTCATAAACATCAATGTCACACCTGGATTCCAGTAAAGAAAAATACTCCCTCCATCCGACACAAATTTCTTCAGAAGACCTAAGGAAGATGAACACTAAAGAAATATTTAGAAGCTGTGATTTTTCAGCTAAGTTGAATTGGACCTTTTCATCATCTTGTTTCTGATGATAGGCATGAAGAAAACATTAGTGATCATTTGTACAAGAGAAGATTTTCCTTTTTTAAAAGAAATGTTTATTTATTTTTGAGAGAGAGAGAGACAGAGCATGAGCAGGAAGGGGCAGAGAGAGAGAGAGAGAGAGAGAGAGAGATTGAGAGAGAGAGAAAGATTGAGAGAGAGGTAGACAAAGAATCTGAAGCAGGCTCCAGGCTCCAAGCCATTAGCACAGAGCCTGAAGCGGGGCTCGAACTCACAAACCACGAGATCATGACCTGAGCCGAATTCAGATGCTCAACTGACTGAGACACCCAGGCTCCCTGAGATTTTCTTTTTATTTACCTTCATGCACAAACAGTTTAGCGGAACAGAGAACAAGTTTCTGTCATAGCATATAAACTCATTCCTTTTTCTCCCACTTAAATTGTCTAATATTTTTAAAAGCAAAGATCAAGAAGTATTAAAAAAAAACAGGATACTGAATAATTTTTTTCATATGTGTATTTGTGTGCATGTGTGTAACTTGTATACCACAGCCTGGGACCCCCTCTCAGTTACGTGTTTCAAGTGATTTTGAGATTCATTTATAGAAACATTTGTACTAGATGTGTTGACCTTCTATGGTATCACATCATTAGTTTCAAGGTATTTTTGCTTCCTGGGATGATTTAGGTTCAGAGTCCAAACACTGCAGATAAAAATTATATTTCTGGTTACCGGAAGTCCAAACATCACCATAGTTTCCCCAGCTGTATGCTATAATAACTGGCAACAGATGATATACTAACATGTGGTCTATAATCCCAAAATTGAAAATGAAAAACTCAATTGCTATCAGTTCAACATTTAATGCCAGACAGTTTACATTTCTGTGGCATCTGAGTCTATTCTAACTATTCACTTCTTGGTTCTTTACTTGGCAAAATTGATTTTTTCTTTGCACTCCATAAGAATTAGAGCTATCAAGGTTGATGACTTTCCTGCAGTTTATTTTGAAGCAAAACAAGCTAATGAAATCTATTTCATTGACTTAAGGTTGATGGAAAGTGCTGGAAAAGGCCCTGGCTGACCACGTTGATTTATTTTTAAACTCCAGCAAGTGGTTGCTTTTTGTTCCAAATAGATATCTGGGAGGAAAATGAACTCATCTCCCTCATTTATAAAATTCTTGGGCTCGAGGTGAAGCTATCTCAGACAAATTAATAGATCCCTTCATGGATGTTGTTCTTTATTTCCCTAAAGAAAAACACTGAACATTCCAGAATTGTTAGACAGCAATCTGAAAAATGATGCCAGTGAGTTCAAGGACATTGTTTCCTTCCCTCTACATATTTTTAAAAATTTTTGTTTTCTATTTCATTATCAAGGACTGTACCCCCAATCAACCAGCCATCTCAGTAAAGTACATATGGCTTCAAAACTCAGCAAAAAAAAAATTTTTTTTTTAAGCATTCGGAAGCAAACCACAATCTTTTTTTTTTTTTTAACGTTTATTTATTTTTGAGACAGAGGGAGACAGAGCATGAACAGGGGAGGGGCAGAGAGAGAGGGAGACACAGAATCGGAAGCAGGCTCCAGGCTCTGAGCCGTCAGCCCAGAGCCCGATGCGGGGCTGGAACTCAGGGACCGTGAGATCGTGACCCGGGTTGAAGTCGGACGCTTAACCGACTGAGCCACCCAGGCGCCCCAATTTTTTTAAAAATCAAAAAGTTTTCATAGGTAAGCACATGTTGGTCACAGATGAGTTACAACATAATTTTTCAAGGATTTAGGAGGGTCCATTACCTTAAGAATTATGTACTTGTGGTGCCAGAAGAGAAAAGATGAAATTACAGTGGCCAATCAGCAAAGTTAGGTTGACCTACTTGGTCCTATGTACCCAAACATAAAGATACACAGTGTCAAATGGTGGTAAGGTAGAAAACGGTGATTGCGGCAGGCAATCGTACAAATGTTCAGATAGAGGGGAATGGAATGGGAAGAGTTTGGGAAGAAGAACTGAGGTATGGAGTGGTCCCTTCTTGCCTTCCACAGGGCTGTGACAGGCAAGAAAGGAAATAGTATGCTTGGGAAGATCCCGACAAGTTGGAATGGAGTGAAGTTGTGGTTAGTGAGAGTTGTACTTAGGTAAATTCATGTCCTCCATGTTGCAAAAAGGCAGCAATACTGCTTAGAAAGCTGTCACTTTATTCTGATGAAACTGAAGAGGCATTTAAAACTTTTGAAATGGCAGTGTTCTGTGTGAGACGGTACTTAGGAAACCTAGAGGAGTCTGCAAGGTGGCTCACTAAAGGATTGCTCGTAGTGTCCATCAAAACACATCACCCTGCCACCAAAATCCCTCCAATACTTTCTATCTCAATTAGAATCAAGTCTTAACTCCTCATAAACTTACGAGGCCGGCCCTTGCTTGTCTTCAAACTCATGTGTTGTTCTGCCCCTCGGTCATTTTGCTCCGGCTCCCCTGCTCTCTCTCCATTTCTAGATGGCCAAGCTTGTTCTTACCTCTCGCCCTTGTCCTTGTTTCCCATGGCTAGGAAGGGCCTTCCCCACGTCTGTACTTGGTCAATTTTGTCCCATCATACAGGGTTCATCTCAAATTGCTTTCTGTTCAGAGAGAATTCTCATGACCCTATTATCTAATTGTGTCTGCCTCACCGCCAGTCGTTCTCTGCCGCACCACCCTGCGTGCACTTACGATGACCTAAGACTTTATATTTATTTACTTGTTTGCTCGTAGTCCACATCCTCTAGATGGGTTGTAAGGCCCATAAATAATGGGATTTGTGTCTGTCTTCACTCATTGCTTTGTCCCTAGTGCCTAGGACAGTGCCCGGGACATGTACTCAGTAAGTATGGGTTAAGTTCATCACCGCATTGGAATAGGGTGAGGTATTCAAGGCTGAAAGTTCTCCAAGTGACAGTTCTCCAGTGCCTAAATATAGAGCTCAAGCACTGCAAATCCAGAGTCCCCGCTGAAAGTGCCCACAGTACTGTAGTAAAGTATTTGATGATCCAGATATCCATGACCCAGCTTCATAGGCGAGCAAACAAATGCAGATAATGGTCTTGTTTGCAAGCCCCTTTGAGAGAAAATGGGATGGATTCGGAAGGCACTATCGTTTCTTACAAAAGTCATCACCACGGAAACATGCATTTCTGTGAACAATTATATTTGGTTCAAACTATACAATTAATACTGTAGTTCTAACTTGTCGATGGGCAGCTTGGCATGAATATGGTCTTTTATTGACTCCTAAATTAGTTATAATTTCTGATTATCCTCTACTGAGACGCCATTTTTATATTTCAAATATTAATGATACTAAACTGGGGCTATTTCATTAAACATTTTGAGAAGAAATTGAAAGTACTTCCAAACCATAAGCATTCCCTCATGGTGTAAATCAGAAAACAAAAGAAAACCAACATAAGCCTTGCTGATATTGACTGACATCAAATAAACTCAAACTCCACATACACTCTTAAACATTTTTTTATTTGAACTATATTGGGACATTGAAAGTACATAAAAATCAATGATGAACTAGTGAAGATTCAGTTTTTCAAATTATTATTATTATTATTATTTTTGAGAGAGAGAGAGAGAGAGAGAGAGAGAGAGATAGGGAGAGAGAATCCCAAGCAGGCTCCACACTGTCAGCACAGAGCCTGACATGGGGCTCTATCTCAGGAGCCTGAGATCATAAACTGAGCCAAAACCAGGAGTCGGACGCTCAACAGGCCACCCAGGTGCCCCAGTTTTTCAAATTGTTAATGGGATTCGTTGTAAGCTTATTTTCAAATATTTGAGGTTGCATAATAAATTCTCTTAACAAACATTACCTACTCTTTATAGCCCAGGTATCTAAGTGTTTACAAGACCAAAATGTACTTTTGAATATGACAGAAAGTAATTTTAAATAAAAATGTGCAAGGTTTTAATTAGAATTTGGAACACAATAAAAATACAACCAGAATACAATAAGAGTACAGCTCGGAGTGCCTGGATGATTCAGTCAGTTGAACGTCAGACCCTTGTTTCCAGCTTAGGATCTCAGGGTTCATGGGATCAAGTCCCATGTCGTAGGCAAGAAGCCTGCGTGGGATTCTCTCTCTCTGTCTCTCTCTCAAAATAAACAAATAAATTTAAGAAAAAAGAATGCAACAATCCATGTATTATATTCTTTTGCAATGTCAACACACTTCAATATAGAGATACGTGTCCAATCTGCTTCTCTACGTGCAAATATAGTTTAGCGGGCAGGTCTGGTTGCTGAGTGGCTGACAGATTGCCAGCGACAGCTGATGTTACCAGACCTCTCAAACAAGAATGGTACAATTTAGACCAGTGGTTTGTAAAGTGTATGATAAAACCCTTTAAAAACGCTCCAGGAAGGGCCGCCTGGGTGGCGCAGTCGGTTGAGCGTCCGACTTCAGCCAGGTCACGATCTCGCGGTCCTTGAGTTCGAGCCCCCCATCAGGCTCTGGGCTGATGGCTCGGAGCCTGGAGCCTGTTTCCGATTCTGTGTCTCCCTCTCTCTCTGCCCCTCCCCCGTTCATGCTCTGTCTCTCTCTGTCCCAAAAGTAAATAAACGTTGAAAAAGAAATTTTTTTTTAAAACGCTCCAGGAAGTACAGAAACTGATTCTGTGTCTCCCTCTCTCTCTGCCCCTCCCCCGTTCATGCTCTGTCTCTCTCTGTCCCAAAAGTAAATAAACGTTGAAAAAAAAATTTTTTTTTAAAACGCTCCAGGAAGTACAGAAACTGATCCAAAATCTAAAGTAACATGGTTTGATTTTGTGTGAGATTCCCTGGCAGCAGAAGGGGGGGAGAAAGAAGGAAAATTGTTTACTTTGAGTTACTAATCTCTGGAAACTCACTAATAATAGCTTGTGGGCAGCTGGATGAGCAGAGAAGGTGGCCACTGCCACAAATGGCAACTCGAATACGATGTGGCTTAGCTGGATCCCTTAGCTTTCGGCCGCAGAAGGAAAGGCCACCCACAAGCACCAGCCAGAGAGAGGGAAAGGGAAGGAAGAAAAAACCCCAGAAAACCTTACTAAGAAAAGGCCGTATCTGATACTCAGGCTTTGTCCCACTTCTCTCGATACCTGTACCAAGAGTGTTCAGCATAAGCTTCAGGAGATTTCTCTTGCTGCAGGATAAACAGAAGGAATGGGTGGCCAAGGTCCAGAGTCAAATAGCACAGCCTGGAGGAGTTGTTCTTTTTTTTTTTTTTTTTTTTAATGTTTCTTGATTTTTGAGAGAGAGAGAGAAAGAGTGCATGTGAGTAGGGGCCGGGGTGGGGGCCGAAGAGGGGGGCGTGCACAGGGATCCAAAGCAGGCTCCATGCTGACAGCAGTGAGCCCGATGTGGGGCTCAAACACACGAACTGTGAGATCATGACCTGACGCTTAACCAACTGAGCCACCCAGGTGCCCTGGAGTTGCCCTATGGAAATACATGGGAGCAGCGGTGGGCCACAGCTTTAGTCTTTGATGTGATTAAAAGGAAAAACTATGAAAAGCACTGATTCGATTTGTATTAATGTGAAATATGCAGAAGTCAGAATTAGCATGGTACAAAATGAAGCTGGGACTCTCAGGGGACGCCTTCCTTGGGTGAAAACATGCCAGGTAGTATCCCTTATCCTGTGAGCATCTGTTGCAGGCGGCCCCAGTACCTTTGCTCTGACCCTGCAGCGTGTCTCCTGTGTGTGCAAGGGAGTCCAAGGAAGTCAGGGAAGTAACAGGAGGGCAGAGTGTCAGGAGCTTCTGGCTCACACTGAGGTTTCTGTGGCCGGTTGGCTTTTGGTTGGACTCCTTTGGCTCTCAGCTCTGGAGGGAAAAGGCCCAGGCCCCTCCGTAGTATATCTCAACCATTTGGTGTAAAATAATTTCGCAAGGGAGAAAGTGACCTTGCAAAGGAGGAGAGCATGCCATCGAACTTTCCATGATGGTCCATTGTTATAATTACTGCCACTTGAAGCAGAGGTCCATGTGACATGGTGCATTTACCCTCCAAGTATTCACTGGCTAGAAAAAAGTTCTGCATGGAAACTAAACTAATTTAGCTCAGGGAGAGATTCCAAGCAGGTCAATGCAGTTCTGGGCATCCTTCAATATTCTAATGACCATATGTGTGTGTGTGTGTGTAACAGGGCAGAGCCTGTTGTGGGGCTGGATCCCATAACCCTGGGATCATGACCTGAGCCAACACTGAGTCAGACACTCAACTGACCGAGTCACCCAAGCCCCCCCCCCCCCCCGAATGTCATTTAAATGTATTTCTTGTATGACAGCATGTTGAATATTCTGGTAAATCCAAGGAAAGGGGGAGAAAAAGGAAAATATTAATATGATCTTATACATAACATTTCACTATATGTGATGACTAGCCCAATTTGGTCATAAAAATACCCTAAGTTCAAATAAGATATATTAATACTAAAATGGCCAGGGTTCCACCTAATGTTTTGGCGGCTTCTCAGTCCCACCCAAAACTGCTGCCCTGTATCATAGCTGCTTAGTAGATCATTAACTCCATCCCAACTACACTGAGACTGAAAATTAGAGCATGAAAAATGAGGCTGTGTGCTCAGATACCTGAAAGCAACAGCCCTACCCACGTGCTATGCACATTTGTGCAGTCTGCACCCTGAACAAGCACACCAGGTTCCACTGGGGAGCAGGACCTAAACCAGCCTGACTTCTCTGCTCACCCCTGTATGGGGCTGCTTTGTTCAAATGTATCCAGCACATTTTGCCTGGTTGGTGGTCCAGAATTTAGGTTGTAATGTTACCACCATGTTTTAAGAAACCGTGTTTGGGGCACCTGAGTAGCTCAGTCAGTTGAAAGTCTGACTTTGGCTCACGTCATGATCTCACTGTCCAAGAGTTTGAGCCCCACATTGGGATCTGTGCTGACAGTGTGGAGCCTGCTTGGGACTCTGTCCTCCTCTCTCTGCCCCTCCCCCCCACAGGCTCTCTCTCTCTCTCTCAAAAATAAACAAACATTTTTAAAAAATGGTGTTCTCGGGAGTTTAATTTAAAAAAAAAAGTCGGTACTCAATTTGACTATAAGGGTGATCTGAATTTCTCCATTAATTATAATGATTATGAAGATCTCGTCTTAGATTATAAAATCCTCTTTAAAATGATGTTGAAGTTATAATTTATCTCCCTACCTGGAGAAAATAGTATCCCCAGTATTTTCAACTTTTGATTCTCTTAACCCTTACACTTATAGTCCGTAATGTATTTATACTTTGCGATTTCCCAATTTCCAATGTTTGCCTAAGTCAGTGAGTAGAAAAGATCATGGATTTCTTCTTGTAATGGTTAACAACGCTTGTTTTCATATTTGAAATAGCTGAACAATGAATACGTTCAATGCATTATCATTGTAAGTGCTTCATTCATAGCTTCAGTGTGTAATTCATTTACACATACATACAGCCCATTTAAGAAATAGAGAAAACTAAAAAAAAGTTAGCTTATATTTCAGAATTTTTAGAGGTAGTTTTCTTTCTTTTTATATATACAGAGAACTTAAATAAATATAAGAAGGCTATAGCTATTCTATTGTTTAGTAGTTTTAAACTTTTTTACTTTTATTTCTTATATTTTCAGAATACTCTTGTATTCTTGTACACCTGCAATGATCTGTCATGGCATGATACAAGATAAAAAAATTCACGCAGTGACTGATCATTAAAAAAATCTTCAACAGGGGCGCCTGGGTGGCGCAGTCGGTTAAGCGTCCGACTTCAGCCAGGTCACGATCTTGCGGTCCGTGAGTTCGAGCCCCGCGTCGGGCTCTGGGCTGATGGCTCAGAGCCTGGAGCCTGTTTCCGATTCTGTGTCTCCCTCTCTCTCTGCCCCTCCCCCGTTCATGCTCTGTCTCTCTCTGTCCCAAAAATAAAAAAAAAAAATTAAAAAAAAAAAAACGTTGAAAAAAAATCTTTAACAGATCTTTAAATGTGGTTTTAAGTCTGGGTTTGCTAAGGAAAAGCTATAAAATCTTTATATACATAAAACTCCTATGTATATAAATGCTAATTCTTTTATACAGTTTTAGTTGAAATTTATCTTGGAGTAGGAGAGATGTGGATATTTGAAAAGTTACTGATCATCAAAACCCTTATAAAAATGGTTTCCACATAGTAAATGATTTATGAACTTCCTAAATTTCATACTGGCGTCTATTACATAGAAGAAAAACTAAAAATAATCAATAAATTAAAAAAATAAGGAACAGATAGTTTTGTATTTAAAAAAATCATTTCATAAAATTTAAGAGCCAGATAAACCCTTGGCAGGGTTCACTGTAGAATGGACTGTAGGGAAATTGAATTGACACCACAAATATGTTTACAGGGTATTACTGTGTTCCAACATTACATAAATTCTGCAAATCTAAAACAGAAAGTTTATGTAACAGATGCCAAGTCAATCTCTGTATGTGCCTCGTTCCTTGTTACTTGGGAAAAGATGTGCTCTGCTTAATGATGCTGAAAATCACTCCAAGGACACAAAGCCCAATATGCAGGAGACCCATTGCATGGTGTAATTTGCAAACCTTCAGTTATTTCCATCATACCGCATGCGTTCTGTTTAATGGGCTAGGAGCATGGAGTGTGATTTGTGGATACACTCTTAAAGATTTTAACACAAGACTACAGTTCTCATCAATGGCTCAGCTGTTAAACAAACTCCGATTCATATGACTGGTAAAGTAAGCACTACTTAGACAGTAAGTTCCACACTGAGTCTTTGACATAGAGATAACAGAGTAATTTAGAACAACGAACAAGCCAGTGATATGTTCCATCTGTGGTCTAGACACCTTTCAGCACAGACTAAAATGTACTTGAAGAACTCGTGCCAAACAATAAATATGGTAATAAGGGAGGGGCATTCTTTTAAATGAAATTATATCCTTCATGACCATTGATGTAATCTTTAAATTACACTTAGGAACATCATTTTTAGCTCAGAGTAGCAAAGTTGAACTGAGACTTTGGCCATCTTCATAATCAATGTGCACAACAACTATGTGAAATGATTCAGAGGATCATGTTGCAGAATTAGGTACATTTTTTTTGAAAGGAGTGGTTTTTCCTTTCTCCCCCCTAGAAAATGTAAAACTGAAGACTGCTCAGCAGCCCCTTCAGCGATCTGAGCAACTTCGTAATGGTTTGGCCATCACTAGACAGACTGCGCAAGGCTCCCAACGGTTCAGCAGACAATGGTCAACATGGCGGTGCTGTGAAAGCAATACGCATTCAGTAGAAACCATACTTCGATCTTTATTTTGATCTTTTCTCAGCCTAGCCATCTATGGGATGATCCTCTGAATACATTACTTGAGATATTCAACACTGTTACTCCATAGGCTTTGTGTTAGATGATTTTGCCCAACTGTAGACTAATGTGAGCGTTCTGAGCAAGGTCAAGGTGGGCTAGGCTCAGCTAAGATGTTCTGTAGGTTAGGTATATTATAAGCATTTTCAACTTACAGCATTTGCAACTCCATCATAAGGCAAGGAGATCTGTAAAAGTATTTTCTATGAAGTTTGTGCAAGTAAATGTATTGATTATGCTTAAGGCTAGCTAGGCAGCTACTAGCTGTCTTTTAAGAAGACAGAAATA
Source organism: Felis catus (assembly GCF_018350175.1). NCBI lineage: Eukaryota > Metazoa > Chordata > Mammalia > Carnivora > Felidae > Felis > Felis catus. The sequence continues at coordinate 8,634,193 of NC_058371.1, read as the reverse complement.
GCTTTTTTTGTGTGAACCATAACATTTTGGGCTTAATAACTGTGAGGATTTCACTTCTACTATGAATACAAGTAAAATTGACTACCTATTGCAGTAAAATCAACATATTGATCTTTAGAGGGAAATGAGGAGAAAAAAGGCTAGACTGTCTAGATCAGTCAAATTTTAGAAGTTTGAAGCAAAGGAGAAAATACTCCTGCATAAAAATAGAAACTGATGGAGAATATATGCAAATTTTTAGATTTTCATGCTTAAGTCACTATTAATTACATTCTTTAAGGTATTATATTTATATCTTTCTTGTTTCTATTATTCACACTTTGTATATTATGGCCTGGGTAATTTACATATTTACCAATTAGGATGTTGGCATAAACCCAGACCATTTTCTGAGGGAAATATTGACCTTGTCTTCAGGTATTCACTTTGATAAATTCTATAGGGAATTAAAAAGTAATCTGTTCAGATACAAGTCAATTTGTCTTCTTAATTAAAAAAAAAATGAACTCGTGTCCTTTAAATCTTACCACCCTTCAAGTTCAACATCAAGGACAAGAGATCTGTTCTTAATTAAAACCATAAAAAAAAAATTGTGTTGCAGGCACTTGCTAGAAAATACAACCCAAAATGTGCTGCTGCTGTAACCTTAACAAAAGTTCGATAATGCTCATGGAGTGTTTCTTGCAGGATAAATAATGTATTAAAATTTCAAAATGTTAAATTAAAAAAACATTAAATTTTATCTTTGTATAAAACTGGTTCACCAGAGATCAGTGAACCTAGTAGACTACACTTGCCTTTTTTTTTTTAAGTTTATTGATTTATTTTGAGAGAGATTGAGAGATGGAGCATGAGTTGGGGAGGGGCAGAGAGAGGTGAGAGAGAATTCCAAGCAGGCTCTGCATTGTCAGCACAGAGCCCGATGTGGGGCTTGAACTCACGAAACTATGAGATCATGACCTGAATTGAAATCAAGAGTCGGGTGCTTAACCAACCGAGTCACCCAGGAGCCCCTGGCTACACTGGTCTTTTGATGACTCACACGTCCAGTTTTTACTAGAGAATTTTCCATTGCCATTGTTCCACACTAAACTGCATTTTTACGTGTAGCTGTTCCTAAGGACATTGACCATAATATAACATTACTTTGGTACTGTGAGAATCCACAGGAGAAATCTCTCTTACAATGCCATACGATAAGTACTTACTTACTTTTCCAAAGAAGAAAAACCTATGAAAAAGCATTGTTCAATCTTAAATATGATATTCTTTTTCTTTGCACTACTTGGAAGCGTACAGCCAAATCAGAATCCTGTTTCCACATATGTATAAATTAATTTTACTTCTTATATCATCTAATTTTCTATTCTAATTTACCTCTGACATGATTACCTCATCTTTCCCCTTACAATATATAATTTTGCAAACCACTTTGAATTGGCCTTTAATTTTTCTTCTAGGTTACTGCGAACTCTTTGGAGGTATAAAGTATATACCACATTGGGCGATATGGTCAAGTTAGAATTTTAGAAAAATTATTATGGTGATAACAAGAGAATCAGGTTGGGGATAAGGACACAAGAGGACATGACAGACAATGACAGTAAAATCTAGCGAATTGAAAAAGGAATTCATAGAGGAGAAGACAGAAGTTAGAAAACTTCATGAGACAGAAGTCTAATGTTTTGATTGCCAGTTGGATGTGTTTATTTGAGATAAATGAAATGAAGTAAACTCTGGTGTCTGCCTTGGTAAATCTGGTGGTCGTAGGTTAGGGACACAGAAAGAGAAGCAGATGTGAGAAGCACATTTTGAATTAAGGATACTATGGAATATGTTGGTAAATACATTTATTAGAAAGTTGGAGACACAGAGTAAGCATACAGGGGAGAGGCATACAAGTATTTATACAGAGATGTATACATCTGAGCACCTCAATGTACCACTTAGCACCACAGACTAACAGTTGAAGTGGTTTGTTTGTTTATTTATGCGAAGCTGTTTATTTTTTGTTTAAATTCCAGTTAATATACCGTGTAATACTGGTTTCAGGTGTACAATTTAGTGATGCAACACTTGTATATGGTACCTGGTGCTCACCATGACAAGTTTATCCCTTGATCCACATCACCTAACCCATCCTCCACCTACGGCTTCTCTGGTAACCAACACTTTGTTCTCTATAGTTAAGAGTCTGTTTCTTGATCTTCCTCTCTTTTTCCCCTCTACGATCATTTGTTTTGTTTCTTAAATTTCACAAGTGAGTGAAATTATATGGTAGTTGTCTTTCTCTGACTGACTTATTTTGCTTAGCCATTAAACTCTCTAGCTCCATCCATGTATTACAAATGGCAACATGTCATTCTTTTTTATGGCTGAGTAATATTCCATCATATGTATGTGTGTGGATATATATATATATATATATATATATATATATATATATATATATATCACACCACATCTTCTCAACCCATTCATCAGTTGAAGTCAATGGATGTTTGACTTTCCAAGTTTGGGTATTGTTGATAATGATGCTATAAACATTGGGGTGCATGTATCCTTTCAAATTAGTATTTTTGTATACTTTGGGTAAATACCTATTAGTGCAATTTCTGGATAATAGGGTAACTCTATTTTTAACTGTTTGAGGAACCTCCATTCTGTTTTCCAGAGTGGCTGCACCAGTTTGCATTCCCACCAATAGCGTAAGAGGGTTCCTCTTTCTCCACATTCTGTTGTTTTCTGTGTTAATTTTAGCCATCCATACAGGTGTGAGATGATATCTCATTGTAGTTTTGATTTGAATTTCCCTGATGATGAGTGATGTTGAGCATCTTTTCATGTGTCTGTTGGCCATCTGGATGTCTTCTTTGGAAAAATGTCTACTCATGTCTTCTGCCCATTTTTTAACTGGATTATTTGTTTTTTGGTGTTGTTTTATAAGTTCTTTATATATTAACTCTTTATCAGATATGTCATTTACAAATATCTTCTCTCATTCTATAGGTTGCCTTTCAGTTTTGTTGATGGTTTCCTTCACTGTCCAGAAGGTTTTTGTTTTCATGAAGTCCCAATAGTTTACTCCTGCTTTTGTTTCCTTTGCCTCAGAAGATGTTGGTGGTAAGAATTTTTGATACAGAAGATACTGCCCTTGGAGAACGAGTAGAATTAAAACTAGTGGTGTACTATGCTTTGGTGAAAATTGATATTTAAGGGATTCTCAGACAAAGCACACTTTGTAATGAAAAAAAAAAAGACCAAAGAAAGAAAATCTAGACAAAATTAGGCTTCAAGAAGTAAAGGGTTAAAAAAAAAAATGTCACCTAGTAGACAAAAGTTCAAATAGGAGGAAAGATGGATGGTGTCTGTTTTGTTACTAGAAGATGGTGTGGGTGGCCTGGACTGCACTTCCATGAATTGGTGAGGAGGAAAGACAGATTACATGAATTTGGAGGCTAACTAGGCACTCGGTTCATTTGTTTACAGAACCACTGTAAGACATTTACAAGACTGGACAGAGATCAACATGAAGAAGAAAACCTCTGGGCAGCATAACATGAAAATAAATACAAAATTCCCCCAATAAGATCTTGTTGAATCCACTGTAAAAATTAAGAAAAATCTTAAGATCCCTTTAAACATAATCTCATGGTACTTATTAATCAAAAGCTGCATGTGGTAGGTCAAAGGAGACAAACGGCTTTAATTTATTTGAAGAAGACGTTAGAGAAATTAACCATTTTCCTCTCATAAAAATTCTGAGTAAATCTGAATGAACTAAGATTTGAAGGGAAATTTCTCAACAAAAAAGGGATAATTTAGTCCGAAAGCTCAATAGTTCAATTTAATATTTAAAATCAACATAACCTTTCTGCTTTTATAATACAAAATCATTGAAATAAAGTAATAGATAACAATAAAAAGAAAGGCAAACATAATTGTGCTTTCTGGAGACAATGCCACTGTCTCCAATAAAGAAGGCTTAATATCACTGGTCGCCATCTAATCTTGGGGTAAATAGTTATGTTCCTATCTTCCTGGCTAAATCTTGAAGGCTTACTGTCATTGTCTTCTATTATTATTCCAGTTTCACGACTTCTTTTTCCAAAGAACTTATTTTAATCATTTAACATGTAAATAGACTCTCTTGGGGAAACCCTTGTACTATAGGTTACTCTTACATTGTTCAAAATTTAAGGTTTTATTTTACCATCTATGGCGTAATATCTTTTCATGCAAGAATATGTATGTATATGTATGGGTGAGTGGGGGTATTCTGTAATTTTAATTTCAGAAATAAAGTTAGCACAAAGAACACCCCTTTGCCAATACTGTATTAATTTCCTTAGTTTTAGCTCAAAAAGAAATTACCTAAAATTCCCTTTTCCTCTTTAGCTCCCAGTGTGGTGCTCTAAAAATTCACATGGAGATCATTTGTGTTTGGATTTTTCTCTTCCTTCTCTATATAGAACATTTTATGACCTTCAGAGGTAAAGATATGAGCACACAGTACATAATAAATGGATCTATGGAGTCAGGATTTTTTTTTTTTTTTTTACTAATTCTACTAATTAAAGCCAATATGCAAATTTGTAGAATAGATGATAGAATCAGCCAGACCTTTATTAATAGCAAACTAATGTTGGTGAAGTTTGCTTACTGACTTAGAAAATAAAAAATATATATGTTGTGGTGGGGGGAGTCATTCTGGAAATGCAGACTTGGGCATTGAGAGTGTTATCACTATGATCTGATTGGCATTGGTAGAGAATTCTGTCATCGTCAGTTTCAAGGCCGGAAGAGGGAAGTATCTGACATAATAGTGTTTACCCTTTATACACTATACATCCTTGCTGACTTTAATAAAACAAAATATGAGAAAGATCTAAGAAATGGATTCAAGAGGTCTAGGGGTGTTTTCACAAATGCATCCACTTTAATTAGGTAAGGCTTCCTCTCACTTTGTCAGCGTTACCATTTTTCTATTTGTAAGCGGCCCCGAAGATCCTTGCCCTGAGGATTCGTGGGAGTATGCTGAGCTGGGCTGTCTGGCACTTCTGTTGCCTGGATGGCAAGGGGGCAGATGCGGGGCCACACGGTGAGCCTCGTGGTCATGGGTGCGTGGGCTCTGGTGTCCTACTGCCCTGGTTGTAAAGTGTATGACTTTGAGCAAGTTGCTTAAAGGCCTTGTGCCTCAATTTCCTCACCCACAAAGTGGGATGACAGTATCCACCTTTTAGGTTTGTTGTGAAGATTAACTGATATATGATGTACATATTAATTCATATATATAAGATTAATTTATGTAATATTATGTGCACCTACACATAGTTTTAAATAAGCCTTCAATAAGCACTGATAGATTACTCTAAATATTGTTGATTCAATCTAAGCTCAGATCTTTGATAGTGATGTAAATGAAAGACTGAATAAAATATCTGGTGCTCTAAAAAGATAATCAATCCTTTGCCAACTTCCCCAGGCATTGCTTGTTTGGTGACCACGGTCCCATTGTACATTTCTCATGAAAGCCTTGTGATACGTGCTGTCCCTTAAGATTTGAATGTTTACAAGTGATTTACTGTATGTTCACAGATGCATGACCACTTGACCAGATATAAAATCTTAGCAATGCATTCTTTCCTTGAGTTCCTTGAAATATTTGTTTTCTATTTTCTTTCTTTGTAAGTTACTCTCGAGGTAATACCAACTTTACTCTTTCTGAATGACCTCATGATACCATGAAGCCTAAAGGATTCTTATTTTTGCTATATATTTTAAAGTCCAATCATTTTATTAAGATCAGTCTCGGAATTAACCTTTCCTGGTGAAATTTTTCAAAATGCATATGATGCCCTCTGGGCATATATTGTGGCATTTATTTCCTAGAAATTATCTTAGACTGTAGGTATGTATAGTTTTTTTTTCATTCTAAAAGTTCCTTGGGCCCCTTTGCAGTACATTTCTACCCCACCAAGCCCAGACTTAGGAAACTACTGTCACTACATTTCTTCCTTTTCTCAAGCTTCGTATAAATGTAATTATAAAGTATGTGGCATTTTGTACTTGACTTCTTTCATTTAACACAAATGTTTTTAAGATTCATTGATTTTACATAATAAGAGCGTAAGACAAAACGGACCAGATAATATCATGGAACGGGAAAGGTTATAAAGAAAATAAAACAAGCTGAAAATTAGAGAATGTCTTTCTTACCACAGGAAAGACTGGGGTCTGCTCTACACTAGAGAGTTACAAAAATCTCTCTGAAGTAGGGACATTTAAGTAGAGGCATAAATAAGCAGCGGAACACCAAGTGAAAAACTGAGAACAGAATATTCCAGACAAAAGTAACAATACCCATAAAGACTATGAGTCGAGAACAAGGAATACAAAGCAGGCTACAGTGGCCTGAGTATCTAATCAAACAGTGGAGGCACAATTAGTGGGAAATGTAATTCGAGCAGGAGACAAAGGCTTAGGAGAGGCATAAGAGCCTATGGTATGGAATTTGGCTTTTATTGGATTGCAGCTGGAACATTTTAAGTGCAAGAAGAGGAAGGATCAAATTTATGTTTTAGAAAATCAATCAAGAATGGAAGCAATGACTACAGTTAGGCGACTCGTGAAATTACCAAGGCACAGTTGACGGTGGTTTGGACTGGGATGGTAAGGTAAATTTTTTTTAACGTTATTTATTTTACCAGAGAGAGAAAGAGAGAGAGAGAATCTCAAGCAGGGATCAGCACAGAGCCTGATATGGGGGTCAAGCCCATGACCCTGGGATCATAACCTGAGCTGAAATTGAGAGTTGGACGCTCAACTGACTGAGTCACACTCAGGTGCCCCAGTAGGGTAATTTGAAGATAGAGTGGACAGTGCTTTCTGATGTATTAGATTTGGAGAGTAAAAAAAACAAAAAAGCCAGGAATTAAGATATCTTCTAGGTTTTGGCTTGGGCAACCTTGTGGATGAGAATAGAGAACAGTCAGGGGGGAAAAACACTTGTTTCCTTTGGGCCATGTTAGTTTGACACGCAAGTTAAAAAAAAAAAAGAAAACCATGTACTCTTTATGGAATATTAGTATTCACCATCTGGGTAAATTGTGCATTATACATGCTACTTTGCTGTAATAGATCTGAATTAGAAGTACAAGGTATGTGCGTTGGTTGTCTGAGCCTAAATCCAGTTCCAGCACTCAACATCTTGAGTTGTTCCACGACAACTCTAGAAAGTAAATGTCTGGATTTGTTTTCAATTTCTACGGTAAGTGTTGTCTCTTTCTCTGAACAAGATTCACGAGAGGGGAAAATATCCAACCAGGGTAAATATCTGATTTAGGGCAGATGACCAGTGTCCTTCAGAATTGTGGGTGACACTAATGTCTCCTTTAGCTTTCTTGAACACGCATTTACTTTTCAGATTTATCTTGGACAATTTGATGCTACATGCTGTTAACAAAACAAAACAAATAACAATATCAAAACAGGAGTAACCATAAATGATTCCCTTGAAGGTATCTCCATTGGGATGAGATATAAGTTCTTCATTCATTAGCAGGATAATTCTAAGTTAACGAGTTAGGCTTCTATTTTGCTTTTACTTATTTATTTTGAGAGGGAGAGAGAGAGAGAGAGAGAGAGAGAGAGAGAGAGAGAGAGAGAGAACGAGCACGGGAGGGGCAGGGCGAAGGGGACAGAGAATCCCAAGCAGGCTCCACACTGTCAGTGCAGACCCCAATGAGGGGCTCACTGATTCATGAACCATGAGATCATGACCTGAGCCAAAATCAAGAGTTGGATGCTTACCCAACTGAGTTACCCAGGCACCCCATGAGTTAGGTCTTTAAAATTCAGTCTAACAGAGGGAAACTTGCTCACTTTGATAAAGAATATCTTTAATATTTATAGCTAATATTATACTTAACAGTGGGAAAGTAGGTGCTTTCCCACCAAGAAGAGGAACGAGGGAAGGATGTTCCCCTCACCATTCCTCTCAACACTGCACTAGCTAATGCAGTAAGACAAAAACCAAAACCAAAACCAAAAAAAAAAAAAAAAAAAAGAAACAAATGTATACACACTGGGAAGGAAAAAAATATCTTTGTTCATTAGACAACATGGTTAGACACAGAAAAATTCCAAAGAATCAGTAAGAACAACAAACCTTGGGAATAAATAAGTGATTATACTAAGGATGCAGGATAGAAGATTACTGTCTAAAAGTGAATTGCTTTCCCATATAACAGCAGTGAAAAACTGGAGTTCAAAATTACAAACAATACCATTCACATTAGCACCAAAAAACTGAAATACTTAGGTAAATATAACAAAATACGTGTAAGATCTATATGAGGCAAACTATAAAAGTCTGATGAAATAAAAGAGGATTTACACAAGTGTAAAGATACTTCATGTTAATAGATTAAAAAAACTCACTATTATTAAGATGCCAGCATTCTCTGGGGCGCCTGGGTGGCACAGTCGGTTAAGCGTCCGACTTCAGCCAGGTCACAATCTCGCGGTCCGTGAGTTCGAGCCCCGCGTCAGGCTCTGGGCTGATGGCTCAGAGCCTGGAGCCTGTTTCTGATTCTGTGTCTCCCACTCTCTCTGCCCCTCCCCCGTTCATGCTCTGTCTCTCTCTGTCCCAAAAATAAATAAATGTTGAAAAAAAAAATTTAAAAAAAGATGCCAGCATTCTCAACTTGATACATAGATTCGACACAATCCTGATCAAAATCTCAGCAAGTTGTTTTGTGGGTTTCATCAAACTGATTCTAGCTTATAAGGAAAAACAAAAGAATAAAAATAGCCAACAGCATATTGAGGACAGAAGAGCAAAGTCAAAGGAATGAAATGACACCACCTGGCTTCAAGACACACTGTAAAATTGGAAGAGTAAAATAATGTGCTATTAGGGAAATAATAGATATTGCATGCATTTGTTTGACACTATATTTGGTGATATATATTCCCTCAAAGTAATTAAAATTGTTATTATTCTTATAAGCAAAAAATAATCTTCAAGAATGACTATATAGAATTGGGGTCCATATGAAAAATACAGGGTCAATGTGTATGTTTAATGAAGAACGAAAAAGAAAATCAAAATCTCTCATTAGAGACGAAAATATTTCAAACCTCATTTACATAGACATATAGAAAATTTTCATCATAATCACCGTGTTGTGTTTTCTGACAAGTTGATTCTATAAAGTTAGACTTTATACTGCTTTGGGAAACAATGTCAAATATGCATTACAAGAAATTGCTGAACTTGAGTCCTTCGTAATAGTTTATCAAATGTCATTTTTTCCCACCTAACAGTATCTATTCACAGGTCTACAATCAATGAATAAAAAGTTACTTTAATGTACATTTGCAATGTACACCAGACTGTTTTGAACAGCGCTGGGCTCTCACCAATTTTCTGTTGCACCTGGTAGAAATGCAATATAAACAAATAATGGAAGATTCAATAAGGCATAAATATGCTAAGAAACAAAGCTTTTTCAGGCTTCAAGTCCAAGTCCAAATTTTCCTTTGCTTGTTAATCTACAGAAACCTAGACATTGAATTTTAGAAAACAATCATATAAAGTAATAATTAGAGTACCAGCCAATTAGGCAGATCTTAAACCATTTGGGTTTCATACGTCCTCAAACCCCTGAAACTTATTGAGATTCCCAAAGAGTTTTTTTTCATTTGTTTTGTGATATTTAACATATGAGAAATTAGAATATCTTAGATTCATAAACTTATTTTAAAATAACAGTAATGGACTGATTTATTATTTATATAAATAATTACATTTTCCGAAATAAAAATATTTAAAGAAAAATGGCACCATTTTATATTTTGCAAGTCTCTTTTTTGTTTGGCTAATTGGAAGAGAGCTGGAGTCTTACATCTGTTTCTACATTCACCCTATTTGAATTTCATACATCCAAAAGTCTGTGAAAAACTCATTGCACACTCATTTAAGAATGAGAGGGAAAAAGGCAAGTAATGTCCTTTTATTTTCATGAATAGTTTTGACTTCACTAACCCCGATGGAAGTTTAATGGATAGCCAAAGATTCCCAGACCAAACAGGGTGAACCACAGAACTAAGTTTTATTGAACACTTATAGTATCCTATCTTCCCCACCACAAAATTAACACTAAATTATACGTTAAGTGCAACATGTCCAAGCTTCACATGCAAAGTTACACTGACAAGTTTTCTGGGTTACTATTCGCCTAAGTTACTTAAGCAAATAGCTTAAAACTCTGCCATAATACAATAAAAGGGCTGATTTTCATAATGTAAAATGTGGAGCCATGACACTAGAAGGTTAAATGAAATAACTTTAATCTAAACCATGACCACAAACAACAATAATGATAGTAACACTCAGATGTGTGTGGCTTTATGTAAGAAAGAAGTAATAGGAAAATTAGAAATGAAAAAAAAGCACGTGAGAAGGTCAATGACCATAATCCACGGGGTTTTATCCCACATGACGTCATAGCCCATCTCACTTGTGACTGTTCTCTTACACTTGCAAAGGTTTATGGTGAGTTGAGAGGTATAATATGAATTTTATATGTTTTTACATATAAAACAGTAATTTCTGAGAGAACCTAATGAGCATGCTTGAGAAATGGAATCTGCAAGTTCAAACAAAGAGTATACAATCATTCTAAATGTATGAGAAATATAAACATGGAAGGATGGTTGCTTGGAGGTCATAAAGTTTGTCTACAAAAGTGTTAGGACCAACTCTAGATCTTTGACTCCAAATCCAATCAATTATCTATCCACTAATGTCTATTTCTAGTTTTTGCAACATTCTGTTGCCTCATATGGTCAGTGTTTAGTATTTCTATCTTTATACACACACCACACACACACACACACGCACACACACACACGATCCATGACTCTGGGAAACTTATATGAAGGAAGTCTTACTTACTAGAAAATGATGTTCCAACATTTTTCAAATTTGCAGGGCATGAAACAAATCAGGAAAGAGGTCACTTTGCTATCATATAAATACAGAATGAATGACCCTTACATTCTGTATTCAGTTTGAATTAAAAGCACATTTGGCAGGCTTCCAAAGTTTGAGAATGCCATTTATTTGGTATGTTGCCATACATTTATTACCCTACTCAATAAATAAAAATCCAAGATAAGATTGTCATTGTAATATATCAATGACAGCATAAAAAATAGAGGAATCAAAAAGGAAATATCTTTGTGGCATGATTTTAGGAGGTCTAATAGGAAAGATATTTTGAATCTCCTTCTCAAATGTTTTTTTTTACAAGTGGAAAAACTGAGACATAAATAAAATGCAGAAGTTAAAACAGTTTTATTTATTATTTTTAAAAAACATTTTTTAATGTTTAGTTTTGAGAGAGAGAGTGTGTGACCAGGGGAGGGCAGAGAGAGAGGAAGACACAGAATCTAAAGCAGGCCCCAGGCTCTGAGCTGTCAGCAAAGAGCCTGATGTGGGGCTGGAACCCACGAACCCTGAGCCAAAGTGAGACGCTGAACTGACTGAGCCATCCAGACACCCCAATAGTTATTTAAATGGATACAAATGTGACTTTTCACGATTATTGACATACGGCTGTATGACAGCACATTGAGATTTCTTGTAAAAATTCTGTGAAATAATTCAACTCATTTAATTTTTTATTATACAGTTCGATAGGTAACAAGCACCAGTCTGATTCTAAGAAAAATTCACATGCTAATTCCATAAAAATTATATGACGTGATGCATTCTTATTTAGAATTAACAAGGTGTTTTTGCATTTACTGTCAGAGCAACTCTTTGGAACCTCAATTCTAGGAATGCATGACGTCACATTTCATTGTATGTAGATAATGCTTTTGTTAGTACTGAAAGTGTTCACTCAATGGATGTTAAGTATTTGGTAATAGAGAACTGCTGGGTCAGTAAGATGTAATTAAGCACCACTGGAAGGTTTCATATGAAGTTCATAGGGCACCCGGGGCAGCAGTGATGTCTTCAATATGTATTTACCGTCTTGCACCCTGAGAATAGTCATAGCATGAGCACGTTTCTGTATGGATGAATGAAGCTGTCGACTCACAGAATTTAGCCAAAATGGTGGGCCACTTCACGAGCATTGGTTCTGCTTTACTAGTAACAGTTCACTTAATTTTCACATAATGTTGAATCCAGGTCTGAACTATCTAAATGATGAAACAGATATATGCTGAATTCATACCTGCCCTCCATCACAACACACCAAGACAAAATTCAAAGAATCCCAGATAAAAAATAATCCGACTTTCTTGGTTCAGCGTATCTACTGTTGTTAAATCTGAATGAAAACTTACTAGGAAGACATTCGAAATATCATATGTTGTGTTAAAATGCATACTCGGTATTTTATTGTAATGCTATTTCTTTACTTCTGCAAGAATATGATTGTTATTCATGGCTCAAAAATCAAAATCATATTGGCACATTTTATATTAAAAATAATTGTGATTGGCACATAATCCTCTGTAAAGTACAGGGGATAGATCATATTTCATCATAACATCATACCGGTGTGAAATGTATAGAGAATTTCAAACCAGGAGAAGAAGCCAAATAATACCTTTACCGAGGATGGTAAGTGGAGTCTTTTTTTTTTTTTTTTTTTGCTAAAGGTTTGAAAATAATAGCAGTGAATTCTAATTCTATGATATTTATCATTCTCTCTTCTAGAAATTACTTTGAAAATAGTGATATTAGTGATTATATATTTATAAATATAAATATATATATATATTCATGATTCGAAGACTGAAAAATGCATTTCTGCATACCCTGGTGTATATTTACATTATTGCCAGAATAAAATACATTTCATTCTATTACATAACACGAACTAAACTCAACTCCAAGGTTTTGTTCACTACGCTGAATTTTAATGATGGTGCAAAGCTGTGTTTTTACTCCAGCTGGGTGAAAGTCCATGGGCACATTAATCTACTCATAAATGGCAGTATCCCTTCCGCTTTATTCTGAGAGCTCTAAATTCACACCGACCGCACTCATTGTGTCCAGGCCCAAATGTGTCAATCAGTCCTAACTGAATTATCTACATAAAGCACAGCTGACAAACCAGGCATTATTGTAAATTTAAAAAGCAAAAGGGACCAATGTCAGGGCCACAATGATGACATAAATAAGGTGACAGGCTGCTAACTCTTTCTACTTTTATATCTTCTTTATATTTTATACCTCTCTTTTACAACTGCTTCAATACCAGGACACTATGACCCCATTAAGTTCTGAAAACATGTTCATAAGGCAGACTTCATACCTTGAGCCAAGCCTCTAGGTCTGTTTCTCTAATACCTCTATGATTAGAATACCACAGACATTTTATGCTTGAGTGCAACTGAATGATGAGGTATAAATATTCAAAATAATGTGGCAGACTGAAGCATGACCATCACTGTCTTTCTTCCGAGTTTTATGACCAGTCTGGTGGTTTCCCACTGCCACAGTATGAGCACCGGTAAAGCAAAGTTTGATTTTCTCTTCTTAAGAGAATGTATCTGGGTTAGTGGTCCAGAAGTATCACATCATAAATTAATTTAGGTAGATATTTTTTTTCGTTCAGTATCCAAGGTGTTTAACAGACACATTGCGATGGATGATTATTTGCTTTATCTGTTGAATGACTCATTTGATGATAACCACGTGTGTTTGCTTTCTGTACAACAACACAAATATCAGCTGGGTGACTTAGTCTTGCCATATTATCCAAGTAAGTAATAGCTACTTACTAACTGAAGACATGTCTTTTGAAATTTAAATCCTCACTCAAATTTAATCAACATCTGGGCAAAAGCCAAATTTAACTCATGAAAACAAAAGATGCGAAACATAATTTAATCAAAATCTCCTGGCAATCCTTCTCTTGATTTACTACCTCTGAGATAAGCCAGTACTCTGGCCACTGACCACAATCACAGGTCTGGCCATGGGAATTAATGGAAACTTCAAAAGAAAAAAAAAGCAATTATATTTACAGAAATGGATGTTGAGGAGTCAGGATAAGGCAATGACTAGTTCTGGTCCAACAGGTTAAGGCAAAGGTTAGCATCTTTAGAATTAAAAAAGTATAGATCAATCATTCCAGCATTAGCTGCTGTTTCTAAAAACTAAAAGTGTAAAAGCTTATGTAGGCACCTGTATATATACATATTAATTTTAAAGGGAAACTGAAAAAGTTTTTTGATGTTTATTTATTTTTGAGAGAGAGAGAGAGAGAGAGAGAGAGACAGAATGTGAGTGGCGGAGGGACAGAGAAAGAGGGAGACATAGAATCCGAAGCAGGCTCCAGGTTCCCAGCTTCAGCATGGGGCTTGAACTCACAAACTGAGATCATGACCTGAGCCAAAGTCGGAGGCTCAACTGACTAAGACACCCAGCCACCCCAAAGTGAACTTTTAACTGAAGTATAACATACACATAGAAAAATAAATACATGAATCACATCAGTATAGCCTGAAGAATTTCACCAAAACTGCACCCAGGTAATTAGGACTCAGATCAAGAAATTAAACATTATCATCGCTCCAGAAACTGTGTGCCCTTTCAAAGTCACCGATTCCTGAAGAGTAACCATAATCTTGATTTCTAAGATGTAATTTCTAAGACAGTTAGTCTTGAGCATGTTGTATTTCCAAATTCAAGGGTATTAGGGGGGGACTCCATTTTATATGATATTGATATGTCAACTAATTTAGTGCCACTAGTGTGATTACTGGAGGGATTGATCGATAAATCCTAACGCTTCAAAAAGTTGTAGAGCTACAAAAAAACCACTTTAAACAAAACTTATGATTCCACTGATGAATAATATATATTACAACACATTTGGGGGAACATAATAGGAAAAAAATCTCCAATCCTCCTTCCAATTAATGTCCCAGATATTAATATCGTTTGTCTTGAATTGATTGAGAACTAGTGTTATAAAGTCAGACATGATTTCAATTACTGACTCCCTCACTTGCTTAAGATTAAATAAACATCAATTTTTATATTCTTCTTTCGAAATAGAGATTATAACAGAACTTAATTCACAATGTTTTACAGAATTTAAAGTGAGACATAATGTCAAGGATAGTTAGCTCTAATCTTGGGACATAGTAAATTCCCAATAAATTATAAATATAATCCATATCCTTTGATTGCACTATGTCATTTCAAGGAAGCCATCCTAATAATATAATGTAAAATAGAGGAAAACTTTATGCACAAAACCATCACGGTAATGATATTTGTAGAAAAAATTAGATACATTAGATGCATATTTATTCAGAATTAAAAAGAAAATGGACTGGAAAAACACACCCTAAATTTGCAAAACATTTTATGAAAATATTACTGTATAAAAATGGTTTGAATAGAATTTTCTTCCTCCCCATAATATTACAATATTGAGCAAATATTGAAAGATACATCACTTCCTGATTAACACTGACAGTCCTGACCTTTTAATTGTTCACTATTTTTATACACTATTTTGAAATAAAAGTCATTATTTTTAAATGATTGGGACCACTTGTCTTGTGGCAAAAAATGATATGCAACTTGAATGAAATTTGGATACTCTCTCCAATAAATGGTGTTGGGAAAACTGGACAACATAATGCAAAAGAATGAAACCGGACCACTTTCTTATACAAAACACAAAAATAAATTCAAAATGGATTCAAAACCCAAATGTGAGACAAGAAACATCAAAATCCTAGAGAAGAACACAGGCAAAGAACACCTCTTTGACATCAGCGGTACCAGCTTCTTACTAGATATGTCCCCTGAGGCAAGGGAAACAAAAGCAAAAATAAACTACTGGGACCTCATCAAAATGAAAAGCTGCTCAGCAAAGGAAACCATCAGCACTACTAAAAGGCAACTTACGGAATGGGAGAAGATATTTGCAGATGACATATCGAATAAAGGGTTAGTATCCAAAATATATAAAGAATTTATCAAGGGGCGCCTGGGTGGCTCAGTTGCTTGAGCGACCGACTTCAGCTCAGGTCATGATCTCGCAGTTTGTGAGTTCGAGCCCTGCGTCAGGCTCTGTGCTGACAGCTTGGAGCCTGGAGTCTGCTTTGGATTCTGTGTTTCCCCCTCTCTCTGCCCCTCCCCTGCTCATGCTCTCTCTCTCTCTCAATAATAAATAAACGCTAAAAAAATAAAAAAAAAGAATTTATCAAACGCAACACCCAAAAAATAAACAATCCAGTTAAAAAATGGGCAGAAGACATGACTAGACATTTTTCCAAAGAAAACATCCAGATGGCTAACAGACACATATAAAGATACTCAACACAACATCAGGGAAATAAATATCAAAACTACAATGAGGTACCTTAAACTTGTTAGAATGGCTAAAATTAACAACACAGGAAGCAACAGGTGTTGGTGAGGATGCAGAAAAAGAGGAACGCTCTTGTACTGTTGGTGGGAATGCAAACTGGTGCAGCCATTCTGGACAACAGAATGGAGGTTGCTTAAAAAGTTAAAAATAGAACTACCTTAGGATCCAGCAATCGCACTACTAGATATTTATCCAAAGGACACAAAAATGCTAATTTGAAAGGATATATGCACCCTGATGCTTATAGCTGCATTATCTACAGTAGCCAAATCATGGAAAGAGCCAAAATGTGTATCCACTGATGAACGGATAAAGAAGATGTAATACACATATTACTCAGCCATAGAAAAGAATGAAATCTTGCCATTTGTTACAACATGGATGGGGCTAGAGAGGACTGTGCTAAGTTAAATAAGTCAGAGAAGGATAAATACAAATTCATATGTGGAATTTAAGAAACCAAACCAGCAAGCAAAAGGAGAAAAGAGACAGAGAGACAAACCAAGAAACAGACTTATAACTATAGGGAAGGGACTGATGGTTACCAGAGGGGAGGTGGGCCAGGAGATGGGTTAAATAGGAGATGGGGATTAAGGAACGCACTTGTCATGCTCAGCACCGGGTGATGTATGGAAGCGATGAATCACTAAATTCTGAACCTGAAACTAATATTATACTATATGTTAACTAACTGGGAATTAAAAAAACACGTGTAATTAAAAAAAAAAAGAATGTTAATTTCATCCTGGCCATGGTAACCTTAGTTATTGAGTTTCAACTCTAAGCTATATCCATCTCACAAGCAGTTCAGAAAAATATATATAGCATTACAAAAACTCTCTTATATTTTAATTATGTATTTCAGTTACTCTTTGACATATTCAGTTCAAACACATTGGTGATTCTATTCTTAAAAAAAAAAAAAATCATGTGGTCCAGGAAACAAGAAAGGGAAGAGGTAGAAGATTCCAGTTGTGACAAAGAAGTGAGTAAGACATTTAATTTTTTATTGATAAATAAGCACTGGCCAGAGCACTATGTACTGTTAACCAAGATGTCTGCATTTAGTTTTCGAGATTCTGACATTGACTTCTAACTTTGTGCTCATTTTTACCAAACAGCAGAACACCAACTTCAGTTGGGTCACATTTTTTTAATGGGTGAAGGATTTTAGTTTTTTAATACTTTCCTTTCTAATCCTTCACACCATTTCATCTCCTTTCTAACTCTGACAGAACTGCTGTCTAGCAGAAAGTTGTTTACCAATGGATTTTGAGAAGTGTACTGAATTATTCCTTGGATGTCCATTTTGGTCAAGCACAAAATCCAAGTGTTAATAACTAAAGTAGAACCAAACTGTGCTTTCTGTTTTTATCAGTGATTCATTCAATCTTCCAGCAAACACTGAATGACCATCATATAATACAAAGCCCTGGGCTAGAGGAATTGATAAGAGCTAAGAAAATCAACATTCTCTCTCGGCTAGCTGAGCCTTGGGCTGTTTTTATATAGGATACATAAAGCCACTGCTTAGTGATTTAATGACGCAGAGCCTAAATTACTGCCTAGATGTAAAGGCCTGCCTTCACAGTTGACTAGAAGGCCATTGGGAGGTCAATTTAGCTATTTTGGTTGTATTAATGAACAGCTTAGATACAATTCATTGCTTAGCCCGTGCATATTATGACAAAAATAAAATTTAAAAATCCCAAAGGGTGACTCAAAGTTATGTGTTAGCTTCTCCGGGAAATACTTTAATTCTTTTAGGTCAGTCTTGCTGCCTTGTTACCACTTACGCCTTATATAAAGCATAATTTCCTTTTCTCTTACTCCAAAATTCTTGAAACTAAAATAAAATGCATTTTTTCGCAAATGTATTCATGTGGATTTTTAACATAGCATTTGTAGTTAGCACTTATACTAAGGTTTTCCTTATGTCAGTAACAACAACATCCAAAGAATATAATACCTTTTCAAACCACCTTGTCAAACAAAAGGGAAAATAGTGTTCTGTGTCGATTTGATAACATATATCAAATATATATGACATATATATTAACATATTTCAAAGACTTCTGTGACATTTTGATCAGATGAATTGTAACTAAAAGTGGTATCTACATACCTTCCATTCTTCTCCTTTTTTAAATTAATTTATTTATTTTGGGAGAGCGAGGGAGAGGAAGAGAGAGAGAGAGTGTGTGTGCTCGAGCTGAGGAGGGGCAGAGAGACGGGGAGAGAGAATCATGCGCAGATTTGCACTGTCCGCGCAGAGCCCGATGCAGGGCTCGAACCCATGAACCATGAGATCATGACCTGAGTGGAAACCAAGAGTCAGATGCTTAACTGACTGAGCCAGGCAGGTGCCCTGATACTTTCCATTTAACAATACAGAGAGAGAATTTTTAGAATTGTCACATGTCAGTAGATAATTCAAGAGAGAATAGGTAAAATGATTGATAATGATATAGAGGAATTTAGGCTGGGAGAATTAGCTAATTAGGTGATTATATAAATTCTTCATGGTTTTTTTTTCCAATAATGATATATTGTGTATTTAATCATTCATGGTGATATACAGACAGATAGATAAAATAAATAGATACGTACAATACTAAAAGCATGTCAAACAAAAACCAAATGATTGAAATATCCTGTTAAAGACTTAGAATCCCAAACATGGAGAAAACACACCTTTCAAGAGTCAGTCAATGCTTACGTAATTTGAGAGAAGTAGCAATAATGTATCAAAATTTTCAAGACTCTATAGTAATTATAAATATTGGAAAGATTTTTCCTGTTAATTATTTTATTAGTATGATCACAAAAGTGGCATCTATAGTACACTGATCATATAGTGGAATACAAATATTTGAAATAACTTAGGTAAGTGTGGCAAGTATTAAAATGTCAACTGAGAGTCCCATGCATTTCCCATGCTTTGCATCTGTCCCCCCAGATCGCACAACTCAATTTATCTTTGTCCTGTGTCTTGGAATACATCTCATCTAGGTTGGGTCAGGAGCTGTTGTGCCATTTTGCAGACCCAGATTTTCAAGAGCAACAGTGTGGAACTCAGGCATTCTCTGGAGCATGATGGCAACATTGGGTTTTGCTTGGCTCAGGTAAAAATACAAATACCCACAATTGCTTGTGTGAGCTGCCTGACTCCCCAGGGCTTGGGCTAGGCGTACAGGTTATTTTGATATCCCTGCATGAGGCTAGTAGGCAGTTTCTGTACTTGTGTTTCCTTCCTAGAGGAAAAGTCTAGAATTGATATGTTTTTGATGATACAGCTGGAACCAACATGACATTAATAGTAACATTTTTCATGAAAGGTATTAACAGCTATTAATTAATCCAGGGGTTGTAATCACTCTTAGATACATCAAGTAGAAATTTAGGTCAAATGTTTTAATTTTTGTAAATGCAGATATTCCAATGTCAGGCAATCTTATGTAGTAACCTAAAAATTGTTAACAGTGCTATCTGTAAAGAGTGGCTTATATTTGTAAGGAATGAAAAAGAAGATAACATTTTACAGAGGTACTGTACTGTTTTACAGTAATGTCTTATTTTATTTTTAAAAATTTTTTTCTCAACGTTTATTTATTTTTGGGACAGAGAGAGACAGAGCATGAACGGGGGAGGGGCAGAGAGAGAGGGAGACACAGAATCAGAAACAGGCTCCAGGCTCTGAGCCATCAGCCCTGAGCCTGACGCGGGGCTCGAACTCACGGACCGCGAGATCGTGACCTGGCTGAAGTCGGACGCTTAACCGACTGCGCCACCCAGGCACCCCAGTAATGTCTTACTTTAAAACACATTTGGGGGTGCCTGGGCGGCTCAGTTACGTAAGCATCCAACTTCAGCTCAGGTAATGATCTCACCGTTAGTGAGTTTGAGCCCCACATCAGGCTCTGTGCTGACAGCTCAGAGCCTGGAGCCTGTTTCAGATTTTGTGTCTCCCCCTCTCCCTAGCCCTCCCCCACTCACGCTCTCTTTCTCTTTCTCTCTCTCTCTCTTCTCTCAAGATAAATAATAAACTTTAAAAACAAAAACATGAACAAAAACACATTTGAACACCCAAGAGGATTCTGAGTAAAAGAAATGCCAGTCATTGAATCTTTCGGAGTTTACAGTTTAGGTATGTTTTCTCTTCCGTTTTTACTTGTTATTTCCTGATCTTTCTGTACAGTTGGGCAGGTTGCTGTTGTCTGTGGAGAGAACAATCTGATTGTGGACATCCCCTTCTGTCTGTGGATATCACCATTGGATATAATCTAGTAATGACAATGGAATGTTTGCAGAGGTTCCTGTTTTATCTCAGATTAGCTCTAAGTGCTATATACAACACAATGTCCTTTTAATTAAAACCATGAATTATACATAAAAGTGATTAATATTAGCTGATAATCATGTACACATTTACATTAAATAAATGGAGCAATTACAAGGCTGAAAAACAAGGATGATGGAGAGAAATCAGTGTCAGATAATGCAAGCTGAGGAACTAGATGCTGAAAAGACCATTATTCCTTGATAATTATTCATCTATTGGCTAGATAAGAGCAGAATATGTCACCTTCCAAGTCATTAAATCCTTGCAGTAGGAAGAGGGGAAGAGATTGGCCTGTGTCCCTAAATTTGACAAAAACCATATTAGAAAGCTGCCGTTTCCATTTAATCTCCTTAGAATGAAAACCAGAAGGAAGCATGGGTCTTTGAAAAGGTGTGCTTTACTGGGATCGGTGAGTAGGGATGGATTTGCCTACAAAGACTTAACAGTTTTCATCAAAGAAAGGGCACATGACATACCACTGAATACTGAGGAGCAGACTGGAAAAGTTAAAAAAACAAACAAACAACCAACCCAAAACAGGTTCTGGAACAAGTCTGCCATTGACCAGCAATGTGGTGTTGTGTGACCACAAGCCTCAGTTTCTCCATCTGTAGAGGGAGGTGTTGGGTTACATGCTCTGTAAGGACCTCTCATCTCTAAGCTCTTCGTTCGGTATGTCTGTGAGATACGTGTAAATCCTTATAGCGATTCATGCTCATGCTTGGCTTCCTACCTCCCCCAGTATCAGAACAAGAATGAAATATTCACGGGGCGCCTGGGTTGCTCAGTCGGTTGGGCGTCCAACTTCAGCTCAGGTCACGATCTCGCAGTCCGTGAGTTCGGGCCCCGCGTCGGGCTCTGGGCTGACAGCTCAGAGCCTGGAGCCTGTTTCAGATTCTGTGTCTCCCTCTCTCTGACCCTCCCTCGTTCATGCTCTGTCTGTCTCTGTCTCAAAAATAAATAAATGTAAAAAAAAAAAAAGAATGAAATATTCACTTTCTGACCTTCTTTTTTCTCTGCACCTGCTTCCTATATCTTGGTAGCTACACTCCCACTCTGGCTCTGCTGCTTTGTTTCTACTGAAAGGATAACTCATACTGAGCCATTAGTAGACAAATGTGGTACCCTGCCAGATGTGCACGGATTTTTCCAAAGAAGCTCAGGTGGAAAGGCAAGGCGTGACCCGTGACCCCAAGAAGTGAGGGGTCAGGGCAAGGAATTCAGGTGTCAGCAACAGATGGTGGGGAGATGTTTTTGAGAGGGAACCTTCCAGAAGACTAGTCTACTACCACAAATCCCTTTGTCCTTGTATATTGTACCTTCTCTCTCAGAGGGTGAATCAGCGTCCTCAGTTGGTTTGGCAGTGACCAACATTTATACAGTCACAATAATGTCAATAGCAATTTTTGCAGATATAATAGTGGATGAATGGGGGAAAGCAAAAGGCTATATGAGTTGAAGCTTCATCTACTATATAAAAAAGTCAGTAGGAGAATTTTAAATTTGGTAAACATAAAACAGCAGCATTCATTACTTAATTTAACAGAAATTTATTAACTACCTATCATGGGGACGTCTGGGTGGCTCAGCCAGTTAAGTGTCTGACTTCGGCTCAGGTCATGATCTCACGAGTTCGAGGACCACATCTGGCTCTGCATTGACAGGGCAGAGCGTGCTTGGGATTCTCTCTCTCTCCCTCTCTGTGTCTCTGCCCTCCTTTGCTTGCTCTTTCTCTCGCTCAAAAATAAACTTTTAAATACATGCATGCATGCATACATACATACATATATACCATGGATCTGGTGTACAGGCACTGGGATCACGAGTGAATACACAGACAAATTTCTTCCCTTCATTATACTTACACACGGATATTGCAAAAAGACAGTGTCTTAGGCAGTGATAAGCACAGGAACTAATCATGTGAAACATTACTTCAGTAAGGGCCACTTGCTATTTTAGCTAGAAAGGAAAGGGCTAGTGAATTCAGGGTGGAAGTCTCAAGGAGGTAAGTAGTGAGGCTGGCACACAGTATTGGGAAAATTGTAATGCAGAGGTTCTAGGTTGGGAGCATCATGGTTTCTTCAGAGAAGTCCACCTGGTATGTTTGATAAATACCACACCTCATATGCTTAAGGAGCAGCAGGGAAGCCACTACACTGTAGAAAAATGAGTGAAGGGGAGAAATAGGTATTAAGGTCAGAGAATCAAGGGGCTCTGGGTGATTTAGGAATATCAAAAGAAACCACACACACAATCTTATGTAGCCACGAGGAAGTATTAGAATTTATATGTATAAAACCTAATGTGGAGACAGTAACTTGAGAAAGGAAAGTCCCTGGGAGTGTTCCACATTTCATTTATGATATAGAGCAACAAGAAAAGCATTCTATGCCAAGAAAGAATCTGGGACGCAAAAAATACATAATATTCATCTATTAATGAGAACAGGTATTTGGCTCCAAAACCTTGAAATAAATCCACATTGGGGCCAAATCTGATGACTCACCAATGAAAGAAAAGCTAATGATTGCAAACTGGAAAGCCCAGTCTCTAAGTATAAATAAATACAGACAGACTTCAAGTTAACATTAGCAAACAAAATCTTCCAACGTTGATCCATATTTTGTTCTCCTCTCCTTTGCGATATGTGGAAGAGTTACTTTTCTCAGCCATATTTACAGATGGGTAAAAATGCAGAAATAGTTCTAAGCAATGGGTCATAGGCAGAAGGGTCAGGTATCCTGTCCAAGCTATAGAACGGAATTGCCTTCTATGTTACTCTGTCCCTGCTACCTTGACCAGAGAAACTTATCAAGATGCGGCCTCTGTCATCTTGTGTTAGTAAGTGTCCATGATACACTGATTTCCTCTGATGCCCAGGTTAGACATGTATCATGAGAAAAAAAAGTAAACTTTTATTCTTTTCATCTACTAAAATTTTGGGGGTTGCTAGTTAATGCAGCAAACCTTGACCTGTTCTGACTGATCAAGCAAAACAAATTGTGTGGGGTCCTATTAATTTTACATTGTCAATGTGAACGCTTTTAGAAAAGGAGATAAATGATTTTTATCCTTCAGAAAATATACTGTAATTCTGACTGCGAGTAACAAATGTTAATATATATCGAAGTGCCTAACAGCAGAAACAAAACACAAGCATTGATGAGTTACTACCAAATTAGTAATTCAATGTCAAATATTTCCTTATTCATTACTGATAAGATTGTAATACTATTTCCCCCTTCTCCCTAATGTTTAACAACATTGGCTTTTGTAAGTTAATAATTAAAATGGACTCTTTGGATGAAACTATGAAACATCCATAGTCTCTGGCCTCTGGAGAGCAGAATGCTAACAAAGATCTCAGAAGTAACACTTAAATACAGAAGATAACTAATCATTACTAAAGCTGATAAAAAGAAAATCCTATAGAATTCATCATTTTCAATTTTATTTTATGAAGATTTTACTGAAGTTTTATTTTTAAGGTGGCTGCATTTGTTAATCCATACGATTTTCAAAACAAGCACAGAGCAGTCTGCTCATTTGAGGCCAACATCCCACATATTTCAAAGGTTTTGAATTTAAGCAAAGATATTTACTGAATAATAAATATTCTTTTCTATTTGGGTTGACACGTGAAATAATTATCTGTAAAACCAATAAAGTCCAAGAGAACTGACTCAGGAAGAAGCTTCTCTTATTGATGCTGAGCATATTTTAAGCCCTTGTTGATGGTTATTTTCCAACAGTCCATTAGTATCCTAGAGAGGAAATGCAAATAGATTTTATGATTTAGGCCTTTGTTTCAGGAATGGACTATTTAATGGAGAAATGAAGTGTTTCAGATTACTACATGAACTATGTACTATTTAAGTGTCCTCCAGATTTCTGAATGTTATAAAAAGTTTTTGTTTAGAAGTAGACTCTGGCACTTATAAGAAAGCATTATTTTTCTGTTTGAGTACTAGTTAAATTTATAGCTCTATTTAAATGGAAAGATAATTCAGAAAACTCTGATCGATTATTTATGCTTCCTCCCTTACATACCACAGAACTAACACCTATCCACTGGTACATTCATTCATTCTTTCATTTATTCATGAAAAACCAAGTATCGACCAAGTATGTGGTAAATTAAAAATAATATACCAGGTACAAGGGATACAGGAATCAAAAATGCAGTTCCTGCCCCTAAAAGAATTTACTCTTTGGGGAGTCTGAATATCAAACAGCAAAATACCAAGGTGGATGATGGCAGGGACTCTGGAGTCAGGGACATGACTGGATTTAAATTCCTCTCTGATTCATCAATTACTAGTTATGTGACTTTTGGGGAACAAGTCCTTCTCAGTGAAGTATAGATTAATCCAAACAAGAAATTATACCGTAAATTAGGTAATATAAATATAATATAATAATAATCACAATATATGTGTGTAGGTATATCTCAGAATTATCACGTTCTTGAATTTGATATATGCTTAATATGGCAATATGGTTTTTTAAATAGGGAGAGTTGTTACACTCGCAGGGATGATGAGGGGGCACTTTATTTAACCGGAAGCTGTGGGAAAGGGGTTGGCAAGGTGCAACCAGAAGCTGACAGTTGGGTGAAAGCGTGAAACACAAGGACAAGTGAGACAGCTGAGCTGGGGAGAGAAGTCAGAGGGCACGACGTGTGCAAAGGTGCAGAAAAGGGAAACAGTGGAGAGTTTAATGAGCTGTAAGTGTTTAGCATAGAGGATGTTCTTATGAAACTAGTGGGAGATGAGGCTGGAGAAATGGAAAGCGATTTGGATTTCCTTCTGAGTGATTTATCATTTATCCTGAAGATGGTAGCCATTCAACTGACATGAGTGGAATGATCAGACGTGTGATCTTTGCTTCATACTGCTGGCGGAATTAAGCCCTCTTAGTGGTTCAGGGGTGCTGAAGTGAATTAGAACACAATTTATACTTTGGTGTCAGAGAATTATGCTTCAATGTCATCATACACATGGAGCCTTTGTATAAATTAGTGTACAATTAAGGATACACTTTTCACTTTAGGAAATAAGAGCTTATAATACAGTAAAATATACAATATGTATTCAGCATGTGTTTATTGAGGACTAGTCTGTGACTATGCTAGAGTCTTCAGCAGTAAACACAAAAGCCTGTTTCCTTTTTAAAAAAATTTTTTTTGATGTTTATTTATTTTTGAGAGAGACAGAGACAGAATGCGAGTGGGTTAGGGGCGGAGAGAGAGGGAGACACAGAATCCAAAGCAGGCTCCAGGTTCCGAGCCATCAGCACAGAGCCCGATGCGGGGCTCGAACCCATGAGCTGTGCGATCATGACCTGAGCCGAAGTCGGACACTCAACCGACTGAGCCACCCAGGTGCCCCAAGCCTGTTTTCTTCTTTAAAGGTTAGAGTCTGAGTGGGTGAAACAAAAAGGAAAGTAATAAGCGTTTCATGTTTCCAGTGACCTAGCAGAAGTTTATGAAGGGAATTAATGGTGTGGGGAAATGAATGACTGACATCTCTAGGCTGACCAATGTCAGGAAGACCAAAAGGGAGTCTAGTGCAATGGCAGACGTTAGATTACGATGGCTTGCACCCCAACAATGGCAGTGTGGATGGGGACAAGGAACAGATACGAGCCATATTCAGGGGACGATCTGACGACTCACTAAATATGAGAGCAGGATTCATTGCAGGACCCTAGAGTAGGCAATTGGAAGTCAGTATTCCAAAGTAGAAGAGCTAACCAGAAGAATCACATATTTTGAAAAGTTGAGATTATTTTATTTGTTTATTTTTAGGGAGAGAGAGTGCACATGCATGTGAGCAGGGTGGGAGGGGGGAGAGAGAGAGAAAGAGAAAGAGAAAGAGAAAGAGAGAGAAAGAGAAAGAGGGAGAGAGGGAGAGAGAGAGAGAGAGAGAGAGAGAGAGAGAGAGAGAGAATATTAAGTAGGCTTAAGAATCTTAAGCCCAATGTGGGCTTGGATCCCACGACCCTGGCATCATGACCTGAGCTGAAATCAAGAGTTGGACACGCAACCGACTGCACCATCCAGGTGTCCCTGAATAGTTTAGATTTAGAAGTCACCTGGTGTCATGCCCACCACTGACCCCTCCTTTTCCACCATTCCATCTTATCCTAGTGAGGCTTCACCTTGGAACACCGGCATGGATATATGGTCTCAAGCCCATCCTGCCCTAAGGGGTCGTAGGTGCTTCAGATCTTTGCTCCTTACCCTTTCTCTGTGATCTATACAGTATTTCCTTACTAGGAGATCCCATAGTTGAAATAAAACAAAATATCAGATTTATCATGAAGATGGCATCACACACAAGGAAGACTACTATGAAGGCATCTAAGTACCGTGGGGGTTGAAGGCAGAGTACAAGAGATCTGAGGTTTCCCTCCCAGCACCGGAAGTGCCATCAGATGGACACTCTCCTGGGTGGATTTCAGTGGCTCTGTCTGCCACCACGGTTAGCTTTGTGGCTGCTGAAAGGCACTTTATATGGTGATTTCTTTCTCATGTGGAAAGTTTATCCCACCCAAAGACAAATGGGCAGTGACATTTCTTCCCAGTCGGAAGTGTATGAGCTCAGTATGAACAGCTGTGAGAACAATCGTGGGCGAAAATTTCACTTCATAGAAAACAGCCTTGATGAGTGTACATGGTCACATTGCTTTCAGACTCTATGCCCATCTGCTGGGCTGGCTGAGTGCCCGCTCACGTGTTGGTCAGACTTTAGGACATATAATGCCTCAGTCAGCAAGTTCCAGTCCCTCCTCTCCTGCCACACCACTTCCCCTTGGATGACAGATGTTCCTTTACCACGGGTTAGTTGTAAATGGTTGCATCAGATTTAAATCCCTCTTCTTAGTAGCTCATCCAAAAAAAAAAAAAAAAGAATCCAAATTTTATGGAAGGTGAATAGTATTGAAGGCCACAATATATTCCATCTGTTGCTGACTTTTATTTTTCCTGTTTATCCTATTCCCCCCAAAGATGACAGAGTGTCAGCATAGCATATCATGGCCACTTACGTGAATCACTGCATGATGATGGTTTTCATAATGAATAGCGCGTCCTTACAGGTTCCCTCTCTACACAAAGAAAATCAAATAAAATACAGTATAGGAGTTTGAAAACAACTTTCCTGATCAGAATTTATTTTATTTTTTATTTTCTTACTATTTTTTTTCCTTTTTGTTTCCTTCTTCCTTTATTTCTACTTCTTGCATCTCAGCCTTTTTTTCGGGGGGGGTGTCTCTGCTTTACTTTTATTTTAACATTTCGATTCCAGTTTACTTTTCCCATTCAGTGTACTGGATTCAACCATTCTTTGGAGGTCCCTGGCCTTTTACAGTTTCCCCTCAAGTCTGAAAGCTCTCGAAATCGTGTATTCCTCTAATTATTTCCTTCTTTCTTAATTCAGCCTCCAGTTTGCCTTACTGCTGATCCTTGTTCATCTTCCAGAAGTCTGAATTCTTGACGCTCTCAGTCCTTTTGTAAGCAATCTCCTTCTAGCTGATCATTTTTTACTGACTCAGAGAGAAACAATGATATATTCTCTTATAATTCCTTTCTTCTACTCTTTGGACTAGCTGCCTTCTATCTGACACTCCGCACAGAGAATAAGGCTCATAAGGAACAAGTAAATTTCTAAACAAGTACATTTCTCTGCAGAAACACATTAATGCCCTCTCCATAAACTCGTCTGCCTAAGAGGCTGGTCTATGTAAATCACCTGGGGACTATGTAAGTCACTTGGGGACTGTGAGCATCACAGGAAGCTCATGCCAGAAATGCCCAAGTTTCAGAGATTTATAAGAATGCAAGAGGAAGCATGAGCATAGGTGAACTTATATTCATTACCGCTCTTTTGCTGTTCTTTCTGGCTGTGTCCTTTTTTCCTTCCAGCCCACACCACAATGGCAAAATCAAGAGAGGGACACTTGACTGAGGGGCAGTGAGTATAAATATGGAACAACTGTCACCTCCCTACCCTGTCCACACTGCAAATCACCCTGGCTTCACAGAATTTTATGTAGGTTTTGAGATTGTGTTTGTGGTTGTCTCTGGTCTTCGATTAAAGAGCTAGGGAGCAAATACTTAATATATTGCATTCACTGTTTTAATAAATGTTTATTAAGTGGATATGCTTGTGAAAGGTAATGTTCCAGCCACTGGGAAAAAGTGAGCAAAACTTTAGAGATGCTGTGTCCAAAAATGCAATTAAGGTTATATTCCTGTTTAACCAATGTATTAAGTTTAATAAATCCCCTCACTGCCAAATACTGAAAATTTTATTATCTTTAGAAATTATTAAGCCCTACTAAGAATAAAAAGACTTATTTAAAAAAATTAATTATTTTAAAAATTGAGGTATAACTGACATACAATGATTGTGTAAGTTTAAGGTGTATGATGCATTGGGTGGATACATTTATATACTGCAACACGATTACCACTGTATCTTTAGCTAATATCTCTATCGCCTCATATAATTCTCATTTCTTCTTCTGTGGTGAGAAAATTTAAGATCTAGTCTCATAGCAAGTTTGAGGTTTACAATACAGTATTATTGACTGAAATCACTGTTGGGCGTTGGCACTCAGAACTTACTCACCTTCTAACAGCAAATCTCTATCCTTAGACAACACCTCCCCAAGTCCCCCACTCCGCACACCCCTGGCACGACTGTTCTACTCTCTGCTTCCACAAGTTCTGCTTTTTTAGACTCCACATGTAAGTGATATATTACAATATATCTGGCTACTTAAGTCTGGCTACTTAGTGAGAATTAGCTACTTAATGAGACATCATGGTCCATCCATACTGCTGAAAATGGCAGGATTTCCTTCTATTTTATGGCTAAATAATATTCCATTATATACATATACATATGTATATACATATACATGTGTGTATATATATATATATATACATATATATACACACATATATATACATACGCATACATATATACACACTAAAACTTCTTTATCCATTTATCTGACACTTCAGTTGTTCCCATATCTTGGCTATTGTGAATAACGCTGCAATAAACACATGAATATAGATAGTTATTTGATAATCTGTTTTCATTTCCTTTGGATATATACCAAGAAGTGGGACTGCTGGGTCACATAGTAGTTGTATTAAAAAGTATTAATAATTTTAAGAAAGCTTTTTTTAATGTTTACTTATTTTTGAGAGACAGAGAGAGACAGTATGTGAGCGGAGGAAGGGCAGAGAGAGGGAGACACAGAATCTCAAGCAGACTCCGGGCTCTCAGTTGTCAGCACAGAGCCCGACACGGGTCTCAAACTCACGAACCATGAGATCAGAACCTGAGCCAAAGTTGGTGCTTAACTCACTGAACCACCCAGGCACCCCAAAAGTCTTAATAACTTTGAGTGCTAACTATTGGTGCCAGGCTCAGTAGAATACAATCAGATGGGCTGCTATTTCAAATACCATTCTGAAGGCAACTGGAACTCAGGAAAATTATGTGACTTGCCCACAGCTAGTAAGGGATTGGGAAAGCAGTCTTGACATAGCACACACATAACTTTAAAACTTCTGCTTTGGTAATATAAGGGGATTTTCTTTTTTTATCTAGTTTTCGCCACTCCGGGCACAGAAAAATCTTAGTCTGTGCTAATGCAAATATTAAAATTCAATTTAAATCATTGTCATTGTAACGTGAAATGGTCCTTTGATTACGTTCCACAAGTTGTTGACGGCTTTAGTATTTTGTCTGGAAATACTCTTCTGGCAAAAACACGCTACATTCTCCCTCCCCCATCAGCATTCTGCAGGTTGCAGCAAAAGTCAAGAGCATTTTAAGCCTATTTCAGTGGGGAGAAGAATTTCTTGAAGAAGATGTGAACTGAGAGTCAGTTCAGACAGAAAGCTGCACCCTAGGATAATTCTTACAGAATTGCATTAAGTGCTATAGCCCAAGGTATCCCAGCTCTCTTGCAGAATCTGCTGATATGTTTCTCCCTCTCCATTCCCACCCCCATATCTGGCCTAAAGAACTAACAGCTTTGTCTTGCTTAAAAGCAACAGGGCCATCTATTGCCAACACAAAGAGCCTGTTTAAAATCCCCAAGATTTCTGTATTATGATAGGGTTTAAAACAGATCAAACACTCAAGTTTGACATTATATATTAACACTTTGCTATTTGGCTTTATTTTCGTTTATCTTATTGACAATGAAATTTAGATAGCACCACTATTTTGGGTACGTTATCCCAAATATTGTGTCCTTTGTGAAAACACTTCTAGGAGAGGATTTTGTGGTACTGAAACTGTTCACGAGCATCATTTAGCTCGGTTTTAATTTAATTTTAAGTTAGTGCAAGTGATTTTCTTTCCCCAGCATATCTTGATGTTATATATTCTGTTCATTTGGTCATTATCGCATATACGGAAACATAAGTAAATGACACGAAGAGAGCATTGTATTGCCGACAGTGGGTTAGGTTTGGAATCACAGAATATGCTGGAATGCAGAAGATACAGCATGTGGAGTTACAAGTCCCAACCTACATAGAACGTTGCACTGAATCTTGGTTCATAACAAAGTCATACCATTTTTACATCACCCATTTTGCAGACCAAGGTGAGACACAAAGTGTAGTTATTAAAGATGTCAATTTACCTAAAAGCCCAAACTTCCCTATTTTTTTAAGTTAGTGTCAGGTAGAGAACCCAGGACTACATATTTTTCCAGAATGAAAATGGTATCACTTCATCTGAAATGCACAGCATAAATCTCTTTATAGAAGTTGCTCTCAAATGTAATACAAACAACATCCTTCTGCTTCTATCATGAAGACCTCAAAAGAATTGTTATATGTAATCAAACATGTGATACGTAAATCTTCTTTAATTATATATATAATATATGTGTAATATACAATACTATGTATGCATATATGTGTGTAGGTGTGAAATTATGTTATTTTCATAATATTTGTCTTAGTGTTGCTGTGAGTTTATGGTCTTGGGTAAATGCTAAAAGAGTTATAAAAGCTATTTTCATAAAATTTATACTTGTAATACGTGTGAAATTTAAAGACGATCTCTGCAGGGATCTAATGATATACCACTATAGCCTTCAAATAAAGTAAAACCTTCAGAACAGTATTTTTAAAATGTATGACTCCCACCCTTCAGACTTGAAATATTTATACAGTAATTTCTGTGCATTTGATAGGAGAGAAAATGAAATGATTCGGTGTGCTTTAACATATACCAAACAAAATATGGCTATCTGTGTATTTTGAAGCTAAAAATTGTTGGACAGTAGCTCGTGGAAAGACAAAATGAGTTTGAGACAAAGGGTCACTTGGAAAGTGCGAGGTTGTTAAGAAGCCCATCAGAAAAGGATGAGAGATGAATTATATCGCTGTTACCTCAATGACATGGGTGGGAGGTTGGCAATATGAAGACGGGAAGTGAGATCAAGGCAAGAAGTAACGTTCTTATTGGGGATGTAAAAGTAGAGGCTATATAAACAACTGATAGATAAATCAATATGAAAACATTCTTCCCAAGAAGCTAAAAGTTAGAGCAAGGGGCTTTTATGAAAGGAAATGCCAATGGTTCTTGCAGAGAATAAAACCTTCTGTTACATTCTACTTCATTTAGTTTAGCCTCATTGCAGAATCTCGGGATGCAAAGTACTGCTCCCATTCGGAATGTCTTCTGAAAACACAAATGTGTGAATGTGTTTTAAAAAAAATTATCAAGAGGTATTGTATCAATGTTCAATATATCCTAATCCAGCTTATCGCTTTAGAAGGCAGTCAGCAGAATGATTTTCATTGTCCTTGGATTTTTTTTTTATATGACTCATGCTTGATTTCTGAGAACACACACACACACACACACACACACACACACACACACACACATCTGAGGTTTCTAGACAAAGTGCATTTTTTTAAATGTCCTAAAATATTTTACATAAAAACAGGTAATTGTTGAGATACTTGATAATTAAAACCTTTTAAGTAAAATTCAACTTTAGCTGTTAAGTTTTCTACATCCAAAAAACTCAAAAATCAAAAACCAAAAAACATCCAGACACATGTTCTTCCAGTATCTCCACGAGGGAGTAAAATCTTGTCTTTAGTGTCTGCATAAACTTGCAGAGCTGCCAAATGAGTTAATAACATTTTGAACGCATGGACTAATAACTGTAGAGACTGCTTCCCACTCAATCACTAAGTCACTGTTTTACACGTGTGACAGTCCTAGAGGGGGCTCTGGGGTCTACACGGAATTTGGATTGTGTCTTATCGTTGATAAAAATTCAACTTGCAAGGTATTCGTGAACAGCTCAGGTGTGCTTCATAACAACTGCTGTAATAGTAACGTGTTTACTCCTATCAGGTATTCAGCTCAGGTCTTGTTTTTTTGTTTTATTGTTAGGAGCAGGGGAGACTGGTAGCGGTCAATACCCCTCGTAAACCCAGAGCACAGATGCAAACTGCTTGAGGAACACTATTGTAAGCCAAGCGTGGCCAGCTTAATCAACTATGTAGTAAAAAGCTGGTAACCACCTGGAAAACAGCTGGCAAACGAGTCAAATTAAATTATTAATACTGTCTCTTCCATACTGTTTCCATTAGTAGAGTAGCACTGTGGCATTGAGGGAAATGTGTGGGCTTTGCATTTAGGAAACCCTGAGCTTAAAAGTAGGAAAATTAGCCTCCACGAGCCTCAAAGTTTTCAACTGTCAAATGGGGATGTGAATACCCTGTTCATGGCTTGTTTTAATGCATTAAATGAGACAGTGGATGCACAGTGCTTGGCAAACCAGATGTATCTGAAAGCTAGCAGGGAACTGCATTACCTTTTTAAATCTGGATCATTCAA
Source organism: Felis catus (assembly GCF_018350175.1). Lineage (NCBI taxonomy): Eukaryota > Metazoa > Chordata > Mammalia > Carnivora > Felidae > Felis > Felis catus. Next base: position 8,600,519 of record NC_058371.1, on the reverse strand, counting down.
AATAAAGCAGCGGCTTGATTTTTCGTTGTGTATCCCTGCCCATCTTTGTAATCCTGGAGGCTAAGCATCTTCATAAAATACTAACGACCCCCAAAACTTATGCCATAAAATTTGGACTTATCTTATGTAGGATTCCTTTATGGAGTCAAGCATGAAAGTGAAAAGTGCTTTGATGGCCTTTTCCCGTTTAATTCTTCAGACACAGAAACCAGAAAGATTCACAACCATGTTATGTTAATGACCACACTTTCAAAATGCCCCTAGAACCACAATAAATAACCTATGACATCCATAACCATTTTGTGACTCATTGTTCATAACCAAAGGACTTCCCTGACATTTATACACTCTGTTAAACCACCCGTATCTGTGTAAAATTTTTTAAAAAGGCATTAGCAGGTATGTTTTATACTAATCAGACCAAGGCTATTCAAACTTATGACCCAAAGCCTGTTGAAAGACTCAGTTCTTAGAACAGGCTGTTATTCAATTATGGAGAAACCTGCCTTTTACAGCACATTAATTAACTACAAAATTATGAACTTTCTCTATATATCTATGTCCTGACACTGCAAAATGATATTAGTTGAAATGTTGTTTTTATATGCTTTAGTAACTTAATACATTTCAGGGTGGCATAAACGTCTCTTGACAATTTTTTTTTTTTTTTTTTTTTTTGTGAGAGACACTGTCATTTAATTGCATTTGGTGGTTTATGAACTATAATCATCTGACTCTTTAACCTTCGGAGTCTTGCAGTGTAAGCATCTGTGAGCAGAAAATGCACCTTACGCTTTCCAGGAGGCTAAAGAGTGTACACCCTCCATCAAAGGCCTCTGGTAAGGAGAGAGAACCACAGGGAGGACAGGAGCTGCCTTCCAGCGAGATGGTTTCAGGCTCTCGGTTCTCAATGTTACCTGATCCTTTGAATTCATTATTAAAATACAAGTAAATCCAGGAGGGCTAACACCTTAATCTGTTCTCAGACCACAACTGGACTGAAGCACAGGGCTGATCAGAAATCTGCACTGCCAGCCAGAGTAGGGCATCACTACAGAAAAGCAGGAGTAAGACACAAATATCCCTACTGACCTTCTCGAATCCGCTTCAGTTTGAATTTGTTTCAGTTGTACCCCTGTGAGATAACAGAAAAGGAAATAATTCAGTGTACAGATGCTTACAGGGCTCTTTCACCCCCTGGGAAACTTAAGTTGAATGAAAATAATGCCAGCCTTGTGATTTTATAAAAACCATAACTCATTTTAAATATATCTTGAATGTTAGAAAGTATTACGTATCATTAACACATGGAGGTGTTTGTATATAAGCCAACATAAATTTGACTAGAGTGCTAGCCTGCTAAAGCCCTTGGGAGAAATCCCAACCATCTGATAATAATAATGCATCTCTCACAGAAGTGTCTCTGGAAAAGGGACAAACATTGGAAACCATGAACAATGGGACTTGTGATGAGCACTGGGTGTTGTGTGTGATGATGAATCACGAAATTCTATGCCTGAAACCAACAGGGCACCACATACTAACTAACTAGAATTTACATGAAAAGTTGAAACATTGAAAAACTAAATAAATAAAATCCTAAAGACAAAATACATAAACAAAATAATAAAATAAAATAAAATAAAATAAAATAAAATAAAATAAAATAAAATAAAATAAGAATGACAGACTACCTGATAATGGCATCTGATAATGGCAAGTTGAAATTAAAGGTTAACGTCAGGGTACGAATGATACGAATATTAATGTTACAGAAGCATAAAACACATGTCAGCTGAAGGAGACAAAATATACTGATGACAGGACTCTGCTGGCTTATACAAAAGGCAGGAAGCGATGCCCAGAGATGCTGTCTGAGACTGTGGTGTGAACCTGAGATTTTCACAGGGCACATGCTTCCTTGCCCTTGAATAAAGACAGAGTTGCCATAGCCAAAAGTCAGTGTAAATGCGGTTTATAAAATAAAATCTGTATGTTCAATCAGCATCATGCTCGTAACAGAACTTCAAAATGGCAAACGAAGCTTACAGGCATTTTGGCATGTTCATATACTGACACCCTTGAAAATGTGCTTTAATTATGCCAAAGTTGTGCAGGGAAAGGAGGAAGCTGAGGAAAGGTGGATAAGGCAGTCTACAAGAACCTACCCCCAAATTAGAAACCACTGAACTCCAGTATCTACTAAAGCACCCGTCCCCAAACATCAGTATAAGCCTAGCTACCTGCTAACAATCAGCTAGAGAGCTTGGTGATTACAATTTCTTATTTATTCAGTCTAATGAGAGATCAAACAGTCGGCTTCTTTGAAATGTTCCCCGGGACATTCTGATATTTACAGGAACTGGAACCACTAGACCAGACTCTTCAGACTTGACTGGCCAGAGCCAGCTCTGGCCACAACCAGGTCTCTGCAGCTCTCTGGCTGGTTTTTCATACTTAATGACGACTGACACATATTCTCCCTAAATCTGTATATTGGATTGCAGAATGGATGCAAAGTACAAATTCAAAGGCCACTGAGAACTCTCCCCAGCACCTCCTCATCCGTTAATAACAGCAGAAATCATCTCCCTGATCTGGTATCTTCCATTTCGTGGTCCCTGAAGGAGGGAAATCAAGTCTACGGCGGTGCGCTTTTTGCAATTTGCTCACATATTTGAAGGGTTTCTGCTCCTACTGACAGATGTATAAAATTCATTGCTTGTGAAAAGAAGGGGGAAAAAAAAGAAAGGGGTAAGATTTATGTTCGAAGATGCCGCAGGGTTTAGTTACAGTAGAATGAAGATTATGCATAAAAGAAGATCCTAGAACTCTTTGTTCCTGGCATAAAACATGATGCTGTAATGATGGCCTTTGTTTTCAGAGCATTGTAAGTGTGACTGAAGAGACTCATATGTGAGACATCCACACTGCAAGCTGTCTTGATGTTGGTAACTCAAACAGCTGATCTGATTTACGAACTTTGCACGTACCATTTAGTTCTGTATTTCCCGACATGATTGTGCAAATCCGATTTTTAGTCTTCTTTTAAAGGTTTGAGTTTTATTATATTTAAGAAATGACTATGAGTAACGTCAATGTGGCCAGGGTAGCAATGTTAAGTGGAAGCTACTGGATTAAGAGCAATCAGTAATAACATTATTGAAGGAATTGGTGTTTGAGATAAGGAAATGTATCTTCTAGGATCCTCCATGGAAACAGAAGAGGCAAGAAGATAGAGTGAGAAATTATGTGATGAATGGAAATAGATTCTTTCTGGTATTTCTGATCTGGTAATGATTCTGTATGGTAATGATTCCTTTTGAAAAAATAAATGAATGTTCTAGCTAATAATAATTAATAACTTTAAATCTTAGAGGCTTAAAAAACAATGACTTCTTCTCTCTCATACCACATGTCTATGATGGGTGAACTGAGACTCCCCTCAATAGTGCTCTCACTCAGGACAATAGAACATTGGCTCTCTGGAGTGTTGCTGGTAATTACGGCAGAGAAAAAGAGAAGGCATGGTAAACTGTGCACAAAGTAAAAGCGTCTATCCTGAAATGATAGAATTTAGCTGATGTTTCACTCATCCAAGCAACTTCAAGTTGGCCCGGAAGTGTAATCTGAACCATGTACCGGAAAGGTAGGAAAATAGGATATTTGGTGAACAACAGTAATCACTTCAATGGTTTGCCCTTCTGGTCATTAAATGTTTGAGCTCCTTTCTCTTGAACAATCACAAAAAAACATATACCGACTCACTTCCCAAGCAAAGTCACATCAAGTCACAGCTGTACTTCAACGTCCATGATCTCCAAGTGATGCTAAGTGTCCTGACAGGTCTCCTCCTTGTCTGGAGAGCTGTGCACAGACAAGGCATCATCCAGCACCAAACCCCCAACTGCCAACCCCAATATTTAATGGTAGGACAAAGACAGATCACTGTCATTACCAGGAAAGGTGACAGACAGGAAACACAGTGAAGTCACCGGTCTATAGAAATTCTGAAATCATGCTAGACAAATGTCCTGGGGAGCCTCAGGCTGGGAGAATAGAGAATGTTGTTTAGACTGTATTCTGGTTCCTAAAAGGGTCCCACCAGCCCTGCCAGCCTAACTTGTTCCACGGCTCTTGGCTACTCTTCTGATTGTTTGTTTATTTATTTTTTATTATCCTTCCTGGTCACAACTGAGTTGGAAATGAGGCTGTAATGCCATGTCCTCACTGGAGGCTAAGCAGCTTTCTCACTGGGCTCCCTAGCCTCCCAGAAAGTTAGGGACTAAAGGTCATTTTAATTCGAGGACAGGCATATAATGTTTTCTCCATGCTCATCATGATTTCTCCCACAGTGCACTCTCTTAAAATCTTAGCAGTTTTTAAAATGTTTGCCTCAGTCAGTTACATGAGCCAACAGCCACATCCAGAATTCTTTCTAGACATTATTTCTTAGATTTACAATATTTCTTTGCTTCTTGCCCCAAGCTTTCTCTTTCTCCACTTAATTACAAGCCTTGGGCCAATCAGGCGGAGGTAGGAGATACCTTTAATCTCTTTTCCCTGAGCTATTTTATTCAATCGAAAGGATTTACTATATGCTACCTTAATCCATTCAAAGGCTTTTAATAATGGGAATAAACAGCTTTAGCCTTGATTGGATCCTCGCCTCAAGGCTAAGTTTTGATCAGATTTTGTTGCTCAAAGAGTTTTTTCCAACCCAAGTCCCTGAATCTGTAGACTCTATTTTGTTTTGTCATAGCTTCCCATTGAGTATTATTAATGATTATGGAAATATTAAGAGTTATTCCAAAGAACACCCTGGATTCCAGCCATAGACCTCCCTACCCACTTTGTATAGTAGGAGCCAACTTCCTGTTACTAGTAAGGATCAATCTCTGCTCATTTGTTCAGTAGTAAGAAGAGTTTCACAGGGCCAGAAAGTGGTCTCAGCTTCCACATCAATGGAACTATGGCTTTCTATCTTGTGGAAGGTTTTCTCTCTTGGGATTAGTATCCCTAAACCTTCTAAGCCCAAGGTTGTGAGGACAGGAAGCAAATATTTTATAAATTTCCTAGAACGATGAAGGGAGAATTTTTTAAAGGGGTCATGATGCTAGTAAACGCTGTGTAGAAAAGGACAGTGAATCTCTATCTGTGATACGGATCTTCTTGAAAGGACTAATTGCTGCCCCTCCACAGTGGAAGGAAGCTAATGTAATCAATTTGCCTCCAGATGGCTAGATAGTAACCAATCTCTCCAGATCACTCCAAGGAATGGGGCCATGTTGATGGCTCAGTGTTGACATCTGCTGTTGGCAGGTAGGGCACTCAGCATCATCAATGACTGTATCCACATCAGTCTTGAAGAGGGACTGATGACTGAGACTGTTTATAGCCTTTATTGAACAAAATTGCCATGGCGAGAAAGAGAGAGAGACAGAGAATGAATGAGGTCACCATATATCTGCAAAATGAGTTTTCCTGGTTATCTGACTATTGAGAACATCCTCTGCAGGGGGTATCCTTTATTAGGCATTGACATAACACACAGATGTCTTATACACTGTATGCCCATGCCAAAAGACACAACTCAACACTCCTTTGAAAGATCGATCACCTTGTCACTAATCTGACCAATCGGATTCTTTTCAACTGGCTATACCATTATCCAACGTTCATTATTTGGTGTAAATTCATATCTCAAATTATTTCTCCTATAAAACGATGTGGAAGATCAGATATATGCCCCACATTGTTCCTACTGGGAAAATTTCATTTCACAGCCATCTGTCAAGGGTGCTTTTGAATGGGCTATGATACATCAGGAAACACCCATACACGTAAGCCTGAATTGTTTTCTTCCTCAGGCAACTAGTCAACCTGAGGAATTTTCTACCAAGTTTGGGATGTGAGTTGAGGAAAAGACCACAAAATGGCAGGAGCAGGACTGAGACACCTGCTCGTGCAATTTTCACCGATTTTCTGGCCCTGTTTGGGAGTGTGCCATCCAGAGCACTGCCATTTAGTACTGGAATGTTGATGCTTGTGCTTGGCCTTATGACCTGCTAGAGCAGCAATATCCACCAGGGAGCCTGATAGACACTGCTTGATCTAAGTCATCCGCCACGAGTCTAGCACAGTGGGAAGAAACCTACCCGGATCCCCGTAATGGTGCTTCACACCCTTTCACCCACTTCCTGGAATTGTTCCAGTTCATGGACTCAGAGACTGTTGATTAAGGGAGAAACTGTCTCCCTTTTAGGAGGGATCCCACAACACACCTCAAATATATGCCTTAAATTTTCTTCTATGCCTTCACTAGAGGGATAATAGACATTTACCAGGGTAACTGTGATCTAGGAGGTGGTAAAGACCCAGATTTGCCAAGAATATCTCGACACTGGCTTTGAGCTTGCATTAATCCCTGATAATCAATGTGTCACTGAGGTCCACTGGTTGTAAGGGGTGGGAAAAGACTGACGACTCTGGAATCTGGGTGGCAAGTTCAGGCTGGGGTCCTGTGAGCCCACAGAAACACTGTGTTCTTTTCCAGTCTCGGAATGCAGAGTTGGAATAGATACACTCAGCACCGCACCGGCAGAACTCCCACATTGTCTCCTTTATCATCTAGAGGAAGGGTTATCTTTGAAGCCAGAAGCAATGGAAGCTTTTATGACTCCAGGGCTAAAGGGAGAAGTGGGAGAATTCATTTTCTCAGAGTCCAGTAAAAACTGAAACCAGGCAGGAAGGGCTGGAGTGGGGAAGGGGCAAGGCATGGAGGGAGCAGCCGTTCCTGCCCTCCGGACTCCTGCAGGGGTCCCTCTGACTGCATGCCAACCAGAGCTGGCCAGCTGGCCTGGTCCCTGCAGCCTCAGCGCTTAGCTCCCAGGGCACAGAACAAGGCAAAGAATGATAGAGAACAGATAGGGTTGGAAAAAGAAAATAATAAGCAAAACTACCAGAGACATTTATTCTGGTCATCGAATAAAAAAGCCAGGATGGTATTTTCTGGAAGAGGTGTTTCATCACAGAAAGAGAGACCCTTTAAAGAGGTGTTGTGAATGTTGACAACTGATACAGGACTTCCTGAGAGAGGAAAAGTGGGATTCGTTTTTTAAACAAACTTAACTTTAATTAAACCGAAGGAAACCAAGTTTGTATTATGTTAGAGATTATGTAGTTTGAGCTTAGAGCATATAAAGGTATTCCTGGATCAGGTCCTACAGAAATATGGGTTATAGGTAAACAGAGAACTTTTATTTTGTTTTGGTTTTGATCTTAGAACTTTACTGAACACAGCAAAAACTGTGTACAATATATGTCAGATATATGTGTAGCATATCTTCTTTTTAAATAGAGTTATCCATTCATCACACCTATAGATGATGTGTCTTGGGTGAGTGCTTGCAGGTTCGTGTGAGTTTTATTTATTTATCCCTAAGTGAGGCAACCATTTTATTCTGAATTTTGCACTACAACTTGGGGACTAAATTTTTAGAAAATGCCCTCATCTCTTATTTCTCCTGATTCACATTGTGAAGTGGTTTGTTTTTGTTTTTAATTTTTTAATGTTTATTTATTCTTTTAAGAGAGAGAGAGAGAGACAGAGACAGAGTGTGAGCGGGGGAGGGGCAGAGAGCGAGGGAGACACAGAATCTGAAGCAGGCTCCAGGCTCTGAGCTGTCAGCACAGAGCCCAACTCGGGGCTTGAACTCCAGACCCTGAGATCACGACCTGAGCTTAAGTCAGAGGCTCAACCGACTGAGCCACCCAGGTGCCCCTCGCATTCTGATGTATTTTAGACAGCTTACAGAAACCTGCCCATAATTCTACTTTGGCCACAGTTTTTTTGATTTGGAAAACCTAATGCTACAAGTTTTTGCTTGGGTATAGTTTTTTGCTCTACTTAGTTGGACTTGTCTGGTCACTTTCACATTAAACTTTCCTTGGTCTACTTGCTTATAAAACAGAAAAGGGAATGCCCCAAGGAGAGATTCTTATTTTCTTTTTAATTTTTTTTTTTTTAACGTTGATTCACTTTTGAGACAGAGAGAGACAGAGCATGAACGGGGGAGGGGCAGAGAGAGAGGGAGACACAGAATCGGAAACAGGCTCCAGGCTCCCAGCCATCAGCCCAGAGCCTGACGCGGGGCTCGAACTCACAGACCGCGAGATCGTGACCTGGCTGAAGTCGGACGCTTAACCGACTGAGCCACCCAGGCACCCCGAGATTCTTATTTTTTATCAAACAGAGGCACTGCTTCTAATCTATTCAATTTGCTTTTTTTTATTATTATTATAGCGGACTATTCCTTCTCTATCAAAGTCTTCTTTTATTTTCTATTGCAGTTGTACAAGAACAAGCTTGGGACAACAAATTTCTTCTCATAAAGCAACAGTGTCCTTTCATATCCATATTCCCTAGCATACACTTATGCTTCATTATTCAGGTATAGAGAAGTTGAAAGGACTGGGAAGTGTGCTTTGTCCACATAAGAACAGAACTATTAATAAATACTTCTGTGTCTGTAAAACCGCCTCAAAAATTAAGTGAGTTTCGTATAAATCATATAAAGGTACTCTTTAACATTTTTGTGACTTACAAGGCAGGGAAAGGGGATCTTGGTAATGTTTTGGTCAAATGTCATCTCTGGGATTTTAAATCAAATGAAAAAGAAATGCGTTTCTAGCCAGGAAAACCCTTATATTTATCCTGTCATGGGAGTCCACATTGAAGTTATGTCTTGGTCAGAGATTGATTGGAATTAGAGCAACAATTATACATTGGTCTAAGAGTGGGTCCCCAGATGCCCAAATAATAAACCTGACAATGTCCACAGAACATTCTGTACAAGTTAGGTGGTTTACTATGAAGAAGAGAGAAAACATTCCAGAGTGTTCCCTTGAGTTTGACCAAAGCTTCCCGGGGCACCAGGAGAACTTTGCATGCCTTTGCTCCTTAGTTAAAAACATATGGGGTAAGAATTTTGAGAAAAGCTTCTGGTGACAGAGAACTCAACAAGCTGAGAATAGATATGAAGCCAGAAGATCCAGGTTTAAGTGAGGTCTTGCCCTCACCAGCTGTTCCTAAGTCCCTAAGACCCACCTTCCCATGTGTGTCCTGAGAAAAAGGACCTGGTCGACAGTGTGCTTATTTCCGGTCATGATTAAAAATAATGATGCGTGTGAGAAACGCATGAGGAACGAAATACAATGCACAAGTGGTACGTGTGTTTGCTCATAAACACAGAGAAGTAACGAAGAGCCAGATTCTGTGTGGGCAACGCCAAGCGTTTACAGACAAAGAGACAGAGGCTAAGGAGGCTGACTACATTGTTTAGGGTTACAGAGACAGAGAGAAAAATTAAAGACTAAAGTTCCCGGAAAGTCAGCTCTCTACACAACGTAGGGAGATCCAACAGGACTGTAGATGAGTGTTTTTCAAAACACAGTCTGTGGAAGACCTGCCTCAGAATGTGTGCATATTGGTTGAAATGAAAATGCATGGTCTTTGCCCACGACCAACTGGACCAGAGTCGTTGGGAATGGATTCGTTTGGTACAAATTCCCAAGCCAATCGCGTGCACTCGAGTCACTGCCAATTGCCCCTTAATAGAGACCCTTACAGGGAGGTCAGAGGGTAGAATATTTTTGCATGTCCTTGGACATGGGCTGCTTAGCTCCTCTATCTTTTAAAGGAAGGTGAAAGGTTGCTGCCATCTACCAGTCTGCGATGTCATGCAGGTAAAAATGTGAAAATTAAGGGATTCTACACAGCGTAGGAAAAACAAGAGCCCCCTTGATAAGTGTGCCCACGTAGCAGGGGGCAGCGTGGGTCACTCACTGTTCCCGCTGTGGCACAAAGATAAAAGTACCCGAGATTGAATTCTCTCAGCAGGAGACACAGACACAGTATCTGCAGGGCGTTTGTCACTGTATGAAACAAACGCTAGGTGTTTCAAAGTCTTGATTTACTTTCGAGAGAAACAACACAACCTTCTAGGCCTTCTAAAAATGATGTCTGTGTTCGCAAAAGTGCCCGGAGCGTCTATCCTTCCGCGGACTCTGCCGCAGGCCTGTTTTACTGCCTCACCCTGACCATGTACCCTGTGCACATCAAATCATGGTTCTGTGCAGCTCTCCCTGTCAGGGCGTCTGATAGCACACCGGAGAGAAAGGAGAGGGTGGGGAAAACAAACGCTAGTGTGGGGACGTGTGTTTGGCACTATTGACCACATGGGCTCCATCCCTAATGAGGATTTACTGACTATATGGCCTTAAAGCTCTTCAATAGGCCTCTATTGCAATTTCCTTATTAGTTAACTTTGAGACAGAAGCACGGATTTCTCTGGGTTCAAATGTGATTGAAATGAGCTAATGCACACAAATTTGTCCAACACAAAGCAGTCTACACATCAATGCTTCCTTTCTTCTCACCCCTGCTGAACACATCCATCTTTTCCTGCCCTTTACTGCATTTTATTATTAACAAAAATTTAGCAAACACTTATCTGGTACCAACTATACAGAGACATGTATGTACTAATGTACAACTTTAACAACCCCTGAAGAATTTCACCTGGATGTCACATGAGGGACATCATGGTCAAGTTGGCAGTGATAAGAGTCCAAAGGCAGTGAGACATCACTAGGCATCCTACATACAGCGTTGGACAAGGTGGTTCTGCAAGGAAGGGATTATGGTGTCCACTTTACATACAGAATCATGGCTCAGAGAAGCAAAGGGGAGAAGCTAGGCCAAGTGCAGAGGAGGAGTTGGTATTCAACTCTGTCGTCCTTCAAAACCTATCCTTCCCTGGACCACATCGATGCCCAACCTAAAACCAGACTGGAAACCTTTCTCCCTCAAGCCTACCCCTTTCTGTTTCCCATTTTGGAGAGTGGAATCACAATTAAGCTAGTCATTCAAGAGGGAAATTTGGGAATTTTCTTTCAAACTGTCTTTTTTTTTCTCATTTCCTGCTTCCTATCAGTGGCTTAGTCTTCTTCATTTATACTCTTCATATTTTAAAATATCCTTAGGCATATAACTTCTACTCTAGGAAGTTTAAGGTCTCACTTATTACCTCAAACTTGGACGGCAAAATAAATCTTTTATCTTTGTCCAGTGAGAGACCTCATGACTCTATCCGTGTCAACATTTCTAGAATGATCTTTCTCAACCCCAGATTTGGATTTGACGATATCACTGTTTCCAGTGTGTCCAAGGTTCTTTATGCCTATTCAAGTAGCCTCAACTCCTGATGTTCCCCTTCGGTAACCGTTTGCAACCTCATGTGCCATTTTCTATGGCATGCCTGTGATAACTCTACTTTCCATACCTGAAAGGTATTGAACACTCTTCTCTTGTTCCCCTGGAAGAGACCAGTGAAGACTCAAGACTCATTCAAGGGCTACATCCCCTGTGGACACTTTATTAATCTCCAGTGAGAACTACCTACCCCACCTCCCTGCCCCAGTGCCTTATGTAGGGCCCTCTATCACAAGTTGCTTGTTAAATGTCCCCCTACCTGGCATACTGTACCTCCTTTCTTGAAATCAGGGATGGGAGTTTTGTTTGTCTTTGATTTCTAACAGCCAGTACAATGCTGGCAATTAGTATAGCCACTTAATAAGTGTTTATTGAAAGCATAAATAAATGAGTGAGACAACAGTCCATTGTTTTATACCAGGATTAGGTAGATGCGGGGCCAGAGGCTTCATGCAGGGTCTGTAATACAATAAAGATAAGACAAGGTCTCTGACACAGACAGCCTGGCTAGGTGACTGAACAATAGGTCAAGTTTAATTGATGAGTTACATCTTCTTCTCCTTTCTTCTTCCCTATTATTCTGTAGAAATGAGTCTGTTTACCTGAATGAACCAAATTCGCTGTCATTCTCCCTTTGCAGCTATGAAACTGTAAATGGTCTGAGCTCTGAAAGGGAACCAGATATTTCTACAAATTGTTTTGGAGATATATTATCCCAGCTTCATGGACGACTTTGAGGGGATTACCCTGAATGTTTAGCTCACAAAGGTCTGCCTAGAAAAACCAGCTTGGAAAATTGAGGTGGAGAGTTGATTTGTCCCTTTAAAGAGTGCTCATTTTACTACTTCAATAACAAAGGAAAATAGAAAGCGATACCAGAGGGGTCTGTCAAATGGCAAAGAACACCACGGGTTTAGCTATGACTGATATCCACTAAATCTAAAGGAAAGAGCTGCAGGGGCTTAATCAACCAAAGGTTGATTTTTCTCACACAAGAGGAGCCCTGGAGGGAGGCAGGGCTGGTGAGGCAGTTCCATTAAGTTATGAGTGACTCGGTTTCCCTTTTCTTTCAGCGCCATCATTATTGGCATTTGGTTTTGGTTTCCATCCAGGCAATGAGTGTGCTTTACAGGCAGGAAGGAGGTGCAGCAACAAAGGGAAATAATGCTTCTTTTTCACCTTTTAGCGACACCCCGTGGACGTGGCCAGAAGATATCACACCCACTGACTTTAAGGAAGCCTACCAGAAGAACGTTTGGTGGGCACTGGACTTCCTTGAACAGATGGTTCTTTTAGTGAGGAAGAAGGGAGAAGAAAACATGACTCTGCTAAGACCCAGTGGCATCTTTCCCATTTGGCTAAGGGGTAGGGATACTGAACACAACATGTAATAACCTGTAGGCTGATGGCTAAGAAGGATGGAATTTCAGGTTCACAAAGTGCTTACGCAGTCCCGGACACAAATCCATCCACTAAGCTCTCCCTTGACCGGGGTCCTGTTCAGATTTCAGCCTGGATTAACATCTATCAACTCTTACCTACTCTCTAGATCTCTGCTTTGAGTTTTTCTCATTTCAGTACCCCCTGTGAACTACTATGAGAGCTTTTTTTTTTTAAATTTATTTTGAGAGAGACAGATAGAGAGTGTGAGTGGGGGAGGGGTAGAGAGTGAGAGGGACAGAGGATCAGAAGCGGGCTCCACGCTGATAGCGGAGAGCCGGACATGGGGCTCGACCTCACAAACTATGAGATCATGATCTGAGCTGAAGGCAGATGTTTAGCCTACTCAGCCACCCAGGAGCCCCAGAGCTAACTTTCTAAAATACATACTGATTATGTCACTGAATCCCTCCTATAAAGTCAATCTTGTTGGTATAGCATAAGACACTCATCACGACCCTTCAATACTTGGTTCTGGCTTTTCTCGACAGCCCCACTTTTTAGGACTGCTCACCTTGCTCGTTGGTTCTGGCCAGAGTGAGAAAAAAATCTTCAGACTCACTGCCTTCCTAGGGTCCCTCTAGCCTCTGGCCACGTGCTTCCTTCTGCTGGGGCCATTCTTCATCCCTCTCCACTTTTCCCACCTGAGTTGTCCCTGAAGAGATGTGACTTTCTGCAGGAGACCGTCCCCGCTTCTTGGGTTACACCTTCCCCTCTACTGTCCTCACACCATGTCATTAGTCCTTGTGCAAATATCTACATCTTCGTCTACAGTACAGATTTGTGAAACAGGAAAAACATTTGTTCTCTTCACAACTGCAATCCCTTTTGCCCAGTGCTGTGAGTAGCAATAAATCCTGGCTTCATGAACAGGTAAACAAGTCCAAGTTGGTCATTGTACTTCTCACTCCCCATTGGGAAGTGTCTGGGGAGGAGTGGTAGGTGGGCACTGAGAGAAGAGGGGACTCTATCCATCAAGCAAGAGCCCCACAAACCCTTCTATTTTCTCCACCAAAGTGTAGACTTATGGATGCTTTCCCCCCTTCACTTACATCCTCCTGGCTTCCTTCTTGTGATATTTTTTTTGTTCAGTGCTGCCTTTGATATTTATTTCAATCCACCTGAGTCTTGAACAAAGTTTGGCAGAAAGGGTATGGGAACATTAAATGTGATCTCTCCTAGATTGCGTGTACTGCACATACAGGTACAGGGCTTTCAAATAATGATCCGCCGTTGGCTGAGGAATTGATCACCGTTCATGGATTTTTCATGGAAAAGAGCAATGCTTCTGGTGGTTGTATGTGGTAGTTTGATATATAAGAAGAGGAGAACCTAACTAATTACAGATATTTATGTTATTGGAAGAACTGCTTATGTAAAATACTTATGCAAGATTCCTTCAAAACACAACTACCATTATTTATGAGCAATGGGCTGCAAAACTTTATGAAGCTTGCAAAAGAGATTCCTTCTTTTAGGACATATACAATCTATCTGCAACTTACTTCTTCCCTTTAAAAAGCCTCTCTATTAGGGTTCTGGTCCAAGATGGTGGCATACGAAGACCCTAAACTCACCTCCTCCATGGGACACACCAAATTATAGCCACTAACAGAACAATTCCTCCTGAACAAAACCTGAGGGCCTCACTGCACACCTACTGAACAAGAAAAAACAAGAGAAAAGAGACAGAGACATGATAACAAAGGGAACCTCCACCCTGAGGCTGGGAAGGGCAGTGAGGAGAGACAGGACTGAGGGACGAGGAACTGAGCCCTCTGGCTTGGGCACAGGCCAAGCCAGAGGCTTGTTAAAAGAGCAACAGCCTATAAAACAGACAACACCAGAACCTAGGAAAACACCAGAGCAGATGAGGGAATGCTCTCTGGGTCGTGACAGGTTTGAGTCTCCCTGACCTCCCCACTTTAAAAGCAAAGATAGGAGAGCAGAGTCAGGTCTGGTCACCATAACTGGCCCACACCTCAGCCAGCCCTGGGCCCACAGGCGTGCACCAGTCCCACTGGCTCTGGGGTAAAAAGGGTGGTTTTGTTTGTTTCTTTCTTTCTTCTTTGTGTCTTTTCTTTCTTTTCCTTTTTTCCTCCCCCCACTTTTTTTTTCTTTCTTACTTTCTTTTCTTTTCCTCTTTTCTTAAAAAAGCAATTGGAAGGTTACCAGAGCAGCTCACCCAAATAGAAGAGCCAGAACTAGAACCCCACCAAATGGCCATGGGAGCTGCCGGAATATTCTCTGGGTGCGAAGGGCTCACAGACACAGTCTACGCTCTGACCCCGCCATCTTGAAAGTGGAAACCAGTGTACAGTCTGGGTGCCTTGGCCACTCTGCTGCATAGGTAACCCTTGGGCCCCCGGCCCCCATCAGCCCTAGGCATCCCACCAAGGTGGCCACAGGGTGGTACACACCAGAATCCCCTAGTTAGCATTCACTACAGCTCCAAACTACGCTCCAAGGGGACACAGGTGCCAACCACATAGAACACTCCAGGCCCATACCACTTTGGCTTCAGATGGCTTGCTAGGGCATCCCTGGTGCAGAGAGCTCCAGAACCTCTCAGCTGAAGTCTGCTTCAGATCCAGCTACCCTGCCAGGGTGCTCCCTGGGAATCCCCAGCCCATGCTTGCATGCTTCAGGTACAGCACCAGAGAACCCTCCAAAGTGCCCTAAAACACCTGCCTATACCAGCCTCCGCTAGGGCATCTACTCGCTGAGCACCTCGGTGCACCCTGGCTTGCACCCAATTCCACTTAATGTGTCCTGCTGATGTTCATTTTGCACAGAGAGCCCAAGGGCCACATCAGCCTGTGGCCCTTTTAGCTGTAGCTGTCCTGCCAGAGTGCCACCTGCATAGAGAGCCCCAGCACCTCCCAGTCTGTACCCTATCTTGGCTCCAGCCACTGTTTCAGGGCACTCTCTGTGCAGAGAGTCCTGGAACACCCTGGTTCACATCCCCTTTAGCTTCAACTATCCTGCCAAGGTGCCCACTGTGTGTAGAGTACTGGGTCCCCCAGGCTTATACCAATTTTAGTTTCAACTGTCCTGCCAGGGCACACTCTGTAGAGACAGCTGAGACACAACCTGGCTTCACACCATCTCAGCTCTAGCTGCCCTGCCAGGGTACCCTGCACAGGGCGTCCTGGAGCACTCTAGCTTAACCCCTTCCAGCTTCAGCTGTCTGGCCAAGGTGCCATCAGCACATGGAACCATAGGACACCCTGGCCTGCATCCACTGTAGTGTTAGCTGTCCTGACCGGGGAGCCCTGGGATCTCCAGCCCATGCCAGTCACAGCTACAGCCAACCAGCAGAAGTCATGAACCCCCCACAGTCTACACAGGGATGGCCATATGTAAGACCATGCCTTCAGGTTTAGGAGAAGCAGCCGTTCTGCCTAATCCATAGAAACAAATATGAAGAGTCCAACAAAACTTGGAGACAGAGGAAAATGCTCCAAAAGAAAGAACAAGACAAAACTTCAGTAAAGGAACTGAAAGAAATGGAGATAAGCAAGGTTCCAGACACGTAATTTAAAGTAATGCTCATAAAAATGCTCACTGGGCTGAAGAGAAGAGTGGAATCACTGAGGCCTTTGATGAAGGCTAAAAAAATATACAAAAGAACCAATAAGAGTTGAAGGAGATAATAACTGAGATAAAACTCACACAAAAGGGAATGCAGGGCTACAGGGTACATTAGGATGAGGGTACATTAGAGGGTAGATTAGTGATCTGGAAGATAGGATAATGGAAAACACCTAAGTTGAACAGCAAAAAGCAAAAAAAAAAAAAAAATGAGGATAGATTGAGGGTTCTTCGGAACCACATCAATTGTTTGTTAACAATTGCATTATAGGGACCCCAGAAGAAGAAAAGAGTGAGAAAGGGGCAGAAAACTTACTTAAAGTTTCCAAACCTAGAGAAGAAAATAGACATCCAGACCTAAACAGTAGAGAGAGTTCCAAACAAGATGACCCCAGGAGGTCCCCACCAAGACACATATTAATTACAATGGCAAGATAATAATTAAAATGACAAATTTAAAGATAAAGAGAAAAACTTAAAAAGCAGCAAGAGAGAAGCAAAAAACTAGCTACAAGGGAAAATCTATAATGTTTTCAGCTGATTTTTAAGAAATGCTAAAGGGACTTCTTTTTTTAAATTTTTTTTTTAACATTTATTCATTTTTGAGAGACAGAGTGCAAACAGAAGAGGCTCAGTGACAGAGGGAGACACAGAATCTGAAGCTGGCTCCAGGCTCCAAGCCATCAGCACAGAGCCCAATGTGGGGCTCAAACCCACGAACCACAAGATCATGACCCAGGCCGAAGTCGGACGCCCAACCAACTGAGCCACCCAGGTGCTCCAAGGGACTTCTTTAAGTAGAAAGGTAATGGCCATTATTAGACATAAAAATTATGAACAAAAAGATGTAAAATATGACACCATATGCATAAAACATGTAGGAGGGAGGAGGAAGAAAGAAAGAAAGAAAGAGCAAAAGAAAAAGAAAAGAACTTCTTAAAAAATGTGTTTGAACTTAAATGACTATCAACTTAACACAGACTGCTATATACTTAGGATGTTTTATAAGAACCTAATGGTAACCACAAACCCCAAACCTATACAAGATCCACAAAAAATAAAATGAAAGCCAAACAGCTATAGAGACTTATCCATAACAAAGAAAGCAAGAAAGGAAAAGAACTACAAAAACAACCAGAAAACAAACAACAAAATGGTCATAAGTACATACCTATCAATAATCACTTTAAGTGTAAATGGCTGAAATGGCAGAATGGATAAATAAACAAGACCCATCTGTGTGCTGCCTACAGGAACCTCACCTCACACTTTAGGAAACATACATGGTGAAAGTGAAGGGATGGAAAATAGTCACCAGGTAAATGGTGAAAGAGAAAAATCAAAAATAAACTGGTATAGCAATGCTTACCAGCATTGTTTCAATGTTTACTGGTATAAACAATTGTTTACTGGTATAAACTGGTATAGCAATGCTTACCAGCATTGTTTCAATGTTTACTGGTATAAACAATTGTTTACTGGTATAAACTGGTATAGCAATGCTTACCAGCATTGTTTCAACAAAGACTGTAAACAAAGACTGTAAAAAGAGACAAAGAAGGGTATTATATAATAATAATAAAGGGATCAAAGCAGCAAAAGGATAAAACAGTTATAAATATGTACACACCCAACATCGGAGCACCTAAATACATAAAGCAAATATTAATGAACATAAAGGGAGAAATTGAAGGTAATACAACAATAGTAGGGAACTTCAACACCCCACTTACATCAATGGATAGATCATCCAGGCAGAAAATCAATAAGGAGACAGCGTCTTTGAATGACACATTAGACCAGATGGGCATAATAGACATATATAGAATATTTCAGCCACAAACAACAGAAAGCACATTAGGTCACAAAACAAACCTCAATAAATTTAAGACTGAAATCATACCATGCATATTTCTGACCACAATGATATAAAACAAAAAATAAATCACAGGAAAAAAATTGAAAAACACACAAATGCATGGGGGTTAAACAACAAGATGCTAAATGACCAATGGTTTACCAAAGCCATCAAAGAAGAAATTAAAAAAAAAATAGATGGAAGCAAATCAAAATGAAAACAACAGTCTAAAAGCTCTGGGTAGTAGCAAAAGCAGATGTAAAGGCACAGACGCATGCCTACCTCAAGAAACAAGGAAAAGCTCAAATACACAACCTAACCTTTTACCTAAAGGAACTAGAAAAAGAACAAACAAAACCTACATGAGTAAAAGGAAGGAAATAATAAAGATCACAGCAGAAATAAATAACATAGAGGAAGAAAGAAAGAAGGAAAGAAAGAAAGAAAGAAAGAAAGAAAGAAAGAAAGAAAGAAAGAAAGAAAGAAAGAAAGAAAAGAAGGAGGGAGGGAAGGCAGGAAGGAAGGAAGGAAGGAAGAAAGAAGAAAATCAATGAAACCAACAGCTGGTTCTTTGAAAAATAAACAACAGCGATTAACCCTTATCCAGACTCACAATAACAAAATAAATAAAGACCCAAATAAATAAAGTCAGAAAGAAGAGAGAAGTAGCAACTGGCACCAGAGAAAACAAAGGATTATAAGAGAATGCTACTAAAAATTATATGCCCACAAATTGGACAACCTGGAAGAAATGGATAACTTTCTAGAAGCATACAAATTTTCAAATGCATCAGAAAGCAATAGAAAGGGGCGCCCGGGTGGCGCAGTGGGTTGAGCGTCCGACTTCAGCCAGGTCACGATCTCGCGGTCCGTGAGTTTGTGCCCCGCGTCAGGCTCTGGGCTGATGGCTCGGAGCCTGGAGCCTGTTTCCGATTCTGTGTCTCCCTCTCTCTCTGCCCCTCCCCCATTCATGCTCTGTCTCTCTCTGTCCC
This sequence comes from Felis catus, assembly GCF_018350175.1. Lineage (NCBI taxonomy): Eukaryota > Metazoa > Chordata > Mammalia > Carnivora > Felidae > Felis > Felis catus. The sequence continues at coordinate 8,581,360 of NC_058371.1, read as the reverse complement.
CAAAATAAATAAACGTTGAAAAAAAATTTTTTTAAATAAAAAAAAAAAAAAAAAAGAAAATCTGGACAGATTACTAGTAATGAAATTAAATCAGCAATCAAAAAACTACCAAAAAAAAAATAAATAAATAAAAGTCCAGGGATGGGTTCACAGGTGAATTCCACCAAACAGTTAAGGAAGAGTTAATACCTATTCTTCCCAAATTAGTCTAAAAAATAGAAAGGGAAGGAAGGCTTCCAAATATATTCTACAAGGCCAGCATTACTCTAATACTGAAACCAGAAAAGACACCACAAAAAAAGAAAACTACAGGCCAATATTCTTGCAACAAAAATCCTCAACAAAATATTAGCAAGCCACATTCATCAATACATTAAAAGGATGATTTGTCATAATCAAGTGGTATTTATTCTGGAAATTCAAGGATGGTTCAATATTCGCAAATCAATGTGATATAGCACATCAGTAAAACAAAGGATAAAAATCACATGGCATCTCAGTAAATGCAGAAAAAGCATGTGACAAAATTCAACATACATTCATGACAAAAATTCTCAATAAAGTGGGTTTAGAAGGAACACACTTCAACATAATAAAAGCCACATATGAAAAACCCACAGCTAACATCTTTTTAATGGAGAAAAACTGAGGACTTTTCCTCTATGATAAGGAGCAAGACAAGGATGTCCACTCTCACCACATTTATTAAACATAATAATGGAAGTCCTAGCCTCAGCAATCAGACAAGGAAAAGAAATTAGATGCATCCATAATGGTAAAGAAGAAGTTAAATTGCCACTATTTGCAGATGACATGATACCATATACAGAAAACCTTAAATTCTAGATCCAAACCTACTAGAAGTAACAAACGAATTTACTCTGAAAACTGTAAAATATTAATGAAAGAAACTGAAGGTGACACAAATGGAAAGATATTCCATGCTTGTGTATTAGAAGAGCAGATATTCTTAAAATGTCTAAATTACCCAAAGTAACCTACAGATTCAATGCAATCCCTATCAAAATACCAACAGCATGTCCCATAAACCTAGAACAAATGATACTAAAATTTGTATGGAAACACATAACACTCCAAGTAATCAAAGCAATCTTGAAAAAGAAAAACAAAACTGGAGGTATCACAATTCCAGATTCCAAGATATATTACAAAGTGAAAGCAATCAAAACAGTATGGTACTGGCATAAAAAGAGACATCTAGATCAATGGAACAGAATAGAAAAGTCCAGAAATAAACCCATGCTTACATGGTTAATTAATCTATGACAAAGAAGGCAATGATATACAATGAGGAAAAGACAGACTCTTCAATAAATGGTGCTTGGAAAACTGGACAGCTACATGCAAAAGAATGAAACTGGGCCACTTTGTAACATCATGCACAAAAATACAGTCAAAACAGATTAAAGACTTCACTATGAGAATTCAAATCATAAAAATCCTAGAACCCAGGCAGTATTTTTCTGGCATTGGTTGTAACAACATTTTCCTAGATATGTCTTCTAAGGCAAGGAAAACAAAAGCAAAATTAAATTGTTGGGACTACACCAAAATAAAAAGCTTCTTCCCAGCAAAGGAAGCCGTCAATGAAACAAAAAGACAACTTACTTAAAGGGAGTAAATATGTGCAAGTGATATATTTGATAAAGGGTCAATATCCAAAATAAATAAAGAACTTACACAACCCAATACCCACCCCCAACTAATCTGATTAAAAAATGGACATAGGACCAAAATAGACATTTTTCCAAAGAAGACATCCAGATGGCCAACAGACACATGATGAGATGCTCAACATCTCTCATCATCAGGGAAATGCAAATCAAAACTACAATGAGATACCACCTCACACCTGTCAGAATGGCAAAATCAAAAAGACAAGAAATAACAAGTGTTGTGAAGGATGTGGAGGAAAAAAAATACACACTGCTGGTGGGATGTGAACTGGTACAGCTACTGTGGAAAACAGTATGAAGTTTCCTCAAAATTTAAAAATAGAGATACCATATGTCCAGTAATTCCTCTAATGGGTATTTGCCCAAAGGAAAAATACTAATGCAAAAGGATGTATGAACTTCTGTATCTATTGCAGCATTCTTTACAATACGTAGGATATGGAAGCAACCTAAATACATATGTAGACACACACACACACACATGCACACACACACACACATACCAGAATACTACACATCTTTAAAAAGGATGAGATTATGCCATTAGTGCAATAAGTTAGATACAGATCAATGCCATATAATTTCACACTTGTGTGGATTCTAAAATGAAACAAAACACGTGAAAAAATATCAGAATCAGACCTAGAAACACAGAGAACAAACTGATGGTTGCCAGTAGGGTTTGGGTAAAAGGGAGGAAGGGGTGTAGGAGATATAGGCCTCCAGTCGTGAAAGGAATAAATCATGGGAATCAAAGGCCCAATTTAAGGAATAGAGTCAATGATACTATGACAGTGATGTAACAGGACTGATGGTAGCTATACTTGTGGTGAGCACAGCATAATACTTAAAACTTGCCAAACCACTATACTGTACCCCTGAAACTAACAAGACATTGTGGGTCAAGTACACAAACAAAACAAAACAAAACAAAACAAAACAAAACAAAACAAAAACCTACACTGTAAACTTTATTTACTCTGTAAATTTCCTGGAGCTTAGAGAAGAATGAAAGTAAAAATCTATGTCAACAGAACCTCCCAGTAACCCTAGGATTTTGAAATGTGCAAAGGAAAACAAGGAAATATTAGGATTTAACACCTAGCAATTGAAAGAAAGATGGCTGCAGGGAACAATATCATATTCAGTATTCCCTCTTGGGAGCAATTATTAGCAACGGAGTAGAACAACAAGTCCAATAAAGAATGGGGAATGGTGTATGATGCTGAGTTCACAGAACTCTTAAGTGCCTCACAAGAGCAGGCACCTCAAACGGAGAAGCCAGCAGAAATCGAGGAATCCCTCCAGGACCAGGTGTTCCCTTGAGCCTCCTTTTCTGAGCATCAGACTATGCACAGGGCCAGACTTAGATTAGAACTGTCTTGAATTGCTCCATCCAAGTTCCTAAGACAGAGAACACAACTGGCCCAGTTCAGATGAGGTGTCCACCTCCGACCAAATCTATCCGTCCTAGTCTTCTTGGGCCAGTGGAACAGAACACCACAGACTGGAAAGCGTACACAAAAGACATTTCATTCTCACAGGTGAGGAGGCTGCAAGCCCAAGGTCAGAGTGCCAGCACAGTGGGGTTCTGGTGAATCTCCTCCTGGCTTACAGATTGCCTTCTCCTTGCTGTGTCCGCTCATGGTGGAAAGAGAGAGATCGTCTCTCTCGCATCTCTAATCTCATTTGCAAGGGCTCCACTCTCATGACTCATCACTTTCCACAAGCCCCACTTCCAAATACTATCCCATTGGGGATTAAGCCTCAACATATGCATTTTGGGGGGACATGAACACTGAGTCTGGAGCATAGCTTCAGCAAGGGGTTCAAAATGACATGGTTACACATGTGGCTGTTGGAGCCACACATTCAGCAGAGTGTCAGAAAGCGTACTTAGACCTTCTCAGAGAAAGGGTTTTGTGGGGGCACAACAGAGCCCTCCCCCAGCAAAAACTTTTGCACATCACAGCGAAGACAGTATGAATTTTGGTTTGCTCCAGCCTGCCACCTCATTCGTGGGGGGTTTCCTACACTTCTCTAGGCTCATTGAATCCCTTCCTTCTATTTATTTATTTTTGTCACTTAGCATGTTGTTAGTTTTGTCTTCCAACTAAAGTTTAAGCTAGTTTAAAGAGCATAACCTTATGTATGATAGGTACTCAGTTTTTTGTTGATCATAAAAAGAAGAAATATAGTCTGAACAGCTTTGAAGTATGAGTACGTGGTTTTGGGTCCTCTTCTCATCTCTGTGCCTAATTAGTAGGTTGACATTGAGTTATTTCACCTCTTTGTGTTTCCTGTTGCTCATCTGCTTAACATATGATATTACCAATTTCAGTGAATATCATACGTGCACTCCCAGGACCCATCCCTTCTTCAGATGAGAGCAGCCTTACTGCCATCGTGAAACAACTCCTTTCAGATGCTCAGTAATGTCCTCTCAGTGAGGCATGATATGTGGGCCTTGTTGATCAGCATACATCATCATATGGCACAGTGATCTGTTCCAAGATTAAGAAGGACCAAGCCACGCTAAGGAAAGTCAATCGTGGGCTATCTGCTAAAACCAATGAAATGAGAAAAGAGCTCTCTTGTTGCTAGACTCGAAATAAGGAGGATGAAACCTGGAACACCTGTATTCCCAAGTAGATAGAGCCTGCTTGAGTGAAGACGTAACAGAAAAAAATCCTAGCTGTGCAATAGATATGGAGCCCAGATGCCCCACTTTGAGCCAGGAAGCCTCCCAACTCCCAAAGCCAACACTATCTGATCGTTATTCAGTCATTTGAGCCTCTATCAATGTCCCCTTACCCCCCCAAAGTTTTTCCAATTTAAACTAGTTTCAGTAAGTTTTAGGTCATAATTAAAAGTCCTCTGAAAGGACTGTGAATTGGTAGAACACTTTTAAGAAATCAAGAGCCTTTATTATGTTCATATATATATATATTTTCCACATTTGGAAATCTGTCTTAAGAGAATCATCCTAAATGCAGAAAGAGTTTTATGACAAAGAAGACAGCAAGCTCCTTGATACCAATTTTTTTCTTCTGTTTTTTTTTTTTTTATGTTTATTTATTTTGAGAGACAGAGTACACGAGCAGGGGAAGGGACAGAAAGAGAGGAGAGAGAAAATTCCAAGCAGGCTCTGCACTGTCAGCACAGAGCCTGATATGGGGCTTGATCTCACGAACAGTGAGATCATGACCTGAGCTGAAACCAAGAGTCAGACCCTTAACTGACCGAGCCACCCAGGTGGCCCCCAATGTTTGTTTCTTATTAATCATCGTGTACATAGCAGCTAGCAAAATGCTTAGTATAATTAATATACTTAATATAAATTACTTACTACATCAACCAACCACTTACATGGTATTAACCAAAATTGTTTATTATAACTTAATCTAAATGTACAGATCTTTAGGGAAATGGTTAATTTTCATTTATATACTTTATGGTAGATTATACAGTCGTTAAGATATTATAAATCATTTGTAATACCATGGAAAGATAAATATGATACAACATTAAGGGAAATAAATTGAGAAGCTTGCATATAAAGCACAATTGTATCTATTTTATCAAAGACATATTCCAGAACGATATTCCAAAATGACAGAGCAAGAGGGTACATATTATTTCCTTTCTCCCACTTCTTTATAATTATGAAAATGTATTAACATGTTGATATATTAATGTCTTAATATTGCAAGAGAATAGGCACCTAAAATACCCAATTTCAACTATTTGTTCCTGATCTTTTCAATGCTATCATTCTTTAATTCCAAGAACCACTAAATTATTGGTGGTTTTCAGAAATCCCACTGTTTTTGCAGGTAGTGAAAATTTAGTACTAAAATTCAAGGACAAAGCCAGTACTTGTTAAATCACAAAGTACTTGTATTTTATTTGTTGCTGTTTTTTAATGGTTGTTTCGGATTCTTTCCTATGCTTGTGAAACCAAACAGAAATAGAGAATGTTTCAGAGACACAGAAGAGCGTCCCGTGCTTTCTTGCATGTGGTCCTTTTATTTATCCAATTATCAAGAATAACATCAATAACATCAAGAATGTAGGGGCGCCTGGGTGGCTCAGAAGAATGCCCATCATCGTCGTGTTCTCTGCTTAACTGTCCCCTCGGCACTGGCCCAGCCCCTCCCTCTGAGTGTCCCAACTTTCTTTCCTGTTTCCTCTTTCTTTCTTGCCTATTTCTTCCCTGTTTCCTCACTCAGCCTTATCTTCCCTGTCGAACACCCACCGCATTGACCCCTTGCTTCCCTGACCTCATGCTAAACGTCCGATGTATGACACATCCAGAGTAAACTTACTCAGTCCCCATCCTGAGGTCTTCTGCCCTCTTGCCCTTGGAATACTCTTTCTCTGCCTAAGTTGGCCAGCTGATATTCCTACTTATTCTTTTTCCAAGTAGGATGTCTCTTCCGTAAGCCCTAATGTGGGTCAGGCACCCTTACCTTAGCTTTCCACAGGTCCCTTGGTCTCCGTGTCCAAAGCACTGACTGCATTCACTGGTATGTGTTTGAGGGCTCTCCCATGAAAATGTAACCCATGTGACCACAGACGTCATCTGTCTAGTCCATCTCGTATGTCATCACAGCTCTTAGTGTAGAGCATGGCACATATTAATGACAGCATTTAGTAAAATTAGAAAGAATGGATGGATGGCACACACTTGTTTAATAGCATAGCCATTACTGGAAGATCCATAATCTGGACTCCCAGCTCACCTCCACTCACTGTGGCATTCTGTCTCCCTTGATTCCTTCCTCGGGTGAGTGGTTTTCACCTTTTCAAAGTGTATGGTATAATATTATGCCATTTTATTTTACCATGGACCTCTGGGATAGGTTTTCATTTGTTTCTCTGTTTTAAAAACATTTTGTTTATGTTTATTTATTTTTGATAGAGAGAGACAGAGCATGAGCATGGGAGGAGTGGAGAGAGAGGGAGACACAGAATCTTAAGCAGGCTCAAGGCTCTGAGCTGTCAGCATAGAGACCGACGTGGGGGCTCAAACTCATGAACCGCGAGATCATGACCTGAGCCGAAGTCGGACGCTTAACCGACTGAGCCACCCAGGCGCCCCTTCATTTGTTTCTGTAAGTGGAAAAGAGCACAGGGTATAAAGAAAAGGACAAAAGTGAAAGGAGAGAAAACAAACAGTATGCTCAAAAGGAGCCTGCCTTTGGAAAAATCAGTATTTGTTGCTCATACCTCTACAGTAGACGACTACAGAAAAAAAACCAAAAAACCAAAAAACCTTAAATTAAAAAACTTGAAATAAAAAAACATACTTATTAATGGTTTAAAATCCTTTGATCAGAAGTTGCAGAGAGGAATTTGCAAACATGTTTTGTTTTAAAGTCCTTTTTGTTATGATGTCAGCAAATTGTAGCCATTTATAATCTTTTATGGAAAGTCACTAATATTCAGACACTAAAAACAAACAGACACAAAAAACACAGAAAAAAAAAAAAAAACCCGGAGCTCATTCAGGCTCCGGTGCCCTTCAAATACAGGGGTGATAAAGTAAGAGTTTATAGATTGAGGAGCTGGCTGTCTTGAAAACTGACAAGGGATTTATGAAAAACAGCGGAAAACAACTGATATGAATAACCTCTATAATGATCCAGCATTAAATTATAACAGATGCTAACTCCCCATGAAATTAGAGACTAAAAATAGGAAAGACAAAGTAACCTTGAAAGAATTTAAGAAAAACTGGCAATCTTCAGACTCCATAATTACGAAAAAAAAAAAAATCAGTTATACTTTAATCCAATGCGAGTTTAATTTTACAAAAGATTTGGTTACCTCACTGAATACAATATTTTAAAACTTTATATGAGATGTTTGGCTGGATCTATGCTATAGTATTTGTATTTTAGGACAAGGAAAAACATACAAACTGCAAGATATGATGAAACGATTCCATTTACCATTTGGTTTTCAAACAAATTTAAGCAAATAATGAGAAATTTTACCGTAGGGATCTCTGGTGAGTACTTAGGAGGCTGAACTGAGAAAATCAAATGGTCTGTAATTGGGTCATGACCCTATAAGCTCTTGCCTCACTGCAGGAAGCAAAACAAGTTTCAGATCAATATTTACACACAGAAAAAAACGTCCTAAATATTTGGGATTTTTTGCAATGGTTAATTTGACCACACAATGCATTTTTTTATGTTCTGTAATCCTAGAAGGAAAATGTATGAATCCTCAGATACTTTTAAAGAAACATATCAAATTAAAAACAATCTTTATCTTAAATGACTGATTCTTATTGTATAGATTTCCTAGTGTGTTCACTGCCGATAAATTCATACATTGAGCTCTTCTCATCATAGACAGCAAGATGGTGAATCAAGAACTCAAGGAAACTCTCTGAAGACAGATTCTAGGGAGAAATGAATCATCTTAAGTAACTGGCCAGGACACCATGTAGTTTGAAAATCACCAGTTTTAGAGTCCTGCGAAAACCACCTCATCACTGAAATTAAAGACTGTTTTCAAATACATTATTTTTAGAAGAATCCAGAACTACCTAAGAACACTTTTATAACAGACTATATCTGTGGCCAAACTTATCTAGTCATATCTGGCCCTTTGATGAGCCAGTTAACAGATATTCATAAGGCACTATGATGTGTTAGGTATTTTTTAAGGCTAGAAACAGAAACATAAGACATAGTTTCTGCTCTCAAGGAATGTATACTTTCGTTGGGTGAAAAAGAACACATAAAAGCTACATAAAGTTTTAAGTTTAATAATAATATAATGATAACAATTGTGAATTTTCCTGTTACAAATAACACAAAAACTAACTCCATTTAAACAACAGCACTGATGCTGTTACGTAACTACAAGAGCGTAAGGCTTGAGTGCTACAGTGGCCTAATAATAGAAACGAAGACATGTTCTCTTTGCTTCTCTGTGTCTCACCTTCACCACGGTGTCACCTCATCCTGAGGTGGTCCTTCCTCATGGTGGCAAGAGGGCTGCCGCTCATTTGTATAGCACATTGACCAAACGAAGAAACGGCAATGGCTTTTACCGGCTCTCCCAGAAGAATGAGGAACATTCTTTGGAACCAGCCACTTTGCCCAGAGTAATATCAGGCTCTGACTGACTGTGTCATGAATTTCCTGGATTTATCTGTGGCAAGGGGGGTTGAAGTCAGCCTAGAGCTCAACGCACACCCTATCCCATGTCTCACTCTATCCCTAAACCACACGGGGATATTCAATGGAAAGGATGTGCAAGCAATAACCTTCCCCATGTCTGCTTCGGCTTCTCCAATTCTCCCCCTAACATGTACACACAAATTTATAAGCAGTTTTCAAAATCTCTACAACTACAGGAAAACACCGAACCCCTCCTAGAGGGTACCATGAAAAATTTTGTCAGTTGCATTCAGGTCAACGTGCAAGCTTTTCTTGCCATGCTATTGTTTTAACTGGACTGCGTGGAACTCTGTAGGGTCCAGTGATCTACGGCTAGCAGCTATTGTATCTATTCCCAATTCTCCAAATATATAATTGTGGGCGAGGTCAGTGAAAATTCTCATGTGAAAACGGAGAGAATGAGAAATAACCTATAATGGTTAATACTCCACAGCACAAAGTACATGTTGCTGTCCAGAAAGAGCTAGGATTCCCCTTTCTCTGAAATGGAGTCAGTCCTTTGACCCGCAGCAACAACAGCTGCCCAGGAGGCTGCGGTCCGGGAAAATCATCCTTGCCCACTGTCCTACATGACCACATCAGGGGACAATTCCCTCTGCAGGCAATGTACCACCCTACCAGCTCTGTGCAATCATTTCTAGTGTTCGAAGATTGGTTAGGTGGAGATGAAGGGCCGACTCTGAGGTTTCTTTGGTAATCTGACTCACTTTAAAATGTCGTTAGCTTTGGTTTCGTTGCTTCTGATAAATTCCGCGGTCTGGTCTCCAGAGGCGCAGAGGGCGTCTGGGTCTCATCTGCGAGCCTATGAATTTCCGTCCTCCGTACCGATGCTCTGTAGTAACAGGCCCTGTGTGCAGCCAACTCTCCCTGAATGTACATACGACAGACTTTCACTTCGTCCTGACATGTGGCTTGGAATACGCAGAAAAGCAGCCTCTCGTGGGGAGGTGCAGGTAATGTGGCCTTGCCTCCATGCGTGGCCCCTCGCCCCCAGGCACATCTCCAGGGGGAGACTCAGTTCCACGTTTATCAGTCAAACAATGCTTACTAAAGAGACCTCAGAGACACCTGGGATACCAGGCTTGTCTTTCACCCCCATACGTTCTTTTTGTCAAATCCCACCTCTTTGCCCCTTGCTCTCGCCTGGGGTAAAGTATTTAGCTTTTACAACTCTGCCAGATTTCAAATTACAAACATTTTTGGCACTAATATGACTGTTTGCAAGCGGAGAATGCTTGTTTTAGCACAACTATGTACTTTTTTTCCCTCTGTGCCTTTCAATGGGCCTGTTTTAGATTAATCCTCTTTCTTTCTTCAGTCTTCTTAGTGAAAGTCAAAAAAAGTAACCAACAGTCCAAAGTGTGGAGGTTTTCCTATCAATTCTCTTAATGCTATAGTGAAAGCACACGATCGTGGCTCCAAATCCAATGGTCCCATTGGCCAATGCTTGTTTTCCTCCCCCACGAGAAAGTTCTAGATTCCCGCCCCCTTCCACCTACTTCTCCAAGAAGAGTAAATCCTCACATTCGAGTTTACTTACATGGAAGAGTGTCCCATTTCTGACCTCACCCTTAGCTGTTTTATAGAGCTCTTCTTGGGGAAGGGATAACACAAAAAAGAGAAAGTGTTTCAAAACCCTATCCCTAAGAGGAACATGTAGAACTTGTACCCAAGATGATGGATGTGTGAGAAAATAGCTGAGAGTAACACAGCCTGACTATCCACCGTTAGTGCTAAGTCCTTCTATCTTGGGAAAAGAGAAGAATGTAGGCAAGAATCAAAAAGTGAGTGACGTTTTGGGGTGGGAGTGTCCTCACTAATCTCTCTACATTTAGGACACCTGAAAATGGAGATCTTGTGCTAATGTTCATAGGAATTCCCCGGGAAAACAACAAAATCCCAGGGTAAAAAGGGTTTGGAACATTTAGGCTGATGAGCCTGGGACAGCTGCCTAGAATTCCCCAGTGCTCCGGTAGGACTGAAGCTCTAATGTTCTCAAAGCGGCATGAAATAGAGAATCACACAGGCCTCCTGCAGGATGACAAAGGAGAGGTCAGAAAATTCTAGCTTGCATGGATGATTACCTAGCCTGGGTGAATTCCCTTGGAAAGCAGGTAAAATGCCAGATTTAAAAAAAAAAGCAAATTAGCTTTTTGTGGGGCGGGGAAGGAGGGACAATTTGAGATTAAGTTTCTAATTCTTTGCCTGAGTAAAGTCTCTTAACAAACTTAAATCTGGGCGTAATCAAGTTAAAATTCCTGAAAGCTGAGTTTGTAGACAGAGATCTGTACCAGCTACAAAATAGTCACCTAAGAAAAAGGATTAGAGATGAAAGTTAAGGTGTGTTTAATTGTGAGCAAATACCCATGCTGGCTGGAACAGAGTATTTATGTTGACAAATTGTAGGAACTTATGCTAGAAATAGGTTCTAACTAGGCTAGAGGCTCCTAAAAAAGCCTAGTCTAGACGGAATGAATTGGGGTAGGGATATATTCAAACATGGTAACCAGGTACGGGAAGATGAAAAATCATCGTATGCAGGGTCTCCAGTTTGTGAGATTTTACACATTTGAGGTTTGTAATGAGACTATTTATTTTCATGACACATGTAGGCAACAGGTACCACCTTTGTCTTCAGCTAAGGAAAATGCAGCTCAGGGGAACCTGAAAGAGACAAGATCACTCACCTGGAGTCACAAAGCTAGTGGCAAGAATTGGTGGGAGCAGAAACACTCACCTTGGATACCAGGTAGAGCAGCCTTCCCATCAGAACTAATGGCCTATCTGGTTCCCTGTCCTCAGCATCCCTCTAACTCAAGGACGTGGTTAAAGTCAAATTAATGATGTTTATTTTATGATCTTTGGAACTCCCTATTTCTTCCAAAGGACATCTTGTGAATTTCCCCTTCTGTGCCTCAGTTTCCCATAATTGACTTATTAACTCCTATTGCCAGACCTTTCTATGATTTCTATTATTTGGAAATCTTCAGTTTCCTTTTGCTTACACCAAGGTCTTTACTTTTTCTTCTGTACTAAGGTAGGGCGGTTATACATGCATTTCTTATCTGCAAAATTAGAAAAGGACAAAGCAGAGAAACATTCAGGAAATAACATGGCTTCCAACTGGGATGGGTTTGAATTCCTTTTCTACTACTTAACCGCTGTCTGAGAAGCATAATATATTTAGATTCTAATTGTCTTTCTCTGGAAAGTTGCCTGCCTTCCTTCTCACTACCTCTCTTCCACTAGAGGCTGCTGTTATATCTCATCCATGATTACTCTTGGAAATGCAAGCCGTTCAAACTATGCATCCTGAGTAAAAGAAGCCTGGAAGACAGTTAATTACACCATGACACTTAAGATATCAAGATAATCGATTTCTCCCTTTTTTTAATACCAAAACTGTATGTCCTTGTGGCTCCCAGTATTTTCATCTCTCTACTGTTATCCCAGATTCCCCTTTGCCCATTAGAACCCCAAGGAATCCGATGGCAAACAAAGTCCCTGAGATCCTTACTATCACCACTGAGCACTAGAGCCAAACCTGGCCGGCCCGAGAGATTTGGTTTCCCCTGGAGCCAGTGAGTGGAAATAAGATGAGGGAAAGGATATTATACAGATAGGATGACTGCAGGAGAGCAGATTTGGGGGCTGGGAGGTGGGCTGAGAAGCCGTTAATATGCTTGTTCTACATCTGAAAAAAAAGTTGAAAACGGACAAGAAGCTGCACTGGGCGGAGAGGGGAAGACTAAGGATACCTGTTTCTCGGCTCACCTCCTGCTGTTGAAGTACATGGCACACGGGGGAAGGAGAACCCGACACTCGAATTGAATGGAAATGGCAAATAAATAACAGGAAAAATGAAAAAAAAAAAGTAAAAAAAAAAAGAAAACATAAATCAGATATAAATATATATAGTTTTTAAAAACGAAAAACATTCCACAACCTGTTTCACTGTGAAGTCCTTCTCCAACGTTAACCCTGTGGCAAATTCCAACACTGGCAGCAAGCAGAGTGTCAGGAAGCAAATAAGTAAAAAGGAATAAACAACCTAATGCAATTGCTATGCCACGTTTGGAAAGGTCTCATCACTGCTCTTAGGCGGTGACAACGATCTTCCTCTGGTAAGTTCTCAACATACAGTAACACGCCAAGCCAGTGATCTGGTGGGCCTTCCAGAGTTTCTGTATGTTGAATATAGGAAGTCTTAAACGTCTGGCACTTAGTGTTGGGTCCCACTCATATCCAGCATCATTAGACCTGAAAATATGGAAATGACACAAACCCTACTATCAAAAAAGCAAATAACAAAGGCAAAATGTCAGGTAAAAGGGCTGTGAGTTATTACAAATTAGATGGTAGGTTATAAGAGTCTCTAACCTTGGAGAACAATGGAAGAGATAAATATTTGTCAAGAAAGGCATGACTCTGGTCTTCCATACCCTAAGTAGGGTTTTACCTTAATGCTGATTAGGGATTTACTAAATGCTGATTACCTTAATGTCCATGACAAACCCAGAAAAGTTGTTTAAAATACCTACCTAAGACCTGGCATATCGGAAGCACCCTAGACTCGTTATCTATCATGGGTAATGGCAGTGGTAGCAGCAACAGCATATCTGCTTTTAGCTACTTAGAGAAATGGTCATTAGGAGAAATATGATTTGAATAGCTCCAGGGAGCTACATAAACCTTCCAGAGAAAGCCTAGTAAGGAGATGAACACAGGTGTGATGAGAAGGCGAGTTGCGGGTTAGGGTGAGTAGAAATGAGGTTTGGGCTGTCATCCTTCCATGAGCTCTCCACTGGACAATGAGTTATGGGGAACCCAGCATTCTGTAAAAGCCACTGTGAGAGTGAAGTTTGTACATACACAAATTGTACAATACACCACTAAGTGTACAGATCAAAGTTAACTAGTTCCCCAAAGATCTGTACATTTAGGTTATTTAAGTTACAATAAACAATTTTGTGCAATAGTAATCGGTTGATTGATTAAAAAAACGACTTACGTTAAACACTGCACAAAAGTGCTGTGTATACAAAGACTAAGAAGAAACAAAAGTTGATTTCAAAGAGTTTGCCATCTTTGTTGTTGTAAAGGCTTTTCCATGTTTAGGATGACTTCCTTAGGATGGATTTCTAAACGTGCAAAAAATAAGTATGAACGTATTAAAGGCTGTCGATATCTTAAAAGGGTCTCTCAATTAACAACAATTTCAGAAATATGTGAAAGAAACCTATCCTTTGGCCACGATTCAATCCAGACTCTTAATTCAATTAACATTTTGGACATCCAGTCCATACTGTATGTGAGGTTCTGGATAATAAAATAAGAATCTAAAATTTAACACAACACTATCTTTGTTTAATCTAGTGGGGAAAAATTATATGGAAACTATTACTTAGTGCCACAGTGGAGCTATTTAGTGCCATGGGAACCGGAACAGATGATGAATTCTGTCTGACAGGTCATGGTTCATAAAGCCTATGGTATTTTGAGTTTGGTCTTTAGGGATGAAAGGGGGTTTTTGAGTTGGCACGGGGAAAAGAATTTCAGGAGAGGGTAGGTAAAATACGTGAAGTCCAAACTGTGAAAGTTCATGGCATCTTTAAGAGAACTGGGAGTTGCCTGTTCTGGCCAGAGTTCAGGAGGAGGAAAGAACAAGAAGACAATGAAACTAAAAGGTGTGCAGGGTCAGATCAGGGCCAAGGGCATAAAAACACTAGGGTAGTTGGCCTTATAAAGAATTTTAAGACAGTGGGCTGATAGAATCACAAGTGAACTTAGTAGATAATGCTACTTTCAGTGTTGAGGATGATAGCTGAAGGTAGGAGATAGCTGAAGGTAGGAGATAGCTGAAGCAGTTAAGGATTATTATAATGGGCTGAGCCTGAGGGATGAGGCTTGGAGCTCAGGAGAAATCAGAGGAGAAGTAGTACCTAGTGAGCCCGAGATAATTTCTGAGGTAAATCACTAGACTTGGGGGACAGGTGAACGTCCTGCCTAGAGAAGGAGCCACAGCCACTCTCTCTTTTATTTGGAATCCCAAGTAGACACAGGTACACCAATTACCTTGCTAAGAAAATTACAACAGTAGAAGTAGTTTTCCACAAGAGGGAAATAAGCAATGATGAGTTCCGATTTGGACCGGTTGGTTCTGAGATGTAAGCAGACATGACATAAGGAGAATTCAAATGGAAATTATGATTGTGGAAGAGATGAGAGAAAGGGCGGAACTTGAGATACACATTTTCTAGCCGTTGAGGTAGAAGTGATCGTTGAAGTTGTTAAAATAAATTGGGACCATTCGGTGAAAGCATGTAGTGTCAGAAAAGAAATCTGAAGTCAGAATCTTGGGAACCTCTCATCTTTAAGGGGCTGAATGGATGAAAAGGAGGCAATATGCTTTTATCTAGTTTATGGGGAAAATCATACTACAGTCTCAGAGTTGTCCAAATCTCCTCTTAGGATGGAAACTTTCAACATTACTCTAAGACAGCTTTCAGTAATAGTTGTATATATATAAAAAAATCTGAGGGGCGCCTGGGTGGCTCAGTCGGTTAAGCATCCAACTTTGGCTCAGGTCATGATCTCGTGGTTTGTGAGTTCAAGCCTTGCATCAGGCTCTGTGCTGACAGCTCAGATTCTGGAGCTGCTTCAGATTCTGTGTCTCCCTCTCTCTGCCACTCCCTTGCTCTCTCTCTCTCTCTCTCTCTCACTTAAAAGTAAACAGTAAAAAAAATGTAAAAATTCAGATTTTTTTTTTTTTAGTGTAACAAATCCTGAATTTTGGATGTAATGGGGAAACTCCCATGACTGACATGAATTGGAAGGTCTCCTTGTTAGAGATGAGACGGTTTGGGTTGAGAAGAACAATTCTTTCAGGAGCACCTGTCCATGATGAAAGTCTAAAACCCTGTGTCAGCACAGCCTCTGATAGGATCTGATTAGACTCCCACCCCAAAAGACAGGGTGCTTGTCAGGAAGGATTCGGAGGAAGCTTGGCTCCAAGGTGTTTATCTTTGCTGTGTGATGAATACTCTCCTTGAATATGTCTCCCTTCCAGACTAGTTGGACAGCATCCATCAACCTAAAGATTGGTGGCTATGGACAATCCCTTGGTATCCTTCTCTATCATATTCCCAAGCTTCCTTCATGAGCATATCTTGATATTGACTCCTTAGGATGACATCCCTCCTTTCATTTCTTGCGTGGAGGCACGGTGGGAGACAGGGATACAGATTATAACTAGTTTAAATAAAACTCCACGTCTGCATATTATACCCTCATTACTCTTCAGCTCATTCAACTTTCCACCCGGAAAGCTGGACAGCAGTCAGAGACAGAAGAGTCAAAAACTGGAGAGATCAGAAAATTCCATGGAATCCAAGGACTACCATATCCAAAAAGGTCTTTGATCTCAGATGTGAGGTAAGGTTAAACAATGGCCTCAGCATAGCAGATAAGTAGACTGGCTATGACTACAAATCCTTCACCACTCCATTCATTAAGACAGGGGGTCTAATTCCCTTCCCCTGGGATCCACACTGGCTTTTGTCACTTTGTTTGACCAACAGAATGCAGTGGATATAAAGCCAGATCCTAAGAAGACTTGTGGCTTCTACCCAGGACTCTTGAAACACTCATTTCATCTGTGAGAAGGATGACAGGGAGAGATTCACGGGAAAAGAAATAGCACCTTTGCAAACTGTCTTGGCTGAAGACCGAGCCAGCAGCCAGCACCAACTTGCCAGCCACGTGGCAGAGCCGCGTTGGAAGGGGATCCTTCCTGCCCAGAAGCTTCTACAGGCAATGCTGTGTGGAACAGAGACAGACATGCAGTCACCTAGGATCCCTGCCCCAAGGGCACATTCCTGAGCAACATAAATTATATTTCTCGATTCAGATTACCGAATTCGGTGATGGTTTGTCACACAGCAGAACATAATCAAATATTTGGTCAAATTATTTCCAATTGCACAATGATCCTTCTAAAGGGTGAGAAGCTCAGGGTTACAATTAAAACTTTCCCAGACACTTTCATTAACTCACGAGAGATTCCCCTAAAGCTTACGAAACAAAGCCAACAGCAGCAACAACAACAACACTTTCCCCGAGATCGTGCTCTGACGGTACAGTGAGAACCCAAGAGCAAAGACGTAAGGGATGAAATGCATTCTACCTCTCCTTCCAGATAGTTTTCTGGTTGTTTTCTCTGAGTGTACATGTTGATGGAGGACAAATCGAGGGAGGTGCTGGGGATCACTGTTGTGTATTCTTCTCGTAAGAAAGGGCAGTGGGAGGAAAAACTGTTCAGTGGTGAGGGCCAAACAGATCTAAAGCAAATCCCTGTAGGTCAAGTGAAATTTCACTGCTGAATAATTTCCCAAGCTCATCTGCAAGGAATACTTACAGGGAAATGTTTTATCTTAAGGACCGACTCAAATGTCACAGGCAGGCCTAATGAAGTTAGACAAAAGCGAGCATTTTTTTTCTATGAAAATATTTCCAGAAAATAAATGAGATGAAGACACACCATGAATGTCACTCACAGATATTTGAAAGAACGATTTAATTGTTCTGGCAAAGTTACTCATTATGTTTTTGGGCTTGACATCATTACAGTTCTCTGTTTACTGTATTATGCGTGAAACCGCATGGTAACAGAAATTATTTTAGAAACCGAAATGCTCCATAGAAAAATAAATGAACATCACTTGGAGGCACATTAAAAGTCATCATTAAAGAGTCTAGAGCAAAGCCAAGAGTTTATCATATAAAAAAAATTATTCTCAATTTAAGACATGCCATTATAAGAATCAAGTCATACGGAACTAGGGAGCACAAAAGTGGTTTCTTCTACTAATTAATAAAGAAATATCTCTAAGACACCAATCTAGCACACAGGGCCTGACGCCTATTAAAGACACATGATACACAACAGAGCAGAGGTATTTGTAATACATTTTCATACAAAGGCAGGCATCCTGTGAGCATTTGGTAAATAGTAATTAGATTGAAATATATGCTTCCAATACTGACAGGGACAGTTTCTCATCAATGCAATGCTTTGAGAAACTTTATGGCACAGAGTGCTCGTATGAACTTCCCATAACAGTGAGCAGATAAGAATGTGTATATTTATGGTGCACGGTTGGGGAAAAGAGTAACATGACCAGTCATGTCAGGTCAGCACTATTTTAAGCACTAACTGGTATTAGCATGGAAAGCTGGGAATGTGTATGATTTGGAACGCACACACACACACGATTTCTGATGTGAACATACGAAATATATAATATGTTCTGAGAACATTAAAAAAACACCCGAGAAAGGTGTAAGGGGCCACGTTATACAACGCAGTCCCTACCAGCTAGCAAAAATATTTTTAAGTCCCCTAAACACTTTCACCAACTCTAACTTCGTGCTGGTCCTATCCAAATTTCCTATGCCAGTCCTCCTCTGTTCAAGATGATCTCAACCTTGGGCATGACTCTGAACACATGCATCCATCTGCCTGGATTAAATTCTTAGTATGCAGGAAAGTCAGTATGCCTTGTCAAACCTGCCAAGTTTACATTATGAGTAAGATACAGAAGTTATCAAATTGTTCTGAGTCCTTCGATCTGGTTTCCTTTATCTTTACTTTGCCTGGAGGTCTTTGGCTCCTGTCTGAACTTCCCGAAGCCCTGACCATATGGTCATTTGCTAATGTGGTTGATGTAATTTACATCCTGCTCAAAAATGACAAAATCCTGAGGCTTGATGCATGTTTATTTAAAACAAAAGACAACAGGAAGCTGGTCCTGCCACGTGCAGCCATCACAAAACATAATAAAACAAAATTTCTAGATTGTCTTTGATTTTTAGGCTTCTTCTGAAAAGTTAATTTCAAAAATATTCTTGGTTCCTCTAATAAAGTAGGGACAATTTCACATCGGAGGTTAGGAACAGTACACTGTGAGCTGAGAGCCAGAATTAAAAGGGACCATGTATCACAAAGAAAAAAAAAACCATATGCTTACACATCAGTGTGGGAGAGAGTAGGGATAAAGCTTTCATCAGAAAGAAAGCAGAGAAAGGAGAGAGAACTGAAGGGAAGGTCCTGAGGTCGACAAAGCAGAAACGGATAAGTGTGGAAATGAAAAACACTGTCAGGAAAGATATCTATTTTGTCAATTTTGGGAAAGTCAAGGGGGGAAAGGAACAGATGGCTTCTACGCCTTTGGACACTTCCAGCGCTAGGCTAGATGCTTTAAGTAGATGATGCCACCTTATCCAGAGTCTCAATAAACCCTGTGAGGTCGATGCATCAAATACATGCTTGAGGTAAGCCGACCAAGATTTAAGCGTGTGCAGTAACTTGCTAGTAAGTGGCGGGGTCCTGCTTGGTTGTAATTCCCTCCCTTCCCACATTCCCACATTCCCTATAAAAGAAGCATCATGCTGGAAATGGGGCTCCTGGGAATATACTTACTTCAATCTGATTGTTAAAAATTGAATACATTTTGGATGTTTTAGATGTCAAGATCCCTGCATCTTACTACTTTCTCACACATATAATTTCTAATGTAGATACACAAATACATTTCTCAGTATCTCTTAAACTTTCACTGTGTAGAAACAGTACGCATTTGTGTGTGTCTTCAAATCTGATGAGGTTTTACACTGACACCACATCTAATTCAAACAGCACATTTCAAGCACTCAAGTGTTCATTTCCAATGTGCCTAGTGACCACCACGTTGGACAATGTGAATCTAAAAGTGGGGCTTTTGAGTAAACTCTGGAATTGGGAAGCCACTGCATCTCGAAACATAAACCCTTTACCGGGTCTTACCACTCTTGTTATGCCAACCGAGACCACCCAGCTAACAAGGAGCTAAGAAGTGCCACCTAACATCCCCAGGAGTTCAAATATTTTGCTATGTCTAATTCAAATGAGCAGAATTTGGATAGGGAGGGAAGGAAGGAAGGAAGGAAGGAAGGGAGGGAGGGAGGGAGGGAGGGAGGGAGGGAAGGAAGGAAGGAAGGAAGGAAGGAAGGAAGGAAGGAAGGGAAGGAAGGAAGGGAGGGAGGGAGGGTGGAAGGGAAGGAGGAAGGAAGGAGGGAAGGAAGGAAGGAAGGAAGGAAGGAAGGAAGGAAGGAAGGAAGGAAAAAGAAGGAAAGTCAAGGGAAGAAAAGAAGTAGGGAGGGAAGAAGGAAGACCCAAAACACATCATTATGAGATTTTGTAGTGATTTCCAAAGTATGATCCACACCCCTCAGAGTCTCTAAGATTCTTTCAAGGGGTCTTCAAAGTCAAAGCATTTATAATAATAATAATAATAATAATAATAATAATAATAATAATAAATGAGAGGAAGGAGAAGAGGAGGAGGAGGAGGAGGGGGATGAGGAGGAGGAAGGAGCAAAAGGAGGAGGAGGGGCCAAAGGTTTTCCACTGTGTTGACCCCGGGTGCAAAAGAAAGAGTGTAAACCACTGGTGCCTTAGTACAAAATAAAGGTAGGACCACTACGTGCTAGTGATCACTGTATTCTTCGCTCCCAAACACATAAAAAGGAAAGAAAAAGCCCAGTTTCCCTTGAGAATGTCTATTTTTATAAAGCAGTAAAAATGGTCACTTTTCTTGAATCTTAACTCATGATCCTCATCTTTCTAATATTCCATGTGACAAAACAGAACTACAGATAAGGCACTTCTGCTCCATGCTGAAGTATGTTTTTCTCTAGAAAAGCCCTTGTATGGTTCCTTGGAGTTAGGAGCTGAGTGAGTCACTATTTTCACAGAATACCACTTTACACAAAAGAAAAAGAAATGAGGGACACACATTTATTTTCTTGCCAGTGATAGAAAACAGCAGACAGCAGGTGTCAATAGAGAAATTTGACTTTTCAAGTGAAAATTAGAATTTTAGAAAATGTGATTTTTTTTATTGGATAAGGAAACATTCCAACATTTCGTAGATGTGTCTGAAAAGTTCAGTGAATTAATATTTTCCTAATGACCACTAAATGATATTTGAAAAACCGTTTATGGTTTAAAAGATTCATCAGAGTGAAAAACAGATCAATGGATTTTGGTAGAATAGGGTACATAAAACTTACGGACGTAATTTCAGAGGTCACAGTACAACTAAAATAATGTGCCATTTTGTACCATTGGATCTAGTATCCAAGCCAAATATTTACAATAATCTGAAAATGTTAAAATACTCTTCCCTTTTCTTATTACATATCTGCCTGAAGCCCTATTTTCTTTATATATCTCAACCAAAAACAAAAACCCAAGAAAACAAAATTGCAGCAGATTGAATCCAGAAGCACATCTGAGTATATCTGTCTTCCATTTAGCCAGACGTTTGTAAAGATGTAAAACAATGCTATTTTTCTCACTATTTTTTATTTGTTTTGGAAAATAAAGATGTTTTCACAAAATATTCATGTTAACATGTGACACATTTAATTTTCTTATTTTGACACGATTTAACATGTAAAATATTTTTAAACTTCTCATTTTGGGAGCACCTGGGTGGTTCAGTCAGTTAAGCGTCCGACTTCGGCTCAGGTCGCGATCTCATGGTTCATGAGTTCAAGCCCCGTGTTGGGCTCTGTGCCGACAGCTCAGAGCCTGGAGCCTGCTTCGGATTCTGTGTCTCCCTCTCTCTCTGCCCCACCTCTGTCTTTCTCTCTCAAAAATGAATAAATGTTAAAAAAAATTTTAAAAAACTTGTTTTTAATTCTCAACATGATAAACATTAACACATGGACCCCCACATAAACATAAGCTGTTTGGGACTCTCAATCATTTTTTTTTTATTTTTTTTTAACGTTTATTTATTTTTGAGACAGAGAGAGACAGAGCATGAATGGGGGAGGGTCAGAGAGAGAGGGAGACACAGAATCTGAAACAGGCTCCAGGATCTGAGCAGTCAGCACAGAGCCCGACGCGGGGCTCGAACTCACAGACAGTGAGATCGTGACCTGAGCCGAAGTCAGACACTTAACCGACTGAGCCACCCAGGTGCCCCAATCTCAATCATTTTTAAGTGTCCTGGGAGACTGACATTTAAAAGACTTCTAGTGAGTGGAAGGCATGCATAGCTTTTAGAATCACAGAGACTTAGTTTCGTATCTTGGCTCTAGTCACTTACTAGACTACTAGCCTTGGTCAAGTTACTGGCTAGGAATTATGGCTTTAAAGGACCTGCCACATTACCTAATACAGAGAAGACCCCTGATGTAACTGGCAGCTGCTACAATTATCACCACGGCCCTGTCTAGATTCTCTCTCTACAACTCTTGACCTCCCTGACTTCAAGTATATACAGTTACTGGGGAGTAAACTATAATTTCCCACCAGGACAGTCATTCCCTCAGGTATAAAGTATCCATTGCCTACGACTTCAGTCTTCTGGCCTGACAGATTACCAGCTTGTCAGTCCCTGCAGCGCTCAGTAAGTGCAACACCACCACAGTTCACTTGTTAACTAGCTGTATTTACACTGGTAAAGTGCAAAGACGGCCCGCAGAGGGGAAAGAGATGCTATGGCACATTTTAAGTCCCAGAGGATTAAGAGTATGGTTGGTTTCTGTCGCTCTGTGTGGGCTCTCAATGCTATACAAGTTAGCAGGCTGAACCCTCACAGAGTCGTCCTCTTTGGGGGATCTGGAGACACAGTCTCAACGTTCTGATTCCTGGAGGGAGCTAGCCATGGGTGTGGGGAGAGCTCTCTGCTCTTTGGATCTGTTTATCTCTGACACCCTGAGCACCTCCTCTGTGAGACGCGGGACGACTTTGGCACAGACTAGGGAAAAGTAGGATAGAGATACAGGGAAAAGGTAGATTTGCTGTGGGTGACATTTGGGAAGGAAAGAGGTGCTTTTCATAGGCAAGTGTGAGGGCTTGAATGTGAACAATTGAGGAACCGCTCAATGACTTTACTCTGATGATAGAAATGTGCCGCCTTCTGTCGGTTGTACGTTAAAATGCTTTCCCATTTGGGAAGATACTTAGTCTGGGCTGGTTGGGTGAGTACCATACTGCTTTCCCTAGGAAATGACTAAAGTCATTTCCCATATTTTCTTCATATAATGATTCCACATTGTATGGATGGATTAGAAACTTCAGGGAGGATACAAATGTAGCCAAAACCCCAAAGTCACAGCATAGAGTAGAGTATACAATGGAGACTTTTTTTTTTTAATCTTGTACCAATTAAGAGGCCAGCAAATCACTTTTTGCAATAAACAGCAACATGAATTTAGGCTTCACCTTCCATTAAGTCCTTGACCATGGTTAAGCATTGTGAATAGAGAAACACATCTGTAATGACTAACAATGGAAATTTAACCTTTTTCCCTCTGCCTCCACATAATATCTTTCTTAGCAAACTAAAATATATTACATAGTTACCAGAATGAAAGGGCCTCTAAGCATATATTGTAAATGGAGCTCAATAGTAGATAGTATGAGGCTAAAAGTAAATAAAATAGTTACAGGACAAGTCATGGAAAATAATTTAAATTCGTTGAATGATTTCCTCTTCAATTAGGAATGTGCCAGAAAAAAATATGTGGATTGTAGCATATTTTTAAATTTCCTGGAACATAGGAATGGAAAGAAGAACTTGTTTTACTTTGAAAGTTGCTAATATCTTTGTAAGTCCCAGTAGAATTTAATCAATTTTCATAAATATCTACTGATGAAACTATAAATCACTTTCAGGCCCCCTCTTTTAGGGGTGTACACACAAGACAACAAGATTTCATTTTTCACTAGCGGCCTACGCAAGAGATAAGAGCTTCCGGTTGATCGTCCCGTCGTTTGCTATTTGCAATTCTAAAAATGAATCTACTTAGTTACTTCCCCTTAAGTAAAAAGGGAGACACAAATATTTAGTAACTTCTATCAATCACATTTTTCAAGCATGAAGAGGTATGGAAACAGTTTTTTCT